>NC_066636.1:24303258-25002258 GCF_025201925.1 Gopherus flavomarginatus | reverse complement strand
GGGGCTCCCGGGGCGTGGATCCGCGCTCTCTGGCGGAGCGGGGCGGCGGGGCGCGGAGCCCCCGCACTCACTTGGGGTTGGAGCTGTTCCAGAACACCGGGTGCCGGTCCGCGGCCGCCAGCCAGCAGCACAGCCCGAGCAGGGGCGCCCAGCGCAGCGCCATGGGGCTGGTTAGTGGCTCGTTGTGTGCCGGGCACTGCGCCCCAGCGCTCCCCCTTATGTACCCGGACCGCCCTGGGCGGGAGGAGCTGGCCCGCCTCCAGCGTAGACACAACAGCACTGGGCGGTTCAACACATGGGGCGTGGAGTCAGAGCAGCACAGTGCTACACAAAGAAACACAACAATACCACGAGGCAGTACAACAACACAGAGCAACCTTGGGCAGTAGGACGCCACCACCACACAGAACCACATAGCAACACCGCATGGGGCAGTACACTCAGAGCAACACAACAGCAACACAGAGCAACACACCCATACAGAGCAAAACAAAACCAACACGGCGGGACACAATAGCACATGGAGCACCACAGCAACACACACACACACAGCCACAGAACACACAACACAATGTAATGCACAGAGGCACACACACAGCTGAAGAACAGCACCACACTAGACAACAGGCAGATAGCAAAAGGACAATACACAGAGACTCTTATGGCAAAACAACCCAGAGAGTGACACACACAAACAGCAATACCGCAATAACACACAGCACAGATCAAGGCAACACATACACACAGCAGCTCACACAAACCAGGCACCTGGGAGCACTGCTGCGGGAGCTGGGTCTCATCTCTTGGGGTGGGTTTGTGTCCTGTGCTGGGTGCCCACACACGGCTCCCCAGTGCCGGAGTGAGCACTGGCTCATGTTGGTATCACTGGGCACGAGCCCGGCCTGGTGCTTGTACTGTGGGCAGCCTGCCAGCCACTCGGTCAAGGTGAGCCCCAGGCTCCCAGCTCAGCACCAGCTCTGAGGTGCCCTGGCAGACCTTGCTCACTGCAGGGATCCAGGGATCCTCACTTCCTGGCCAAACAGTCCTGGCCTGGTGCTGGGCACCGATGAAGGCCCAACTCCTGCCCCACTGAAGCCAGTGGGAGTTTGGCCAGTGGTTTGGCTAAGCGCTGGACTGCGGGCGGCCTCAGAACCGCTACCCCTCCCTGGCCCTGAGGCGGCTGCATTTCAGTGGTGGGTGAAGGGATCCTGGAGAGTGGCCAGCTGGCCTGCAGGCAATGCCTTCCTGCTGCTGTCCCTCCAACCTCCCAGAGAACCGCTTTATCTGATGTGTTCTGGGGACATCAAAACCATCTGGCTAAATGGGGCTTGGGGAGCAGCTGATAAGGTGCAGGGGACAAAGCCGAGATTCTGATAGGCAGGCAGCTGGATAACAGGCACCCGCCTCCTTTCCCCTTTATCAGCCATGTCTGTTCTCTCAGGGCTCAGCTCCAGCCGCAAACATGCCCAGCTCCCCTACCCCCCTCCTATTTGCTCTCCAGTTGTTTGATATTGTGAAATGCCTTCCCAGGAGAATCCCTTTGCCAAAGGGAGATTGCTCAGGCCTGGGGCTGGGCCTTAGCTGTCTGACAGGCGCATGGCCGCGCGCTATCGCCTTGCATCTGCCCCGAACACCGATCCATTCTTGTTAAGCTTCGCCAGAGTGTTGTGAGCTGATAACTCAGCCCCGCTTGCAAAACAGCTTTCCCCTTGTTTATTACATAATGAGCCATTGATTGTGGGTAATGTTGCATGCCCCACACGGCACAGGCGACCTGGAGCTGGCTGCAGTCATGCTGGGTTTGCAAAGTCTCGGGAGCCGCTGGAAGGTCTTGGTAAGACAACTTCACCTCTGAGTATTGGCAGCGTGGCTGTCACTGGGCTCCCTAGGGCAGTGGGTCCTGACACACCTTCCCATGCCAGTCACCTGCCAGGGGCCATGCGCCAGTCAGGGTCGAGCACCCAGATCCCCATGGCATCCCTCGAATGGGCATGTCACATGGGCAGCTGGATGCAATGGCCACAGATTGGGGCTGTTGGGGACGGCCTGGAGCCAGGCCTTCCTTCCACTATCCCAGGTCCATTGGGGTCTGCGAGGTGCCAGATCCCACAGCAAGGGACCCCCTGCCTGTCCAGAACCCAGCACCTGCATCTGCATCTGCACCCAGCTACCATTGCTGGCTGCAGCTTCCCGTGGTGGTGGTGGGGGGGCCCTCACCATGGCCTCTTTCAGCTTCACTATTCACAGCCAGCCCTGAAGTCAGCCCATAACGTTTAATTACTGCATTAGCAGGATTCCAGCTCCCACCAAGCTGGTGCTGGCTTGACGTGGGCTGCCCCTGCTTGCATGCATTTGTAATCTCCCAGTAATGACCTTCAGGGTGGCCCACATGGGGCACAATGTGCTTTAACCCTACACCCTCCAGGGCGAAGGAGGGGTTAGCCCTACTGTACAGCTAACTGGGAAACTGAGGCACACAGTGGGGCCAGGCTCACACAGAGCATCAGAGTCACAATAAGGCCTAGAACTCAGGAGTCCTGACTCCCAGGTGTCTCCCTCCCCCGAACCACTGACAAAGCCCTGATGTCCTGATGGTGATACCGGCTCATGGGAAGCCTTCAGAGACCCCTCCCCCACTGTGCCTAGGCGCCGGAGCTGCTTCCGAGCCCAGCAAGAATCAAAGCAGCGGGCAATGGGAGTTGTGAGACGACCCGTCATGCCAGCCTTTGCCCAGCTCCCTGGGCCTCTGCCCCGGGAACGGAGACAGACACTCCAAGCCAGGATGGGCCCCTTCTCGCCCAACTGCACCTGGGACACCCCACGCCTGGGACCAGGTGCAGACAGGTCCCCCTCCGCCCCCCCACCAGCATGGCCAGCGCTGGCACAAAACGGGGGAGTTGAAGCCAGGCCAAGCCCGGCAGGTTCCCAGCAGCCCCTCCCCCGATTGCGCTGGGGTGACCTTCCCCCATGGCCAGCAGTAGCCTGTTGAGAACAGGATTATGGCTGTGATTTCACTTCAAGGACAGCACGCCATGCACGCTTGCTGGGGGTGGGGGGGAGCTGGGGACCCATGGGCCTCATCATTTGCTTTGTGTGTGGGGGGGGTAGGATTCAGGGGAGGGGGTAGGGGGACAAAGCCCTGAGTGAACTAGGGACGGCCATATGGGGACAGGAGTGGGGGCTCAGGGCCTCATGGTGAGGCCTATGTCCCATAGCAAGCAGATCTAGCGGGTTAATGGTATTGGCAGCCCCTGGCTTTCCAATAGAGGAGAGGTTTCGGGGTGGTCAGTGGCCAGGAGTCTGGGTGCGGGGGTGGTGGTGCCCCTCCCTGGTGCTGCCAGGGCGGAAACAGCATGACTGGGAAAAGCACATGAGCGGGACAGGGATGGAGGCAGGGTCGGGTTGGGTTGGGGTCAATTCCCTACTGGGGGGGCCCAGCCCAGCTAAGTGGGGGTGAGGGTGAGGTCAGTGCCAGGGCAGGGCTATGCCCGCTCAGGCATGACTCGTTCATCACATGACTCTCCCTTCACACGCTAGGCGCCGTGTGCAGGACAAAGGTGAGCGTGCAAGGTGTAAATAGTGCGAGACATAAACACGACGTGCGGCTCACACAGTGGGCGGTTCCCAAGGGGCCTGCGCCTTGCAGGCTATTTATAGCTTATCAGGTAGAGCAGAGAGCCCAGATGTGAGTTGGCCACTGCCAGCAGTGAGTAACTGAGTCTGGGGGACATGGGGGAGGTGCTGGGGCTGTCCCAGGACCTAATTAGGGAGCAAAGGCCAGGGCTGCTGCGTGATCCGTGCAGCCAGGCAAGTAGCTGAGATCCGGGGCTGGTACTACACAGGAGCCTGCACAGGGGGCGGGCCCAGGGAGGCATGGGGCCTGGGTCAGGGGCAGTCTCCCTGACGTGCCAGAGATTTAACTGGCAGGCTGGTGGCTTGGTGCCCGAGCTGCCCGGCAGGCCTTGCTGCCAGCTTGGTAGCAGCAAAGCCCTTGTGCAAAACATTCCTCATCTCGCACCCAGGGGTTACAGGGCAGCAGGGTCCCAGCCCAGGTGGGTCTGTAGCTCCTTCCCCCGCCTCAACCAGAGAGGAACCTGGAACCAGCTTCCCAAGGCCCCCCACCCCCAGCTCTTCCCTCAAGCTCTCTGGGTGAGGCAGCTTCCAGACAGAGGCTGCCCCTCCCCATGAGACCGAGGCTCGGGCATGTGTGCATGGTGACATGGGGGATCTGAGCTCCTCGGGGCCCCACCGGGCCACTCCCAGTGGGTGCAGCATTCAGGGAGGTGACTCCTGGGCATCCCAGGCAGCACCTGGGCTGGAAGGGCCTGTGCTGTCCATACCCAGCTCGTACCCATACAGGGGATGCCGTGCCACTGAATTCCTGGGGGCCACAGAGCCCAGCAGGGCCCTACGGCTGGAACCTGCTCTGGAGTCCCTGTGGGGGCCTGGGTCAGGCCAGGCTGGGGAAAGGAGCCAAGTTCCAGGAATGTTGCAAAAGGGATTTTGCAAGTGGAGCTGCTACTCCCTCCACGGCCTGTGACTCGGCTCCCCTCACTCCCCAGCACCAAGGCAATCCCCCCCCCCCCCAAACTGCAAATCGCAGGCTTTTCCCCCTGGAGGCCTCTCCACCGCAGGCCAGGGGGGATAGGGAAGGGGAGCCCCAAGCCAGCCAGGAGGAGAGTGGGATGGACGGAGGGACTGGAAGCAGAGAATGACAGAGGCTGAGGGGCCAGCCGCAGGGAGGAGAGCGCTTGCCTCTGCTTTGTGAAATGACCTCCCTGGTTACGTCAGCAGTTCCTAGCCTGGCCCGTGGATGGACAGAGGCCGCATGCCCAGCCTGGCTTTGGGGAACAGGCTGGCTTGGGGGGTGCTGGGGCCACACCTGCTCCTTTGACTCTGCTCCCGGACCCTCGACAGGCTCCCCCCACCACCAGGCACTGGGCAGCCCCCAGTATAACTGCGCTCCCAGTCACAGGGCTCCCCCAGTCATGGGGCAGGGAATGGCAGGGTTAACCCGCTTGGGGGGAGGTGGGTGCTTCTGGGCAGAGATGGCGTTAGACTCACTGGAGCAACAAGGGCAGCAGCACCCCCAGTCCCATAGCAGCGATGGTGTATGGCCACACTCAGGCCCCAGCAGCGCTCAGCACCTGCTCGCTGGAGGAGCCGGGGTGGAAAAGAAGTTTAGGGGGTTCCAGGCCTGGCCAGCACCGAGGTGCAGAGACCCCCTAATGGGGAATTGGGTAAAGGTGCAGACAACAAAGGCCTTGTGCTTTAGGGCTGGCAAACACGCCAGGCCTGACGCAGCACCGGCTGGCTGGGTGCAGGTTTTCACAGGCCACAAGGTCTGTGCCGGCTGCACTGCGGAGCCAGGCCAGGAGGCGCAGGGCCGTTGGGGTGGCCATGGAGCCAGGTGTGAGTAAACACCACCCTCCCCAGCTGAGCCAGAGGTAAACTCGTTCAGGGGTTGGAGCACCCGCCCGCAGGACCTGTCTGGCAGGTTTGCGTCTCCTCCCCACTTCACAGACAAGCCTGGGCCGGCCCCACTAGGGCAGCTGCCTGCACACCCAGCTGCAGTGTGTGGGGAGCTATGGGGTGGGAGGCTTCAGAGAGCACCTCCCACTGGGCAGCACAGGGCACCAGTGACGGCAGATGGGCATCCCTCTGCCCCAAGATACCAGCCAGGATTGAGCCGGCCAGAGCTGTCCCAGTGCCCCGACGCCCAGCCAGGCCCTGCCCTCCTGGCAGTCGCGGGTTGGAGGTAGTAATGGTTTTGTGGCCTCAACTAGTGAATTACCAGCTGCTGAAGCTGGGATCCTGGGGCCAGATTCCTCTTTCCCCGGCTGCTGCTCTCACCGAGTTTCTCTGCCCAAGGGGGCTGCTGAGAGCTCAGCCCCGGGCCAGGGTCCAGCATCCCACCAGGGTCCGTCAGCCCTTGGAGGAGGCTGCAGGGGGCCCAGCATCCTGCCAGGTCTGTGTCAGCCAGTGAGGTCATGTGAGATTCCTCCCACAAGTGGTACTAGGGAGCAGTGTCAGGCCACATTAGCCCCAGGACCCCCCTCACCCCAGCCATCACCTCTCCCAACAGGGGGTGCTGTAGGGGGCAGGGCACGAGCACTGGTGGCGCTCAGACACTGGGGTTGGATTGAGCTTCCCAACAGAGGTTTTTGCAAACTAGGGAATCTGTTTCCTGCCCCCGCCCCCCCCATTCCCCCAGAAGCCGCTGTCCCTCAAATTCCTGGCCCTGCACAGGGCAGGGTGTCAGAGCTGTGGGGCTGGCCAAAGCAGCTGTTTGGGAGCCCCTAGAGCTGCAGGTGGGAATGGGGGCCTGTACAGGGGGTCCAGGGCCCCTCCAGGCCTCATCTGCATTCAAGGGAGGATTTTAAACAGGTTGAATCAAGCCAGTGCCAAGCCCCACAAGGAACCATCTGGGGCAGCAGGGACCCAGGGGCATAGCGCCTGGCCCAATCCCCTTCCTGCCCAAGCCACTCTGAAGGGGAGGTGTGGTGACAGCTCCCCTGTCCTGCCCTGTGCCAGCCCTCTCCCCCCCCCCCACCACACACACACTAGCAGGGCAAAGAGGGAGTTGGGTTGCAAACTACAAACCCAGATCCACTCCCTGCCCCCCCATCCCCAAAGTAGGGAGCCCTGGGCAGGTTGAGCAACTTACTCATAGGTCCCCTGACAGCAGGGGGTGCTGTGCTAGCAGGAAAGTGGGGAAAACCTGGGGATGGGGGATGATGCTGCCCAGAGGGCAGGGAGGAGCAGGATCCTCCCACAGCTCAACAGACCCGCCCAGACAGGCAGTGTGGCCAGCACAGGGGTGGCTGGCTGGAGAGTTGGGGATTCCCCATGGGACTCAGCCAGGGGTGCCAGGTACAGTGGACATGCAGCTGCGAGTCAGCACCTGGGCACCTCTGCCACAGGCACCTCTGCCATGAGCACTGCCAGCACCCGGGCCCCAAGCACAGCGGGAGGAGCCACCTGGTGCATCCCCTCAACCCCAGCTGGGCCGAGCCCCTCTGGGATGGGGGAGCCACTTACCCAGCAGCCCCAGGTGCCAGCTCTTACACCAAGGGGACATCTCCCACCTCTGCCAGGCCTGGGGTCACTGGAGGGGGTTGGGGAGGGAGAGCAGTGGTCCTGTGCAGGGACATGCAATCACACACATGCTCATCTGCGTGACAACATATATGCTCATGCGCAGAGACAGATGAGTCCCATACAGACATACCCAAGTGGGGATGCTGAGAGCCGCTGATACGATGGGAACCGCTTCAAGCCAGGGGTGCAGTCCCCCAGTCCCAGCACCTACGTACTCAGGGCTAACCAGGGCTCCTGCCCACACTCTGCTCCGCCCGCTGTTTGCCATGGGACTCCGCTGCCCCCTTGCTGGCTTTGCACCTCTCCTCCCACCTGCTCAGGGGGGAGCAACACGCCACCCAGGTGGGGCCCTGCCTTGGCCCCAGCCCCCCGCACACGTGCATGGCACCCGGCCTGCCACCAGCCACAAGGGTAAGGAAGCCCTGCCCCTGGGGACTGAGTGCCAGAGGCCAGTCCCAACCAGGCTGCTGTTCCCTGGGACCAGCCAGCACCCCTGCCACGTCAGGATCTGGGGCAATGAGGATGAAGCAAAGGCCCAATGGAGGTGCCAGGGGTCACCTTCCCAGCCCCCACTCAATGCCTCCCCACCTCACTCCCCCCTTGCAGTGCTGGAGCCCCATTACCAGGAGGGCCAGCCCCACCTTCCCTGCTCCCCCAGCGCTACCTGAGGCTGGTGCTCCCCTGCTGGGCTCTGGGCTGGGAATCACCAGGTCCCTGGTGACAGGAGACCCTCGGTGCTTGTCTAGGTGTCCTGCCCCAAGCCCACTCTCACCATGAGCCAGTCCCGCCCCAGCCCACAGGAGTCCAGGGGAGCCCCCACTCCTGCCTCCTCCAGGCCTGGAGACCCCAGAGAGGAGCCAAGAGGGTCAGGGAGCTGGAGCTAGAGCAGACCCCCCCCCGCCCCCCAAGGAGCAGAGCAGGTACCGGGGCAGCTGAGTCACCTCCCGCTGCCAGCCAGCCCCAGGCACCTGGCACCGAGCGCAGGGGCATGAATGGCCCCTTTGTGCACCGACAAAGCAGGTGGGCAGCCCTTGGAGCTGCTGTTTGCACAGGGAGGGGCCTGCCCTGGACTGAACCCACTTCCCCTGGTGGGGGCCAGGGAACACAGCCAGCAAGAGCCCCCAGAGGGCCAGGGGCGGGCAATAGCACCTCCTGGACCCATTCAGATTTCAGGGCATCCAGATCCTGGGATGCCAGGGCCAGACCCAGCACTGAGCCCCATGCAAGCTGGGCGGGCCTGGCAGAGGCACTGGGATGACACGTGCACAGGGCTGTCACACACAAGTGCACCAGGGGAGCTGTAACGGTGGGAGGGCCCAGCCGGGAAGGGAGGGGCGGGCCTGCCTTGGTTCCAGGAAGTTGGCAGTGCTTGTCAAAGGCCTCTGCCAGCTGCACCTGAGGGCACCGGACCCTGTGGCCCCAATCCAAGCAGTCCAGGGGTGGTTTTTTTAATCCTTTTATTTTTTATAGACTAAGAGCAGAATATGAAAATCACCAGCCAAAGCACTTGAAAAAAGGGCGAGTTGCTTTTTTGTCCCCCAAAAAGTGTCTGTGCGTTTGCATAGGTTGGGTCTTCACAGAAGACGAGGAGAATCCAACACTTTCTGACTATGTACAGGTCGGTCCGGGGCCCGCGCTGCTGCCTAGGGGCCTGATAGACAGATCTATCTCGATAGCCACTCTCTGTACAGGATGTATAGATCTCTACATAGGTATGTACAGCCCCCAGGCCTGGGGAGCCCTGCCCCCCACAGCACGTGCACTCAGGCTGGCACTGTTCCTCCACTGCAGGCTACATGGACCCGGCCAAGCGTCTGGAGGGAGCCCGCATCCTGGGTATCCCGAACCACCACAGAGCCCCGGCCCAGCCATGTGGAGCCACCAGGCGATGGGATGGATACAGACGCCCCGTGCATTTGCCATGTGGGCAGGAGGCAGCCAGGACGCGGTGGGGGCTGTGACACAGAGGTTCGCCACGCAGGATGCCCCACTCCCAGAAGGGCTGAGTCGAGTCCCCACAGGAGACAGTGGCTGGAGTCCGGGGGCAGATCCCGTGCTCAGGTGAGTGAGAGGATAGGGCAAACTCCCTCCTTGTCCTCACGCAGCAGCTCCCAGGCCAGTCTACGTCCCTCCGGCACCCTGCTGCACCCCCCTACGGTGGGGGGGCTCAAGTGGGTCTCTGGCTGCAGCAGTGCAGAGAGCAGGGCCTTGCAGTTCCGTGTCAGGGCGGTGGGGGGCCCGGCTTCCCCCGTCTTGCCCCCTTCTGTCTTTTCCAAACAGCCGCTGACCAAGTCCCAGCGCCGGGGACGGGGGCAGCTGCTGTGCAGAGCCGTGCCCAGGCCCCCCCGGCCGGCTGACGCCAGGCTAGGAGGCCAAGAGCGACATTAGGAAAAACGCAGCGGCCACGGCCAGTGGCAAGTGTTCCCGCTTGGGGCTGGTGCCGCTGATGCTTTTCTCCAGCTTGGGGTTCTCGGGGTTAAAGTTATCTGTGGAGACAGCGAGAGTGAGTGAGCGGGGGTGGCAGGATGCAGAGCCAAGCTCCCAGCGTGGACGAGTTCCCACCGGGCCCGGGACCGTGCAAGGGAGTTCAGGGGCATTTGTGCTGCTCAGAGATGGTGGGTGTGTGTCGGGGGGGGACAGAGGGGGGCAGGCAGAGGATGGGAGGGTATCTTCTGGCTATTCCAACCCAAGCCTCTCCCAACAGGGGGCGCTGTGGGGTGCAAGATGGAGCATGGGGGGAGAGGGGGGAGTTCCCGGCTAGTCCAACCCCGGCCTCTCCCAGCAGAGGGCGCTGTGGGGGGTGGGGCGGGAGTGCTGGCTGTGGGGGGCACTGCCCCATGCTGTACTGGTGCCCTGCACTCACCCAAGTCCTCAATCTTCACCTCAGGCCCCATGGTGAACTGCGGGAGAGTAGGCACCGACTTCTCCCCAGAGTGCGAGGCTGCAGGCAGGAGAGAAGAGTCACAGCCCAGGGGACACCCCGAGAGCTTTCAGGGGCCAACCCCCAGCCCCCTGCACTAATGAGCCAGGGGAGCCGGTGCCCCTGGGGCCGCCCCCACTCCTGATACCCCCTCCCAAGAGCCCCTTCACCTGCCCCAGTCCCCCCGGGCATTTACACACGCACGTGCAAGGCTGTACTCACTGGAGGTGCAGCACACAAACACCTTCATCTTTAGACAGGCCCGGCGGTGATTGTGCGTTGGGGTTGCTGCAAGAGAATGAGAGAGCCCTGAGATCACACCTGCCCCCATGCCCCCCTCAGCCAGGACAGGGGGCTGCTGCCCCTAGGGGGAGCCCAGCATGGCTTTAGGGAGGCTGCTGGAGTGCCATGGGGCCACACCGCAGCTGCAGATTTGCCCCCCCTCCCCGCAGGACCTGTCCCCCGCCCCCTGGCGCCCTGAATAAAATGCAGAACCCATTGCTTTGCAGAGGCATCTCCGGTCTTACAGCTGCCCCGGGCTTAGTGCACAAGCCTGGCAGAGCTGAGCAAGGGGCATCTCTGCCCAGGGGATGGGGCTTCCCAGCCAACTCCCCTTTCCCGTGCAATGCCCCAGGCTGCTCCCTGCACTGCCTCCTGGGGTGGTGCTGCACCCGCTCCCCATCAGACCCCCCCTTGGCCCCACTGCCCCTCAGCACCCCCTGCTGGCCCCCCTTGGCTTTCCTGCCCCCTCGCACCCCCTGCTTGCCCCCCCGGCCCCTACATACAGATGTAGTAGTACTCGTGGCCGGCGTGGAACTCGTAGCCCAGTGAGAAGGCGCTGTACCGCTGGAACTTCTCCGAGAACTTGATGGGGCTGTGGGGCGCGTGGGGCCGGTTGCACTCCCAGCGCTTGAAGCCCTGGCTGGCATTGCAGGTACGGTAGCCCTCTGCGTTCACCATGTAGAGCACGTACTGCTCCATCCTGTGCACGGGCACCGAGTCGTTGTAGTGCGGGCAGTAGATATCCAAGTAGTCGTTGACGTTCACCTGCACCGTGTAGCCCTCTCGGTGCAGGCTAGGGGGAGAGAGAGTGTCAGGGGGCAGGCAGGACCCACCCAGGGCCCCCACCCTGCCATGCTACCCCCACCCCGCCCCACACCTGCAGGGAAGGGATTCACACCCACATTCCTGTGCCCAACTGCCAGCCTGTACAAACCACCCCCTCCCAGACAGACCTCAGACGCGGGGCAGGGACCCAGCTGGGAACTGCAGCTGCCCAGACCTCTGGCTTTGTACAAGGCCCCAGGGGTTTCTCCCAGGCCAGGGGCTTCGCCCTTTCCCCTGTCAGGGCCTGGGCACAGGGCAGAGTGGAGAAGGAGGGGCCTGCTGGGGGCCATTTTCCCAGCTGCCACTAGATTCCTCACATTCATGGAGTTGGGACCCCCCCCCCCCCCCGGAGGCTCAGACACCAGGCACTGACTCTCAATCAGCATCAAAACCACCATGATCCGTCTGAGCAGCGACTCAGAAGAGGGGCTGTGGGTCCGACCTGAGGGGCGCAGGCAGAGCTGTCAGGGGGAGCAGGGGCCTGGGGGGGTCAGAATCGAGGGACACTTCCCTGCCCCCCTGCATCAACTGAAGACCGAGGTCTCGGTAAGGCTCTCCCTGCACTAAAGCAGCTGCCAGGCAGCTCCCCCAGGCGAATACACACACAGCCCCCCCCCCCCGATCTACAGGGGCTGCCTCCGTGGTGCCCGCACTGCAGTAATGGGGTCCCAGTGCGAGGCTCTCCCAGAGCTGCACCACGGGTCACAGAGCGACGCTGGGCACCGGAGCCAGAACTGATCCCCTCCTCCAATACCATGAGCTCCCAGACCCCCCAGTCCTTAGCACAGACCCTCCCAGCGGCCACCTCCACCAGCCAGGGCTCTGGCTATTTTACACCCCACACCTCCCCCGACACAGCGAACGAGGGACCCAGCCTCTCCCAGAAGGAGGCGCTGGTGTGGGGAGGGGATGGGGGCTCCAGTCCAGTCTACACCTGGCCTCTGCCATCAACACTGCCACCCAAGGCCCGGTGTGGGCCGGATCCCCCCAAGCTCTCGCTGTGTGTGGGGCAGGGCCCAGAGCCAGCAACAGCCCCGTGCAGCCTGCCCCAGTCAGAGGCCATGCAGCGGGAGCGGGAAGAAGCTGGCAGTGGGCTGCCCCGGGCACCAGCAGTGACCCCGTTGCAAACGGGTGCGATGGGTGGGCATTTGCCACAGGGCAGAGCAATGGGCCACTCCTGCCAACCCTATGGCTGCACAGAGCTCCCCCACCCATGGGGCTCACAGCCCCACACCCCACAGGAGCAGCATCCCTCCCCTACAGCTCCTTCCTCAATAGCACCCCCCACTGAGCATCCACCCACCCCTCGCCCAGGTCCCCTCTATTTCTGGGACACAGGCTGCCACCTGCAGCTCCCCAGGTCACAGCAACCCCACCCTGCACTCACCGCACAGGGATGCCCCCCCCCCCGGGCGGCATGGCCGAGGAGGGAGTCCTGGCACCCCAGGGGTTGGGAGAGGCAGCGGTGCAGGCTGGGGGGCCAATGGCACCTTCAAACTATGAGCTGAAAGAGCGGGTGAGATGGGAGCCCCCCCCCCCCGCACATGCCGCTGGTCCATCCAGCTCCAGCTCACAGCATCCTCCAATGACCCCCAGCGGGCCCCACTGCCCCCAGCCCTGCACCTGCCCCCTCCATTTACCCCGGAGCGCAGTCTCTGGATGCCAGAGTAATTACACCCTCTGTTCCAGTCTCGCAGTACGCGGGGTGTCTGTTGGGCCGTACAGGCCTCGTGCTAACTGCTGTAGCCAGGAGACAGGCCTGGGGGGGGGGGGGGCCTTGCATTGCTGCCGAACAGAATCAAATGCAAAGCAGGGGGCATAACAAAGGGACGTTAGCCCAACGGGCACACCCTGGAGCTCTCCTGCCCCCTCCCCAGGGAGCTGGCGAGGAGTGGGGGGCAGACCCCGGCTGCCAGCCCCCGCTCTGGAGCGCAGTGCTGCACGGAGGAGGGGGTCCGCAGCCCTGCCACACACAGTGGCTCAAAGGATTTTTCACCCTGTTCCAGCTAATCCCGTTACTGCGTTAATCCCGTAAAGGGTGGCCCTGCGGGAGCCTCATTTACATCGATTACGGCAGCAATCCCCTCAGATCCACTCAGGAGAGACTCCGACGCTCCTAATCTGGCCCGACAGAAACCCCGGCCTGTGATAATCCTCCCAGCCGACACACGCTCCTGCGCTCCTCTGGGAATGGGCAACGCAAAGTGCCAGCTCCGCACACAGACCAGAGCCCCGGCTTCAGGCCCAGGCCACGATCCTGCCCGCTGCTCCCAGTGCTGGGCTGAGCAGGGGCCAGATAGGTGGAACCCCGGAGTCCCAGCAGAAGCCTGGGAGCTCAGCCCATGGGGCCTAGGGCTGGTCCATTTACACCATGGCCCGACCGCCCTGGGGCCCATCGGGGGATCCCGGAGCATTTGCTGCTGGGCTCCACCTGTCCCGGCCCCCACCCACTCAATCCCTTCCCCCTCTGTCCCAGCTGCACCCAAGGCCCAGACAGAGCCGGGCCGTGCAATGGAACTTCAAATCCACCCTCCTGGCAGCACAACTCTCTGACAGGCATTGACCCCCAACACCCAGCAATCTGCTCCTCCAGGCTGGCGCATGCCGGGGCACCACCCCCCCAGCTGAGAGTAGGGCCTGCCAGAAATGGGGCAAGAAGGTTAGAGAAGACTGAGTCTGCAAAGCTCTGCTCCAGGGCTTGGATCGCTGGCCAGGCTAGGAGATGCTGGCACAACCCCCACGCACTCCCCTTCGCATCCCGCCCTGGCCATGCCCCCTAGTACTGCCAGAATTGTGTCTTATCCCAGCCGGCCCCAGCCCCCTCCTAGCTTGCAGGGACTCTACCAGCCCAAGCCGGTGTCTAGTTCAGCACAGCTTCTGCGTTCTTCATCTCCCTGGCGCGGGATCCCTCCAGCCCCGGCTCGTATCACAGCACATCCCACTCTGTCTCCGTTGCCCCGCTAGCGAGGTGGCCGGAAAGGAACAGGAATATTCTAGGCAGTGCTGGGCACAAGCCAGGGTGTCTGGCCAGCCAGCGTCTGGCCGTGTGTCTGTGCTCTGCACATGCAAGCAGGGGGCCAGGCTAGCTTTTCCTGGGGGTGCTGCCAGGTGGGGTGTGGGAGGGGCAAGTCAAAGCCCTACCTTGGGTTCACCCACTGCGTCCCCTCTCCATTCCCTGCTCCTGCTGCTCCCTGGGCGTGCTGAGCAGAGTGGGACACCAGAGCTGTCAATCTGTCTATGCTCAGGTCCCTGCAAGCCTCCCCCTCCACCCTCCTGCTTCCCCCCGGGAGCCATAATGCATCCCCCGCGGGGCCATGCAGGGCCAGGGCTCCCCATTCCCCAACCTCCAGCTCCACTCTGCCCTGCTAGGGGTGCACAGCTTTGCTCAGCCTGGGTGGCCAAAGCATCAGACATCCAGCCCCTCCCGCAGCCCAGGCCTGCCATCTGGAGGCGCAGGCTGGCTGCAGGCAGGGCACCAAGCCCAGCAGCACCCAGGGCTTCCATGCTTATACCAGCCCCTGTGCCCCACGGGGGGGACGGGGAGAACCCTCCATACAGCTCAGCCAGCAACAAGGACATGGACACTGACCCTGGGAGCTCAAACAAGGAGGCCGAACCTCCATACCCCATGCCCAGCTGGCACAGGGGCAGTGGCTCCCAAACACCCCTCGTGTTCTTTCCTCTGCCCTCCCCCAGCAGACCTCTGGCAGAACTGCCCTGACCCCCCTCGATCCCCAGGCCGAATGGAGCCAAGCTGCCCTGTTTCTCCCAGTAACCCACCCTGCTGCCCTCTCTGGTGCTTGTTGGCCCTGTACCACAGTGCTAGGGTCTGGCGCTCTGCAATGGATGTCAGGCAGGGCAGGGCCTCACCTCATACCACCAGCTCCCCCCCTCCCAAGAACACCCAGGCCAAACCCGCCTGGACCCCAGAAGGCAAGTCCCACCACAGAACGATGCATTAAGATTGGAAAAGGTGCAGAGAAGGGCCACAAAAACCATCAGGGGGATGGAACGGGTTAGGGTTAGGGCAGAGATTAAATCTGGGACTGTTCAGGTTGGAAAAGAGCTGACTCCGGGGGATATGACAGAGGGCTGTAAATCACAAACAGTGTGGGGAAAGCCAAGAGGGAAGTGTTATTTACCCCTTCACAGAACACAAGAACCAGGGGCCGCCCAATGAAATTAACAGGCAGCAGGTTTAAAACACAAGGAAGTACTTCACGCAACACACCTGTGGAACTCATTGCCAGGGGATGTTGTTCAGGCCAAAAGTACAAGTGGGTTTGGAAAAGACTGGATAAGTTCATGGAGGACAGGTCCATCAATGGTCGTTAGCCAGGATGGTCAGGATTGCATCTCCATGCTCTGTGTCCCCCTCAACTTGACTGCCTGGGACTGGACGACAGGGGGTGGATCACTGGATAACGCCCTGTTCTGTTCATTCCCTGGGAACCATCTGGCACCGTCCGGTGTCACAGACAGAAGCCTGGGTTAGCTGGACCCAGGATGGCCGTTCTTACCTCCCTGAGCCCGTGAAGGGAGTGAGGAAGAGAGTCTCTCTGAGCAGCAATGCCAAGTGCCAAACGGATGGCTCTGTGCCCTGTACTCCCTGCCCGTCTCTGCCTCCCCAAGCACAGCGTACTAGATTCTATGGAGCGGCCTAGCCAGGAGCTGGGACATGAGACCCCAAGACAGGCACCAGGCTGGATCCCCTCCCTGACCTTGGATCTCATGTGGGCCCCAAGCCACTACTGATGCAAGGGGGCAGATGGTGAACATTCCTCCAGTACAGGAGGTGTTAGGAGAACCCAGGAGTCCTGTGTGCTCAGCAGCAAGCCATGGCCTGTGGAAGACAGATTCATGCCGACATCGCTGGATGGGTGCCCTGCCCCAGACACACCAGAGCTCCGGGGAGACAGTTACCCAGTTTTCCCCGCTCCAACTTCCCAAGCAACCGCCCCCCAATCATCGATCATCCGTCTCTCCTATCACCCATGGCAGTGCCTGGTTACCCTGGGTGCTCCCCTCTGGGGCTCAGGCAGATTCCCCCACCCCCACGGATGAGGGCACAGAGGCAGGCAGTGGTTATCAGGGAGGGGGCCTGCAGGCATTGGTGGGACCGGTGGGGCTTCGGCTCACCCTGTGCAACCCCATCTGGCCCAGTGGCAGGATAGTCCCTAGTGAAGCAACAGGGACCAGGGGGTGGCTGGGCAGCAGGAGCAGGACCTGGCCCTGCAAATGCCACACAGTGCAGAGACCCCACAGCCCCACCTGCGCGCTGCCCCTACAGCTCTGCCAGTCCCCACTGAACGAGGGCCCGAAGCCAGGCCTGGCGCTGATGGGTAATTCCTCCCCCAGCGCCAGCAAGGTGACGCTCTAGCGTGGAGCCAGAGACCTTTCATGTGCTGCCTTTGATGTAGCGTGAAACGAGAAAAAGGCTCGTTATTAAAGAAACAGCCCCAAGCCCTGAGAGAAACGTGTAATTAACTCTGCGTGGTACCCGGGGCGGCAGGCAGGAGAGCGTCAGTCCAACTGACCAGCTGGGGGTCCAGCTGGATCAGCCCCTTGGGCTGCCACCACCCAGCTCACGGAGCCCCACTCCCCCACCACCTCCCCTGCAGGTTTCACTGCACATCTTGGCTGGTGGCCCCCAGATCCCAGGGTCCCTGCCCGGGCCCAGCCACAGAACAAGCCCCCAGGGCCCCACAGCCCAGGACAGAGCCACCAAGGGCAGGAACAACAGCCTCCATCTGCTCCAGGCCCTGCTTGGGCTGCCCCGGGGAGCATGGCAGCTCAGCCTGCCATGCTCTGCCCTAGAGCTGGGCCCAACCTCCAGGAGAGCAGCCCTCCCCCAGGGGCCCATTAGAGCCAGCTCCTGATAAACAGCCCTGTTAAGGAGCCCCTCCGCCAGCCCTGCAGGGAGGCCACGGTCCCTGGAGGGGGAGGGGGCGGGGGCATTTCCCAGGTGCCATCTGCCTCCAGCTAAGGCTGCTGGAGCGACAGGCTGGTGTTCCACTGGTGCACTGGGGGCGAGGCCAGGCGGCTTCCAAGGGCCCTGGCACCCTGTGGGCAAGCCCCTCGCAGGGCTGGGGAGAATCCGCAGGCATTCAATGGGGCAGCAAGGGTGAGAGCTCCTGTACATGATGGAGGCACCAGGAGCTCCCCTTGCCCCCCACAGCGCCCCCTGCTGGGAGTGGCTGGGGCAGCCGGGATCTCCCCTTGCAGCCAGCACTTCCCCCCCCACCCTGCGCCCCCTGCTGGGAGTGACCAGGGCAGCCGAGTTCTCCCCCTGCAGCCAGCACTCACCTCTCCCCCCCGCCCCCCACAGCGCCCCCTGCTGGGAGTGGCTGGGGCAGCCGGGATCTCCCCCTGCAGCCAGCACTTCCCCCCCACCCTGCGCCCCCTGCTGGGAGTGACCAGGGCAGCCGAGTTCTCCCCCTGCAGCCAGCACTCACCTCTCCCCCCCGCCCCCCACAGCGCCCCCTGCTGGGAGTGGCTGGGGCAGCCGGGATCTCCCCCTGCAGCCAGCACTTCCCCCCCACCCTGCGCCCCCTGCTGGGAGTGACCAGGGCAGCCGAGTTCTCCCCCTGCAGCCAGCACTCACCTCTCCCCCCCCGCCCCCCACAGCGCCCCCTGCTGGGAGTGGCTGGGGCAGCCGGGATCTACCCTTGCAGCCAGCACTCACCCCTCCCCCTCCCCACAGCGCCCCCTGCTGGGAGTGGCTGGGGCAGCCAGCACTCACTCCTCTGCCCCGCCCCCCACAGCACCCCCTGCTGGGAGTGGCTGGGGCAGCCAGGATCTCCCCCTGCAGCCAGCACTTCCCCCTGCTCCCCACAGCGCCCCCTGCTGGGAGTGGCTGGGGCAGCCGGGATCTCCCCCTGCAGCCAGCACTCACCCCTCCCCCTCCCCACAGCGCTCCCTGCTGGGAGTGGCTGGGGCAGCCGGGATCTCCCCCTGCAGCCAGCACTTCCCCCACCCGCCCCCCACAGCGCCTCCTGCTGGGAGTGGCTGGGGCAACCGGGATCTCCCCCCACAGCTAGCACCCCCCCCTACTCCCCACAGCGCCCCCTGCTGGGAGTGGTTGGGGCAGCCGGGATCTCCCCCTGCAGCCAGCACCCCCCCTACTCCCCACAGCGCCCCCTGCTGGGAGTGGCTGGGGCAGCCGGGATCTCCCCCTGCAGCCAGCACCCCTCCTCACTCCCCACAGCGCCCCCTGCTGGGAGTGGTTGGGGCTGCACTAGCCAGGATCTCCCCCAGCAGCCAGGGGTCCTGCCCCATGCTCTAGTCAGTCTTTTGGCCGAATGGGTCACACAAAGCTCCCCGCCAGCACCCGGCCCGGGCAAGCTCATCAGCCGACCAGCAGCCCAAATTCGGCGATGCCGCCTGGGCATGTTGCACAGAAGCTGAGAAGAAGCTGCTGCTGCCCCAGCCACCGTCTGCCCGCATTAACCCAGCAGGGCTCCACACCCAGCAGCCGACTCCACAGCCCTATGTCCCTGGAATCACAGGTCCCACCGGGGACTCTCCCCGCTCCCTCCCGCACGGGTCCATCGCCCTGAGCCCCAGCAGGTGAGTGGGCAGGAATCCGGAATGACTAGGCCACTTCCCACCATGGTTCACGGCTCCCTACTTGCCCTCCCGGCTTTATACCCACAGCACGACCGGAGAGCGCCTGGGACAGGCAGACAGACACACTCAGCAAGAGCCTGGCCCAGCCCTGGCAGCTGAGGGCACACGGGCCCAGGGTGCCCCAATCCGAGAAGGCACCATCCACAGGCTCCGCTTTCAGCCCCATCCTGCTCCAGCTCCTGGCGGGAAAGGGGTGCCCCGGCCCCTTCCTACACTGGATCCCCCACCCTGCGGGCACGGAGCCCCAGGCGCTGCACAAACCGTGGCTGCCGTTCCAGGACCTGCCCCCCAGGCCATGATTGACCTTGGCCGACAGTCTCCATGATGCCCCGGCTGCAAGCAGCGCGTGGGCTCTGCCAGCTCCAGATCGTGGCTCCCGAAGGGTTAAGCGCAGGAGCGGAATGGGCTGCATCACTTCTGCACGGCTGCATTTCTGGAACAGAGCTTTGCAAGGCAGCAGCACCTTCCGTCATCCTGGACAGATGGACTCCCCCAGTGGACCCTCCTGAGCACTACCTGGGCCCAGCACTGGCAGGACACTGGCTACCTGGCAAGCCCAGCCTGGCGGCTGCTCTGCTCCCATCTCTGCAATAAATGCAGGCTGATGACTACACGCTGGCGAACGCATGGTGCAGTGCAGCGCTCCCAGCAGCTGGGCCACTCCGCTGGGCCAGCACCATGCACTGGGGGCGGCTACTCTCTGAAGCCAAGCAGCAGTGGCACAGCCAGGAGGGGGCCTGGGCGGCACAGAGAGCCAGGAGACCCCAGGGACCCCCCTACCGCAGGGCCCAGCTCAGGCCCCTCAGAGACACTGAGCGACCCCTCCCCAGCCAAACCGCCCCTTTGTCTGGCTCCGGATGCTGGGCCCTTTCGGTGCAGCCAGGGCTCATCGATTGGCTGGGGAACAAAAAAGTGCCACTGATTTATGTGCCCCTTTCAGCCATGTCCTGCAGCAGCCAGAGGCAAAGCCGCATCGACTGGCGGGGCCAGGTAAAGCCAGCAGCACAGATCCGCTGCCAGACAGACACCCACCACCAGGGAGTACAGCCCAGAGAGTCTCCAGCAGCCGCCCCCCTTGCTGAGGGCGCAGCCCCCCCAGACACCCTCCAGCCACACACCCAGGGGCAGACAGAGCCCACGTGCGCGCACGGTGCTCCAGACACGCTGTGCATGCAACACGCATTGTCACCGCAGAGCCGTGCACACGGACACATTCCTGGCCCATCTGCAAGTCACACACAGTATGCAGCACCAACATGCACCGTGAACAGCCACGCCAGGGGCCTCTCCCCCCACATCCCAGGCTTCCCCGACACTTGGCCGAGGTGCTGGGTGTGAAGAGAGCGGCACCACCCACCCACAGTGCCTGGGCTCGGCTCCCCCAGCTCCCTGCGCCTCCACCCCCGCGGCCCCACAATCCTTTTAATCTCTGGTAAAGCCCAAACCTTCCTGGCTTCGCTAACAAGATCAATGAGCTTTTTAACTGGGTTTTAATTAAACGATCAATCCACAAGCAGCGACTCAATTACTGGCCAGGACAGGAGCAAGTGGATTCACCCCGGCACCGCACACCCCCTTGCAACCCACCCCTTGCCCCTGGCACCCTGGCACCACTCGCCCACTGGCAACCCGCCCCTTGTCCATGGCATCTGGCACCGCATGCCCCCTCGTAACCTGCCCCTTGTCCATGGCACCCTAGCATCGCATGCCCCCTCGTAACCTGCTCATGGCACCATGTGCCCCCTTTGCAACCCACCCCGTGCCTACAGCACCCTGGCACTGCAGGCCCCCTAGCAACCTGCCCCATGCCCATGGGCTCCTGCACCATGTGCCCCCTTTGCAATCTGTCTCCATGGCACCCTGGCATCATGTGCCCCATGCTTATGGCACCCTAGCACTGTGCACCCTCTCACAGCCTGCCCCATGCCCACTGCACCCTGCCACTGTTCACACGAGGCAAGGACGTCCCTCCCAGGTGACACACCAGTCCCCTCCCCACCAGCTGCACGGGCCCCTACCCACCAGCCCCTAGCATAGGCTGCCCTCAACCCCAGAGGTCATCAGCCTGCAGCTTGGCCTGGTCTCGGACCCCACCCCCTGCCATGCAGCAGCACCCTCGTCCCCCCACCAAGCCCTGCAAACACGCCGTGACTCACTGGGCACTTTCGGTGAACACCCTTAACCCCATGGACACCAGCTCCTCCCACAGCCTGGCACCCAGCACATCCCACTCCCACCTGCCAGGCCCCTGGATCCAGCCACAGATGGGAGCACTCAGGCTGCTATAGGAAGGGCTCTGTGCCCCACAGGGATGTCAGCACAAGGTGGCTCAGAGCTGCCCAGCTGGCCAAGCACCGTTCAATCCCCTCCGAGCTGTGGGAGCCCAGGGAGGGAAGGCGCCTGGCTCCATGTTGGAGCTGCCCTGAGTCAAGGACCGAGCCACACCCACCGTGCGTGGGATCCCAGGGATGGGCTGCGCAGCCAGGCCAGGCAAGGTAATTACAGGCTGTAAAGTGGAAAACATCACCCTCCCCTGCCTGGGGCTGCACAGCAGCACCCCACAGCCCCCCCCTCATTGGAGCACCCCCCACAGCCAGCGCCGCACAGCTCCCCCCGCTGGAGTGCCCCTCATAGCCCTCCTCTGCCCGCTGGAGCGCACCCCACAGCCCCCCGCTCCCGCTGGAGTGTGCCCCATAGCCCTTCCCTGCCCTGCTGGAGCACGACCCACCGCCAGTGCCCCACAGCCCTTCCCTCCCCCGCTGGAGACGACCCACAGGACCCGCTGCTGGGAACATCCACCCCACAGTCAGGAGATTGCTCCCCAGCAGGCCCTCGCCTCACAGCTGCCCCCACAGCCAGCACCCCCACCCAACTCCCCACAATGCCCCCCACTGGGAAAGGCTAACCCTGGAGTAGCCAGGAGCTCCACCCACAGCCGTCCCCACCCCCATTCAGTGCTGCACAGGGCAATGATCTGTGGGGCTGGGGCTGGGCCTGGAGTACAGGACAGACTGATGCCCAGGAAGGAGCAGAGGGTCTCTCACTCCAGCCAGATGGTGTGGCAGCCCCCTGGCACCCCTAGTTCCCCCCTAGGACCCCAGGGGTCACTGCGATGCAGGGCACACAGCCAGCCACTGTGCCGGTAACCCTGGCTGCCTGCCTGTGCTGCGCCCCTCTACTGGGAAGGGATCCGCTTTTTGGCCTTTCCCTGGCTCCGGAGCCAGCCCTCCACTGCTGGGCAGTCTCCACGCTGTCTGCTGGGGGCTCGCACTGGAGCCTCTG
Source organism: Gopherus flavomarginatus (assembly GCF_025201925.1). NCBI lineage: Eukaryota > Metazoa > Chordata > Testudines > Testudinidae > Gopherus > Gopherus flavomarginatus. The sequence continues at coordinate 24,980,219 of NC_066636.1, read as the reverse complement.
CCTGCTTTGCAGCTTCCTTGGACCCCAGACCCCATGCCCCTCTCCAAGCTGGGGACAGAACCCAGGAGTCCTGGCTCCCGAGTCATCAGTCTGACCCATGAGCTCCACTTCCAATTAGAGGAGCCCCCTTGCCCCCCAGTGGGCACAGTGCTGCCAGGGGGCCAGCAGAGAGAGCAGCCCCCTCCGACCCCCAGCACAGGGAGAGGCTGCTGCTCTCAAGGGCTCTCTGGGTCTCCCTCATTCACTCCCGCTGCCTTCAGCACAGAACCAGCCAGAGACAAGCTGCCTTGAATGGCTGCTGGGGGGCTGCACACAAGGCCCAAGCCATCCCCTGCCCTTGGGGGCTCCACAACCAGCCCCCCACTCAGTTCAAGCCACCACACACTTGGACGCCCAGGGTCACTGGGCTCCTCCCATCCCCCTCCCTGTTCTGCACCCCAAGCCCTGCACCTGTCCTTGTCCCGCCCCCCCAGCACAGCGCAGCTGGATTCCCCCTCACCTAGCTCTCACGCTGGGCCTCAGGGTGGTGGGATCAACACCCGCCACACAGGGTGAGCTGCCAGCCTCCCCCTACGCACCCCGGCACACGGGGCGTCTGCCCAGAGCACCATGCAGACGTGGGGGGGAGGGGTCGCTGCAGGGTTGCGAATGGCCCAGATTGACAGACACGGGCAGGAGGGGCTGCTTTGCTGTCCAAGGGCTCCACGCAGCTGGTTGGGGGGGGGAAGTTCCAGGGACCCCGCCACACAGGGAGATGGGACCGTCCCTGGCTGCCCCAGGCCTCCCCCCGAGTGACTGTTCAGGGTGAGCTTGGTTACCCTCCCCCCAGACAGCTCCCCAGGGGGTGAAATGATGGAAATATTGGGGGGGGTGCAGATGGGCTGCCCAACGACACCCCGAGCCCTGCCTATGGGGCGGATGCAGCCACATCTGGCAGCTCAGATGAGAAGAAGGGAGACCAAAGCCTGGTTCTGGGGCTGGCCCAGCCCTGCTCTCAGGAGCCCTGGAGCAAAGGGGCCCCCAGTCCCGCACAGCACCCGCTCCAGGACACTGCCTTGGCCGCAGGCTGCCTGTGCCCCCACTGCAGGGCATGGGCGGGGCTGGCAGAGCCCCACAGCAACCCCCCAAGCAAGCATGGGGCAGGCAGGGGCTGCACCCAGGGGAGGGGCGTGTCCCAATGGCTGCTGGGGCAGGAGCCAGGGGATGTGAGACAGGGACTCAGCTGACCCAGATGCACCTGCGGGAAGCCGCTTGGCTCAGGACGTGCCATGTACTCCAAGCTAGGGCAGCTCCTCAGCCTGCTGGGGCAGTGCCCTCCTCCTCCTTCTCCTGGCAGCACAGCTTGTCTCCTTCCCAGAACCCCACAGGCCCGCCCCCAATGGCTACCTTTGCCCCATTGCCCTGCCTATGACAGCACCACACCCCGCTCCCACACACACCTGTACACAACAGACCCGCGGCGCCCTGTGGCCGGGAGGGGGAGGCCGAAAGATGGGCCCAATGGCCTGGGGCCCCCGACAAGAGAAAGGGACACGTTCAGGCCGGGGGGTGGGGGATGAGAGCAGCCTGAAGATCTGGGACGGGCTGTTACAACGCCAGGGAGGAGCAGGGCAGGCATCAGGCATGAAGGCTGGGAGGCCGGGGGACTCCCTCCGGCCCCCCCCCCCCCCCGACAAAGCCCTTCCAGGGATGCTCCAGGTTTCAGTAGCACTGCTCAGTGCTGGGGGCCGCAATCGATGACCACTTGGGCAAGAGACTATGTGCCAGAGCCCGCCTCCCCCCATCCGAACCCCTGGGAACCCACTCCCCCAGCTCAGCCCCCACCCACAGCGCTGGGGTTTCCACCCCCTGAGAGATTCCTCCCCTGGCCCAGCCCCCCAGTGGCTGGAATCCCCCCACTCCAGTATGTGTCTAGCATGGGCTGCCCCCCTCGGCGGGCTGGGGCTCGGCTCCTTTAGCCCCCGGCGCTCCCACTGCACTCTCCAGTTCATCCAGCTGCATCTGGTGCCAGTCTGCTCCCTGCACTGGGATTGAGCCCCCCATGGTCAGGCCACTCAAAGGGTTCAGCTGCATTTACCCCCCACCTGGCCCTGGCCACTGCCCCTGAGAGCATACACCTGCCTTGGCCAGAGACGGAGCCCCCAGGCAGCCGCACCCCTCTCCCCACGTACATCCCCCTCGGCAGAGCCGGGTCCAACCCAGCCACTGCATGATGCACAGCTCCTCCCCCACTGCTCCGCACCAGGGACCCCAGAAATGCTGCAAAAGGAGAAGCCCCCAGAAGCCAACTCCACCCCACATGAGGGGTTCAACCCCCAGCAGAGTCAACAGAGCAGGAACCCACATGATGGCTAGGGAGTGGGGGTGCAGCCCATATCCCCCCTCTCCTGCGAGGCTGCCCCTCCACATGACCGGCCCCAAAGCTTCCAGGCTCATTCTGCGTTGCAGTCACAGCCACTCCTGCCCAGCACTGCGCCAGCCCCACACAGGCCTCTGCCCGGGGAGGGTCGGGACAGACAATCCAAACCCACCTGCCCAGGCAGGGAGAGGACAGGCACCAGCTGGGGCAATGCAGGCAGAGAGTCGAACGCCCTCCGTCATTTCTCTCTAATCCTGATGCTTTGCCACACGGTTGTAACCGAGTCCGACCTGCGGCACTGCCTGGCCATAAATATCAGCGCTTCAGCGCGTCCAGGAACAGGACTGCTGCAGCCACCCCTGCCTGGGAGCCAGCTCCTGTCGTGTCTCTAGCTGGGCCCTGTGGGGTGCACGCGTTGAAAGAGGGGCTGACCGGCTCACTTTGGGGTTCCTCCCTCCCCTCTCCCCTGGGGCTCAGAGGGGCGGAAGGGCCAGCGTTGTCTCTCCTGGAAGGCATTTTATCACCGAGGTGGACAGCCCAGATTCCTGCGGCCCGGGCAGCTCACGAGTGGGGAGAACCCTGGGGGCATAGCCCCACCGAGGATGCACCAGGCTGAGCCTGTCACACCAGTGACAACAAGGGAAATTCCAGGAACACTGGACGGGCAGAGCTGGGAAATCTGGTGCTGGGTGCCCTGGGCCCTGGCAGGAACCCTGGGGCTGGGTCACCGAGGCCTGGCTAAGGCAGGGGCGAGCAGGAAGGTCCCTCTGAAAGGCGCCCGTGCTGGGGTTAGCCAGTCACTTCGCCATTGTGCTGCTCCTCGGCTCCGCACGTCTCACACACACGCACAATTTATGGGGCCTGCGCTTCCGCCTCACGACACAATCTGAATGGGAAGGGAAGGCGCTACCCGGGGAACGCTCCCTCCTCGGACAAAGAGACACGGAGAGCAGGGCAGTGCCAGACAGACGGGGGGCACCCACCCGAACCGGCACAGCAGAAAGATGGACCTGGAGCCCTCCCCCGTTCATTGTCGATTCCCCCTGCAAACGGAACCGGGGTGGAGCAGGCTGCGTTTCGCTAAGAGACAGTGTCCCATTCCTCCCCCCAGTGCAGGGAAAGGTGGCTGTGTTTGTGCACCTCCAGCCCTGGGGCAGACCCTCCCTTCCCCAGGCCTGCCTGGTGGGACACCCCCACATGCCCAGCCATCCTGTGCCCATTTCACACCTCCGGCAAAGCCCACGCTGTGCTGCCCATCCCTGCACCACTGCAGCCTGGACTAGCCACTGGTTCTACCATGGCAGTGCGGTGACCTGGGCTTTCCCGGCTGCAACCTGCCAGCTGCCCCCAGCCCCGAACGACAGAGAGTGAACAACGCGGGGGGGTTGCTTCACTCCCGGCCATCGATCGATCGGCTGGGCTCCCTGCAGCTCTACTCACAGCAGCTCCGAACACGCCAGCAATCGTCAGATCTTCACTTACAAATCTTATTGACTGGTCTGAAGCGCTGGCTATGTGACCCCTCCAGCCGCTTGCGCCCCGCCCCACAGAGCCGCAGGACAGGGCAGCTGGGCCCCAGGAGTCCAGAGCCTAAAGTCACCCGTGCAGGGCAGAGGGAGGCAGCAGCTGAGAGTGGGGGTGGCCCCCCAGCCTGCCCGGGCCCCATTCTATCAGCCTGTATCTGCGGACAGCTCACTCCCAGGGTCTCGCCCGTGTGGACTCGCCTATGCTGCCGGGGGACCATGCCAGCAGCCCCATGGGGGCCAGGACCCCTCCAGTGCCCTGCCCAGCCTGCAGGGCAAACAGCCGATGGGCACCCCAACCCCTTCCCCTGCCAGCCTCCCCTGCAGCCTGTGGGTGTCGCCCCCCGCGCCTGCCCCAGACAGTCGGGGAGCGAGACGCCGTCTGTCTGTGCACACCGGGGGGCAGACGGTCGGAGACACGGGCCCAGTGGCTCCCCTAGGCAGGCGTGGGCTGGCGCGTGGCTTTGACACACCCGGCTTGCACCCAGCCTCCCAGGGCATGTTCAGACAGAGCCATCCACCCTACGTAGGACTCAGTGACAGCCCAGCCCGGGGACCCCCCTGTCCTGGGCTCTCTCCCAGCGCACCCCCCCCCCCCCGCCCAGGGGAATGGCTGGGGACAGGTCCACCCAGCAGGGCCGGAGCCAGCGAGCCCAGCCCCAGCTCACCCATGGGAAGAGAGGCCGTTTGGTGACCGTTCCCCCGCGCGAGACCCAGACACCGCCCAGGCGACAGACCCTGTGGATGCTCGGGGCCCTCTGGCACCAGCTCCCCAGGCACCTTCCGCTTGCAATAAACACTCCGCCCCCGCCGCGGAGAACAGGCAGCGGCTAAACCCACGGGCGCCGCCGGGGCCCCTCCACCCGCCCGTGGGGGGCGCCCCAGACCAGCCCCGGCTCTCCACGGCCCTGCCCGGACAGTTCAGCCCCTGCAATGGGCAGAACGCCGCGGCCCGGGGGGGGACAGGCGCCATAGCCTTGGCGGGGGGCTTGTGCACCGCTCTCCCCGGCGCTGGACGCGCCATTCACCGTGCCCGGCGCTGCAGGGCCGCCCCCTGCCTCTCCGCGCAAAGCCCCAGGCCCCCGCCCTGACCCGGCCCCTGGCGCCCCCAGGACCCCGGGCTCCGGCCCCTTCACGGGGGGAGGGAGGGCAGGGCAGGGGCCAGCCAGGGACAGGGGGCGGCCCGGGACCCCCCGAGGCTCCCCCCGGCCCGCACGGAGGAGCCGCTTCCTCCAAGCCCGACGCGTCCCCACTACACACATCCTGCTGCCAGCTCCACCGGGGGGGGGGGTCCTGGAGCCCTCCCCGGCGTGCCCAACCGCCGCTCCCCAGATGCGTGCGCCCCCCTCCCCCAGCCCCCTAGTGCGTGGACCCCGGCCCCCAGCAACGTCCTCCTTCCTGCGCCCCCCGTGCGCCCCAGCCCGGGCCCCGGGACTCACTGCGCGTTGGAGCTGTTCCAGTGCACCGCGTGCCGGTTGCAGACGGTCCGCGCCGGCCCCTGGCTGAGGAGCAGCAGCAGGAGCAGAGGCAGGAGCGCGGCCAGCCGAGCAGCCATCCTGCCCCTGCTGCGGCGCTAAATCCCCGCGTCCTCCGCGGAGCCCAGCGCGCCCCGATGAATGGAACCGAGCCGGATCCGCCAGCTCCCGAGCCCAGCGCCGAGCTCCGCCCCCTTGCGCGCTCCCGGGCCCGCCGCGCCCCGCCCCTTCCCTGCGCGCTCCCGCGGCGCGTTCACAGGCGGGTGGGGCCGCGCGCGCTGCTCTGTGCCCAGAAAGGGGCGCCTGGTTCACACAATTCTACCCTTCCCCCCACCCCAGGGGGCGCACCTTGGGGTGGATCCCTGAGGGCCCGGCTCAGCTTCCCCTCTGTGCCAGGAGCCATGACCCCAGCCGGGCTGCCTGTGGGGCTAGCTGCTGGGCATGCTGACCACCCTCCTGGCCCCACATCCCAAGCTCCCTCTGAGCCCCCCCCCCGCTCTGGGCCCTGGCGGAGAGCAGCTGATGGCCTGAGCACAAGCCTGGGAGCCAGGGCCCCCCTTCCCTGCTGTGCCTCAGGTGAATCATGCCTCAGTTTCTTCATGTGTAAAACAGGGATGGTCTCTGTTTTGCAGCAGGTCACATGGATGCTCCTTTCCCCACATCCCACTGCGGCTCCCACAGGCGCTTTCTCCTGCAGGACAGGAGAGAGAGAGAGGCATTTGTTTGTCTTCACAGATTTCCCTCCTGGCCGGGTTTGTGCCAGATTCCACAACTGCTTAATTTGCGACACTTTATTATTAATTGTCTGTCGTGCGGCACCTCCGAGGCTCCATCATGCCGGGCGCTGCCGGCAGAGGGGAGCCAGCCACTGCCCCTAAAAGCTCCGCTCACCTTCCACCTGGACAGACAGACTGCAGGCTAGCGGCCCAGAGGGGGAGATGATTTCCAGGTCACTCAGCCCATCAGTGGCAGAACCAGAACCCAGAGGTCCTGAATCCCAGACCTGTTCCCTGCCCACTGGCTCAGGCTGCCTCTTTCCCCTACTTCCTTGTCACAGGCTGAAAATCCCAGCTTCAAAATCAAGGAAATAAACCCCTTTGCTGCTGAAGGATCTAAGCCCTGTGTGGCATGGGCAGCTCTGGCTGGTGAGCCCCTGGAATGCCAGGCGCCGGAACTGGGAGAAGTAAATTTCAGCACTTTACTCCTCCCTGCCTGGTTATGACACCTCCTTACAACAGGAAGGCTTCCTGGCCCCGGGCCAGTGCTGGATTGGCAACTGATATGGCACAACCCTAGGGAGTGGCTGGCAGCTGAGGAGGCCAATGTGCTTTCCCAGCACCCCAAGGTGTGCTGGGCAGCTGCCCCACATTCATAGAATATCAGGGTTGGAAGGGACCTCAGGTGGTTCTAGTCCAACCCCTTGCTCAAAGCAGGGCCAATCCCCAACTGGTCCCCTCAAGGACTGAACTCACAACCCTGGGTTTAGCAGGCCAAGGCGCAAACCACTGAGCTATCCCTCCCCCATTGCTCCCACAGTGTCCGCTGGCCTGGGCTGCCCAGCCTGAGACGCTGCAAAGGGGCCTGGTTCTGTGCCACGCTGGGTGCCTGAGTCCATTCAGAGTCCAGGGCACGGCATGGGCTCAGAGCCCTGAAAACCAGGCTGAGCAGATGCTGCATCCCACTCCCCAGTCTAATGGGGCCACAGGCAAGCGAGGGAGTGGGGTGGCCGCCCCGTTGGGCCGGTTCCTTGACTCCACGGCGTCAGACGCAGTTAATCTGTGACGCTCTTCCTTCTGAATGCACCTGCCAGGCCTCTTGGACCCAGTTCCCAGCTCCGCTGTCCTGTGAGCCCCTGCCTTTCTCCCAGCCTCAGTTTCCCACTCTGTGCCATGGGTGGCCAGCAGGCTGCGCTGGGAGAAAGGTACCCTCCTGCTGGTGCCATGGTGGCAGTTCAGAGCCACGGCCACCTCTTCCTCCAGAAACTGTGAGCCACAGCTCTGCACCAGCCCTCGGAGCCCCCAGACCGTGAGCAGAGCAGGACGATGCCACCTACGGCTTGGGGGGGGAGGTGCTGGCAGGAGCCCCTGCCGGGAGGGCGGAGGCAGCTGGTGAAACAACAAGAAAGACCAAAAAAGCCTCTATTAATTATTCATCTGAAGAAGTGAAGTGAAGAAAATAGACCACATGCAAGAGGCTCCCAATGGCCATGGGGGGAGGGGGCGGGAGGAAGGCAAAGGAATGGGAGCGGGGAGCACGGGGCAGGGAGAGGGTGCAGAAAGCAGGGAAGGGGTGAGGGTGTCTGGGCTGCCCCAGCTGGGACAGGCCCCCAGGGGTGCTGGGCCATTCCTGCTCGCACTGGGTGGTGAGGGACGGTGCCCAGCCCAGGAGCGCCACCTCCCACCACTCTGCCTGTTCTCTGCAGTTGCTGATCCACCCTGTGAAACAGGGCCTGGGGCAGGGGAGGAGCAGCGGCATGGCCCCCGTAGGGGGCACCGGCTCCCATCTGGCCCCAGGGCACAGGGACCGGCTCAGGGGGGCTGGGATGGGACTGGCACCTTTCCCGTCGGGGGGACCTGGCTCCAGTCTGCCCACAGGGTGGGGGTGCTGGCTGGCTGGGAGAGGGGGTGCAGGAGGCCAGGCTGGTGCTTCGTTGAGAGCAGTGTGACAGGGGGAAGCTCCTGATGCCACCTCTCTCCAGGGGGTACCAGGAGGGACGGGATGGAGGGGCCCTCCCCCTGCACGCGCACTGGGAACTGGAATGCTGAGAGTACGTCTATATGGCAAAGTAAGCCCCAGGGTCGCACTCAGGCTCAAGCCTGACTCCTTCCATCTACACACAGATTATGCTAACCCAGGGCTAGACGCAGGGTCCCAGGGATCCAGGGGGGAGGGCCTCCCCGCACACAGCCCCAGACTGAGTCAAGCTGGAGCCCAGGGTTCAAGCCCTCTTGCTTTGCTGTGAAGACGCAGCCCTACTGGACTCCTGCTGCGAGAGTCCCCCAAAAGTATCCCACAATGCCACAGGCAACTTTCTTTGTCCTCTGGACAGTCAAGTTTTCTCACAAAGGGCTGGAGCAGACACATTTTGGGAGGGCACTAGGAAGGCGGGGCGATGGGGGGCTGGATTCAGTCCTGCATAAAACAGTGCAGATGCTGGGGCCCCGGGTTGGAACCCAGGGTTCAGCAACTCCTAACCTGGCTTACAAATGCGCATAGATGTGGTGAGAGGGTCCCAGCACTGCCGCCTGAGCCCAAAGGTTGAAGTCGCACATGCCCCGCGAGCCCAAGGCAGTGCCAGGACATGCATTGGAGATATCCCCTTAGTTAACAAACCCAGGGGCTGCTAACTTGGGTTCTACCAACCCTGGGCTTACGCTGCATAGCAGCCGTACTCAGAGACGCTTGGGCTGACGCAGGACCAGGGCTGGCTCCAAGAACTCTCCGTCCAGGGGTCTCTGCAGAGGAGTTATTGGGGCTCAGAACCACCACCCTGGGCCCTTCTGCCACCCAGCCGCAAAGCAGGCTCAGTGGGAGCTGTGCTGATTACTCCAGGATAGATGGAAACGCAGCAACATGTAGCCCTGACAAGGCAACTCACATGCTTAAGAAACATGCTTAGGAACATAACAGCCACGGTCCAGCTAGCCCAGTGCCTGGTCTCTGGCAGCAGCCAGTGCCAGGGGCTGCAGAGGGAATGAACAGAACAGGGTTGTTATCCCGTCATCTAGTCCCAGCCTCTGGCAGTCAGGGGCTGGGAACTGTTACGTGCAGTGTTTTCATGTAGAAACACCCCACATGTATGGCGACGCACATGCCTCCCCAAGGAAATGCCACAAACACCGAGCAACACACACCTCCCCACGGAACCCCCTGCATGGCGACACACATGGAAACGCCCCCACACAGCACTGCACGTGCCTCTTCCCGGAGACACACAAACACACCCATCCGCACAGAAATCTCTCACTCTCCCGGCTCGCACATACAGAGATGCACTCACACCTACTCAGAGAGGCAGACAGCAAAAGCACACCCACACACACACACTTGCACCCTCCACCCAGAGCAACACACAAGCCAATCAAACACAACACATGCACCCCTGGGCCTGGCCAACCACACACACGCCCACCGGCAGCAGGGCCTGCCCTGCCTGCTGCCCCGCTGCCCAGCACCCCCCTGCCAGCGGCAGGCTGCAGGAGAAGGCTGGGCACTGCTTGGGTGGGTCCGTGCAGGTCGGGGCGGAGCGGTCGGCACCTAGTGGGGAGGGAGTCCAAGTGCCCATGTGTCTGGCCACAGAGTGAGGGGGAGGCTGTTTGTCACTCAGCGCTGAGTCACTTCCCCACTTCTGTGGCAGGCGGCTCCCGTTCCCACGTGCAGGGAGGGTTTCCAGGCGCTGTCCCTGGCTCCCTCTCCTGGGCCTGTCACTGCGGGAGAGCTCCCAGCGCCAGCCCCTGGCTGGCCGTTCCCTCGGGCCCTGCAGCCGCGGGCTGGCCAGCACTGGGGAGGAGCTGGGGCAGAGGGAAGAGGCTGCTGCCAGGGCCCCGTGAGGTTGCGGGTTTCACCATATGAGCCACAGGGCTTCCCCATCCCCACTGGATGGTGACCTTGGATACCCCTCTGCCCCGCGGTCCCCCCTGCTGGGAACGCAGCTCTCTGTCCCTGCTCCCCCCACTGCCAGTCAGTGACGTCAGCGAACCTCTCCCCACGCCCGTGGCAGTGCTGCCCCTCGTCACTGGGCCCACCCCCACACAGGGCAGGGCACAGGGGACTCGGGGTGGGGCTGGGTGAGACCCTGTGCAGGGGCTGCTGTGACCTGGGGCTTCCCCTCCCGCCCGCGGTCCAGAGCCGAGATCCTGCCACCCGTCCCAGGAGGCCACATCTCCCAGGGCAGCCATAGAAGGGGGCAGAGCCCTGGCCAGGGTCCTTAGAGTGGACCTCAGACCCTGGGGGCAGGGGAAAAGCAGCTGGCCCCATGGCTTCCTACTCAGCAGCCAATGGGGCAATTGGGGTCTGGGAATGGGGATGGAATCTGGCCCCCATGAGGCTGAGTGGGGAGGGAACTGGCCTCCATGGGCTGGTCATGGGGGGACCAAGGGCCCGGGCCCCTCGGTGAGAACTGGCTGCTCCCAGGAGGGGCCCCTCGCCTGGCTCATGGCCTAGAGCATGTCTCGTGGAGAGGGGAGCGTGGCCAAGCACCACAGACATGGCCACTGGGTCCAGCCTGTGGAAAGGCCCCAGGAGCCAAACCCGTGACCTGAGGATTCCCCGGCAGCAGGGCCCTTCGCGAGGCTCTGTGGGAGTGCCCGGGATGGTCCAGCCGGCTCCATCCCACCGGCTCCTGCGCTCCCCAGGCCTCGCTGTTATTTTCTGGCTGGGTTTCACTGCCGCCTGGGGCAGGCTGGTCCCGGTCCAGGCCGGGATCCCAAGGGCCCCCACCAGCTGCTCCCCTCAGCCCCTCATTAGAGGCTGTTTCTCTGTGGTGTTCACTCCCAAATTGGCCCCATGGGGAGCTGGGTTGCAGGGCAACCCAACAACCTGTGGGGCTTCTTGGCTTGCTGGAGCCTGCAGCATGGCCACGGTGCCATGCCCTGCCCTGCCCTCCCCGTGCCGCACTGGACCCTGCTCCTGCCTGCACCAGGCCAGGCTCACACCATTGTCCATTTCAGGCAAGGCCAGGAACGAGCAGGGCCTGTGTGAGATCCACCATGGCCAGGGTGAGTCCCAGGTGGGAGCAGGGGTGCAGACATGCCTGAGCATGCAGAGGGGCGAGCAGCCCTGGGCCCAGCTCAGCGCACCCGTGGGCCGCAGGGCCCCATGGGCCCCCCATGTGGTAGATTCTCAGCTCAGGGCGTCATGGGGTGGGAGGCGAGTGCCCTGTCTGGCACAAGCTGCCCTGCCCTGCCAGGAGGCAGCGTGGCATTACCACAGTGGGGCCGGAGTCGTGGCACCTCCATGCTGGGATCCCCCCTCACACCTGGGAGATGCTGCCATACGGGGCCGGGGAAGGGAGCTGCTTTCTCCTGCCCTGGTTAATATTTAACCACAGCTTCCGGTGACAGAATGTTGCAACCGCAAAGCAGAGACAGCGTTCAATAAATCATCGCGCTGGTCCCGAGGAGCTGGGGGCTGACAGCAGAGCTGGCTGTGCAGCGATCAGCGGAGCAAGAAGGGATAAATAATTCATTAAATAAATAAACATGGAGCAAATGCGAGAGGAGAAGGTAGGAGTGTAACCAAGACCAGGCTCAGTAAATGAGGGTATGAAATATTCACCAGCCACGCCTACAAATCCCAGAACATGCTGAGCTCGGCCTTTCCAGCCTGCCAGGGCGTGTTGAGCAGGACACGGGGAAACATGATAGTTACACACCAGCGAGGAGGGCACTCCAAACACACTTGGACAGGGGGTCACACACTGACACAAGAGCATCACATAAATAACATGTGCAGACACGTTGAGACACACGCCTGGCCACTCGCGTGCAAGTAGACACAACACATGCAGACACCCAGGAGCAAGACTTATGAGTGCAAATGTGCTGTCACCCAGCGACATGAAAACACACGCATGCAGGCATGCCACAACATGCATGCACACCGCCATCCCACAGAAGGGCACGCATGCTGGCTGACATGCTCAGACACACGGCACATCAACTGACATGAAAACAGCAGGAGCCTAGAGGCTGCAAGGAGCTACCCTGGATGTGTCAGACCCCACGTCCCCCTCTTGGGGGTGAGACACCCCTTGCCACGCTGTCAGACTGGAACCCGGAAGCCTTTTCCACACTGCACTGCCAAGATGACAGTAGGACCAGGGAACCCAGCCATTGCAGTGGGACCTGACTCCTACCGCCTGCTGCCTCTCCACACCCCACGCTGGCCTGCAGCCTCCTTTGAACCCGGTGCTCTGGGCTCAGAGGCCTCCACTCTTCGTGGGTCCTTTTTTCTCCATGTGCTGGTCTTTACACTTGAATGAAGGTGTCACGGCTGCTCGTTCTGCGTCAGCGTCTCAGAGCAGCCACAGCACTGGCCCTCTCCAACACCTGGCAAATGGGAATGGATCCTGGACACCGGGGACTCAGGCCTGGGAATGCCCTGAGACTCACCTCCTCAGCTGGGGACAGCAGCACCCATGATCACCGGACTCCCCACACACACACCCTGTGCCAGCTGGGAGCACACAGCCCACTGCACAGGCATGGGATGAGGAGTCCGCAGTCCCACACACCCTGCCCAGCTGGGCTCGCTCCCTGTGACCCCACAGCCCGGCTGCGGGGATTCACAGGCCATCCTGAGAGAGCTGAGCCGAGCGCCACCCCGCCCGAGCCCAGCAATCAAAGGGGATTATGGAAAGCAGTACAGGGGTCGGGGATTATGTCCCAGGGGCCGTCTGAATGCCCCAGCTCCTGTGTTCTCTTTCAAAAGCCAGAGCATTGAGAGCGCACCCGGGGGAATCTGCATCTCAATGGAGTTAGTTATTGGAGAGGGAGCACGGTGCACACATAATGCCACACAGAGCTCCTCAGGGCCAGGCACACCCGGCCTGGCATGCTGAACAGAGCCACAAGGGCACCGCTCCTCCCCAGAGATAATCGCATTGCAGCCTGCTCCCGCCCAGCGCCAGCCCCACCCTCAGCCCTTCCTGAGAGCACCCTGACCCACCAATGCGTGGGGGGGAGCGGGGGCACAGCCCGGAGCCAGGGGCTCCGGGGGTGAGATGGTCAGAGGCAGACCCCTCTTGGGGAGGGGCTAAAGAGGGTCTCTGGGCCCTGCTGCTTCCCCTACAGATCGGCAAGAGCAGCTACAGTGCTGCAAAGAACAGCACAGGGTCAGCAGGCGGCCCACTCCTCTGGCCATCAGTACCGATGCTATGGGTGTTGTGCTGTGGGAAGCAGGGCGGGGTCAGCAGGGGGTGCTCTCCCCGACCCCAGTGCGGTGCTAGGGGGCGCTGTGCTGTGGGGAGCAGGGCGGGGTCAGCAGGGGGTGCTCTCCCCGACCCCAGTGCGGTGCTAGGGGGCGCTGTGCTGTGGGGAGCAGGGCGGGGTCAGCAGCATTCTCTGCAAGGAGCTACCACAGAAGGTACCATTAATGCAAGAGCAAACCCTGGGACTGGCCCAGCCCCTCAGTGAAAACCCGAGAGTGGTGAACGCTGGTACAAGGAGCAGCAACGGGCATGTTCCCATGGGGGTGGGGAGCAGCCTGCAGAAACACCCAGCACAGCGCAGCAAAAGGGAAGATTTCATCACTTGGCCCACAATTGACCTGTGGAACTCATGGCCACAGGGTTTATGGAGGCCAAGAGCTCAGGAGGACTCAAAACAAGGCTCAAACCTTTCTATGGGAAAGGGAAATAACGGGAAGGGTGAAGATGACCCAGGGCTTTTGGAAGGGGCTGGAGCTTTCCCCAGGGGAGGGTATCCCATCCCGGCCTCTCTGGCACCTTCCTCTAAAGCAGCTGGTGCCAGCCCCATTTGAGAAGTTCCTGGGCAAGGTGGCCACGGAGCTCCCCAGGCAGCAACGTGGCAGGCTTGGCAAGGGAGAGCGCTAGGCTGGGAGCGGGGGAGCCTGGGCAGGACGTTTTAGAGCAAGGGACACTGGGAGTGCGTCGGTAGAAGCAGGGTGCTGGTGAGAGTCACATGCACAGGCCTGGGATGCTCATCGCCCATCCAGCCCGTGGCCGTCAGAACAGAACTGAGTCAGGCGGAGGGGAGCGTTTATCTGCAGAGGCCACAGGAATTGAGCTGAGAACTAAGCTGCAGCCGCTGGCAGGGGCACAATCAATAGCCCCCAGGAGCAGACGAAGAGCTGAGGCCAATTCAGAGTCTTCATGAGCTAGGCAGCGCAGGGTAAAGGAACCTCCTGGTCACTTCCCCAGGCAGGCGTCTCACAAGGGCTCCAAGGACACAGGGCTCCTGCTCCTGTGCACGGCCAGGGCTGGACACCCTGAGCCCAGTCACCCAGACACCTTTCAGCCTCCCCAGCACAGGTCCAACCAGAGACAGAAACGCCTGGCACGGGTGTGCAAGAGGAGCATGTGAAAGGCAGTTGTGCAAGGTTCACGAGGGACATGCAGGCTTCTAGAGCCAAGCCGCCTGTCCCATTACTAATGAGCTCAGGCCTGCACAGGTTGTCCTGGGCCCTCCTACCTGTAAGCAGGAACGGCACCAGGGTTTTTGGCACCCTAGGCGCAGGGCCGGCTCGCCGGTCCCGCGGCTCCAGTGGACCTGTCACAGGCGTGCCTGCGGATGCTCCACCGGAGCCGCGGGACCAGCAGACCATCCGCAGAAACGCCTGCGGGAGGTCCACTGGAGCAGTCTGCCGCCCTCCCAAATCCTGGCGCCATAGGCGACCGCCTAGGTCGCCTAAATGGAAGCACCGGCCCTGCCCGTAAGCCCATCACAGACTCTGCCCTGGAATCCCCTGGGGGGTGGACCCTTATTCAGGAGCCCCCTGGATCCCCAGGGGCCTAGGATGAGCCATTCCCAGCCCTCTGAAAGCCATGAGTGACGCAGTCACTAGTGCCAGCACAAGGGTCCGTGAGCTTGGGACTCTAGAGCAAAGCTGGGCCCTCATGAACCCCAGTCCAGCCCCATGCTACACCCCAGACATGGCTGCATCGCAGCACCTAGTAAGATCCCATGCTGCATCTCAGAGGCGGCTGCATGCGAGTCCTGAACGAGTGCTCCGCAGGGGTCCCTGGTGGCTGGGGACATGATGCTGCTCCTGCGGGGCCCAGGGCAGTTCAGACCCCCTCGGAGCCCAGCGCTTCCCCATCCCGGCTGCATCTCGAGCCAGTGCCAACTCCTCCGTGTGCACACGCCCTCTGCAGCTATGCAGCTGCCCCCGGAGGGGCGGGAGCTCCGGAGCTGACAAAAGGAGCCTGGAGCTCTGCCATTTCACAACCCAAACAGTGGGGCCCAGCACCCAGCTGCAGCCTCCCCTCACATTTCCGCAGCTCTGGTCACTCCCACCCCCACCGCCCGACCTGCTCACTGCCTCCCCAGAGACAGAGGGCACGAGGCAGGAACACCTCCAAACTCAGGGCACTGGGGTGCTCTGAGGGCACCAGGGCATTTGTGCCAGCCCAGCTGGGCTCTTGGGGCTGGGCTGGATGGGGGTGGGGCCATACCAGGTTGAAGGAGAGATGGGGTGGCTCAGACTGTGTGGGGCTGAGGGGGAGATGAGGCGGCTGGGCGCATGGGGCTGCACAGAGACTCCCCAGTGATCACATGGCATTGGCAGCTCTGACCTGGGCCTCCAAAGTCCAGCCCTGCCGCCCCCTCTCCCTTCACAGGCACCACCTTCACAGTGCAGGGAAGTTTTTGCAGAGCGACTTAGCAAGAATGCAAACCAGGAAGCATCTGAAATCTCTGAGCACATCAGCTCCATCCAGAATGCTCCATTAGCCCTGCATCCAGCACAGCGTGCAGGGGTCGGGCAGCAGAGCCATTTCCTGAAATACCAAATGCAAACTGGAGGGGAGGGGAAGGCCCAGCAGGTGCGGACAGCATGTAGGAGAAGCAGGACTGTGTCGGGCTGGGAACCTGGGCGAGGGGCTGGTCCAAGGGGAGCAGCGTGGGAGGGGCACTGGCACAGCACAGGTGCAGGGACCCGGGCGAGGGGCTGGGCTGGGGGGAGCAGCTGGGGGGGCACTGGCACAGCACAGGTGCAGGGACCCAGGCGAGGGGCTGGGCCGGGGGGAGCAGCTGGGGGGGCGCTGGCACAGCACAGGTGCAGGGACCCAGGCGAGGGGCTAGGCCGGGGGGAGCAGCTGGGGGGGCACTGGCACAGCACAGGTGCAGGGACCCAGGCGAGGGGCTGGGCCGGGGGGAGCAGCATGAAGGGGGCACTGGCACAGCACAGGTGCAAGGACCCAGGCGAGGGGCTAGGCCGGGGTGAGCAGCTGGGGGGGCACTGGCACAGCACAGGTGCAGGGACACGGGCGAGGGGCTGGGCCGGGGGGAGCAGCTGGGGGGGCACTGGCACAGCACAGGTGCAAGGACCCAGGCGAGGGGCTAGGCCGGGGGGAGCAGCTGGGGGGCACTGGCACAGCACAGGTGCGGGAACCCTGGCGAGGGGCTGGGGGGTATTTCTCAGTTTACCTGCACAGCGTAACACTCCGGAGAGCTGGCTGGAGTGGCTGGCGCCTCAGTAGGGCAGCGACTGTTCTGGAGAGCGAGCGGGAGGCACAGAGACTCTGCAGAGGTGTTCATCTGTCTGTCCACAGGGGCTGAAGCCTGGCCCGGCCAGGGTGCTCGCTGATCCCCAGGAGTCAGGAGAAGCCCTAGGTACCGCCAGGGCTGGGAGGCAACAGGAGAGGGCCCTACTGCCAGCTGAGGGATGGGTGCTGCCCTCAAGGCACTAGACCCACTGGCCCAGGCCCAGCGCAGAGGATTTGGGGCCATTGCACCTTGGCCGTGCTGGTCTGCCTTGTCGGGCCACTAATGGCCTTTGCACCGAATTTGAGACCTGCTCTGCAGGACGTGCGTGGGGCCAGCAGGAGGGGGGGTCATGTAGACACCATCCCAGAGTCACCAAGCAGCACCCAGCTCTGGATATGTGTCCCTATGGCCTCAGGGCCACGTCCAGCTGACCCAGCAGTGCCTGGGAAACAGCTCGTTTCCCCACTGGGGCTGCAGGCCGGAGCCTGCCCTCTCCCAGCTCTGCCAGGCTGTGACCCGTCATGTGCAGGCCGGCTCTGCTGAGCAGAGGGAGAAGCCGGCTTTGCCTGGTGAGGCTGGGTGTGTGAGTCAGGCAGTAGGTGAGCTTCGCTCCTGGAGAAAAAGCCGGGTTGATTTCTTAATTAGCGTCTCACTAATTTGACGGGAGTTTAATGGTGCAGAATCACAGAGGAGGGTTAATTAATGATGCAAAACAGCTACCAACAGCCCTGCCAGTTTTGCACCCACTGTGTGAGCACTGGCTTTGTTGGGCAGCAGCGGAGACGGCGCGCCAGCCTGTCAGAGGAGATCAGCCTCCACCAAGGCTCTGGGAGTCAATCATGCATATTTTCCTGACTCCAGAATCGCTGCAGAGCCGGGAGGTTCTTCACCAGGATCTAGCCACTTCTGTTTCCTCAGGAGGGAGAAGTGCTGCAGCTGGGAGGCCAGGGCAGCATGTGCCATTTGTGCACAGGGATCCTTTCACTAGTGCATACACCCCATGCACTAAGAGCCCCATCCCCAGCCTTGGATCATGGCTGGGGGCAACCTGGCTCCAGTGGCCCCTCAGCACCATCTCACCCAAAGTAACAATGCCCCAGAACCCCGAGCAGCCTGCTCAAAGGCTTCCATCCCAACATACCCCACTCAGCCAGCCCCCCCAGACTGCTCACACCAATGCTTTGGGGACAGGCCCCTGGGGAGGGCTGGGAGGCACCTCTGCAGGCAGGTGCCTGTCCCCATGTCACAGGAGCCCCCAAGCCAGCACCACCCTCCCCACAATCGCTGTAGTTATAACCAATTGCAGGCCACCACACCCCCAAGACTAGCCAATCACAGGCCACCAGGCTCTTGGGCGGAGCCAGTCCCAGGTTACAATGCTCCAGGACCATTGGAACAGGTGTCCCTCTCCCTTCCTACTGGGACTGCAAGCGCCTTGGGGCAGGGACTGGCCATGGGGGCAAGAAAAACCCAATACACCTGGCAGCTGCCTGGCAGCGTGTTCCTGGCTATGCCCGGCGGGGGGGGCGGGGGCTGGGATTGCTTTGCCCACAGGTGCAGTGGCCAAGAACGGGTAGGGCTAGCCATGCAGGCATGGTGCCTCTGGCTGGCTGGCTGGCTGTGCAGGCATAGTGCCCGGCCCTCGGCGTGTCCCTCCCTCCTGGCGCACCCATGACTCACCCAGCTCAGCCCACCTGGCACACACTGGCAGCAGCTGCTTCTTCTACCATCCACTGGCAGCCCCATCCCCACTGAGCCCCCAGCCCTGCCTGGCTCCACCCAGCCACTCCTGCCCGCCCCGCCTGTCTCTGCCCACCCAGTCCCACTGGCAGTGCCAAGCATGGCTGGCGAGGGGCAGATGGGGCACCTGGAGAAAGGGACATGAACCGGCCCAGCTCCAGCAGGGCAGGGGATGAAGGGGACAGGGGGGTGCAGAGTTCACTGCCCCCTGCTAGCTCCATTTTCCCTTCCCTCCCTCTTCGGTCGGCCCCCATCACCACCCACCGCGCAGCCTCCCCCACACCGTGACCGCATCAGTGCTCATCGCCCGGGGGGTCTTCCTGCAATACGAACCAGGCTCCCCACGTGGGGGTGGGCAGGGCAGCGCTGCCCCTTTCAGCAGCGAAAGGTGGGGGGAGGCGGGTGATGGATGAGGCGGGGTGCGGGGCCTTGTCAGAGCGGCTAATCACAGAACACGGCGCCCGGCTCCGGCCTGTCCCCACAACACGAGCAGCTGCTGCTGCTAATTTGATTTTTGACAACAGCCCTAAATTATAGTCCCGGGAAGGGAGCGTATGAGATGATTATCAGCCGTGCCGCTGGCTGGGAGCACGTTGCCCCCACCACAGGCAGCCGTGCAGGGGGCACTGCCCCCCCCAGCATGGGCATGCCACGGCCACAGGTACTGCACCCCCGAGGCATGCCACAGCCACATGGTACCGCCGCTCCCCCCAGCGTGGCCACGCCACAGGGCACTGCCCCCCCAGCATGGCCACAGCCACCAGGCACTGCGCCCCTCCAGCACAGGCATGGGAGCAGGGCCCAAGGCAGCGGGATGTGGGTGCAACGGGAGAGGCATGTCAGCTAGGAGTTGAACACGGGCGAGACAGGCACATGGAGGGAGCGGATGGGAGCAAAGGGACGAGACACGTCTTTCATCGTCACTTTATTTGCGCGTGTAGGCCTAGTGCAGCCCCCACCCCCTTCTGCCCCATTGGCACAGCGACTGTCACCCCCTCTCCTCTGGCCATTCAGCCTGCAGCCCCCAGGCCTGGGGGAAGGGAGCTGCAGTGGGGGATCATGTGAGGGTTGGAGGTGCTGCAGCCAGGGCCTGGGGGGGCAGGCTTAGGCCCCCATGCAGTGGGTGGCCCCACGCCACCAGGGCCTGGGAGGGCAGCCAGCGCCCCCTGCAGAGAGGGCAGGACACCGCCTGCCCTGTGCCACCCTGCCCAGCCCCCAGCAGGGCAAGGCCACGGGGGGCGGGGTTGCCAGGTCTCAGTGCTCAGGAGCCAATTAGGCCATCTCCCAGGAGCGGGGCTGGCGGTGGATCGAGCGGTGATGGATTGCTGGGGGCCGGGGCCGGGGCCGGGGCCGGACACAGCCATAAACACGGCACAGCGAGAGCAGCCTGCGCCTCGCACGGCCCTGCGGCTTCCCAGCAGTTCACACCCGGGCCAGTGCCCCCAGCGCTGCAGCGGCTCTGGGCACCCCAGGCTGGGGGAAGCCAGCGGGAGGGGAGCCCAGGGCAGGGCCCCAGCTGCTCCCGCGCTCACGCAGCAGGTTGGGGGGGAAAGGGGAGGGAAATCCCTGGCTCAGTGGGGTTGGTCCAGATCAGCCCTTGACACCCACCCCTCTCATCCCCCTGCAGCACATGCCTGAGCCAGCTCCATGCCCCCTACCACCAGACTGGTCACATGTCTGTCTGGAACCCTTCCCCCCCATACAGGGACCTCACCCCCAGACCTTCCCCCCCCAGACCTGCACCCCCTCAGCACCCTGCCCCTAGACCTTCCCCCACCCAGAGCTGTGCCCCCTCACGATCCTGCCCCAGACCTATCCCTCACCCCCAGACCTTCCTCCCCCAGACCTGCACCCCCTCAGCACCCTGCCCCTAGACCTTCCCCCACCCAGAGCTGTGCCCCCTCACAATCCTGCCCCTAGACCTATCCCTCACCCCTAGAGCTTCCCCCCCCAGACCTGCACCCCCTCAGCACCCTGCCCCTAGACCTTCCCCCACCCAGAGCTGTGCCCCCTCACAATCCTGCCCCTAGACCTATCCCTCACCCCTAGAGCTTCCCCCCCCAGACCTGCACCCCCTCAGCACCCTGCCCCTAGACCTTCCCCCACCCAGAGCTGTGCCCCCTCACAATCCTGCCCCAGACCTATCCCTCACCCCTAGACCTTCCCCCCCAAGACCTGCACCCCCTCAGCACCCTGCCCCTAGACCTTCCCCCACCCAGAGCTGTGCCCCCTCATGATCCTGCCCCAGACCTATCCCTCACCCCTAGACCTTCCCCCCCAAGACCTGCACCCCCTCAGCACCCTGCCCCTAGACCTTCCCCCACCCAGAGCTGTGCCCCCTCACGATCCTGCCCCTAGACCTATCCCTCACCCCCAGACCTTCCTCCTCCAGACCTGCACCCCCTCAGCACCCTGCCCCTAGACCTTCCCCCACCCAGAGCTGTGCCCCCTCACGATCCTGCCCCAGACCTATCCCTCACCCCCAGACCTTCCTCCCCCAGACTTGCACCCCCTCAGCACCCTGCCCCTAGACCTTCCCCCACCCAGAGCTGTGCCCCCTCACGATCCTGCCCCAGACCTATCCCTCACCCCCAGACCTTCCCCCAAGACAGGGACCTGCCCCCCAAGGACACCCAGACAGGGACACCCCCCCAGACCTCCTTCTGTCACCTCCACACACTGGCCTGGGCCTGCAGCACCAGGATGGCCAGTAATGGCCGCTACTCTGCTAAGCCTGAACTCTGGGGGGTCTTTGCCCTGGGAGGCCCAGGCCCAGGCCCTTTGGAGCTCTCGCCTCCCCTCCCCCCCGCGGACCCCAGGCCCTCCAGCTCATCGTCCTGCCGCCCCCACCCAGAGGGGTCAGGATGGAGAGGCTAAGACTGGGTAGTGGGAGGAAACTTGCCTGAGGTCCCAGGCAGAGTCGAGCAGCACCAGGAATGTAACCAGGAGTCCTGGCTTGTACGAGGCCACATAGTGGGAGGAGGAGGATCCCAGATACAAGATGGATCCTTCCCCTGCTCCAGCCAGAAGATCAGAGCATGGTGTCCCCCCGCACTGTCTCTGGCTGCGGACCGCCCCACAGGCAAAGCACGAGACTGAAGCTGAACCAGGCATGGGGGGGCGGGCACAGCTGTGAGCACTTCCAAGAAAATGCCAGGCAAGGTGTGAAGAGTGATGGAGCCACAGCCAGAGCTTCCCTCAGCTCCTGCCTTGGAGAAGCTGCAGGGACTCGGCTGGGCTTGCCAAGAGGAGAGAGGGAAAGAATCCAGAGCTGCCTGACAGGTGCTCTGAGAGCTGCCCTCCCTCTCTGACACGTAAGCGGCTCCCAGACTGTCACCATCCCCCTGCAGAGCCCAGCAAGGGAGGGTCTGAGAGAGCCGGGTATCTCTGGACTAGGAATTGGGGCAGTCCCTCTGGTGGGCAGCCGGGGACTGCGGGCAGGACTGGAGGGGCAGTGGCAGGGCTGGGGTAGCGTAGCGGGGGCAGCAGGTCAGGATTGAGGGTAGATCTGATGCAGAGGACAAGAGCCGATGGACTCCTGCTCTCAAGCCTGTTTTGTGCCCTGCATACAAACAGCAATTAGAAAAAAATCCTACATGCTCTGCTGTCTGTATCCAGACCAAGAATCCAGAACGCCAACAGAGAGAGACAAAGCAGGCTGCTCCCAACTCGCCCCAGCTCACTCCAGGCTGGCCCTCTGCAGACTGCCCCAACCCAGGACTTCCCCACAAGCACCCTAGCCTGCAAGCAGGAATCCCCTTACAATTTAAGGGAATTCACCTGTAATTTTAACCGTTTTCCACAAACCACCAAGCCCCTGCTAGCACTCGGGACAATGCTGGCGGGGGATTCGGAGGGACAGCAGAGCTAAGGACTCTGGGAACATGCTCCAGGCCATTGTATGGTCCCAGCTGTGAGCACATCACTGCAGCATGGGTCTGCAGACCAGTCCCCCGCTCCCCGACTCCAACTCCAAGGGGGGCCAGACACTGGCCCCTGCCTCCTGTAACACAGACCGCCTCCCCCCAGCGAGCCCTGCAGAGTTGGAGCCCCAGCTGTGCCACTAGCCCCGACCGTGCCAGACTGCAGCTCCAGGAGCTGCCCAGCGCCGGCGCTTAAGTGACGTTTAATCCAACAGTGGGTGACACGCGGCATCAATATCCTGCTCCAGCCGCACACAAACTAGGCTGCAGTTAGTGTCTGCGGGGCCCCAAGTGGAGGTGGGGCTGGGGACGCCGACCAGACCAGCCTGTGGCTGCAGGACATCGACCATTGATCCCGTGTGCTGCAGCCATCCCAGAGAAGGGAGAGCCAAGGACTCTGCTGGCATCGCTCTGCTGCCCCGCCTAGCACAGCCTGGGCTGAGGGTATCAGGGACGCCCGGCTGTGAGTGGCTGTGTGGGCGTGAGAACCTCCAGCAGGGACTGCGCCAGTCGGCTCTGCCCAGTCTCCATTCATGGCCCGGGGCTGTTCTCATCCTGTGCTACGCAGCTGGGAGTGGCTATGAGCTGGGAGCGCTCCGCAGCTGGGGCTCCTGCCCCCCTACAGTGCCCCCCGCCGGGAGAGGCGGGGTAACCAGGAGACGTCCAGCCAGGACCAGACACCTGCAGGGCTCCAGCCATACAGACAAGGGGATGGGTAGATGAGAGGGGGTGGAGAGGTGGCAGCGTGGGCCCCATACCAGGGCCTGGGACATGGCAGAGGGACAGGCCTCCTCACCCAGCGCCAGCTGAGCCTGGGGGCACCACAGCCTGGCAATGCCCAGAGGCTGGGGCAGGACCGACCCACACAGGCTACGGCCTGGGGTTCTGCCCTGGCAAATAGTGTCCCAGCACTGGGACCGCTATCTCTGCCACTAAACCTGCCCCATCTCACAGCCCCCCCAGTGCAGGGCCCTGTCCCTGGTCGATTTCCCCTCATCCTCAGTAGAGGCCCCCCACTGCCTAAGGCCTGTTGTCTAGGAGCTCGCTTCCTATGCATTCCCCCACACACACACTCCCAGCATGGGACCAGGCTCTGGGGTCCTGGCAGGCAGACTGGGGAGGAATTGGGGCTCGGTGCAGTGCCCTCCCCAAGTGATGGAGGCTTTGGTGGTGATGGGGAGGGGCACCCGTAGGTGGGTGTGGTGCCAGCGCCGGCAGCACTGAATTGTGACGATGACCTGCTGTGGTTACAGGGCTCTGCTCACCTCCACAGAGCAGCACCAGCGCCAGGTTAATCCACAAGCACCACACCCCACGGGTGGAGCGGTGGCCTCAGCCACAGTGCAGAGAGGAAACTGAGACACCCAGGAGATCATGTGACCAGTGTGACAAAGTGGGACTGTTCTTAATGTTTTCTCTGAATACTCTGTGGGTGCCTCAGTTTCCCCTATGCAGTTCTTAAGTCTCCAGTGCGCATAAATGGCCGACACTCTGTCTCCTGGCAACAAATGGCCGGGGCGCTTCCCTCCTTGCAAAGAAAGGGATGGTTAAAGGTGAACAAAGAGATCAGGTGACCTGGCCCGGGAAAGAGACAAAGGCCAGAAAGGAGGGGCTGGTGGGGGTTTCAGTTTGGGGCTGGCTGGGGATGGGAAGTGAGGGCAGACAAGGGTGTCTGGCTCACTGGGCCTCAGAATGGACCTGGCTGAGGGATCCCGTTCGCTGTACCTACAAGCTCTGTTTTAGACCGTGTTCCTGTCATCTAATAAACCTCTGTTTTACTGGCTGGCTAAGAGTCACGTCTGACTGCGAAGTGGGGGTGCAGGACCCTGTGGCTTCCCCAGGATCCCGCCTGGGCGGGCTCGCTGTGGGAAGCGCACGGAGGGGCAGAGGATGCTGAATGCTCCAAGGAGAGACCCAGGAGGTGAAGCCGTGTGCGCTTCTTGCCCTGGAGACAGTCTGCTCCAAGGGAGAGGAGGCTCCCCAAAGTCCTGTCTGGCTTTGTGGGGAGCAGTTCCAGAGCATCGCCCGGTGACTCCGTGACAACCAGCACAAGGCCTGGAACCCAGGTGTCCCCTGAGCCTCCCTGCCATGTGCTCTGAGCACATCTCTCCCCGGGGGGGTGATATTTCCCCAGGCAGGGCGAGAAGGTGGCAGCACCTGCTACGGGGGCTCTGCCCGGCCCCCCGGAGCTGTCCAGCTAAGCCCGTTAGCTGGTGTCACCTCCATAGGCCCCGAGGCCCCGGCCTTTCTGGCAGCCTGCGGCTGCAGGGCCAGGAATTTCTGGGATCCACCCAGCTGAGCAGCTGTCCTAGGGCCAGGCCAAGGGGCCCAGGCGTGGCCCCGTCAGCGTCACTGAGAGGCAAACAAGTCAATAAATACCAGGGGTTACACGGCTGAGAGCGACTGGGAAATAACAGAAAAGGCCAGGAAGAGCTTTCTGGCCCTGCAATATTAATCGCTGTGCTTCAGCGCCTGCACCCCGCTCAGAGCCGGGCCGTGAGTGATGGCGCGGGGGATTTTTAATAATGCAGCGCTTATAAGAGGCTTTTTAGAGAGCCCTGCTGCGTGCGGGGGGACGGCAGCCATAGATCAGCGCTCGCCTGAGCAACACGGCGGCCCAGCGGGGGCCCAAACAAAAACAAATGGCCCCTTCGCTCCACAGCCGCACCGAGCCGGAGCCACTCTGCAGAGGCTGCGCCTGCCCAGGCTACAGCAGCTCCCAGGCCCTTTGCTGGGCTCCCAGGGGCAGCCCCCCCCCCGCACCCCTCGGATGGTGCCTCACAAAGCCTGATAGCTCCCTGCGGTGCCAGAGCCAGGACAGGGCCATTCTCCGCCTGAGGTGGAGGCAGCTCCAGGCTGCTTCCTCTGCCTCCAACCCGGGCACCCAGCCCCACCAAGCGGGTGTGGGGAGGAAGGGGGCACAGGGCTGCCCTGCCCCAGACAGTGGCAATGCCCTTTGGAGTGGTTGTGGGGCCAAGGCTTGGCACGGGTCACTTGGCCCTCTGGTGGCCAGTTAGGCTAATGCCAGGGCTAGTCCAGCCTGCAGAGGGTCCCCGGGGAGGTGGGGTGCTGAGAGAAGACACCCCCTGTTGCTGTGTTATAATGAGGGGTGCACCCTGGACCTGTCTGAGCAGCCCCTACTGGGGAGCCAGCCCCAGCCCTGCCTCCCAAAGAGAGGGGCCACCCGTGTCCTCCCTGGCAGCACGCATGACAGTCTGAACATGCATGTGCTCCCCAGCCAGCAGTCATGGCACACACCCTCTGTCACCACCCTCTGTCTCAGAGAGAGTCAGTGTGGTGAGAGTGACCCTGTGCATGCGACCGGCTCCGCCCAGCCCTGCCCTCAACTGGCTCTGGCATTCTGCATGGAGCTGCTGTCACCGCATCTCCCGCATCCACGCCAAAGAATTCAGCGCGTTGATGTGCTGGCAGCTCTAAGTGCTGCTGGCCACAGGCTTGCCCGGGTCACTGCTCTCACCTGCAAGGCCTGGGGGCTGCTGCAGGAGCAGGTGCAGGTCACAGGTGGACAAGGGGCACTGCAGCAGGTAGAGGGGTCCAGCCTGGGGCTGGGACTCTTATGCTCACATCTGCCTCCCCTCCTCCTGCTGGCTGCCGCCCATGGGTGGCTGCGGGTGCAATCCCAGCTCAGCCCAGAGAGAGCACCCAGTGCTGCCAGTGGCTCAGGGGTCCCGGAGCCCAGCTCTCACTGTGGGCCAGGGAGTCTGGAGCTGGCGTGGCCCCAGCAGGCGGTGGGGCGCTGGGTGAGGCAGGCAGCGGGTAGCTGCCGTTGGCTACTGAGGCTCGATAGCAGCTCCTGCACCTAGGGAAGATCAAACGGAACCAGCAGCCAGATTAATGAATGCGGAGAACTGGCTTGTAGAGACGCAGCACCAGCCCCTGGCACAGCTTTCGGGTGCTGCTAGTGAAAGCTGGGATCCTCCAGCCTGGCGAGTGCCTGCCACGGTGCCCATCACAAAGCAGGATGGAGCTTGGCTCCAGCAAACACAGGCTGGGAATGTGCCTCCCCGTGCAGACACAGCGCACACAGACACACAAGTACCTGTGCAAGCAGATATACACGGCGCTCCCAGACACACATGGAACAGCCATGGGGCATTCACACCTGTGCACTGACACTGGTTGTGTGGCAAGACACACAGTGAATCGGGACACACACACACACAGAGAACATGCAGTCACTGACTGACGCACATGGTGCCCTACACTCAGGTACCCACACACTGGCCTGGGCTGGGCACAGCCTGAGCCATGGGGGAACAGGGCACGGCCAGAAGCATCCGGCTTCCGTCCTTGGCCATTAGGAAAGATTAGTGACCTGCTAAGCCCCCTGCCTCCCCCAAACAGGGCACAGGGCAGACCCAGTCCCAGCCTGCTGCTCCCTCCCACTAGCTGTGAGGCCATTCAGTGAGGGGGCAGGTGCCATCCCACTACCCACCCCTGGTGCAGGCCCCACCTGCCTTTAGCGAGTGGGATTGAAGTCCCACAATCCCACAGCACTGGATTTGCCATGGGTCCGTTGACCCTGGTCCTGTTTCCACCAGCCAGCCAGCAAGCCCAGTAGTACCTGGAGCCTGGCGCGTCTCTGGCCTCATGGCCCCCACCACCAAAAAAAGGGCCTCCCCCACTGGTGTCCCCCCCAGCCACAGCCACAGGCCCCTGTGACAAAGTGGGGGATTTTCTTAGGTTTTTCCATGTTTTCCAGTGGTTTGCCTGCAGAGGGGGTGGACTCAGTGTCCCAGGTGTTACTGGTTTAACGAGGCGAGGGGAGAGGGAGTTTGTTGGTACACAGGACCCGAGAGGGAACTTGAGACCCCAGCCGATGGCCTGGAGGATGGAGACCCCAGCGACTGGTGACCGGGAGACCCAGCTCAGGAGTCACAGCCGGTTCTGGCCAGTGGGGGACAATGGGCTGCAAGGAAAGGACCCCGGTGACGTGACCAGCTGGTTCCAGCCAGAGGGGCCAGAGGACAGGAGAGGAGGTCCAGGCGACCCTGTTTACCTGGATAGACGACAATGGACAGAGGGGGTTTGGGGCCGGGGATATCGGAGGCCCAGCGGGGAGCAGGGGGGGCTCTGCGCTGGAGAGGGGGAGCAGGCAGAGCCCCCCTGAATGCAGGAGAGACTTGGATGTGCTGTGCTGAGGCCCTGAGAGTTTCCTGTGCTGGGTTCAGATGCTCAATAAACTCTCCTGTTTTATGCTGGCTGAGAGTCGCTCTGGGCTAGAGAACAGGGGGCATTGCCCCCTTCGGGGGTGAGGAGGCCCAGGGCCCCAGATCGAGAGGACTCCCTGAGGGGGCCCACGGCGAGAAACAGGTATGCTAAAGCTCAGAGATGTGTGGCTCCAGGAGGTGGAGGGGCCTGATCCCGAGAGAGAGTGGCCCCCCGAGAAGGGCTGTCGCACTGAAAGGGGCACCCTCCACGGACCGCACGGGGCCACGAGTGGGAACGATCTATGAGTCCGTGACACCCCCCACAGCAATGGCCCCCGCCCCTGCCATGGCCCCCTGCTGCTGCCCCCCCAGCCATGGCCACAACCCCTGCCACTGTGTCCCCCCACTGCCACAGCCCCCCACAGCAATGGCCCCCACCCCTGCCATGGCCCCCAGCTGCTCCCCCTCCATCAGTGTGCCTCCCCCCAGCCAGGGTCCCCCGCTGCTGTCCCAGCCCATGCCACTCCCATCCACACAGCTTCAGCTCCCCCCAGCAGCCCCCTGCAAAGCTCACCCTGGGCTGGGCCAGGCCGCTCATGCCCCACCAGCTGCTCTTGCTCACTGTAGCTCTGGCCTTTCTGCAGCCCACAGCCTAACTCCCCCCTCCAGATTGTGAACCAATTAGCCGCTCTGGGGGGGGGGGGGGGGGAGGGAAGGGGCCACTGCCAGAGGAAGCAGGTGCCAATAATTAACCAAAAATGCCTCTAATGGACCCCTGGGGGGAAGGCCCTGCTCCCCTGCCCTGGCCTGGCTCCCCAGTCCCCACCTTCTCTGGGGCAGGGGGCTGCACTGCACCTCCCATTGCTGGCTGCAGCAGGGCATGTGCCTACCCCACTGCCTGGCTAGGCCCTGCTGCTGATGTGGCCTGACACAGCCCTCAGCCAAGGGGAGCTGGGGGTCAGGGCTCTCTGCCCCACCCCTGAGCCAGGGCCATTTACACGTGCATGGAATTCACATCTGCACAGTCTCCAGGCTGGAGAGGAGAGAGACATTGCACCAGCTGGCCTCTGAAGGCGGGATCTGGGAGGGGGGTCTAGTGGATTGGGGGGAGGGGGGCTCTGGGAGCCAGGACTCCTGGGTTCTATCTCAGCTGACTCTGACTCACTGGGTTACCTTTGGCTAGGCCCTCCTCTGTGATCTACGCTCCACCTGTGGTTCCACACAGAGTTTAGAAAGCATGGCAGGCCAGTGGCGTAGCGTGGGGTGACTCCTCCGCCCCAGAAACTCAGCCCTGGCTCCTCCACGCTGCTCTGGTGCAGCTCCCCACAGCAGCCTGCAGGGAAGAGAACCCCATTTCCCTGCAGAGCAGCCCCGGCAGGGCCCTTGGCATGACCAGGGCTGCAGCACCAAGGGCAGTTAATGCGTGTCCGGCTCCGGCAGGGTAGGATCATTCTCCATCAGCCCTAGAGCAGGGAGAGGAAGGGGCTGAGAGCAGCTCCAGCACCTGGGCATGCACACAGACAAGGGGACACACAGACACACGTGTACATAGACTCGCATGTCCACAGACACACACACATGGTCACAGATGCAGAGACATGCACAGACACAGCTGCACGCACACACACACACACACACACACACACACACACACACACACACACACACACACACACACACACACACACACACACACCACTACAGATACATGCATATGCTTCTACAGAGACACTCACAAACACACGCACAATTGTGCACAAGCTTGTTCACCCCTGCTTGCACGTGCAGACTAAGACCTCAGGAACATGGGCATGCAGCGCTACCTTCACACCCACACACACTTGTGCACACTCTCACATCCAGACGTGCACACCAGGCGGGCTCAACTGATGCACTAGGAACGCCAGAGGGTCTGTGCTGTAGGGAGGGCATGCCTCCCCCCAGCCCAACTCTGCAGTCCAGGTCAAAGTCGGGGCTAGCGTGAGGAGCTGGTTAGGGACTGGGCCAGGGCTGAGTGCAGTCCTGGGGTAGGGGTAGGTTTGTACCCCCCAGAGCCAGAGCCTGATTCTGGCAGACCCCACAAGGCAGCACAGGCTCCTGGGCATCAGAGTGCAGGGGTGTGGCATGTGGTACCCCGCACCCCATCCTGCGTGTAGCTCACACACAGAGCACCCATAGGGCACAGCATGTCCAGCTGGCACTGCCCAGCCCTGGCACAGAGGGGGCTCGGGCAAGGGCTGCAGTGCCCACAGGAGGCCCCCTCAGACGTCGCAGTGCCAGCAGCATCCCTGAGTCTGGATGTGCCGTTGAGTCATGGCTGCTGGTTCTGGCAGGCTCGGGGCTCGGCATCGCCCCACAGCAGCGATGCAGTGGGGCCAGTGATATGGGGCGAGAGCCCAGCTGGGAGCCCTCGGGGCAGGGCCCAGTGTGGGGAGGGGGAAGATAGCTCCATCCACATTCTGGTGGGCCCAGGCTGAGGGGAATCACTAGAGGTCACTGCTTACCCACTGGAGGGGCTGCATGCTGGGCACTGGGGGTGGGGGGCTGCCCTGTGGACCAGCCACACCTGGGGGGGTGTGGCGGGTGGGGGGCTGCACTCATCATGATCTCCTCTCTGGACTCATCACGCTCCTAAGTTCCCCTCAGTGGGTGATGGAATCAGTTTCCAGTTTCCATAGTGACACGGAGCCATTTCCCCATCTCCTGGCTGATGCAGGCAGTGTGACACAGCCCCCTTCCCCCCATCCTAGGCAGCTGCAGGGGCTGCTGCCCCCCCAGCCTCCGCCCGGCACCTCACCCTGCCCAGGGACGCCTAGGGGCAGAGGGCAGCCCTCTGCCATGGCCCACGTGCTCCTGGCTCGGTGCTGGGGGCAGCAAGGGGCTGGTTAGTGCCAGGGAGGGTTCTGCCCCACGGCAGTGACAGCTGCCCTCAAACCCTGGGGCTGCTGGTCCCCAGGGGCCGGTTACAGCCCCTGCAGAGCTGCTAGTGCTGAGCAGGGAATGGCAAGCACTGCGTGGGGCTGCTTCATGGGAGGGGGCGGCTCCCCCTGGGCCCCATCTCCCGAGTCCCCCCTGCCCCATCCCAAGTCCTTTCCCACCCCCCACCACCCCAGACTTGGCTCAGCCCCTTGTCCCCCGGCGGCCTGTCTCCAAGCAAGGGGCTATTCTTTGCCTATTGAATCCCAGGCCTTTGAGCTCTTTGTGGGTGCCAGCGGAGTGGCTGGGAGCCCTGGCCTGCCAGGGCTCCCCTCGAGTGGCTGAGCTCCCTTGTCCAGCTGTCCTGCTGCCTGTCAGTCAGGGAGGTCAGGCTGCTGCCAGCTGCACTGGAGAGGCCAGCGCCTCTTGTTGACCTGCCAATTCCCATCTCACACGGAAGCAGCGAGAGAAAAGACCCTGACAAGTAGCATTAATTCCCGGACAAAGATGTGTGTTCCGGCCCCACAGGCAAAGGGGCTCAGGGTCAGGATGGAAAACGTACCCTGACAGCCATGGCCTGACGTCACCACGCCGCCCAGGCCGCCACAAAGGGCACCACGCTTGGCCGGGCCAGCGGTTCCTGCCCTTTGTGTCCATGCTGCAGCCAGCACATGGGACCCGGGGGTGGGAGGAGGGGAAGGCTGGTTCTTGCCACATTGCAGCAGGACCCGGCTGTGGTGTGCCAGGCAGGTGGGCGCGGCAGCCAGGCCAGAGTGGGGGAGAAGCAGTTTGCAGGGTCCTGGCAGGGGCTGTGATCCATGCAGACCCCTGGGGGGTGACCTGTATTCACCCTGGAGTGTGCCCACTGGCAGCACCCTTCTGCGGCCCAGGCTCCTTGCAGGTGCAATGGGGATTGGTCGCTTACGCAGAGCAGCGTCTGGGAGCGGCTGCATCCGTGTGGGTTGAGATGAAAATCTGACTGGAGCCAGCGAGTCAATTCCCTCCACGTCGCCTTCATGCAATTAGCTGTCACCCGTCGTTGGCAAAGCAGGTAACTGGCCAAGGGCTGGCGTCATCCACGGAGCGCGAGCAGGAGGCGGCTGGGCACAGGGCACCGTGTGTGTGTGCACAGGAACAGTGTCTCCCCAGGAGTCTGGGTGCACACTCCTGTCCTGACACACGGCGCTCAGTGAAGTACCCCTGCTGAGCCCTCTGGGGCTGCCCCCTGTCCTGAGCGGGGCTCGCGGCTCTTTGTTCTCATCCCAAGAGCTCCTGGGGGGTTCCAGGGAGCATCTGGAGCAGGCAGCAGGAGCCACGCCCAGGCTCTGGGGGGTTCAGCGCCTAGCGAGTGTTTGGGGTCTAGGTCCCCAGGAGGCTCTGCACCCCCCTACCCCGGGCGCTGCATTCCCCAGTCCTGGGGGGCGCAGGCCCCTTCCACCGGCACCAGCCCTAGGGAGAACCACTAGCAGGTGCCTTCCCCGCAGCCATGCCAAAGCCAGGCAGCTCCAGGACCTAGTCAGCCCAGCCCTGGGTCCTGGGTGTGGCCCACATGGGTGGGGGGTTGGATGTGGGTCTTGCCCGCACTCCAGCAACCAGCAACTGGCTCTGAACTGGGCCGTGGCCACTGCCCCAAACCCGATGATTGGCCCACAGCCCAGGGCCTGGATCCCAGCACTGAGCCCACTCCAAGCACCGGCCCAGCCCCAGCGCCTTCACTGTCTGGGTCTGGGCTCAGCCTCACATGCCCCCCACATCCCAGCCCCAATGGGTCTCAGCTGCCACACCCCCCTTTCCCCTCGGCTCTGCTCCCCCTAGCTGTCACTGCTCATCCCCCGAGCCTCATGCCAGGGTGCTGCCACCCAGGGTGGGATGGGGCTCATGCTCCCCAGCGCTCGCTGAGTGGGGAGCAGCAGGTGAGACCCCAAGAGGGGCTGCAGGGCAGTTCCCTGTCCCTGTAGCGGGGTCGATTAATCCTGTTAAGCTGCCTGAGCTGAGCCAGGGGCTGGGAACGCCGGGGAGCGCTGGCTACCCCGAGCCAAGAGGAGACAGCCCCCACCCGAGAACCCAGCTAATGCCCTGGGGTGAATCCCGGACATGGAGGGGAGGCAGAAGAGGGGGACACCCCGACCACTGCAGGCTGCAGCATCACCTCTCAGGCATGGGGCAGAGCTCTGGGGCCTCTGCTTTGGGGCCCTGTGGGGTTTCTGCTTGGGAGGTGAACCAGATGGGGCAGGGCTGACAGGGCTGGCGGGTGAGAGGTCGCAGAGAGCTGGGGGGCTGGTGAGGGCCCTGGGAATGGCTGGAGGGCCTGCCGCTGGCCCAACTGCTGGGGAGGGAGCCAATCGGCCCCATGGCCAGCTGGGTCTGGAGGCTAGAACTGCTGGGAGAGGGGTGTCCTGCAGCCCACCCAGACACGCTCCCTGCCCTGTCCCCGCCAGCCAGATGCACACACGTGCCCTTCCCGGTGCTGCTCCACGGGAACATGCTGAACCAGCACAAAGCCAGCTGAGGCTGTGCAGAGCTGCTCTTTGTAGGTCAGCCCAGCGAGCAGGGAGGGGCTGGCACCACGCAGAAGACTCCCAGCTCCATCCAGCGCCCGGGCTGGGGGAGGGGCACAGGTGGGGAGTTCAGGTCAGACACTCACCTGCAAGAGGGAGGAGAGAGTTGGAGCCCAGGGCCAGGCTGGGCAAAGGGGCAGATCCAGTACCAAGCACCCCTGGTCCAAGTCAGAGCCACGGCAGACAGCGAGGAAAGGTCTGTGCTGCCCACATGCCCCCAGAACCCCATCTGCCCTGCCCTTGGCTCCTGGAGCCTCCTGGCCCAGGAGCCGCTAATGGCCTCCCTGCACAGGGCCTGGTAACCCAGCCAGGAGGGCGTGCCGGGGAGTGCTGTGCCAGACCAAGGCCAGCAGGTGGGGGCAGGCCCCTGGGGGCACCAGCTGGCAGGGTCACCCCAGAGCTGGTGAGTCACCCACAGCCTGGTTCATAGCTGCTGGCACTGTCTGTGCTGCATCCCACGGCTGGTGCATCATCCTGGCTGGGCTGTCCAGACGAGCCTGGGCCCATCCGGGCTCTGTGCTCACCATGTGATGGGGACACTCAGCATGTTTCAGCACCAAGGGCCCCTCACAGGGGCAGAGCCGGGTGCTCCCCAATCCACAGGGCTCCCCCGGTGGCACCAGCCCTTCCCGTGCAGGATGGTTCCCAGGTCACGCTGACACCAGGGCATCAGGCCTGGTCCCCTGGCCCTGGGCTCCCCAGCCTGGCCCTGCACCTCCTGGCCTGGCACCTACACTCTGCCCTGGATATGCGTGCTGTTCCCAGGCAGTTGGTGCCCAATGAATGGGCCCCGGGTGGCTGTAACTCAGGCTGCTGGTAATTAGCGGTGTGGCAGCACATCCCTGGCCATGCACACGTGGGTGCCCATCAATCTCTCCCTGGCGCCGGTGGCAGTGCTGTATTTCCTGGCTGTCGGCTCGCTCCCCGCCATGTAGCTATCTCCAGGCTGCGCAGTCCTGGTTCACATTCGTTTCTGTGCCCAGCCATAAATTGTTTTACCTCCACACTGGTTAACCCTCGTGCAGCCGGTGCCGTTGGCAAAGATCAGGCCCGGCTCAGCTCGGCCCAGCCCGGAGTGGGACTTTGGCCTTCCCACGGTCAGTCACAGGGAAAAAACCTCCCCTCAGCCCTCCCCGGGGAGTGGTGCAGGAGCAGGGGAGATCCTCAGGCAGGGGGTCTCTGCAGAACCCTGTCAGAGGAGTCTGGGGTGCAGATTGGCCACCAGGGGCCCAGAGAGAGAGCAGCTACACAAGGGCGGCACCTATCCCTGAGCCCCCTAAGCTGGGAGGCCTCTGCCCTGCCCCATACCCACCGTGGTGACTTGCAGCTGCTCCATTACATGCCCGTGCTCTCACCTATAGCCCGGGCAGGAGGGTGGGCACCGTGGATGAGCACAGCCAGGAACAGCTGCTGGGGGTCCCAGCCCCAGGCTCTGGAGGCAGGATGGGGCATGGGGCAGGCAGGGGGTTGGGCTCTATGAGCTGCTTGGTTCTGCTGCACAGTAACAGAAGCGCCATGACTAGGACCTACCAAATTCACAATCCATCGTGGTCAATTTCACGGTCAGAGGATTTTCATGATTTCAGCTGTTTAAATCTGCAGTGTCAGGGTGTTGTAATTGCAGGGCTCCTGACCCAAAATGGAGCTGGGGGGGTTAGTGTAGGGGGGCTTGTGGTACTGCCACCCTGACTTCTGTGCTGCCGCTGGAGGCAGCTGCCTTCAGAGCTGGGCGCCCGGCCCACAACCACCGTTCTCTGGCCATCCAGTTCTGAAGTCAACGCAGAAATAGAGGTGACAATACTGCGACCCCCTTAAAATAACCGTGTGACCCTCCTGCAACTCCCTTTCAGGTCAGGACCCCCCGTTTGAGAAATCTGCACAGTACAGGGTAAAAGCACACAACAGACATGCTCTCATGGTCTGTGATGGGTTGTTCATGGCCATGAATTGGGTAGGGCATAGTCATGAAAAGGGAGCTGGCTCCAGGGCCAGGGGCTTGAAGCCGCAAGGCCTCCTGTATCCATGTGGTAACCAGAGTCCGGGGCCCCACCAGCCCCAGGTGGGCCCTTCATATGGAGCAGGATGAGATGCAGACAGCCCTTGGCTCCTGGTCGCCCACTTTCCCCCCGGCTTTGAGGCCCCACATCCCTCGGGGACCAAACTCGGCCCTGCCTGACCCCTCTGTCCCACTGGGCCCCACCCCAGCACAGAGTCAGGGCAGAGCAGCCCCCTCCTCAGGCAACTTCATAAATCCCAGCTAATCTAGGCCATGGCAGGACAAACTCCGAGGCCAGGGGCGTGTCTGGCCACAGCCCAGAGCAGAACAATAGGGCGCGAGCAGCTGGGAATCCCGGCCCCCCAGATGGGGGCACCCTGAGAGAACGTGGCTTCCTGAGCCGCACGGCGGGGCCAGAGTCACAGGCAGAGACAGAGACCCCCAAGCCCATCTCCAAACAGCTCCGGTGCCACCCCTAGCCCGGGCCCAGAGTCCGTCCACCCCACAACACGGTCCCCTAGCCCCGCAATGAGCTGCGCAAGCCCACTGCACCCCACAGCATGACGCCCACAGTGCTGCCCCAACACCGCCCTACCAGACCCTTACCACACCGCCCCACCCTACACGGTGCTGCCAACCCCACCCTGCCTCACCCCAAGGCCCCCCATTCCACACTCCACCATCCCCACGCCCCCAAACCTACCCCTCCCCGTCCAAACCCCACCCAGCCCTGCCCCAAGCCCCTCTACCCACACTACACCATCCCCATGCCCTCAACCCCACCCCTCCCTCACCCTCCAAACCCCACCCAGCCCTGCCCCAAGCCCCCCCATTCCACATTACACCATCCCCACACCCTCAACCCCCCCACGCCTCCCAAACCCCACCCTGCCCCATCTCCCAAGAACCTCAACCCCACAATGCCCCCCCATTCCACACTACACCATCCCCACACCCCAACCCCACTCCGCCCCCTCGAAACCGCACCCTTCCCCACCCCAAGCCCCCCATTCCACACTACACCATCCCCACACCCCCAATCCCCATCCTGCCCTGCCCCAAGCCCTTCATTCCACATTACACCATTTCCACACCCCCAATCCCCCCAACCCCACTCTGCCTCACCCCAAGCCCCCCACTCCACACTACACCATCCCCACACCCCCCAAACCCATCCTGCCCTTCCCCAAGCCCCCTCATTCCACATTACACCATCCCCATGCCCTCAACCCCCACACACACCCCCAAACCCCACCCTGCCCCACCCCATCCCCCGAGAACCCGACCCCACAATGCCCCACCCCCTATTCCACACTACACCATCCCCACACCCCCAACCCACCCTGCCCTGCCCCAAGCCCCCCCATTCTACATTACACCATCCCCACACCCTCAACCCCCCCACCCCGCAAACCCCACCCTGCCCCGCCCCATCCCCCAAGAACCCCAACCCCACAACGCCCCACCCCCCATTCCACACTACACCATCCCCACACTCCCAACCCCACCCCGCCCCCCCAAACCCCACCCTGACCCAAGCCCCCCCATTCCACATGACACCATCCCCACAGCCCCCAACCCCACCCTGCCCCGCCCTGAGTCTGGGTCTTAGGGACTGGGTGGGAACAGCAGAATGGAACCCCCCCTCCCCCGCTCTGACTCACCAGACCCCCCCAGAGCTGAGGACAGACCCAGGAGTCCTGATGCCCCCCTTCCCAAGCCAGGGACAGGACGTGGCTGCTGTGTATCCCATTGCCCAGCTGTGCCCTCGGCGGGTGACGCCCGGCCCCAGCTGGCTGGCTCTGCAGCCCGACTGGAGCTGGCCCCGGGGGAGCCTGAGGCAGAGCAAATGGGAGCGAGGGAGGGGAAGGGATGATGGCGCAGAGTCCTTTAATAGATTCAATTTCTGCCGCCGCTGGCTGCGGGGCACAGTGCCATCAATTCGATTCGGGGGCCGGGGAATTTGATTTGGAACGACCACGCCATCAATTAGCGTTTATTGAGGCCATTCCTCACCGGCAGGCAATGGGGCTGGAAGCCGGGGCTGGCTACAGAACACCAAGTGCCCCCAGCTCAAGGACCCTGGGCCCAGCTCTGCCTGGGGAGCGGGGAAGGGGTCACGACACTTCTGCCTTCCCTGGGGCCTTGCACTAGGCATTAACATGCCGCTCCTCAACTGGGATTCAATCCCTCTGAGCCCGTGGGGGACCCCTGCCCCCTGAGCACTGGGCAAGGGTGTGATGAACTAGGAATGTTCCTAACGTTTTCTCTGAATACTGTGTTGGTGCCTCAGTGTCCCCATGGCAGTTCTTAAGTATCTGGCAGAGCAAAGGGCCAGTGCACCTAAATGCCTGACACTCTGTCTCCTAGCAGCTGATGGCCTGGGCCCCTCCCCTGCAAAGGTGCCAGCTGAAGGTGTTGGAGACAAAGGGATCAGGTGACCTCCTGGCCCGGGAAAGGAACGGAGCAGAGAGGAGGGGCTGGAAGGGGTGGTTAGTTTGGAGCTGGCTGAGGGCAGACGTGGGGGTCTGGCTCACTGACACCCAGAATGGACCCGGCCGAGGGGTCTGGTTCGCTGTATCTACAAGCTCTGTTTTAGACCCTGTTCCTGTCATCGAATAAACCTCTGTGTTACTGGCTGGCTGAGAGTCACGTCTGACTGCAAAATGGGGGTGCAGGACCCTGTGGCCCCCCCAGGATCCCACTGGGGCGGGCTCACTGTGGGCAGCGCACGGAGGGGCAGAGGATGCTGAATGCTCCAAGGAGAGACGCAGGAGGTGAAGAGGTGTGAGCTTCTTGCCCTGGAGACAGTCTGCTCCAAGGGAGAGGAGGCTCCCCAAAGTCCTGACTGGCTTGGTGGGGAGCAGTTCCAGAGCATCGCCTGGGGACTCCATGACACAGGGCCTGTGGGACCGGCCAGCAGGATGCTCTGTGTCTGGGCAGGGATCCCCTGAGCCCTGCGGGCAGCTGGCCTGGCCATGCTGCTCCCCAAGCAAGGCAATAGCCAGCAGCCATTTCCAGGGGAGCTGGTGGGATCCCTGAGGAGGCCACCCCCCAAGCCTTGCCCTGGGTGAGGGCCTGCCCAGAGTATGGGGGGCTGGGCTCAGCACATCCTCACTGTCCTGCAGGGGCCTGCACCCCACTTGGTGCCAGAGGCTGCAGCCCATGTTCCCTGAGTGGCAAATGGGGCTGCTGAGGTGGGGGTGGGCACTGGGGCAGGGGCCTGAGGTGCTGCCGGGGGTGCTATCAGTGGGTCAAAGGGAGGGCAGTAGCCAGGGGGGCAGAGAATCAGGGGAGCCCCCCCTCACTCCTAGAGGGGCAGCCAGAAAGAGCCCTGCTATGGGGTGGGGAGAGGTCAGGGGCACCAGGCAGGTGGGGGACCAAGGGTCTTGTCGATGAAGCCAGGGGCGCCCCGGCGGGTGGGGGACCAAGGTGTGGGGTGCTCCAGACAGATGATGGAGCTATGGGGGAGGGGACAAGACAAAGGCTTTTCTCAGCCGGTCGTTGAACAATCTCTCCAAAAGCGCCGTAAAACCCATCTGCTGTGACGGCACCACTGCAGCAGGCCATAAAAGCGCCTGGAGCTCGGGAGCAGCACGCGCGCCCGCAGGAGCCCTGGCTGTGCCCCTCAGCCCACATGCACCCCACATGCACCGTGCCCAGCAGCAAAGCCTGCGGGGCCCAGATGGGTTTTGCTGCCCAATTTCCCCCAGTGAAGAATAAAATAGGAAGAATTTGTATTTGTCTGAAGCCTCCAGACACAGGGAGGGTGACTCCATCCCCAAGTGATGGGGAAACTGAGGCAGCAAGGTCAAATGACTTGCCTGAGGCCACACAGGGAGTCAGCAGCAGAGCAGGGAATAGAACCCAGGAGTCCTGGCTCCCCCCATCCCTGCTAATTGCCAGCTGACACTGCAAGGCAGCCCCAGAGCACCCAGGGGAGCTCTGCAGCAGCATGGGGGGCAATGCCCTTGTGGGGAACCCTGCTCAGGAGGTTGTTATGGGGGGGACCCCTGCTTGGGCAATGCTCCCCCTATAGCAGAGGCAGCAGGACCCAGAGACGGGTGGCACAGGAGGCCACTTGGAGCTAGATTTGACAGCTCAAGCTGCATGTTCCACATAAGGGGCCATGAAATTGACACGCTGTGGCGCTGGCTCTGCCAGCCGTCCATTAGCCGCCCAGCTGCTCCCTCAGGCACAGAACTGCAGGCCAGCCTGGCTCTGCTCCTGGAGCTAAGGGACTGACAGGGCTGGGGGGCAAGGATAGGACCTGGGTCGTGGCCAGGGGCAAGGATCGCAAACCTCTGCATCCTCCAGCACTGCCCTGGGCTCTTGGCCTCACAGCCCAACCCACTGAGCTGGTGGTTAGCCCCTAGGCACCGGGGAAACTGAGTCACAGAGAGGGGTAGGGACACATCCAGAGCCTCACAACAACTCCCATGGAAAAGCCAGGGCAGAACCCAGGAGTCCTGGCTCCCAACCCCCCTGCTCTAACCATCTCTGTCTCTTCAACTCTCCTGGGTAGTTAGCAGCCAAGGCCCAGCCCCAGCCCGGCTCTGCCATCCCCATTGGTGGGGGCTGGCCCACTGGGGCAATGGGGACTCCGTTCCCAGCATTTCTCTGCAGGCACCAGACACAAGAGCAGATCCCCAAGCCAGGCCAAGCCTGCTGACCCCACTGGGGAGCCGTGGCCTTGGGGGCCACATGGGGGGGCAGGGTCTGTGTGTTCACTCTGGAGGCCCCCTGCCCTGGCGCTGGCTTGGGGAGCAGGGCCCAGCGCAGTCCCCACTGAGCCAGGCTCGAAGAGTGGATACCATCCAGCCACAGGCCAGTCCTCCCCAGAGCTGGTGCCCCCTGGCAGGGAAGCCCTGTGGCCAGTGCCCAGCCCTTCAGCTGCAGGGCCTGGCTCTGCTGAGCACAGCTGGGGGTGGGGCTGTCTCTTTGCAGACACCACTGCACAGGGCTGGCAGATTTGTAGGCACTGCCAGAGGATGGATGGGCTCATAACCAGCCCAGTCACGCTGCTTTATGGCTGGCACTAATTCTTCTCTAGCACCTATCTGTGCTGCGTATTCTAATTGCCTCGTTTGGGGGCGGGGGGGGGCAGAGTTAGACGGGGCGGGGGTGCTGGCTCCAGGGAATAAATCCATAGGAGGGGCTTTTTACAGCTGTTTTCACTGGGAAAGTACAATTGCAGCTCATGTCCAGGTGCCACTGAAGAGCAGAGGGTGGGCAGAGACATGGCACCTGGGCACCACCACAGGACAGCTCACAGCACAGGGTCCCTGGCTGGGCAGTGGTGCGGAGGAGCTGGCAGCGCCAGGGGCCCCTGCCTGGACACCGCTGTGGGGGAGCTGGCAGCGCCAGGGGCCCCCGCCAGGCAGTGGTGCAGGAGAACGCTGCATTGCAGGAGTCACTCACAGTTGTTGATCTGAGTGCTGATGCGGCTGCCGCCTCCTTGTTGTCGTGTTGCCAGCGACAAGCAGCAATGACAGGCCTGGAAATTAACATCTCTTTGGCAGCGAGGTGCCCACCCCACATGCCAGCCACCAGCTGGGCCCCAAGCATCTGCTGCTGGGGGCGGGGAAGGGCACTGACTGCCCAGGGTGGGGGGCCGCCCTCCACTCTCAGGAACCCGCTGCACAGTTTATTCTCTTACCAAGAGGCTTTGGGGGCAAGAAGGGGAGATGGAGGGGCTGGGTGCCAGCCTGGGGCTGCAGGGAAGGACACCCCAGACCCAGGCCAGGGCTGCAGCCCACTTGTGTCTCGCTGCCCCCAGCTGAGCACAGCACAATGGGGTCCCAACGCTCCACTCACCATTCACCCCCACACTGCCCGCCAATGCCATGCAGGCCTGCCCCTCCCTCCCTCAGATCCTCCCCACAGCGTGTCTCCGGCGGTGTTTCGCTGTTAACATCTCCCGGCGCTGCAGCCAGCTCGCTCTGCTAATCAGCACAACATTCCCCATCGATCGCTGGCTGCGCGCCAGCCTGAGCAGCAAGCAGCTGCTGGCTCCCGGGCCTGCAGCAACAGCCCTGGGGCTGAGCCTAGGGACGGGGGCCCCTGCCCGCAGGGCTCCCCGCAGGCCCTCGGGTGGCCCCAGAGACACCCTGAGAGCAGCTCCCTGGGGCACAGCAGTGAGTGCGCTGGGTGCAGAGAACTGCCCCCAGGTACCAGGCAGGAGAGCAGTGACTGAGTGGGGCAGCCCGTGCCGGTTCCCACCCCATGGAGCCCAGTGACCCCAGCCCCACTGCTGAGCAAAACCAGTTAACCCCCTGACTGCTGCATTAGAGTCTCCTATGGAGGTCAGACAGCAGCCCCTGCCATTGGGAGCTGTCTCCCGGTGCCCCCAGGCACCCCCACAAGATCTGCGGGGGGTGCCCGGCGGTGCCCACCCTGGCTCTGCAGCGCTGAGCGGGTTATCGATTCCCTGCTCCCCTGTCCCTGTCTCCACGGAAACCCAGCCTGGCCGCGCTGCAGGCTGCTCGGGCCATCAATCAGGGTGGGGGGCCTTGGCCTCCCCTACCAGCTCCCGCCAGCCCCACAGAGCAGTGCCCCCTGCTGGAGGGCCCTGTGGCGCCATGTCAACCCCTGCTGGGGAGGCATGGCAGCGAGTGGGGCCCCGGCTCCCCGAAGGCGGATGAGCTGTAATTAGAGCTTAGGCCCCAGCTCGATCCCACGCACAGCAATTAAACCCCCAGCGGGAAAGGGGACAATGAGCCAACCCACCACACACCCCTCCTGTGCCAGCCCCCCTACATCAGACCATAGGCCCCCCCCAGCCCTCTCCTGCGCACACAGGCCTGTTACAGGCTCCATAAGACCTGGAGAGCTGGGGGAGGAGTACCAATGAGCACAACATTCCCTCCCTTTGCCAGGGCTCTGGGGTCCCCCCAGAGTGCTGGGCCCCCCCAGCCTGGCTGCTGCACTGAGACAACAGGCAGAGGGGGAGCCCCCTGGATGGCGCCTCGTGGCCAGGAGGAAGCTCTGTGTCAGCTGGGATTGTGGGAGCAATACTAAGGCTGGGGGAGGGCTCCCCCCACCTCTCACTCCAGACCCACAGACCTCTCCCAGGGACCTGCTGCCTGGCAGGCTAAGGCACAGTGCATGGGCAATGCATGTGGGGTGATGTGCCCCCTGAGATCGGGGCAGAATCACCCAGAGCCAGCCTCATGAGGCTGAACCACTAGGCAGGGCCTAGGGGGAGGACATGGACCCAGGGGGCACACGACTGGGCGCAGTACGGACCAGCACCAGCTCCTCTGAGAGCCACCCCTGGAGCGAGGGGAGCAGCGCCCGGCAAGCAGCTCGGCTGCAGTCTCAGGGGCTGGCCGGCATCGGGTGTCTCTGCTCTTGCCCAGCCCCAGGAAGGGGCAGCGGAGCTGCTGGCGTCTTGCAAACGCTTTATTGGTTCGCTCAGTTGCTAACAGATACAAAAATACGAACTGTACACAGCCCAGAGGGGCGTCTTCACAGAAGACATATCAGCCTCGCCAGAGCGAGGGGCTTTACCAAGAGGGCGCCCAGCACCAGGGGCCGAGGTGTGCTGGGGCTCCCGGGGAGAGAGTCCAGCCCTGCCAGCGGAAGGGGGGCCAACTCCTGGGTGCTGTCCAGCACTGCACCCTGCAGGGCCAGAACCAACAGGATCATCTGGCTCCCCATGGGGCCTTTGGGAATGTGCCAGGCAGGGAGGAGGCACCCCCCCAGCAGGGTCCCTTCCGCTGGATTTTCTGGGAGTCGTCCATAACCAAAGGCCCTTTTCCCAGGTGCACAGAGCCCTGACCACAAGGTGCCAATGAGGTCAGGATGGAGGCAGGCGTCTGGCTGGCAGCAGCGGGGGCGACAGAGAAGGGTCCTGGGGAGGGAGAGATCCCGTCAGGGGAGCACGCCAGACTGGAGTAGGAGGGGTGGGCACGGTGCCCAGGGACTGAGAGCCCAGAAATCAGCACCAAGGGGAAGCCTGCCGGGGATTCCCCCTGCCCCCGGCAAATCACCGCTCCTGAAGATCGAGCAGATGGGGCGCAGGTCTATCCAGAGCTCCCTTCACCCCACAGCCTACCAGTACCAGGTCCTCCCAACCTCCCAGCAAGCTCCCCAGCTCCTCCCTGCACCCCAACTCCCAGCCTGGAGGCTTCCCGGCCAGTCCCAGCCACCCTGGCCTTGCTAACATCCTTGGTACCTGCCCTCCACCAGGGCACCCCCTCTTACCACCCAGCCAGCCTCTCCTCCTCCAGCTGAAGGCCAGCACGGGGCATCTCTGGGACTGGCACATCCTGGGCCTGGGCGCTCTGGGGACCAGCAGGTGGAGCGAGCTGGGGCGAAGGCGCCCACCCTACAACCCACACTGTGGGGTCGGCTGCTTGGAGTGTTTGGGGGGGATAAAGTCCAAAAATCCCCAACTTTGCAGCAAGGAGACCCCCCCAAGAGAGTGGGGGGAGTCAGAGCCACAGGATGGGGAGGGGGATGAGGGCAAGGCTGAGGCAGGGGCCGTGGGGCCGGAGCGTGGCCAGCGCGGTGCTGTGACCTGGTGACTCGGTGTCTGCAGAGACAATAAGAGCAAAAGGCCCATAGAGCTGGTCATGGTGAGCTCCCCTGACCCCCTCTCCTGCCCATCCCCTCCACCCAAGGCATGTAGCACCCCCCCACATACCCACTCCGACCCCCCCCGACCCCTCTCCTGCCCATCCCCTCCACCCAAGGCATACAGCAGCCCCCCACATACCCACCCCGACCCCTCTCCTGCCCATCCCCCCCACCCAAGGCATGTAGCACCCCCCCACATACCCCCCCAACCCCCCTCCTGCCCATCCCCCCCACCCAAGGCATACAGCACCCCCCCACATACCCACCCCGACCCCCCTCCTGCCCATCCCCTCCACCCAAGGCATACAGCACCCCCCCACATATCCACCCCGACCCCCCTCCTGCCCATCCCCTCCACCCAAGGCATGTAGCACCCCCCCACATACCCACCCCGACCCCCCTCCTGCCCACGCCCCCCACTTCCATGGGGCACGTAGCACCCCCACACACACATACTCACCCTCCGACCCCCCTCTCCCACGGGGCTGAGATTTGGGAACTTCTGTCACAGGCTTTGTTGCT
The DNA here is from genome assembly GCF_025201925.1 of Gopherus flavomarginatus. NCBI lineage: Eukaryota > Metazoa > Chordata > Testudines > Testudinidae > Gopherus > Gopherus flavomarginatus. The sequence continues at coordinate 24,936,285 of NC_066636.1, read as the reverse complement.
AGAAACAAATCAAACCCAGAATCCGTCACTGACTCTCTCCAACAGGAAGCCCCCTCCCACCCCCTCTCCCCCTGCATCCCCGGCACTGCCCTTCTGCTCCCCGCCCGCTGGATCCTGGCAACTGGCCTTGGCCAGACTCCCGGCACCGATGTGCATCTGCCCCCCCTCACAGGGTGTGGGGGTGTCCATGGCATGTTCTTCCAAAATCAGCAGCCACCCAGCCCCCCGCCAACGCCGGAGAGAGCCAGGGGGTCCCCTCCCCGCAGTGCCAGGGTGGAAAGGGTTAATGCCCAGGATGAAACCAGCCAGACACCTACAGTCCCCCAGACAGAGCCGCCCTCCCCCCGCCACAAGGGATTCTGGGAAGAGTCTAGACTGAGAGCAGGAGGGCCCCTCCCCTTCCTCCGGGCTCATGCCCACCCCACGTCTGGGTCCCATTAGCAGGCTCCTGCGGCGTGGGGGGGGCTGTTCCACCCCCCCAGCACCCAGCCAGACGGACTCACTTGTTGCCTTGCAGCAGACAGCCACTCGCAGCCTCAGGCACCGGCCGGCGCTCTCGGGGCTGGGAACAGCTGGGGGCAGAGACAGGGACATCAGGGCACTGCCCATGCGGGCACAGTGGGGAGCCCGTGGCGCCCGGGAGGCAAGGCCAGGGCCCTCCCGCTCCAGTCCCCACCCTGCTCGGACCCCTCCTCTCAAGGGGCCGTTGAGGGGGATTTATGAGCAGCTCCCAAGCGCCTGGTGGGCGGCTCCATGGCGGGGCTCCTAGTGCAGCAGGAAGCACCTGGGACCAGCAGGGGAGAGCCCCCCCCATCTCCCCACAGCTGGGAAAGGCATCAGTCCAGCCCCTCCCTCGGGGTCAGCCGGGGTCACCGTCAGGCCTGCCTGTTAGGGGGATGCCCACGGCCCCAGCTACTCCCTGGCTCGCCTGCAGGCACCTGCCCGTCCACCCACAGGGCAGTGCCCGCCACGCCCCCCAGGCACGGGGGATCTCTGCGCACCCCACGGCCAGCGCTGCTGGGGAGAGCAGTGAGGCTACAACCCCAGGGGAGCCCTGCTCCCGACAGCCCACTCCTCCCTCTCACCCTGAGCAGACCAACGGCCCCCAGGGCAGCCACTGTGGGGTGCTGCACCAGCACCACTTCCCCACCCAGAACAGAGGCACAGCAGCAGGTTCTTTGGATGGCCTGGGGTGTGTGTGTGGGGGGGAGACCCCCCAGGGAGCCGCTCCCCACCCCCTCAGAGCCCAGGCCCTGGCAGCCTGGGCCAGCGAGCTCTCGGGGGCAGCTGGCATTGGCTGGCTGGAGCAGGGGTACCCAGCCAAGGCCCAACTCAGGCAGCAGCCAAGATCTGGGCAAGGGGCACCCCCTCCTGGCCACCTGGCACACTGCAGTGGGCTGGGGAAATGGGGACAGAACCCCTGCCAGGGCACTGCCTCCCAGCTGCTCCCACATCCACCCAGCCCACAACTCCGCCTGGAGCCAGCCCCACTTGGCAGGGCCTGGGGGGTCCCTGGGGGCACAAGGGGGCACCGGGGGGAACACTCACAGATGTAGTAGTAGGTCTCCCCTGGCTGGAACTCGAAGCCCAGCGAGAAGGGCGTGAAGCGCTGAATCTTCTCGGAGAAGCGGACGGGCCCGAAGGGTGCATGGGGCCGGTTGCACTCCCAGACCTTGAAGGCACCAGGTGTCTCGTAGCAGCCCCGGTAGCCCTCGGTGTCCACCATGTGCAGGCTGAAGGTCTCAGCCCGGCCCACAGGCACTGGGTGCTCGTAGTGTGGGCAGTAGATGTCCAGGTAGTCGTTGATGGAGACCTGGACAGCGTAGTCTTCATGCAGGAACCTGGGTGAGAGAAGGGGACAGTGAGTGGGCACAGAGCCATGGTGCCAGAAGGGGCCAGCAAGGAGGCAGGGAGCTGGTGGGGAAGCAGCCATGGTGCCAGGAGGGGCAGAGAGCTAGGAAGACTGGGGACAGCAGCACCCCCTCCGCACCCACCAAACCCTGTGTGATGAACTAGGAATGTTCTTAATGTTTTCTCTGAATACTGTGTTGGTGCCTCAGTGTCCCCATGGCAGTTCTTAAGTGTCTGGCAGAGCAAAGGGCCAGTGCACCTAAATGCCTGGCACTCTGTCTCCTAGCAACTGATGGCCTGGGCCCCCCCTCTGCAAAGGTGCCAGCTGAAGGTGTTGGAGACAAAGAGATTAGGTGACCTCCTGGCCTGGGAAAGGATCTGAGCAGAGGAGGGGCTGGCTGGGGACGAGGAGTGAGGGCAGACGTGGGGGGTCTGGTTCACTGCCCCCCAGAATGGACCCAGCTGAGGGGTCTGGTTCGCTGTATCTACAAGCTCTGTTTTAGACCCTGTTCCTGTCATCGAAAAAACCTCTGTGTTACTGGCTGGCTGAGAGTCATGTCTGACTGCAAAGTGGGGGTGCAGGACACTGTGGCTTCCCCAGGACCCCGCTGGGGCGGGCTCGCTGTGGGAAGCGCACGGAGGGGCAGAGGATGCTGAATGCTCCAAGGAGAGACCCAAGAGGTGGAGCCATGTGAGCTTCTTGCCCTGAACAAGTCTGCTCCAAGGGAGAGGAGGCTCCCCAAAGTCCTGACCGGCTTGGTGGGGAGCAGTTCCAGAGCATCGCCCGGTGACTCCGTGACACCCTGGCCAGAGCAGCTGTGGGGGAAGGGGAGCCAGAGTTCAGCCACACCCACTATCTGCCCACTGTACCCAGAGGAGGAGGTCTGGCCTGGGGATGACAAATGCCCACGCTGCCTGTGGGCTCAGAGCCAGCTGCCTGGGCAGAGGGGTGAGGTTCCTGCAGCCAGACACTTAGCAGCAGCTGGGGCAGAGCTGGCTGGGCCATGACACCCAGCGGTCCCAGCCAGGCCCCACGTGCTGAGAGATGCACCCTCCTCCCCTGCCCCGGCTTCTCCCAGAGTCCGTGTGTGTCCCCAGGGTCGGTTCACATTGGCTGGTTACAGGGCACCAGCTAACGCCAGGGAAGAAACCGGGAACTCGGGGTGGCTTGCGTTGAGTTTACAGATTCCCTTTGTGCCCATTTCCCGTGCTGGTGACCCTGGCACTGCCTGCAGGGGGAGGGCACAGGGACAGGGTGATGAGATTCCTGCTTGCCCCTCCTGGGCACTTCAGACAGAGGGATGGACCCAGCAGGTGCCAGCCCCTAGGGAGCACAGGCCAGACATGCAGAGCCAATGGGGTCAAGGGACTGACACAGCTGCACTTGCAGCCTAGATTAGCCCCCAACTCACTCCACACGCCAGCTTTGGGGGCCGTGCAAGGGGGACAGCCCCAGTCCCTCTCCCCCTGTGGTCAGGCCAGGTGCTGGCAGGCCCAGGCCCCGGCCCCGGCCCAGGCCCCAACACCTGGAGTGGACGTGTCAGCTGCTGGCTCCCACCCAGCGCTCAGCTCCAGCCTGTGGTTGAAACAGCTACCGGGCAGCCGGCCTCGCTAAACAAAAAGGCATCAGCTCTGATTAGGCTCAGCCTGCTGGGACCGAATGCACTCGGCTGGGGGGCCGGGGCCACGGCTCAGAGCCCAGCCACACCAGGCCGCGAGCTGAGCGCGCACAAAGCCCCTGCCCCAGGCGCAGGCCTCATGCCCAGCTGCACTGATCGGCTGTGACATACCAGTGGGGGGAAGGGACGCTGCTCACACACGGGGCCGTTGGGGCCAGCACGGGCCCCTGTGCTAAGTCTGGTGCACACAGTGCACGGCCAGGCTCAGGGGAGCTCACACGCCTGTGCACAGAGCCACGCACGGGCAGGGCCAGGGGAGCTCACATGCCTGTGCACAGACCCACGCACGGCTAGGCCCAGGGGAGCTCACACACCTGTGCACGCACGCACGCGCACACACAGAGTGCATGGCCAGGCCCAGGGGAGCTCACACGCCTACACACACACACAGTGCACGGCCAGGCCCAGGGGAGCTCACAAGCCTGTGCACAGACCCACGCAAGGCCAGGCCCAGGGGAGCTCACACGCCTGTGCACAGAGCCACGCACGGCCAGGCCCAGGGGAGCTCACACGCCTGTGCACAGAGCCACGCACGGCCAGGCCCAGGGGAGCTCACATGCCTGTGTGCGCGCACACACACACACACACACACAGTGCACGGCCAGGCCCAAGGGAGCTCACACGCCTGTGCACAGACCCACGCACGGCCAGGCCCAGGGGAGCTGACACGCCTGTGCACAGACCCACGCACGGCCAGGCCCAGGGGAGCTCACACGCCTGTGCACAGACCCACGCACGGCCAGGCCCAGGGGAGCTCACACGCCTGTGCACAGACCCACGCACGGCCAGGCCCAGGGGAGCTCACACGCCTGTGCACAGAGCCACGCACGGCCAGGCCCAGGGGAGCTCACATGCCTGTGCACAGAGCCATGCACGGCCAGGCCCAGGGGAGCTCACATGCCTGTGCACAGAGCCACGCACGGCCAGGCCCAGGGGAGCTCACACGCCTGTGCATGTGCGCACATGCGCGCGCACACATTCTCATTGCACGGCCAGACCCAGGGGAGCTCACACGCCAGTGCACAGACCCACGCACGGCCAGGCCCAGGGAAGCTCACACGTCCATGCAAAGACCCAGGTATAGCCAGGCCCAGGGGAGCTCACACGCCGATGCACAAACCCATGCATGGCCAGGCCCCAAGGGCAGCTCCACCAGGATCCAGATTCCCAGTGGCTGCAGTGCAGGATTGAGGCTGGACTGGGCAGCGCTGGCAATGGGAGGGAGCACAGTCTAGTGGTTATAGTGAAGGAATGGAACCAGGAGGTGCGGGGGGCTGGGTTGTGCCTGCTCTGCCAATCCACCCTAAGCAGGAGACAGACTCACCAAGGGCAGCTGAGAGCAGCCCCAGTCCAGCTGCACCCTCTGCTCTGCCAGGTTGCAAGAGCAGCTTGGTTGCTGTGCCCAGGAGGCAGGGAGCACCAGGCTGTGCCGTGCCCTGGCAGGCAGTGGGCTGAGACATCAGTGCCCGTTTAACGAGGGCTGAGCAGGTAAGAGCTCACACTGCCCTGCCCCACCCACCAGCCAAAATCCGACACCTGGCCGATCCGCCTCCCCCAGGCAGGGCAGGGCTGGCGCGTCTGTGCTCACTGGGCAACAGCTCAGGATGTAAACAGAGCTGCAGGCCCAGCCCCACTGCCCCCCTCCCCTCTGCCCCAGGCCTTCTCCTGGGCTAGGAACTTGGGAACCTGCCTGGCATAGCCAAGGAGGACAGCAGAGCTCAGCTACCAGGGGCATCCTGCTACTCGCGGCCCCGATGCATCACTCCCTTGGCGTGGGCACACACAAGGCTGGGGGCACAGTGAAAACTACAACCTAGTTCTGACCTGGCCTCCCAGCTGCAGACCAAGGTCCAGGTGCCACCTCCACGCCCCGCGTGGGCAGCTCTGATGGGGATGCCCAGCACTAGGGGTGCAGGCCCTGCTGAGCCTCTCCCCCAGCCCACAATCCAGCCTCTCTGCTGCAGGACACCAGGGAGCTCGGGCAGGTCCCCGGGTAGCGGGGTCGGCAGCGTGGGGAGAGCACAGCCCGGCAAGTCCCTGCACCGGTCTCGGCAAATGCTGATGCTGGATCAGCCGGCACCTCGGGCCTGACTCAGGCAGCTGGGCTGCAGCTTTAGTCACGCTGCCGGGAGGGGAGCAGGTGGCCAACCAGCCCCACCTATATCCTGCTCTGCCAGCTCCCACCAGCAAACTCGGCCCCAAGCCATGGCACAAAGACGGAAAAGGGGGCAGGTCACCGAGTGCCCCCCATGCAGCCATTCGCCCCTGGCTGGCCCAGATGCCAGCACCACAGGGGAGGGAGCACTCCTATCTCACCTGGACACAGAGTCTCATCCCTGACCAGAGTCCTCCCCCGTGTCCCAGGAGCAAGAGGGGAATTTGGGCCGCCTCACAGCCTCCCCAGGGGCTTCCCTGGAGGCCCAGAGCCCCCCACAGGCCTAGCCCTGGGCATCCTCTTGCCACCCCCCCCCGCCCCCGATGCTGGATGCCTCTGCCACCACTTCCTCTTTGTACCCGAGCCCTGCCCCCTTTCCCCCAACTTCTGCTCACGTCCTGAGGAAGCTCCTTCCTCTCAGCAGGGCCCAGGCTCCGGTGTGACAGGCCGGCACAGTCACCGCTGTGTGTTAGGGACAGGCCGAGCCCCATCCCTCCCAACCCGACTCAGACCATCAGCAACCTCAATCCCTGCCAGAGGGCCAAGCCCACAGGGCCTGCAGGTGGAGTGGGTCTCGGCACGGGCAAGGGGCCTGCATGTGCTCTGTGCCCCGAAGCAGAGAGGCTAACAGCTCCCTGGCCCTCCATGGGGCAGTGAAATCCGACACTTGGACGGAGTGATTTGGGGGCAGGACTCTCAGTGTTATCACTCTAGAGGAGCACCCAGCCTGGAGAGAACTTTCACTCCCACCCCCCAAGAGCTGCATGTCCAAGCCCATCCCACGGCAGAAGTCAGGAGCTCAGGGTGGGGTTGGCCCCAAATCGCCCCCAATGCTCCGGCACTGGGAGCCAGCTCTCCCCTAGCAGGCCAGAGCCCTGGGATGGCATCCGCTTGACAGAGCTCTGCAAACGAGGCAGCTGAGGCAGGGGGAGGGGAGATGGGCTCACCCCCAAGTGCAGCTGTGCAAGACCCTCTGGGTGCCCAGCCCCACAGGGAGGAGCCAGGACCCTCCTGCCTGGAGTAGCAGGGAAAGGTCAGGGATCCACATGTACTAGCCAGCCAGTCCCTCAGCCCCCCGCTGGGGCAGAGTCTGCTCCAGTTGAGTCTCAAACACAGTTAAGATTTGTAGAGGGAGGGAGGGCCCTGCAGCTCCCCCATTGCCACCCCCCTTGTGTCACAGGGCACGGCCTGTTCTGCCCCACGCTGGGGGAGCCTGACTCCAGCAGATGGAGGAGCCTTCGGGCACAGCCCAGATGCCTTTGCCATTGGAAGGGGGTGGCACCCCCGTGCTGCCTGCAGAGGGGACAGGAGCTGGTGCCACACTCCAGAGGCACAGAAACAGGGACCCAAAGCTGCTTCCCGACGCTCCAGCCCCAGAACCCACCTGCCAGCTCAGCCCTAGGGCTCGGTGCCACAGGCAGACAGGAGAGTTCCCAGTTCAAGGCTACAAATGGGGGACACTGGGTCGGTGAGTTGGGGGCTGGGCCCCAGGCACATCCCCTGGGCACAGCCAGGAGCAGCGCTGGGCCCTGCCACGCCCATGTTGGGGGCAGGCTGCGAAGCACCGTGTCCAGGGCCAGCTGCGATCACTGGGGAGGGCCTATGGGGCGAGCACCTTCCACCTGGTTGAGGCAGCAGGGCCTCAGCCCCTTGCCCCTTTGCAGGGCGCCAGGCGCTGCTGGGCCGCTCCCACGCCGGGCGCGTTTCCCGGGGAGCGAGTCGCCCCGGACTCGCCCCAACTCGCCCCCTGGCCTGGCGGCGCCGCTCAGGAACGCTGGCCTGGCACAGGTGAGGCTGGCAGCGCCCGCTCCCTGCCCTGCCGCCTGGCACCAGCTGGTGAGGGGCCGGCCCAGCCTTCGCACCGCTCTCAGCGCCCCCGGGACTGGCCCGGAGCGGCAAGCCCAGGGCGCAGCCAGGCCCCCCGTCGGCGTGCGGGGCCGGCAGGCCGGGCTGGGGCCGGGCAGGGGGCGCGGGCACTGCAGACAAAGGAGCCGGCGGGCGCGGAGCCTGAGCCGAGGCCGGCCGCCCGGGGACCCCCAGCCACGGAGCCCGCCGAGCATCCCCGCTCCCTGCCCGGTCCCCGGGAGCGGCGGCTCCGGGCCGAGCCGAGCCGAGCCGGGCCGGGCCGGGCCGTACCTGGGGTTGCTCGAGTTCCAGTAGACGCTGTGCCGGAGACCGCGCACCGGCGGGAACCGCCCCCACAGCAGCGACCCCCAGAGCAGGAGCCGCAGCAGCAGCGCCGGGCGCATCGCTCCGGCCGGGTCGGGCAGGTGCACTGACCGGCGGCCGGGCGGCGAAGGGGCCGGGCGGGGGGCAGGGCAGGCCCCGCCCCCAGCTCCAACTTCGGGCCAATCAGCAGCCGCAGCGCAGCCACCCCGAGCAAAGTTCCCCAAGTCCCAGCTTAACCCTTTGGGGGCCGAGCGCCCCCCGTTAACAGCTCGCGCGGAGCCGGGCACTGCGGGGTAGCGCCCTGCTGCCGGAGGTCGGCCCCTACCGGCGGGGGGGGAGGCTTTAGGACACAGCCCCCCCGGCGAACCCCTCCAGCTCGGGCGTTCACACCGCGAGCCGGAGCGAGCCCGCTCCGCGGGGCCCGTCAGCGCTGCATGGGGGCTGGGCCCAGCAAAGGGGTTTCCATGGAAGCGGGAAAACCCCAAATATTTGGGCCCAAGTTTTGTTTCCCGGCCGCCCCCCCATTTCCCCGGGCGGGCGGGCGGGGGGAAACGGCCCTTTCCGCCCCCTGGCTGAAGCAGCCCTAGGGCCTGCAGGGCTGGGCTCAAACTCTGTGACCCCCTTTGAAAATATGTCAGGCTTGACAACCCCTCCCCCTTCTCCTGCCTGGGCTGCTGCTGGCGCTGCCTTCAGAGCTGGGTGCCCGGCCAGCAGCCGTCACTCTCGCAACCCCCCCCCCAATAGGCTTGTGAGGCCTTTTGCGGTCAGGCCCCCCCCGTCTGAGAAACGCTGCACTGGATGCATGGACCCCTGGGGTCACCTAGCCATGCCAGCCAGGGCTATCCCTTGAACCAGAGCAGATCCCTGGGAACAACCTGCCTGTGCTTTGTAAAGGTGGCCAGGGATGGAAACACCCCCAGCCCCAGGTGTGCTGCCTGGCCTAGTGCTTACGGTCACTCTTAAAAACTGGCAGCTTATGCGTAGTCTGAATTTGGCTGGCTTCCGTCTCCAGCCGTCAGATCAGGCTCAGTTGCTGAGCTCTCGTGATCCCGTTTGTCCCCCCAGGCTGCGCCTTCACTCTCGTAAGGCGACCCCTGGAGCCTGGTGGGATCAGACCCCTGTTCTAACCCTTTATCAGGCTGGGGGCTCTGCTCGCCCCACTCGCCAGCTTATCAGCATCCTTAGATTGTGGGCCCCTGGCTTCCAGCAGTGCCCAGCAGTGCCCTGCGCCCAGGACCGGCGCTAGGGGTTTTAGCGCCCAAGGCACACGGCAATTTCACCGCCCCGCACCCTGGTCCCGCGGAGCTGCTGCAGTTGTGCCTGCGAGAGCTCCACCAAAGCCGCCTGCCGCCCCCTCCGGCAAAATGCTGCCCACCAATAATCCTGGCGCCCTAGGCGATTGCCTAGGCTGCCTAAATGGAAGTGCCGGCCCTGCCTGCGCCGACCCCAGCCCCACCTGGGCCTGCATCAAGGACCTCACTAGACCTCTTTCCCCTCCCCATGCTGGAGCGAGCACGCTGGCAGCCTGACGTCCAGTGGCCCCTGGACTCGGCAAACCTCCTTGTCTCTGGGAAGCGAATCATTTCTAGATCTCACCAAAGGGGGGCCCTCCCCTAAGATCAGTGGGGGCATGGCTCCTGGTTGGGCTGCTGGGGGGAGCGGAAGGGCGTAGCCAGCCCAGGGCTCGGGGCATAGCGGGTCCTAATCACTGCGTTTGGCGGAGTCCCTTTGGAGGCAGCTCAGGCACTTTTCCTGATAGTTTTCCAGAGCCCCAGCCGGGCTTGGCAAGGAGCCTCAGTCTGCTAAAGCCAGCCCGGTGCCACAGTCCCCATTGTACGGCCCGGTAGCCACCCCCCTCGGCAGCACAGCCAGGGAGGCCCCAGATGGACCTGTCCTCCCTGAGCTCTTCCCCCCCGCCCCCATCTCCTTACTGAGCCTCATGCTGTCCAGCTGCACTCACCTAGCAGCCCTGGGACACCCCCGCCGGGCCCAGTCTGCCCAGCTCCTGGCCATGCAGTCCCTAAAGCCCCCCTGCCCCCCCAGCATTCTGCCAGGCGAGCTTGAAACATCTCCAGCAATGCAGCCTCAGCCCCGCCTAGCAGGGTCAGGACGTGGTCCCTGCCCCAGGGGCACAGTCCCTGGCACCCCAGTGCACCCCACTCTCCTGGGGGCTGCATCCCAGACCTAAGGCCTCCTCCTGCCCCGTGCTGACAGGCATCACACCTCCCTCCAACTCCCCAGAGTCCGCTGGAGTCCTGATGCAAGGGTCAGAGCCACTGCGAGCATCCCCCAATCTAAGCAGTGCCCGCCCCAGCCTGGTTACGCTGCACTCCCAGCAGAGCCTCCCCTGGCTGGGTCTAGTCCCGTAGCCAGGGCAATGTCACAGCCCCCCTGGCAATAAAAGGTAAGTGGATCCATGCAGCCAGGCAGCACAAGAGAAACTTTGTTCCGTGTTTGGGGGGGCCGGCGCCGGTGCTGAATGGTTCTGGCACAGGTTCTGGCAAGGGGCAGCAGCCTTTGGGCTTGTTACCTGGGCTGGCGCAGGAAGAAGCTAGGACACAGAGCCTGGCACAGAGCCACAGGTCATACTACCACCGCCCCCCCTTGGCATGGCCCTGCCCATCGAGCGACACCTGGCAGCACGGACCAGCAGCGCCCCCATCAGGCTGAGCTGGGGGTGAGATCTTGGGGCCACACTCCAGGGCTGCTCCTGGCTGCAGAGCATTGGGGGGGGGCAGGAGTGATGCCAACACACCCCAGAAGTGCCCCCAGGTGCATCCATAGCTCTTACCTATGGGAGGCACCCCCCCGGGCACCGCTGGGGGAACAAGGATGGGCGAGCTTGAGGGGGGATGGAGAGTCTGCCCCCAAGGGGAAGGTACCCAGAAGCAGAGGGGGCCCCCCATGCCTGCCCAGGGGGAGGGGTGCCCCCTTGGGAATAGAGACACTCCCCACCCCCGGGGATCCCCGAACTCGCCACTCCCAGGCTGCCTGGCTCTGTGCCCGGCCGGCGCTTGAGCCCTCGCGCCACCTAGTGGAGCATCGGGGTAACCACCGGGGGAATTTCAGGGTCTCGGCTCCAGCAAGATCCGGGCCCAGCCCCGTCAGCTCCGAGCACTCCCCCCACGGGAGGAGGCAACAGAATTTGTGCTGGGCCTGGCCCTTTCCGTTGCGCCCAACGCCCCATGCGGGGGAGGGGGGCTATGCACTAACCCTGCATGCAGCCCCACTCCAGGGCACCCAGCCTGGCACCCAGTCAGGGGCCAGACTCGCCCCAGCTCTGGGAAGAGGGGAGCGGGCAGGAGCCAGGAGACTTGGGAGGGGAGGGGGAAAGACAGTGGGTTTCGGCAGGGGAAGGCACAAAGAGGTTGTGTCACTGGCAAAGGTGGAGTGGGGTTGGCAGCCACCCAAGCCACCCACCTCTGAGCCACTGGTGCCTGGGCCACACACACACCCCAGTCAGGACAAAGCACGTCTGGCTCCCCTCCCGTGCCAGGCTTGGGGGGCACAGAACCTCCTCTCTCCCTGGCAACCCAACCCCCTCCTGGAGACGCCCAGCAGAGCATGCACAGGGGAGGTGGGGAGCCAGGACTCCTGGGTTCTGGCCCTGGCCGCGGATTATACCTGGGCTTTGCTCCCTGCTGGGCCCTGGTGGCGGGGCAGTTCTCCAGGGTGGGGATGGGAACATGAGGCCCTGGACTGGGGTCCTGAGGGTGCAGGGTCCTGGCCTGGCCCTTCAAAGCTGCTGCCCTGCAGCACCCCAAGGCTGAGGGGAACCCCCCTGAAACCTCCATTAGGCCACACGGGGAAGGGATCTGAGCCCCCTGGAGGACATCACATGCCCTGTAAGGGAGAGCTGGCCCCAGGATGGGCAGCTCGGGCGCTGCCCTGGGCACTGCCCAGAGTGTGGCGAGCACTACATTCCACTCCCAGGGTGTCACGGCTCCCCAGGATCTGAGCTACACCCCAGTTTGGAACAGTCTCTTGAAGGAGCCCATCAGTGGGCCAGACCTCCCTCGCCTTGGGGGTCCTACCCACCCTTCAGGAGATATCATGAGGACTCAGCCCTCCCAGCTAGAGCCCCTGGGCTCCAGCCTGCTCCACCCCAGGCCCTGCCCAGTGAGTCCCACCCAGCCAGACCCTGGTGTCGTAGAGTCCCCAGGCGATGCTCTGGAACTGCCCCCCACAAAGCCAGTCAGGACTTTGGGGAGCCTCCTCTCCCTTGGAGCAGACTTGTTCAGGGCAAGAAGCTCACACGGCTTCACCTCCTGGGTCTCTCCTTGGAGCATTCAGCATCCTCTGCCCCCCCGTGCGCTTCCCACAGCGAGCCCGCCCAGGCAGGGTCCTGGGGAAGCCACAGGGTCCTGCACCCCCACTTTGCAGTCAGACGTGACTCTCAGCCAGCCAGTAACACAGAGGTTTATTCGATAACAGGAACAGGGTCTAAAACAGAGCTGGTAGGTACCGCGAGCTGGACCCAGCGGCCAGGTCCATTCTAGGGGGCAGTGAGCCAGATCCCCACATCTGCACTTCACTCCTCATCCCCAGCCAGCTCCAAACTGACTCCCTCTCCAGCCCCTCCCTCCTCTGCTTTGTTCCTTTCCCAGGCCAGGAAGTCACCTGATCCCTTTGTTCTCCAACACCTTTAGCACCCCCTTGCAGGGGGGAAGGGCCCTGGCCATTGGTTGCCAGGAGACAGAGTGTCGGCCATTTATGCACACTGGCCCTTTGCTCTGCAACAATTACACCCCCTTATTCCACCATCCAGAGACTTAAGAACTGCATAGGGGAAACTGAGGCACCCTTACAGACTCAGAGGAAACATTAAGAACAGTCCCAGTTCGTCACACGGGGCACAGAGAATTCACACTACAGTGGAAGGAGTTAACTCAGGCAGCTCCCCTTTATTAGACACTTTGCAAATGATCTAAAGCGGGTTCAGAAGCAGCCAGCGCCCTAGACGAAGGGGGAGCCCCCCACCCCAGCCAGGCAGCGTCCCAGCAAATCTCCCAGGACAAGCTCCGGCACGCACCCACTCTCACTCGTGCTCCCTGCCCAGACGCAGCCGCTCCCCTGGGGTGCGCCCAGCCACACCCAGTGTTCGGAGCCCTCAGCACCCAAGGCCTCTCGGGGCCCAGTTCCCAGGGCAGGGGATTGGCAGGTCCAGCCGAGGGGATGGCACCCTGGCAGCTCGTGGGCAGGAGCGGGGCTTTGAGCAAATACCCAGGAACAGCATCCACAGCAGAGTGTAACAGGCCAAGCCTTCAGCAAGTTCCGATCCGGCTCTGCAGCATCCCTGAGCTGGCGGGCAGGGCGCCTCTGTGGGGGAGGGGGTGGAGCCCAGAAAGAGAGATGCCAGAGTCAGCAACGGAGGGGGCATGGGGGGCCATGCCAGCAACAGGGGGACCAGGAACCCCGCGTCCAACAGGCAGTGAGGGAGGGGAGGTTCCTGAGCCTGGGCAGCCCACACGCAGGCAGCAGTATCTGTCTCACGCTAGGAGTACTGGAGATGCCCAGTGGGGGGCGGGGGAGCTGGCCTGGGGGAGAGAGGAAATGTGAAACAGGTAAGTAATGGGGGCAGGAGCCTGCCTTAGTCACCCCTCGAGAGTCCCCGCTCAGCCCAACCCCCAGAGTCCCAGCTCACCCCCACCTTGCCCGGTGCCAGCGAGCGAGACGCTCCTGAGCCGTGTCTGCAGCCAGCCCTCACCTGGAGGGGAGCACCATGATGTGGGGGTTCTCAGAGCGCACCAAGGACAGCTCAGGCCCGGAGCCGAGGGGCCCGGCGGGATCAGAGGGCAGCAGCCTCCTGGGCAGGGGCAGCTTGGCAGGGCATGGAGGCTGCGGAGAGACGTCAGGGTGAGTTAATGAGGAGGGCTCATGGCCTGGGGCCTCACGCAGGAGTAGGGAGCTCACGCAGCACCCACACACCCCCCACCCATACCCTGCACATCCCTTGGGGGGAGACAAGGTCGATCCCCCACCACCCCACACAGGCAGCCTGGCACCTGCTGGGCCCCACAGCCAGACATCCCTCCACACGCACAGATCCATGCCACCATCACCATCACCCCGCCTGGCACCCGCCGGCGCGGTTACCTGAGTGCCTTTCAGCACAGGGTCTGCAGGCAGCGGGCGCGTGGGGGGGGGGCGGCCTGTCCCGCAGAAAGGCCTGGCAGAGAGAGCAGGGACAGTGAAACAGCAACACAGCGCCCCACGCTGGCAGCTGCTGGGGGGTCCGCACAGACCCCTGGGGAAGAGGCAGGTCCTGCCTGCCTCAGCCGGGGGGAGATGGGAGCCCAGCTCCGGGCCAGGGGCTCCAGGGACAGAGTGGGGCCAGGGCTGCCCCGCAGGGAGCCGAACACCAATAGGCTGGGGCTAAAATCTCCCAGCCAGGGTGCAGCAATGCCAGGGGGCCCGTGGGGAGCTGCTGGCCCAGTGCCCCTCCCGTGGCCAGGCGTGAGAGCCTGGGGCAGGGCGTGCTGGGCCCCGGGCTGGGGTCTGCATGTCAGGCTTGGGGAGAGTTTGGGGCAAAGGCCACATGTTGGGTGCTTGCTCTGCCCCATGGCAGCACCCAGGATCCCACAGCCCAGCACAGGGATGCACGGCCCTCGTGGCTATGTCCTGCCCCCACATCGGGGCTGGGGAAGAGACGTGGGGTGGTGGGACAGGGCAACCCCCCAGACCCTGTGGGGCCAGTTTCACACTCAGCCCCTGCCCTCACTGCTGCTCTGACCCCATCACTGCACGGGAGGGGAGGCCCAGGCAAGCCCTGGAGCCCAGCCCTGTGGGGGCAGAAGTCGGTGTCCCCAGTGAGTCCATGCAGTGCCAGGCATGCAGGGGCCTTGGTTGGGGAGTTAGAGCAGCTGCCGCCCTGGGCCCCCATCCGCGCCCGGCAGGGCCCAAGGACATTACCTGGGATTCCTTAGGAACCGGGTCGGGCGGGAGCGGCTTGGAGGGCGGGTCGGGCCGGGCCCAGCCGTGGGAAATGGGCTGCGGAAAGAAGAGGAGCAGAAAGCGGTGGCGGGGGGGAGTGTCAGTGAGACCAGGGTTGGGGAGGTTAAGAGACGGGCCGGGGGACCATGCAGGCAGGGGTCAGTCGGTCAGTCAGTCGCCATGCAGCATGCGGAGAGTCAACTGGCAGGACAGAGACACCCACCCACCCACGTCCCCCCAGGGCAGAGCAGATTGCCTCCCCCTGACCCCGCACAGGTTCCACTCGCAAGGACCCCCCAGAATCTCAAGAGGTCGCAGCCCATGGAGAGGAGCCCCCATGCCAGCACCAGGGGGCCCTGGATTGAGGCACAGCCCTGCGCCAGGCTGCTGCCCGGGCAGGACACCCCTTCCTTTTGGAGGAATGCACCCCGCTCCCTGGGGGCCAATCCTCTCCCCTCACACTGGGGCTGGCCCAGGGCCCCACAGGAGCAATCAGACCCCGGCACCCCCAGAACCCCTCACCCAGCAGCATCCAGCACCACCCCAACGCTGCCAGGGGAAGGAGGGGGCATAGTGCCGGGATCGGCTCCCTAAGCCTTGGGGCCAGGTCAGGGATGGTCAGCGAGTGATGTCCTTGGCTGTACCCCGACCCACAGACAGCACCTCCAGCAGCACAGCAGCCCTATGCCAGGGCAGGGACCAGCACCCCTTGCTGCCCTCATAACGGCACGGCCCACTCTCCATCACAGCCCTGGGGCCAGCCCTGCCTGCCAGGGGAAAGCGCCCCCTGCTATCCGCCATAACGGCACGGCCCCACCTCCCCATCACAGCCCTAGGGCCAGCCCTGCCTGCTGGGGAGAGCGCCCCCTGCTGCCCCCCATAACGCTCCCTGTGGCACGGCCCCCCTCCCCATCACAGCCCTGGGGCCAGCCCTGCCTGCTGGGGAGAGCGCCCCCTGCTGCCCCCCATAACGCTCCCTGCGGCACGGCCCCACCCCCCCCATCACAGCCCTGGGGCCAACCCTGCCTGCTGGGGAGAGCGCCCCCTGCTACCCCCCATAACGGCACGGCCCCACCTCCCCATCACAGCCCTAGGGCCAGTCCTGCCTGCTGGGGAGAGCGCCCCCTGCTGCCCCCCATAACGCTCCCTGCGGCACGGTCCCACCCCCCCCATCACAGCCCTGGGGCCAACCCTGCCTGTTGGGGAGAGCGCCCCCTGCTACCTCCCATAACGGCACGGCCCCACCTCCCCATCACAGCCCTAGGGCCAGCCCTGCCTGCTGGGGAGAGCGCCCCTGCTGCCCCCCATAACCGCTCCCTGCGGCACGCCCCCCCCCCATCACAGCCCTGGGGCCAACCCTGCCTGTTGGGGAGAGCGCCCCTGCTGCCCCCCATAACGCTCCCTGCGGCACGGCCCCACCCCCCCAGCACAGCCCTGGGGCCAGCCCTGCCTGCTGGGGAGAGCGCCCCTGCTGCCCCCCATAACGGCACGGCCCCACCTCCCCATCACAGCCCTAGGGGCAGTCCTGCCTGCTGGGGAGAGCGCCCCCTGCTGCCCCCCATAACACTCCCTGCGGCACAGGGTTGTGACTTGCCCCGCCACACTGGCGCGAGGTGAAGTTGAAGTGGCACCGCTGTTCCAATCACAGTTCTACATCCACCCACACACACATCCCCACACCCACGTGCGCATACACACCCCTTCCCAGCCGCAGCTCTCACGCCCAGCACGCGCAGGGGCGACTCGCTGGCTGGAGAGCTCTCCCCGATACACTTGGTGGGGAGTGAACGTAGGACGCCACCACTCAGTTTAACTCAATTGCTCATTCTGGGGGTGGGGGGGTTAAACTTCCCGTTCTCCCCTGACGTGTTGGAAGCCCAACTCTCATAAGTGCCCCCTAGTTCCCCGTGCCCCTGGGAAAGTATCGCCGGGAGAGAGCCCCTTATGGAGCCCCCACTGTGGAGCACCGCACCCACCGTTCCCCTGGGCCAGTACTGCCGGGAGAGAGCCCCCTACGGAGCCCCCGCCCTGGAGCACCGCACCCCCTGTGCCCCTGGGGCCTGCACTGCCAGGGGGAGAGCCCCCTACGGAGCCCTCACCCTGGAGCACCGCACCCCCCGTGCCCCTGGGACCAGCACTGACTGGGGACTGAGCCCCCTACGGAGCCCCCGCCCTGGAGCACCACACCCACCTTGCCCCTGGGCCAGTACTGCCGGGAGAGAGCCCCCTACGGAGCCCCCGCCCTGGAGCACCGCACCCCCCGTGCCCCTGGGACCAGCACTGACTGGGGACTGAGCCCCCTACGGAGCCCCCGCCCTGGAGCACCACACCCACCTTGCCCCTGGGCCAGTACTGCCGGGAGAGAGCCCCCTACGGAGCCCCTGCCCTGGAGCACCGCACCCCCTGTGCCCCTGGGGCCTGCACTGCCAGGGGGAGAGCCCCCTACGGAGCCCTCACCCTGGAGCGCCGCACCCCCCGTGCCCCTGGGACCAGCACTGACTGGGGACTGAGCCCCCTACGGAGCCCCCGCCCTGGAGCGCCGCACCCCCCGTGCCCCTGGGGCCAGCACTGACTGGAGATTGTGCCCCCTACTTGAGCACCTGCCGTCCGCCACTAGGGCCATCTTGGCAACTGCAGCAGCTCAGACCCCATCCCCAGAACACATCGCCCATGGGAGCAGGACCCTGGCCTCTCCCCAGTTGCCCGCAGCGCTGGCTCCCTGCCCCAGCTGTGGGGCCCCAGGCAGGACGGGAGTGGCCCCCAGCATGAGGTGGGTGGTGCTGGACTCACTTTACTGATGGGCATCATCTGCAGCTCGGTGCTCTGGGGCCACTGCAGGGGCCGCGGGTGCCCAGGGTGGGGCTTGTTGTAGCCTCGCGGCTCCAGCTGAGCGATCCTGGGGGAGGAAACACGTCTCAGGCGCCTGCAGGGCAGCGTCCCCCCCCATTTCACACACATCCCCACCCCCAGGGTACCAGGTTGCAAGACTGTGCAGAGAGGGCACCGGCACCTACCCCAACCAGGACAGCCCCAGGCGGCCCCCCAAGCCAGCACTGCCCCCAGGAGCACCCAGTCCTGGTGTCCCCAATTCCCCAGCCAGGGGGCAGGCAGAACCCCCACACAGGACAGCAGGCATCTCACCAGGGCCAGCTGCCCCTAGCATGGCAGGTCCATGGCAACCAGCCACCCCCCCTAACTTCCTGGGAAGGCTGATCCCCAGCCCCTGGCCAGCCCCCCCAGGCCCCGCAGAGCTGGGGGTGAGAGACTGGACAGCACTCAGCGACCAGTCACCAGTAGAGAGAGACAGGGGACAGGACTTCCTTCTTCTCAGAGGGGGACACGGGGAGTAGAACCCTCCAGGCAAGTAACTCAGAGCCCCCCACTCAGGGGGGGAACGGGAATATGGTGAGAGGAACCCGTGACGCTCCCCCATCTATCCACTGGGGCCCACGGGGAAGCCAGGCCCCACCAAAGTGAAGCGAGCCAGTGTCCAGCCCCCCGCCCCCCCGCAGCGACGTTACCCGTTCGGGTCGGCCGAGACTCCTGTGCTGAGCAATTGCACCTGGGTGCCTGGCTTGGCGCTGCAGGACGAAGAGAGTCAGGGTCACATCCCAGGCCCAGAACGTACCCATGGGAGCCAGGGAGCAGAGGCGGTTACTGTGCTGGGGACGCAGGGGGGAGAAGGGGGGAGGCAGGCCCGGGACGGGGGTGGGGGGAGCGTTACCTGTACTGGCAGCTGGTGCCCTTGCCGAGCTGACAGAGGCGCTGGTGCAGGCCGGCGCGCTTGGCGTAGCAAAGCCCCAGAGCGAGGGCCAGGAGCAGTGCGGCTGGGATCAACAGGGTGGTGGGGAGCGAGCTGCCCCCTGGCAGGAGAACAGTCTGTTAGTGTCCCTGGCAGAAAAGGCCCTCCCTGCATCCTGCCCCCAGCACACAAAGCCCCATTCTTCTCACGCCCCACGCAGCTGGGGGGGGCCCTGCATCCACCACGTGTGCCCAGCTTGGCCCTCGGGTGCCACCAGCCCCACCCCAGGGGGAGACGGGTCTGAAACCCTGCCCTGCCTAGCCGGATGCCTGGGTCCCAGCCTTGTCAGTGTCAGAAACAGCATGATCAGCCCCAGCCCCTGTGCCTTGCCCCCCCCTCACCTTGCTCCAGGCCCCCGGGGCCGCTGTCCACGCTGCCCCCGGCCCCCGGGCTGTTGCAGGCGGGGGCGGCCCAGCCCGCCTCACAGTGGCAGTGCCCGTTGTTGTTGCAGACCTGGTGGGGGGGACACAGAGCCTCCTCACTGATGGGCTCTCAGCAAAGGGACGGCACAGCCTCCCCTCCCCCCAGACCTGCTGCCCCACTCACCCCGTGTCCGTGGCATTTACTCCCACACTCCTGCACCCCCAGCTCGGAGACGTCTCGGCACCGGGCACTTCTGCACACCTGCCCGGAGAGAGAGGGAGTCACGTGAGAGAAGGGGGGGGGCCCTGGCCCAGCATGGGGGGGCCAGCGACCCCCTTCCCACTTGGCTGCTGCACCTGTTCCTCCCCTGTGCCCCGGGGTGTCCCCCCAGCTCACCTTCCCAGGGCCACAGGCCGTGCCCGGCAGCACCATGGCCAGGTCGCTCACATCCTCACCCAGGGGCAGGGGGATAGCGCGGCAGCCAGGTGCCACTCCATCCTCCAGTGTGCCCTGGGCACTGCCCCCCTGGCACTGCAGCCTCCCGCAGCCAGCGTCCCTACACGGGCAGACAGGGGTCAGGAGGATGGACAGATAGGGTAGGAGGGAGGGGATAGATGGGTGATGTACAGGAGTCACTCACCGCTGGGCACAGGGGATGTACGTGCCATTGGGGCGCTGCCCGCAGTGCCCATGCTCATCCCCTCTGGCATTCAGGGAGGCCATGCAGACATCGGAGACGGGCCCTGAACCTGCACGGGACAGAGCTGTGAGCATCGCAGGGGCCTCGGCACCCCCGCTCCATCTCCCCAGAGTCCCCCCAGCTCTGCACCCCCACACTCAGCTCCACTGCATCCCGCCCTCCCATCAGACCCCTGCCACTTACCTGGGCCCCACAGCTCCTGGCACTGGCCCTGGTAGGTGGTGCAGGCCCCCTCGTAGCAGCGGGCCTGGCCCCCGGCGCAGGGTTGCCCGTCCTGGAGGTATGTGTTGGGAGGGCAGCGTGGGGACAGCCCGTCGCAGAACTCAGGGAGGTCACACTCACCACGGGGCTCCCGGCACACGGAGCCGGCCCCTCGCAGCTGGGGATCAGAAAGAGTCAGAATGGGCGGTGTGTGGGGGGTCTCTGGCCTGACCTCTAGCTCTGGGGGGCTCACTGGGCAGTGCTCCCGGGGTGAAGCAGGAGGCTGCAGGGCCTGCCCTGAGGGACGAGGGGGACCCCTGAGGGTCTGGCACATCAAAGGGCCCAAGCTGGGGGCACAGTGCCGACCCCACAGAGCCGTGACCCCCCCTTGCAGTAAAACCAGCTGTCATGTGGGTCGGTCCCCAAAGCCTGGCTAACCCCAACACCTCCCATGCTCCCTGCTGCCCCCGGCAGAGACTGGCTGGGCATGTCCGTGCCGAGTTCGTGCCGGCTGTTCCTTAGTGCCTGCTCCAGGGGCTCTGAGTAGTTTAACCGTTTGCTCTAGGCTCTTTCCAGCCAGTGAGGTCAGGCTGATGGGTCGGTAACACCCTGGGCCCTACGTTTGCCCTTCTCCGCCCTCCGGGGGCTCTTGACGAGAAATACCAGTGGGTCTGTGATTGCTTCAGCTAGTTCCGTCAGCAGCTGGGGCCGCGTTCCATCAGCCCTGCCACTGGACTCTAGCGACCGTAGCCCAGGTATAACCCGTTCCTTCCCACACCCTTAATATTAATTGCGCTGCCATCTGGTCGTGCACCCCCAGAAAGCGACGAGGTGGAGCCCAGGGCTGGGCTGGCAGGGGGCTGCGGGTCGGGAGTGAGGGGCACTGGCAGGGCCCTTCCACTCACCTTGCAGTCCTGGCAGCAGGTATCCCCCGTGGCACACTCAGCTCCAGGGGCCAGCTGGCAGCTGCTGGCGTTGCAGCAGGGGTCAGTGCACTCCTGCGAGGCAGAGGGGCGGGGTGAGCAGATGTGACGAAGTGGGGGATTTTCTGTTTTTTTCCTTGGTTTTTCCAGTGGTTTGCGTGCAGAGGGGGTGGGACTCAGTGTCCCAGGTGTTACTGGTTTAACGAGGCGAGGGGAGAGGGAGTTTGTTGGTACACAGGACCCGAGAGGGAACTTGAGACCCCAGCCGATGGCCTGGAGGATGGAGACCCCAGCGACTGGTGACCGGGAGGCCCAGCTCAGGAGTCACAGCCGGTTCTGGCCAGTGGGGGACAATGGGCTGCAAGGAAAGGACCCCAGTGACGTGACCAGCTGGTTCCAGCCAGAGGGGCCAGAGGACAGGAGAGGAGGTCCAGGCGACCCTGTTTACCTGGATAGACGACAATGGACAGAGGGGGTTTGGGGCCGGGGATATCGGAGGCCCAGCAGGGAGCAGGGGGGCTCTGCGCTGGAGAGGGGGAGCAGGCAGAGCCCCCCTGAATGCAGGAGAGACTTGGATGTGCTGTGCTGAGGCCCTGAGAGTTTCCTGTGCTGGGTTCAGATGCTCAATAAACCCTCCTGTTTTATGCTGGCTGAGAGTCGCTCCGGGCTAGAGAACAGGGGGCATTGTCCCCTTTGGGGGTGAGAAGGCCCAGGGCCCCAGAGCGAGGAGACTCCCTGAGGGGGCCCACGGCAGAGACAGACGTGCTGTGAGTCCGTGACAGCGGGGCCCTGGGTGCGATGAGCAGACATCCCCTCACACACGTGCCTCCCCCTCTTACCGCCCGGAGGCCGCAGTCGCACGTCTCGTTCTTCTCCACCAGCCAGTTCCCACAGTGCGGGCGCACGATGAAGCTCTTGGGCTCAGGCACGTTGAAGAGGCACCAGCCCTGGCCCCAGCGCAGGCTCTGCTCCACGTCCTGCTGGCTGCAGCTGCTGAAGCTCAGACCGGGCATCAGCCTGTGGAGGGGAGCCCGTGAGTGCAGGGGGGCAGGGCCCGGGGACCCCCCTTCCCCCCACACACGCCAGGACCCCCAGACTCACCCTGTGGGCGGCGCCATGATGCAGCTCCGCTCCTGGTAGGGGCCAACGCAGTCACACTGGCGCCCGGCACCGTCGTGCTTCATGCCCAGGTTGTGGCCCAGCTGGTGAGCCACGGTGGAGGCCACGACCAGGATGCTGACTGAGTGATCCTGTGCAAAGAGGCTGGATCAGAGTGGGCAGGGGCAGAGGAGGGGGCAGGGGCAGGGGTGGGGCGGTACTCACCACGCTGACCCCGCCCGATCGCGCAGCCGAGCACATGGAGGCCTGGGACGCCATCCCCACCGCCACCCCCTCCAGCGGGGCCCCCCTGTAAGAGCAAGCGAGTGTTAGGGGGGCCAGAGCCCAGACCCTGGCCACGTGCGCCTGGCATCAGACAGGCTCCAGCCTGGCCCCCCCCCCCCGGCCCCCGCACTCACGTGAGCAGCTGGGCGTTGTCATGCGGGAGCCGGGGCAGCAGCTCCTTCTCCCTCCACTGCAGGAAGCGCTCCAGCGTGGCCCGGGCGCTGGGCCCCACGGCGATGGGGTCCCCTTGGTTCCACACTTCCACTGCCAGCAGCGCCACGCGGACACCCAGGGGCCGATAGAACTGGGGGGAAGCTGGGGTTAGAGATGCTGGCCAGGCAACGGGCGCCAGACCAGAGTCACTGATGGCACCACTGCCCGCACCAGGGCAGTCCACACTGGGAGTCAGGGCTGGCACAGCAGGGGCTGCGGGACGGGAGTGAGGGGGGCCTGGAGCTGGGGGAGGGGGTGAACGACCCTGATGAACTGGGAATGTTCTTCATGTTTTCTTTGAATGCTGGGTGGGTGCCTGTGACGCAGCAGGGAGAGGGGAGTGTTGGCCTGGGAAGGTTGCAGGGGAGTTGTGCTGGGACTGGCTGCATTGGGGAAGGGAGGATACCTGAGCAGGTAACCTGAGAACCAGGCTGGAGGAGGAGCCAAGTGACACCTCTGCTGGGGAAATGGACAAAGGCTGGAGGAGGAGCAGGGGAGGGGCCCTGCGGAGTGGGGGGGAGGAGAAGGAGGAGATGGCTGGAGGGAGTTTCAGTTTGGAGCTGGCTGGGAAATGGAGGGGAGCCCAGACAGGGCTCTGGCCTCCCTGGGGCCCCTCCAATATGGACCTAACTGAGGGGTCCTGTTGTCTGTACCCGCAAGGCCTGTCTTGGACTGTGTTTCTGTTGTCTAAATAAACCTTCTGTGTTACTGGCTGGCTGAGAGTCCTGGTGAATTGCAGGAAGTGGGGGGTGCAGGACCTTGACTCCCCCAAACTCTGTGACAACGACACAGACCTGGGATAACTGGGACTGCGGGACAGGAGTGAGGGGACGCAGAGCTGTGGGGAGGGGGGAGGCGCAGGCTGGGATAACCGGGGCTGCGGGGCAGGAGTGAGGGGCACTGGCAGAGCTGGGGGGTAAGGGCATCCCAGGGGTCATTAGGGACCCACCGTGTCCACCTGGTTGGCGATCTCCAGCATCCGGGTCTGGATCCGTTTCATGTTGGGGTAATTCTTGAACTGCAAGGGGGGAGAGGAGGCGTCAAGGGGGAGGAGCCTCCATGGGGTTCAGGAGAGTGAGGCAGATTCCTCCCCTCCCCACCCAGCATGGCCAGGAGTCACTCACCTCTGCATGGTCCACCACCATCACCAGCTCCACGAACGGCTGCTCTGGGGCTGCCTCCCGCTTCCCCTGGGGAGAAGGGTGAGCCAGTGAGTGGGGAGGAGGGCACTCAGCGAACGCATGGACACAAGAGCCAGAACCGGGGGAGGGGGGGGAAGGAGAGGGGGTTGTGACCTGGGGACCCAGGCAACAGCTTCCCCCCATCCCAGAGACAAATGAGACTGGGGGGGGGCGCTGTGGCCCCAGACACCCCCCAATTCCCCTCCCCCACATACCCTGTGTGGTTCCGGGTCCAGCAGTGGCTGTGTATGGTTGAGGGGGCCCAGCCCACACTCCCTCTGTCCCAGCCGCATGTCCCGGGGCCTGTAGGCCAGGTGCCTCCCGCGGGGCCCTTGGGGGTCCGGCTCCAGGCCATAGCTCCTGTTCTCCGAGGCCACGAGGACACCACTAGGAGAGGAGGGGGAGACGGGTGTTAGCTGGGGGGCAGGGATGGGGTTAATCCTCAGGGCAGGTCACAAGAGAGGCAGGGGTCAGGGGCTCAGCAAAACTGCAGCCCCTGCTTGGCGGGGGTGGGGGGGGCAGGGCTATGGTCACTGGGGCTGCAGGTCGGGACCAAGGGGCACCCACAACGGCTCCTCTTTAAAACCCACAGAGATCACCCCCCCACACACATCCTTCCATTGGCCAGGGCACCCCCGCACCCACTGTCCCTTCCCCCCATCACCCCCGATTTCAGCCCCCAGCCTGCAGCTGCAGAGCTCTCCCCAACCTGAGTCCGGAGCAGGTGCAGACGCTGGCCCAGGAGCCTGGATACTCCCGGACGTGGCCCCGGTAGCAGCAGTTTCCCTGCAGCAGAGAGAAGCTGAGTTTAGCTGCAGCGCCAAGGGCTCTCGGGGGACCCAGCTGGGACCTCTCCCCCTGCAAAGCAGCCCTGGCCAGCAATGAGAGGAGGAGACACTGGTCCAAGTAATGGACCAGTACAAATACAACAGTGCCAATGACAGGGCACTGCCCTGGGGAAGCTCGCAGCACCCCCCGCACGCGCGCACGCACACACACACACCCCCGAGTCCTGCACAGCCAGGGCACTGCCGTCAGACTCACCTGCTGGGGGGGTGGGAATTTTCTGTACTATTTTTATGTCCGTTCACCACCACCACCACCCCCATGTGCCTCAGTTTTTCCCTCCATTTTGCATGGCTGGGAGAGGCGTTTGCTTCCATGGCAGCTGGAGACAGTTGTGAATGTCACCCAGGCGGAGGAGTCACTGAGAGGGGGTGGCCCAGGCCCCCCTAAATCCGTGGAGAATCTCAGAGAACAAAGCCAATTAAGGGACAGTGACACCTGGCAAGGAGGTAGGGGAAAGAGGGATATCACCTCCTCTGCACACAATCCCCAAGCTGGAGAACAAAGGATGGGGGAAGGGGAGGGACAGAGCTGGGGGGTTTCACTGGGACCTGCCCCATGGGCCGGGGGTTTGCTGAGCGGTGACAGGGCTCTGACGCTGCTTTCATCTTCAGCTCTCAGCACCCGCGAGTAATAAACCCGGCATGCTGAGTGCGCTGTGTGGGTGTCCCTACCAGCACTGGGCAAGGGGCACCCGTCCCTGCAGGGCAGAAGTCTCTGCCCGGCGCTGGTGCACCTGCTGGGTGATGCAGGAGGGCAGGTGCCCCAGCAGTTCGGTCTAAGGTGGTGAAGCCGCATGGCCTGCCCTGGGGAGGAGTGGGACCCCTGGGGGTCTGCCACGCTGTAGGGGTCTGCCAGAGACTGATCCTGTGGATCCCTGACACCTGCATGGCCAGCCACAAACCTACCTGCGAGCCGGCAGTCTGCGTCACCCGCGTGCCGTTGGGCAGGTAATAGAGCAGTGCCCGGGTGCCCGGAGCCACCTCCCTGCCGGAGATAGGCAGACAGTGAGAGCGAGCCCAGGGACAGGCTTCCCCACCCCACCCCATCTCTGGGATGCCGGGGGCTGCACCAGCCAATGGGAGCACGGCCCCCAGGGTGCACAGCATCCCCATAGGCCAGAGGGGCACTGCCTTGCTCCCCAAGAACAGAGGCAGAAGGTGTTCCCCATCCACCGGGCCCACGGAGGGGCCAGCGGGAGCATGACCCAGCTGGAGCCCATCTGCTGCCAGGCCATTGCCCCTGCACACACTCCAGGCTCCCCAGAGCAACACCCCCAGGCCTCCGTAGAACAATACATGGGCACCCCAGCCACCCCCCAGTGCCTCTCAGACCCACAGCTCCCTCCTCACAGAGCTCCCTAGCCACCACCTGCAGCTTCCCCCCCCCCCCGAACAATGCACAGGTGTCTCAGCCACCCCATACAGCCCCCCAGCTCCCTCCCCACAGGGCCCCCAGCCACCCCCTGCAGCTCTCCAGCTTCCTGCCCCCCAGTACCCGCCTGCAGCCCTCCAGCTCCCTCTTCATAGGGCTCCCTGCCCACCCCCTGCAGCTCCCTCCCCCGCCCCCAGAACAATGCACAAGTGTCTCGGCCACCCCGTGCAGACCCCCAGCTCCCTCCCCATAGGGCCACTGGCCACCCCCTGCAGCTCCCTGCCCCCCAGGGCCTCCCAGGTCCCTCCTCATAGGGCCCCCCAGCCATCCTGTGCAGCTCCCTCTCCCACCCCTGGTTCCCCTAGAACAATGCTCTGGTGCCCCGGGCACCCACTGCAGCCCCCCAGCTCCCTCCCCCCCTCAGGGCCCAGCAGAGTAAGCCCTGTGCAGCTCAGATGCTGCCTCCCCCCCACACACACGGTCACAGCCAGCTGGTGGGGAGGGGAGGAAGAGGGGTACAGGGAACACACCCAGTCCTCCTGTGACGGAGCAGGGAGTGGGGCAGATCTGACCTGGGAATGTTGCAGAGGAGTTACATTGGGGAGGGGGAACTTCCCTTGAAGGAGGCTCCCTGAGCCAGGAGAGGGTTGGGAGAAGTGACACCTTCTGCCTGGGGAGACTGGACAAAGGAGAGGAGGAGCTGGGGGGAGGGAGGAGAGAGCAGCTGGAGGAGGTTTGGTTTTCAGTCTTGGGCTGAGAGGCAACGCAGAGAACCCCAAACTGGGGTCTAAGCTCCCTGAACCCCCCAGAAGGACCTGGCTGAGGGGTCCTGGCTGTACCTACAAGCCCTGCTTGGGATTGTGGTCCTGTCGGCTAATAAACCTTCTGGGTTACTGGCTGGCTGAGAGTCCCGGTGAAGCGCAGGAAGAGGGGGTGCAGGGCCCTGACTCCCCACACTGCGTGACACTCCCCTAAACTCACCGGTTTTGCTCTAACTCCAGCACAAGCTGCGTCCCCTCCAGGTCCAGGGCCACCTGAAGCCGGGCTGGGAAGCCCTCCTGGGGGAGACCAAGGAGCGGGTTACAGGCCCAGCAGCCAGCGATCCCCAGCCTGGGAGTCACCCCCAACACCCACCCAGGATGGAACACAGGGCTGGTCCCCACCAGGGGGCACCCCAATTCAGGTTCCCTGCCCCACCCCTTACTGGCAGCCAAGGGGGTGCGATAGAGTCACTAGGACAGGGGTAAAGCCAGCTCCTCTGCCCCTTCCCCATGGCTGAGCCCCCCTGTGTTTGGAAGAAGGAAGCGTGGGGGGTGCACCCACCAATGCCCCCTGGCAGACAATGTCCCAGCTCACCCACCCGCCCAACCCTACTCATCGCAGCCCAGCCCAGCATTGGGGTCGCTTGGCCTCTGCTTTGGGCAGGGCTCAGCTCCCCTGCCATGGTTTGGGGTGCTCGTCCCCTCCCCAGCCAGCATCGCCGATGGGGCCCAAGCTGTGACGGAGGGAGCGGTGGACGGGGCAGCTCCCACCACTCATGTGGTCTCGGTTAGGCCCTAGCATGCTGGAGGTCAGGCAGAGGTCAGGATGGGGGTCCCCTCCCGGAGCTCGCCAGGAAGCGCCCCTCCCTCATTAGCTCATTGTCCTGGGTGTGGGGTGTCGCAGGAGGTGTCCCGCCCCCCACCCCCTCCACACCCTGCGCTTCCTGC
The DNA here is from genome assembly GCF_025201925.1 of Gopherus flavomarginatus. Taxonomy (NCBI): domain Eukaryota; kingdom Metazoa; phylum Chordata; order Testudines; family Testudinidae; genus Gopherus; species Gopherus flavomarginatus. The sequence continues at coordinate 24,908,803 of NC_066636.1, read as the reverse complement.
CAGCACGGAGCAAAGAGGAAATGCCACAGAGGATCCCTGGCTGTGGCCGGGCCAGGCCCTTCCGGTGGGGGGGCGGGCAGGAATGAGCTCACACAGCCGGCCTGGCTGCGGGGGGGACAGGGGAGTCCACAGGGCAGCGTCTCCTTCCCTGCCCCTCTCCCAGCATGGATCTGAAGGGACCTTCCCCAGGCATCCCCAGCTCCCAGTGTGGGGAGCCCCCAGATGCCCCTAAGGAAGCCACTCAAGGCAGCGGGGCCTGCTGGGGCCGGGGACCCCCACACAGGGTTGGGGGGAGCTGCAATGCAGCAGGTCCCTTCTCCCTCATCCTTGCAGAGGCTGGGGGTCTCCCCATGCTCCCATCCCCCCAGAGGCTGCAGATCGTTGCTCCCTGCCAGGACCCCAGGAACAGGGCAGACGCTGAGGCCAGAGCTGGGACAGGGGCTGGGTTTCCTGTGCCTGGAAAAGGAACTGGGGAATCCAACGGGGGTGGCGAGTGATGCCAGAGTAGCACCCATGGGGCTGGGAGGGAAGTGCTAGGGGTCCCCGAGTGCACCCCCAAAGCAGGGGTGATCGCAACAAATGCAGGGGCCAGGCTGTGTGGGCACTGCCCCCTTCCTGCCAGCTGGACTGAGTCCTGCCCATCCCAGGGAGAGGCCCCCACTGACGGACGAGCCGGGGGGGGTGCTACAGTTGGGGGAGAGCAGGAGTGCCAGGGAATGCAGCCAGGTGGAGGGCAGAGTCCTTACCAGGTCTGTCTCAGCCATGCTGAGTGTCTGGTTGCCCTGCAGGATCCGGGGCGTCACATGCCAATAATGTCCCAGGTCCTCACGCTGCCGCCTGGAGCCGCCTGCACGGGGCCAAGAACAGAGCCATCACCCTGGGTGCCCCATTCCCCCAGGCCTCGCCTCACGCAGCACGGATCCATGCACTCCTAGAGCACTGTACCCCTCCCCCAGACTGGCACATGGGTCCCAGACCCCCCTGGGGCTCCCGGCCAGGCAGGTGCACAAAGCATGCCCTGGGAGCCAGACCCGTGCCCTATTCCACATCTGACTCGGTGCCCCAGGAAGAATTGGGGATAGGCTGGGAGCCAGGACTCCTGGGTCCCATTCCCAGCTCTGAGTCTGACGCCCTGTGTGGCCTGGTGAGTGTCTCTGGCTCTCCACCCGCACACTGTAGGTGGGGCGCATGCCCCTCTCTTGGTGAGTGCTCAGAGCAAGGCCCATGCCCTGTGCCCGCCATTCACTAGCGCGTGCCCCCTGCCCCGTGGAGAGACGGCAGCGCTTTCGGGATACGTAGGCCATGTCTACACTACGGCACAGCTGTACTCCCGCCACTGCCGGTGTGTGCAGGATGTGCCCTGACTGCCTGGGCAGGAGGCGCTGCAAGAGACTCACATGTGCATCGGGGAAGAACTGCCAAGGGTCCCACTCCGAAACGGCCTGGCCAAGCCCTAGCAAGCACAGGCAGCCCCCAGCCCCACAGGGCTCCAGCTGCTGGGGCCGCACAGAGATCCCTGCATCTACGCCCATCCCTCCTAAGCTGCATCTGAAGCCAGGTGACCCAGCGGGGTCGGCGGGGTCAGGGTGGAGCAATCATCCACCCCCGGCCTTCCTCCCAGGACCCTGGGGGCAGGCAGCGCTGGGTGGAGCTGGAGGAGCCGGTCGGGTAGGATGCCAGCACAGACCTTCCTGCCCTGCTAGGAGACGCCCCCTCCATCACCATCACCGTAAGGCTGGGTCTCCCCAGGGGGGCTAGGTAACTCCCCCCCAGGACTTCAGGCTCCACATTCCGTTTGGCTCTGCTGAGACACCAGCCGGGAGCTGGGCAGCAGATAGCATGGGTGGGGGGGTGGAATTCATCCCCTGGGCCCCAGAGCCAGCCTAGACTCCTGCCCCCCAGGCACAGCCAAGGACTGGGGGGGATGTCTGGTGAAGAGCTCAACCCGCCATTCACCCATCTCCTCCCCAGCCGCTCTGCATCCACTCCCACCCCCAGGGCCTGTGATGACAAAGCTTACCCTGGGGAGGAGGCTCAGCTCCCCCCACATATCCCCTGACCACCTCCTCTCCCCCCCCCCCCCACTGGTGCAGGGACACCATGGTCCTGCCTTCCCACCCCCTGGCAGCCTCCATGACCTGCAGCCCCCTGGCTCCATATGGCTCTCAGCTGCAGCCCGCCCCCACCCCAGTGATGCCAAACCTGTGCCAATGCAGCCTGCCCCCCAACCAATTGTCTCAGGCTCTCTGCAACCACAGGCAGAGTCAGTTGCGTGGGGGCAGGAAGCTGCCTTGAGTACAACTTGCAGGGAAACCTGCCTGAGTCTGCAGAGAGCCTGAGCCAATTGTCCCAAAGGGAAGCTGTGCGCTGCCTCTCACTAGGGCATTAGCTCCAAGCCCCACTGCTCTGGGGCTCCCACCAACCTCACCCAGAGGGCTGCTCCAGGCATGGCAGGCAAGGGAAAGCACAGTGGGCCCAGCTCCTCCAAGCAGAGCACAGGAGCCCCTCCAGGTGTGGGTGCAAAGGCACAATGCACCCAGGTGCTTGAATCCACCCTTGTCAGACAGGAACGCCCAGACCCCCATGGCACCTGGCCCCACTCTCAGCGAGTCCGACAGGCACCTGCGCAGCGGGGGGATGGGCCGGGCCAAAGGTCTGCAGGAGTCGCATCAGCACAGGTTTGCTCACCTGTCGCGGCCCCTCCCTGCAGGGTCGCCAGGCGCTTGGAAGGAAGCACGGGGCTGGTGCTCGGCCCCAGTCCCAGCCACAGACAGGGGCCCACTCCCCGCCCCCGCTAGACCCCAATTCCCGCCCGGAGCCGGGAGAAAACCCAGGGGTCCTGGCTCCCAGCCCCCCCAATCCACCAGACCCCATTCCCCGCCTCGAGCCTGGGAGAGAACCCAGGAGTCCTGGCTCCCAGCCCCCCGCTCTGACCCATCCGGCCCCAGTGACTTGCGCGCCGACTCCAAGGGTTTCCGTGATCCCCCACCCCCTGTTCGTCCCAGCCCCCGCGCCGCCCGCTCACCTGCGCGCCGGGCGCCCCAGCCGGCTCCGCGGGGGCCCGACTCGTGCGGGGGCCCGGGGAGCCCGGAGCCGCTGCCCAGGGCCCAGAGCAGCCCGAGGAGCAGCCGCAGCCCCATGGCGGGGCTCAGCCGCCGGCCCTCGCTCCTGGTGTGCGGGGCGCCGCGGCTGCGGGTTTATCCCAGCTCCGATCCGGCCGGGCCGCCCCCGCCCTCCCGGCTCGCACGGAGCGGGGCCGGGCCGGGCCTGGCAGCGCCCGCTCGGCCGGGAAGTTCCCCTCCCCGGCCGGCCCTGCCAGGGCTCAGGTCCGCCCAGCGAGCTCCGCCTACGCCGGCCCCCGGGGAGCTCGGCATCGTTCGCCGGCCGCTCACCTCCGCCTGCCCCGCAGACCCTGACCCCACCCCGCTCTCCACCCCCGCCCCCAGACCCCGACCCCTCTGCCCCCCAGACACTGACCCCGACCGCACCCCACCTCCGCCCCTCAGACCCCAACCCCTCTGCCCCCCAACTGCCCCGCTCCCCTCCGTCTGCCCCCATCACACCGATCCCTCTGCCCTGCTCCCCCTGCCCCCCAACTTCCCGGCTCCCCACCCCTGCCCCCTAGACCCTGACAGCTCTGCCGCCCGACTGCCCCGCAGACCCTGACCCCGACCGCACCCCACCCCCGCCCCTCAGACCCTGACCCCTCTGCCCCCCAACTGCCCCACAGACCCCGACCGCACCCCACCCCCGCCCCTCTGCCCCCGACCCCTCTGCCACCCAACTGCCCCGCAGACCCTGACCCCGAACCCTCCACCCCGCTCCCCACCCCCACCTCCCAGACCCTGACCCCTCTGCCCCCCAACTGCCCCGCAGACCCTGACCCCGACCGCACCCCACCCCCGCCCCTCAGACCCTGACCCCTCTGCCCCCCAACTGCCCCGCAGACCCTGACCCCGACCGCACCCCACCTCCGCCCCTCAGACCCCGACCCCTCTGCCCCCCAACTGCCCCGCAGACCCTGACCCCGAACCCTCCACCCCGCTCCCCACCTCCACCTCCCAGACCCCGACCCCTCTGCCACCCAACTGCCCCGCAGACCCTGACCCCGAACCCTCCACCCCGCTCCCCACCCCCACCTCCCAGACCCTGACCCCTCTGCCCCCCAACTGCCCCGCAGACCCTGACCCCGACCGCACCCCACCCCCGCCCCTCAGACCCTGACCCCTCTGCCCCCCAACTGCCCCGCAGACCCTGACCCCGACCGCACCCCACCTCCGCCCCTCAGACCCCGACCCCTCTGCCCCCCAACTGCCCCGCAGACCCTGACCCCGAACCCTCCACCCCGCTCCCCACCCCCACCTCCCAGACCCTGACCCCTCTGCCCCCCAACTGCCCCGCAGACCCTGACCCCGACCGCACCCCACCCCCGCCCCTCAGACCCTGACCCCTCTGCCCCCCAACTGCCCTGCAGACCCTGACCACACCCCACCCCCGCCCCTCAGACCCTGACCCCTCTGCCCCCCAACTGCCCCGCAGACCCTGACCCCAACTGCACCCCACCCCCGCCCCTCAGACCCCGACCCCTCTGCCCCCCAACTGCCCCGCAGACCCTGACCCCGACCGCACCCCACCTCCGCCCCTCACACCCTGACCCCTCTGCCCCCCAACTGCCCCACAGACCCTGACCCCGACCGCACCCCACCCCCGCCCCTCAGACCCTGACCCCTCTGCCCCCCAACTGCCCCACAGACCCTGACCCCGACCGCACCCCACCCCCGCCCCTCAGACCCCGACCCCTCTGCCCCCCAACTGCCCCGCAGACCCTGACCCCGAACCCTCCACCCCGCTCCCCACCCCCAGACCCTGACCCCTCTGCCCCCCAACTGCCCCGCAGACCCTGACCCCTCTGCCCCCCAACTGCCCTGCAGACCCTGACCACACCCCACCCCCGCCCCTCAGACCCTGACCCCTCTGCCCCCCAACTGCCCCGCAGACCCTGACCCCGACTGCACCCCACCCCCGCCCCTCAGACCCCGACCCCTCTGCCCCCCAAGTGTCCCGCAGACCCTGACCCCGACTGCACCCCACCCCCGCCCCTCAGACCCCGACCCCTCTGCCCCCCAAGTGTCCCACAGACCCTGACCCCGACCGCACCCCACCCCCGCCCCTCAGACCCCGACCCCTCTGCTCCCCAACTGCCCCGCAGACCCTGACCCCGACCGCACCCCACCCCCGCCCCTCAGACCCCGACCCCTCTGCCCCCCAACTGCCCTGCAGACCCTGACCCCAACCGCACCCCACCCCCGCCCCTCAGACCCCAACCTCTCTGCACCCCAACTGCCCCGCTCCCCTCCGTCTGCCCCAACACACTGACCCCTCTGCCCCCCAACTGCCCCACTCCCCTCCTTCTGCCCCGTAGACCCTGACCCCGACCCCTCCGCCCCACTCCCCACCCCTGCCTCCTAGACCCTGACCCCTCTGCCCCCCAACTGTCCCGCAGACACTGACCCTGACTGCACCCCACCCCCGCCCCTCAGACCCCAACCTCTCTGCCCCCCAACTGCCCCGCTCCCCCACCCCCCAACTGCCTCGCTTCCCAGACCCAGACCTCTCTGCCCCCCAACTGCCCTGCTCCCCTCCACCTGCCCCGCAGACCCTGACCCCGACCCCTCCGCCCCGCTCCCCACCTCTGCCCCCCAGATCCCGCCCCCTCTGCCCCCCAATTGCCCTGCAGACCCTGACCCCAACCGCACCCCACCCCCGCCCCTCAGACCCCAACCTCTCTGCCCCCCAACTGCCCTGCTCCCCTCCGTCTGCCCCCAACACACCAACCTCTCTGCCCTGCTCCCCCTGACCCCCAACTTCCCGGCTCCCCACCCCTGCCCCTGACACCTCTGCCGCCCGACTGCCCCGCTCCCCTCCAACTGCTCCGCAGACCCCTCCATCCCGCTCCCCAGCCCCGCCCATCAGACCCCTCTGCCCCCCAAATGCCCCGCTCCCCTCTGCCTGTCCCCAACCCCTCTGCCCCGCTCCCCCTGCCCCCCAGCTGCCCCGCTTCCCAGACCCCTCTGCCCCTCAACTGCCCCACACCCCAACTGCCCCGCTCCTCTCCGCATGCCATCAACACCCCGACCCCTCTTCCCCCCAACTGCCCCGCTCCCCTCCACCTGCCCCGCAGACCTTGACCCCTCCGCCCCGCTCTCCACCCCCGCTGACCTGACCCCTCTGCCCCCCAACTGCCCTGCTCCCCTCCACCTGCCCCCAACACCGCACTCCCCTCCACCTGCCTCGCAGGCCCTGTCATCCAACTGCCCCGCTCCCCACCCCCGACCCCCACACCCCGACCTCTCTGCCCCTCAACTGCCATGCACCCCAACTGCCTCTCTCCTCTCTGCCTGCCCCCAACACCCCAATCCCTCTGTCCCCCAACTGCCCCGCTCCACTCTGCCTGGCCCCCAGACCCTGCTCCCTTTGCCCCCCAACTGCCCCGCTCCCCAGACCCTGACCCCTCTGCCCCCCAACTGCCCCTCTCCCCTCTGCCTGCTCCCAACACCCCAACCTCTCTGCCCCCCAACTGCCCCACTCCACTCTGCCTGGTCCCAACATCCTGACCCCTCTTCCCCCTAACTGCGCTGCTCCCCTCCACCTGCCCCGCAGACCCCAAACCCTCTGCCCCTGGACTGCCCTGCTCCCCTCCGCCTAGTCCCAACACCCCGCCTCCTCTGTCTCCCAACTGTCCCACTCCCCTCTGCCACCCCGAACACCCCAACTGCCCCTATCCCCTCCGCCTGCCCCGCAGAGACCCCGACCCCTCTGCCCCCCGACTGCCTGTGACGGAGCAGGGAGTGGGGCAGATTTGACCTGGGAATGTCGCAGGGGAGTTACCTTGGGGATGGGGAACTTCCCTTGAAGGAGGCTCCCTGAGCTGTAACCTGAGCCAGGAGGGGGTTGGGAGAAGTGACACCTTCTGCCCGGGGAGACTGGACAAAGGAGGGGGGGGGGCCGGAGAGAGCGGCTGGAGGACGTTTTGTTTTCAGTCTTGGGCTGAGAGGCAACGCAGAGAACTCCAAGCTGGGGTCTAAGCTCCCTGAACCCCCCAGAAGGACTTGATTGAGGGGTTCTAGTTGTACCTACGAGCCCTGCTTGAGACCATGGTCCTGTCGGCTAATAAACTTCTGTGTTACTGGCTGGCTGAGAATCCCGGTGAATGGCAGGAAGAGGGGTGCAGGGCCCTGACTCCCCCACACTGCATGACAGTGCCCCACTCCCCTCCACCTGCCCCCAACACCCTGACTCCTCTGCCCCCAACTGCCCCATCCCCCACACGTCAACCGCTCTTCCCCCAACTGTCCTGGAGGATGGGCTTCAGGACAACCCTGATGGGCCGGGGGCTGCTTGGAGATGGGGAGGGAGGCAGCCTTTGAATGGGGAGTTGTCTCCACACATCTGGGGCTGGGGAGTTGGATCCACACATCCTGGAGCTGAGTCATACAAAACTCTGGCCTTAGTGGCGCTGGCTCCCGGCCGCTCTCCTGGGGTCACAGGCATTGGGGCGAGACTAAAGATGGGAGGAGAGAGTTGAGGATCAGCCCTTGCTCCTCGGGACTCCCCTGACCACAGGCTGCCAGCAGGGTTTGAACCCAGGACACTAGCACAGCCCCCAGCCTTTGGAGCTTAAAGGACTAACTCCCTCAGCCAGCAGGAGTAGCAGGCCATTATCCTGCCTGTGCACCCGCTGCTAGAGGGGAAAATGAGACAGCCACAAAGGCCAAGACCAGCCAGCGTCTGTTTAATGAGCCAGGAGCCCTGTCCTGGGGAGGAGCCTCCCGCTGGCCCCCCACGCCTCAGTCTGTGTAGGTCATCTGCTCCTCGCTGCTGCTGTCTCCAGACAGGGACGCGTGGCCGGGGGTGCAGGCGAAGCAGACCTGCCCCATGTCCCTCCAGCAGGGCTGGCAGTAGATGGTGCCGCAGGTGGGCGTCGGGCACAGCTGGGAGGCGCGGCTCTCGGGCGAGCCGCACAGCACGCAGTACCGGCGCAGGCAGCGGCGCAGAAGTGGGCACCAGAGGTAGAGACGCTCCAGCAGGGGCTTCTCCTGCAGCAGGGACAAGCCGGGGGCTCTAGGCGGGTGTGGGCAGTGGGTCCTTCTCCCAAGGGACTGGGGCTTTTGCTTGACATCCTCCCCCGCAGCCCAGGCTGGGGTCTTGTCCTGGCTGTAGGGTCAGAGTGGGAGCCAGAGCCTGTGATGGGACTGGGGCCCCAGCTGCTGTGCCCTGGACTTTGGGACAGCAGAGTGGGGGAGGAGCAGAATAACACCAGCTGGGGAGGGTTGTGGGGAGGAGTGGCCAGCCACTTGTGGCAACGGGTGTGAAACATCTCCCACAGGTGGGTGAGTGTGTGCAGAGAGTGTGTGCAATGGCTCCCCCATGCATGTGTGAGCATGTGCACAATTGTGCAAAGGGGTGTGCAGTGGCTCTCACCATCAGGTGTGAGTGTGGGTGCTGTCTCCATAGGTGCACAGAGGCGTGTGTTGCCGTGGGTGTGCAGAGATGTGTACATATGTAGTGGCTGCAGGGCCCTCCCCTGCCCCTCGCCATCCCCGAGCCCCGCCCAGCCCGACGCCTGCACTCACGAAGGCCTGGTGCCGCCGGGCATGCTGGGTGATGCGTCTCCTCTGCAGCCGGATGAAGGCCTGACGCTTGTGCAGCAGCTCGTTGTACAGGAAGAGGACCCGCTTCTTCTCCCGCTGGCCGAGGGGAGAGCCTGAGGGGCCGTGGGGGCAGGAAGGCAGAGCCCCTCCCCCAGCTTCCCTTCCCTGGGATCTGGGGGTGACCCCACCCCCAGGAGTGTGGGGAGGGCGGGGTCTCAGTCCCCAGCCCAGGCAGGGGGCCCTGGCTAGAATCTACAGAGACAGGAGGCAGGGGGTGTGGAGGGACCAGAGGGGAGATGGAGGAAGATAGGAAACATTGTGGGCGGAGGGGTGTTGGGGATAGAGGGGAGGGAGAAGTCTCGGGGTGGGGGAGGGGGTCACTGGGGTCTCAGGGGCAGGACTAGGGGTCAGTGGGGGGCTCACCTTGGGGAAATAGAAGGCAGCAATGACGCGGCGCAGGCGGTGGGCATACACCTGGCCCAGACACAGCAGCACCAGGGCCCCCAGGGGCAGGCAGCTGGCCAGGTAGTCGCTCTGTGCCATGGCCTGGGGCTGCGGCAGGCAGGCTGCGTGGGCCAGACAGACATAGTGAGGCCTCAGCTCCGTGTTCCCCTCGTCCCCCTCCTCAAGCAGCTGGAATGCCGAGAAGGGGAGAGGGCACTGCCCTGGGGTCTCGCCCGGACGACCCCAGTGAATTTCCAGAGGGGAGGGAGAATATCCACAGGCTCTGGAGAGCAGCTGGGCTTGGGCAGAGATGGGCCAGGCCACGGGAGCCTGCGCCCTCAGGAGCCCCATGCCTAGGGGTGGGCACTCTCCACGTGGGGGAGGGGTGTCCATCTCCCCCACCCTCACCCAGGTTAGTCGACTCCAGTGCCATCTCGGAGGACGTGTTCAAGGCGCCGATGGTGCTTCGGAGCAGCCGAGCCAGCAGGGAGCGGCCCCCGACCCGCACCTCCAGGTGGTGGCTGCCTGCAGCAGGCAGAGAGTCGGGGTCATGGGGAGGGGGACTCTGGGACACACACAGGTGGGGGGTTGTAGAGGTCTTGGGAAGGCAGGGAGGGGAGTTGGTGAGTCCTGCCTGTGGGGCTGGAGTGTGGGTGCCCGCTACCAGATATTGTGAAAGGCAGTTACTGCTGCTGGAGGGAGAGAGGCCAACATCCAGAGATGGTGCCATGGGGCTGGGGAGCTGTGCCTGTCCCTGGGGAGTGGTGCTATGGGGCTGGGGGCTGTCCCTGGGGATGGTGCCATGGGGCGGGTTATATGGGGTGGGGGACGGTGCCATGGGGCAGTGCCATGGGGTGGAGGACAGTGCCATGGGGCGGGGGACGGTGCCATGGGGCAGTGCCATGGGGTGGGGGAGGGTACCATGGGGCGTGGGACGGTGCTATGGGGCTGGGGATGGTGCCATGGGGCAGGGGGCAGTGCCATGGCATGGTGGAGGCGGGCAGCTGCCCGTGCCAGGCGCTCACTGTGGAAGGAGTACTGCACAAAGGAGTGGTGGCGGATGACGCTGAACATGGTGTAGAGGACGTGGTCGAGGCCCCAGGCCAGCAGCAGGAAGAGCAGCGGGGGGACACACTCCAGCAGCTCCAGCATCTGAGGGGGAGGGGTGCGTTACAGCCTCCCCCAGGCCCCCCGGCCCACCAAATGTCCCCTGCTCCCAGCCCAGTGCTCCCTCAAAGCACAGCGTGCGATGCTCAGTCAGCACCAGCTGCCAGGGCTCCCACAGGGGTGACACTGCCGGGCAGCCAGGAACAGCCTGTACCAGCGTGGCCCCTGGCCCCCACTCACCAGACTCTTCAGCTCAGGCGGCTGCATGGCCAGTCTGCAGGGGAAGATCACGCCAGAGACCTCGGCCCGGCGCAGGGGCAATAATGTACGCTTCTTCTGGAGAGACAAAGCAGAGTGGCACAGGCTGGCACCCGGGGCCTGCCCCTCCCGAGGGCCCTCTCCTCACCTCCCACGCGGCCAGGGGAACTCACCTGGAACAGCAACAGGGAGCAGGACAATTAGTGGATTGTCTGCCTGAGAGCCCATCGCCGAGCCCCCCGAGCCCCAGCCCACGGCTCCCCATGCCCTCCCCAAGCCAGGCCAGGTGCCCTCACCTGCTTCCAGCGCCGGGCGTCGAGCTGGCGGAAGTAGGTGGTGACATAGAGGTTGTCGAAGCGGATATCATGGTTATAGTGGTTCATGTAGGAGAAAGCACTGGGAGACGAGTGAGGGAGCTGAGACCTGGGGCACTGCTGGGCCCAACCCCCCGCCCCACGCTGGGCACTGCCAGACAGACACATGGGGCACAGAGCCCCACCCCTTGCTGCCAGGGGAGGCCTCATCCCAGAGGCTGCACAGAGCTCGTCCACAGGTCACAACGGGCTTTTCAAGGTCGGGATCCTGGTCTCTGTTTTACACATGGGGAAACTGAAGCGTGGAGTTGGAACAGGACTTGCCCCAGGTCATGCAGTGGCCAAAGTGGGACTAGAAGCCCAGTCCAGAGTCCCAGCCCCTGGTCTACCCCCTAGGCCATGCTGCGTCCCATACCATCTCCCAGGGCATGTGGGAGTGGGGGCTCGGTGCCATCCCATGCAAGGGAACGGAGCCTGTCCCCTGCCCCCACAGGCCACCGGCCGAGCTCACGAGATGAAGATGAAGAGGAAGGTGCAGGAGAGCAGCAGGCGCAGCACGGAGATGGCCTGGCCCAGCCGGACACTCTGCTGACGCACGTGCGCGGTCACCTCCTCGGTGAGCCGCTCCCGGGAAACATTCACGCCCATCAGCGTGTCCTGGGGCTCGTGCTAGGGGGCAGAGAGCCAGTCAGCAGGGGGTACAGCAGGCGTAGGGGCTGGCCATCTCACCTCCGGGGGCACTTTGTACAGGGGGGGCTTTACGCACCATCGGGGCCTGGCCGGGGGGAGAGGTCGGTCTCAGACCCGGGAGGGTGAGGAAGATGTTACATCCCCGGGGGAGCACTAGAATGTCACACTGGGGGGAGGGGTGGGTGTCACAGCCTAGGGATGGGGGAAGGGGGCGGTCACACCTTGGGGGGAGGGGTGGGTGTCACAGCCTAGGGATGGGGGAAGGGGGCGGTCACACCTTGGGGGGAGGGGTGGGTGTCACAGCCTAGGGATGGGGGAAGGGCGGGCGTTACATCGGGGGCAGGATGGTCACACCTGGACGACCAGCTGGGCGCTGAAGTCCTGGCTGATGCCAGCCACGGAGCCGTTCACTTTGTCGTAGGTTTGGCCGAAGTTTCCCTCCACGGGGATCTTGTCCCTGCACCAGGTGTGCATCACTGGGGCGGAGGGAGTTTGAAGTGAGCTGCATGGAGTGGGGAGCCCCCCACCTGCCCCCCGTCGTGGGCCCAGCCTCCCCTGTCCTTCCCAGCTGGGGTGCTCAGGGCCGCTAAAGGTGTGTGGGGGCTTCCTGGCTCTTCCGGGCTCTGGCAGCACCGGGCCCCAGGTGGGAGAGGATCCCAGCGTGGGGGGGGGCATGGAAGGAGGGTCTCTCACCCTCTGCAGCAGGCCTAGTCCTCTCCGCCACCCCGCTGCCCAAGTCCCTGGACCTGAGCACTGCAGCCCTGCTCTCCCCAGCCAGGGCTCCCAGCTCCTTCACTGTGGGGTCACCCTCTGGCCTCTTCCCCTCTCCCAGCCCAGGGTCTCCCCAAGACTCACCCTGTACCACGTGGCAGAGGAACTTGAACTTCATGGGCAGGCAGAGCAGGTGGCTGATGAGGGGCACTGCAATGTGCTGCAGACAGGCCTTGTGCTTGGCGTCGAACCAGGCCTGGCAGCGCCTGATCGCCTCGTCAATCACGTCTGGGGGGGGGGAGCAGGTCACTAGGGCCTCTGGCCACAGCCCAGTGCAGCCCCCGGCTCAGCCCCACAGAGCGAGCGGAGCCACAGCCCTGCCTGGTGCAGCCTGGCCCCGCCTCGGCCCCCCACAGGCCGCCTGGCACTGTGCCCCCCGCTCCCACGCTGCCTGGGCACACTCACATTTGCAGCGCAGTTTGGTTTTCTGCTCGTACAGCTGCTGTGTGCTGGGGGTGCGCTGCCCCTGTGCCCGGCGCGGCCGCCTCACGCCGTACCCTGCCTCACTGGCCACCTGCTCGTTCAGCCCCGCGAAAGCCTGCGAGACGTTCCGGGTCTCCGCATTGAGGGTCCGTCCGCCCTTCTGCTGGGGGAAAAGGTGCTCACGGGGGTGGGGGGGTCTGACGATGGGGGGGACCCCACCCTGGGCTGAGTGGGGGACCTCCAGGAACCACCACCCAGTGCAGCTCCTGCCCCGCTGCCCTTACCCCGGTGCCCATCCTCAGCTGCCCAGTTCATCTGCCCGGCCCCAGTCGGTGTCCCTGGTGTCCCTGTGCCCCCCTGCCAAGCTCCCTGGTGTCCCTATGCCCCACCACCAGGCTCCCCGGTGTCCCTGTGCCCCCCTAGGCTCCCCAGTGTCCCTGTGCCCGCCCCCAGCCAGGCTCCCTGGTATCCCTGTGCCCCCGGCCAGGCTCCCCGGTGTCCTTGCGCCCCCCCAGCTGGGCTCCCCGCCATCCTGGTGTCTTTGCCCCCCTCCCAGCCAGGCTCTCCAGGGCTCCCCCCCGAACTCCCCATGCTCCCTCCACCACACACACACTGTGCCCTCCCTGGCCCGAGCTCCTCATTGCCCATCCCGGCCAGGCTCCTGCCTGTGCTCCCTGCTCCTCACCACCATGTCGCGCAGCACGGCACGCAGGGGGGCCGTGGACACCTTCCAGATCTGCCGGCTGTGGTTGATCTGCAGCTCCACGGTGCAGCCCACGGAGCGGATCGCCTCGTCCAGGTTGTGGCGCATGTTGGCGATGGGGCCTGGGGATGGGCCATGCGGCCAGGTCACAGGCCCCAGCACCAGGGCAAGGCCTGAGGCCAGAACCACCTGACAGCCCCCTGCTGAAGTGGGGTGAAAAACGCAACCCCCCCCTTGCCATACCCCGAGTGAGGGTGCAGTGGGGAGGGGGGGTCACACCAGGTGCCCGGTGAGGCTGCAGTGGGGAAGGGAAGGTCACATCAGGTGCCCAGTGAGGGCGCAGTGGGGGGGTGACGTTATTGACACAAACTGGGACCATATAGGTCAGGGGTAGGCAACCTCTGGCACATGTGCCAAAGGCAGCACACAAGCTGATTTTCAGTGGCACTCACCCTGCCCGGGTCCTGGCCACCGGTCCGGGGGGCTCTGCATTTTAATTTAATTTTAAATGAAGCTTCTGAAACATTTTGAAACCTTACTTACTTTCCATACAAGAATAGTTTCGTTCTATATTATAGACTTATAGAAAGAGACCTTCTAAAAACGTTAAAATGTATTACTGGCACGTGAAACCTTAAATCAGAGTGAGTAAATGAAGACTCGGCACAGCACTTCTGAAAGGTTGCCGACCCCTGGTATAGATCATTGTTCCAACCAAGGTCCTGTAGTGGCACCAAATCTTGTATAAAGGGGGTCAAATAAGGTGTCTAAGACAAGGCTTTGGTTTGCTGGTTATGATGCTGCTGTCTGGGTGTGTGTATCATTTTTGTAGTGGAAGTTATGAATATTGGCTCTGACCTGTCAGTATTTCAAACTGGGTGACACCCCAGACAAGTTGGTGTCAGCTCAGCCTAGCCTGCTTGATGGCCTATTACGGACCATCAGCTACACAACTGACCCATCGAGAGAAGCAGACACACCTTGTGACTCAGCAAGGCAGGGACCTGCCCATGGACAGAACGCTTGAGGTTTTCAAGCCATGTTGGGCAGCTTGTCTTTTGAACAAAGAGAAGCCACATGGCAAGAGACTATAAAAAGCTGCTGCAGCTCCTCCATCTTGTCTTCAATCCTGCTTCTTGCCTCTGGAGGGACTTTGCTACAAACTGAAGCTCTGAACAAAGGACTGAATGACCCATCCCAGCTGGAGATGGACTCCAGAGACATGATTTGAACCTGCAGTTTATTCCATCACTGCTACAAGCCTGAACCAAGAACTTTGCCATTACTGTATGGAATTGATTCCATTTAACCAATTCTAGCTCTCATCTCTATCTTTTTCCTTTTATGAATAAACCTTTAGATTTTAGATTCTAAAGGATTGGCAACAGTGTGATTTGTGGGTAAGATCTGACTTGTATATTGACCTGGGTCAGGGGCTTGGTTCTTTGGGATCAGTGTGACAAACTGGGAATGTTCTTAATGTTTTCTCTGAATGCTGTGTTGGTGCCTCAGTGTCCCCTAGGCAGTTCTTAAGTATCTAGGTGGTCCTCGTCCCCAACCAGCTCCAGACTGAAACCCCCCTCCAGCCCCTCCTCCTCTGCTCAGCTCCTTTCCTGGGCCAGGAGGTCACCTGATCCCTTTGTCTCCAACACCTTCAGCTGGCACCTTTGCAGGGGAGGGGTCCAGGCCATCAGTTGCTAGGAGACTGAGTGTCAGGTATTTAGGTGCACTGGCCCTTTGCTCTGCAGCAATCACACCCCCTTATCCCACCACCTAAATATTAAGAACTGCATAGGGGACACTGAGGCACCAACACAGTATTCAGAGCAAACATTAAGAACATTCCCATTTCATCACAATCATGAGAACCCATTTTCTTTTACTGGGGTATTGGTTTTCATAACCATTCATCCCCATAATGAGTGGCACTGGTGGTGATACTGGGAAACTGGAGTGTCTAAGGGAATTGCTTGTGTGACTTGTGGTTAGCCAGTGGGGTGAGACCGAAGTTCTCTCTGTTTGGCTGGTTTGGTGCGTAAAGGACCCCAGCTTTGGGCTGTGACTGCCCGGCTCTGAGCAATTTGTCCTGAATCGATACACGCAGTTGTGTCCTGCCAGAGGCAGCATCCTTATAGTCGGGGGGGAGGGAGGGGGAGAATGTCACCCCCAGGTGCCCAGTGGGGGAGGGGGTCACACCAGGTGCAGAGTGGGGGGGAGTCACACCAGGTGCCCGGTGAGGGGGCCCCACACCCACATATCTCCAGCCTCAGCCTGTCTCCTTACCGTCATAGACAGCAGCCAGGACGTAGGTGAGCAGGTAGAGCCGCCCCTCCTTGCCCAGGAACTTGGGGGCGACCAGGAGGCTGGCGCAGCGGAAGTGCGGGGAGACGCCCCAGCCCAGGGCACTGACACCTGCAGGGGAGTGGGGCTGAGAGAGCCGGTGGCTTCTTCCCACAACCTGCAGCCCAGCTGGGCACCGGTCAGTCCCACCCACCCCCCGGCCACAAGGCACCAACCCACCACAGGAAACACAAACAGCCCTGCCCTGGGCACCCACCCACCATGCGGCACCCGCTCTCCATGGGCACCCACCCACCGTGGGGCACTGACCCCCTGGGTACCCACCCATCAGGGGGCACTGCCCCCCCACGATTGGCTCCTACCCTCCAGGGGGCACCAACCCCCTGGGCACCCACCCACCCTGGGGAGACGCCCCAGTCCAGGGCACCTACCCACCAGGAGGCACCGACTCCCTGGGCACCCACCTGCCAGCCCGTACATCAGCTTGATCTTGTGACCCTCGTCGAGGCTCGTGGGGAAGAGGAGGAGCTGGGAGAGGCCTGGACAGCCAAGAAGTTGGAATGTGGGAGCTGCCCTGAGCACCTCAGGCCCTTCCCTGCCCACACATCCCTCCCTCCAGCCCCACACATGCCTGCCCATCACAGGGGGCTCGGGCTAGCTGCAGGAAGGCCACAGCCTGGGCAGCGCAAGGCAATGGCACCACTTCAACAAAATGGGGTTGGAGGCTGATGTAGCTAAACTGGGGTGACCCTCCACCCCAATATCCCCCCTAATATCCCAGTGCCCTCAGATACCCCAACATCCCTGTTGTCAGCACTGCCCTGGCATTACAGGCCCCCATCACAGGCTCCCAAGCAGCCCCCCCCATTTACTCTGCCCTGCAGCAGGGACCCCATATCCTGGCCGTCCTGGGTTCTAACAGCCCCACAGGGCCTCCCCAGCCCGCCGACAGGTACCGGCCGGACTCACCGAGGGCCAGGAAGCCCCCAACGCCTGCGCCCAGGAAGAACTTGCTGAGGCGGAGCTGGTTGGGCTGGCTCCAGAGGAAGCGGGCACAGCAGGCGGGCAGCAGGCTGAGCACAGCTCGCTTCAGAGCTGTGGGAGAGACAGGGGTTCATGCCGGGTCTCCCCAGGGCACCATGGGGGGGCTGCCCCGCCAGTAACAGGGAGCTGGGATTCAAGGGGCTGGGGCCCAGGCCAGGATCCCCGAGGGGGGGTCTCACTCGTATTGGGCAGTTTCTGCCGCTTTGGTCTCCCCATGACACCTGTGCTCTTCTCCCTCCGCTGCGAGGCCTGGGGCTCCCTTTGCTCGCCAGTGCCCCGTATCCTGGCGACGGGCTGTGACACCTGGGGCTCCCTCCGCCCGCCAGTGCCCCGTATCCTGGCGACGGGCTGTGACACCTGGGGCTCCCTCTGCCCGCCAGTGCCCTGTATCCTGGCGACGGGCTGTGACACCTGGGGCTCCCTCCGCCCGCCAGTGCCCCGTATCCCAGCAACGGGCTGTGACACCTGGGGCTCCCTCCGCCCGCCAGTGCCCCGTATCCCGGAGACGGGCTGCGACGCCTGGGGCTCCCTCCGCCCGCCAGTGCCCCGTATTCCGGTGACAAGCTGCGACGCCTGGGGCGCCCTCCGCCTGCCAGTGCCCCGTATCCCGGCGACGGGCTGCGACACTTGGGGCTCCCCGCGCCCGCCAGTGCCCCGTATCCCAGTGACGGGCTGCGACACATGGGGCTCCCTCCGCCCGCCAGTGCCCTGTATCCTGGTGACGGGCCACGATGCCTGGGGCTCCCCGCGCCCGCCAGTGCCCCGTATCCCAGTGACGGGCTGCGACACATGGGGCTCCCTCCGCCCGCCAGTGCCCCGTATTCCGGTGACAAGCTGCGACGCCTGGGGCGCCCTCCGCCCGCCAGTGCCCCGTATCCCAGTGACGGGCTGCAACACATGGGGCTCCCTCCGCCCGCCAGTGCCCTGTATCCTGGTGACGGGCCACGATGCCTGGGGCTCCCCGCGCCCACCAGTGCCCCGTATCCCGGCGATGGGCTGTGACACCTGGGGCTCCCTCCGCCTGCCAGTGCCCCATATCCCAGCGACGGGCTGTGACACCTGGGGCTCCCTCCGCCCGCCAGTACCCTGTATCCTGGCGACGGGCTCTGACACCTGGGGCTCCCCGTGCCCGCCAGTGCCCCGTATCCCGGCGACAGGCTGTGACACCTGGGGCTCCCTCCGCCCGCCAGTGCCCCGTATCCCGGCGACAAGCCGCGACGCCTGGGGCTCCCTCCGCCCGCCAATGCCCTGTATCCCGGCGACGGGCTGCGACGCCTGGGGCTCCCTCCGCCTGCCAGTGCTTCATATCCTGGCAACGGGCTGCGACGCCTGGGGCTCCCTCCGCCTGCCAGTGCCCCGTATCCCAGCGACAGGCCGCGAGGCCTGGGGCTCCCTGCGCCTGCCCATGCCCCGTATCCTAGCGACGGGCAGCAACTCCCGCCATGGAATCCTGCCCAAGTGAGACCTGATGGGGCCCTGGTGTCTATTATTCTCCAGGAGTGGGACGCCAGGTCCCCGCGCCACTGCACAGCTGCTCCCATCCCTACACATCCTACTGCCGCGGCCCCTTGGTGTGTGCCACCTGCCCTAGGCCAGACTCAAACACAGAGCCCCACAGACTGAGCTGGTAAGAAGGAGAAACAAGGTCCCCCACTATCTGGTGCGGGCCAGGGCCACCTGGGTTTTACCACCCCAGAGCCACATGGGCCGGCCCCAGCATCATCCACAGCGGGGCCCAGCTGATCTGTGTATCACTCAGCCCCCCCGGACCAGCCGAGCTCAACGCCCCCCACAGGCTGATTAGGCAGGAGCCAGCCCCATGCCCACCCAGGCGTGCTGAGAGGTGGGCACGTAGCGGGCACCTGGAGCAGGAGAGAGCCAAGCAGGCTGTGGGTGGGGTGGGGAGGAGGCTGAGGAGGGGTGGGGAAAGGGGCTGGTGTCTGGAGGTGTCTGCGTCCCAGCAATGCCTCGTCTCTCCGCAGCCCCGGGTCCCATTCCGTGAGGCGAAGCGGAGGATTGGGAGGGCCGCCCCCCGCCACCAGCGCCAGCTCGATGGGGCTTGTCTCAGCTCTCCGCAGGGCCCTGGGCACGTCAAAGCAGGGCCCGCGGCCCAGGAGCAGGAAGGGCAATGGGGGGCCAGGGCTGGTAGGGGAGAGCCCTGTGCGGGGCATGGTGCGCAGCGCGGGCAGCTTCGCCCTGGGCATGACCCTGGCCAGCCTCTACGGTGCCCTGGTGCTCTTCGCACAGAGCTACAACGTCTGGTACTGCCTGGTGTCCACCGCCAGCCTGGGCGCTGGCCTGGGGCTGGGCATGGCCTTCTCCAGCAAGGTGCGCGTCACTGTCCTGCTCATGCTGCCCCACGTCTTCTCCAGTAAGTGCCCCCCCGCCAGTCCCGCCCCTCTCCTCCCATCCCACAGGGACCAAAAACAGTGCCGGGATCACCCGGCGCCACCCTCATGCCCCCGGGCTCCCCTGCCCACAGCCCGACATACCAGCCGTGCCCCTGCCTGGCACACCACGAGCGGCCACAGGGAGTGGGGGCAGCTGAACTGGTGTCATTTGCCCCACACCCTCCACCTGGTGCCCTGCTCCCAGTCTGCCCCCTGGGCACCCTGCATCCCTCCAGACCCTGCCCTGCCTGCCCCACTGATGCTGTGGGGTGACTGCCGCCCCCTGCAGAGCAGGGGAAGAACATGCTGCTGCTGGTGGCGCTGGGCATGGCCATGCAGGGGCCCTGCACCAACATCCTGCGGAACTTCGGCAGAGCGGCCCAGTCTGTGTCCTGTGGGGCCGAGCTCACCCTCAACCAGACGGCCGAGCTGCTGCAGAAAGCTAGGGAGCCGCTGCTCAGTGAGACGGGGAGCGGGGGGATGGGTCACAACTGGGGAGCTGGGGTGGGGGGGCAAGGAGGGATCCATTGTGGAAGCTGGGGGGAGGGCTAGGTGTTTCAGGGGGAATGGGGTATCCCGTGGGGGGTGCTGTGGGGCGCCCCATGTGGGGAGCAGTGGAGGGGGCCCTTGTGGGGGGCTGTCTCTCAGATGCTCACCGTGTCCTGCCCTCAAGGCGCACTGACCAGGATCAAAGCCATTGCCCAGAAGGCCAAGGTGGTGGGTGACCGCGTCCGCAAGTTCTTCCGCTCTGTCATGGACTCCGTGCGGCACGTTGGTGAGTGGGGAGGGGAGGGCGGGTTGCAGCTGGGACACAGCTGCGACAGTGACCGCCTCCTGCTGGCCCCCTGCAGCCTGGGTCAGCTCAGCCTGCAGCCTGCTCCACCGGCCCCACCCTGCCCCATTTGACCCCACCCCCTCAGCCACTCAAAACCCTGATCCACCCCCCGGTCAGCCCCTGGCCTATCTGACTCCTCACCCTAACAAGCCCCCAAACTGGGGCCCTCAACTTGTTCCTCTATGCCAGCCTCCAGTCTGGGACCCCATTCACTACCCCCAGCCCGCTCCCAACTCCAGTCCCGTCGACCCCAACCCCACCCTGCTTCTGTTCTGTTTGCTCGCTAGGGCGGGGGGCATAGGCACCAGCCATGGCTTGGAGCAAAGCCCATCTCCTGTGCCCCACATGGTGCCCCATGGCGCTGCCCTCATGCCCCAATACCCCCACAGCCCCATGCCCCAGGATCCCATCTTCGTACCCTGGCTTGCAACCCCTTACTCTTGGACATCATCCTTATG
The DNA here is from genome assembly GCF_025201925.1 of Gopherus flavomarginatus. Lineage (NCBI taxonomy): Eukaryota > Metazoa > Chordata > Testudines > Testudinidae > Gopherus > Gopherus flavomarginatus. The sequence goes on along the minus strand of NC_066636.1, from coordinate 24,888,414 downwards.
CCACCTCACCCATCCTCGGGCCCCTGCCCTGCTGCTCCAGCGTGCCCTGCCATGCCATCTCCACAGCCCGGGCCCTGCGGAATGTGTGGTACTGGCTGGTGCACGTGGGTGAGATGTGCAACCAGGACCTGGGTGCCCCCTACACCAAGTGCCTGCGGCTCTTCGACACAGCCAAGGACAAGTGTGAACGTGTCATCCCTGCCCTCTTCTTCCTCTGCTACATCCTCCTGCTCTTCAAGCCACTCTGCGGCCTGGCCAATGGTGAGTTCCCGGGGCGCGGCCAATGGTGAGTTATAATATATGGAGATAGCCCTATCTCATAGAGCTGAAGGGACCCCAAAAGGTCACAGAGTCCAGCCCCTGCCTCCACTAGCAGGACCAAGGACTGATTTTACCCCGACCCCTAAGTGGCCCCCTCAAGGATTGAACTCACAACCCCCAGGCCAATGTTCAAATCACTGCGCTATCCCTCCCCCAGGGGGCGGGACTAATGGTGAGTCCCCTGGGCAAGGCCAATGGTTCGGTCCCTGGGCGGGGCTAATGGTGTGTAACTAAGCTGTGGTGGGGCCAATGGGGTATGAGTGTCTCCAGGGGGCGGGGCTAACACTTCCAGGGGGCGGGGCCATGCTCCATCATAGAATCCCAGCGATGCGGGGCTGGAAGGGACCGCGAGGGTGCAGCGCCGGGCGCAGGGGCAGGACCCGGTGACCCTAGACCGGGTAGTGTGGGGCCCCCTCGGGGCTTGCTGGGTGGGCCTGGCCGAGGCAATAGGTACGGAGCCCCCCAGCTCACCTGGGCACAGCTCCCCCCATGCAGCCCCTCACTTTCCCCACAGCGCTCCTGGTCTTCTGCGTCATCCCCCAGTACGTGCAGCCCTTCCTGCGCAGGAGAGTCGTGGCCCGTGAGTGCCGGGGTGCGCAGCGGGGGGGGTGTCCCCAGGACACAGTCCTCCATGTGCTGAGGGAGGCACTGCCCTGTAGCCCTGGGGAGGGGAAGGGGCAGCTCCCCCCCCCCCCGTGTGCTCAGCAGCACTGCAGTGCCCAGTGTCGTTCTGCCCCTGGGCCTCAGCCCCCTGCTTTTCCCCCAGGTCTCCCCCCTCTCCAGCCCACTGAGGTCTCTCCCTCTTGCAGTTGCTCTGCCCCTCCAGGTCTCCTCCCTCTCCAGTCCACTGAATGACTTCACTGCCCTCCATGGCTCTGCCCCCCAGGCCTCACCACTCCTGTGGCTTTACCCCCCCCACCTCCCTACAGCTCTGCCCCCCACCTTTTACCCCCTGTGGCTCTGACCCCCCCAGATCTCATATCCCCATGGCTCTGACTCCCCAGTGCTCACCCCCCCCCATGGCTCTGACTCCCCCAGATCTCATATCCCCATGGCTCTGACCTCCCAGTTCTCACCCCCACCCCCCACGGTGGCTCTGATCTCCCAGCTGTCCTGAGGGTGCTGAACCGCGTGCGCAGGGAGTTTGAGTTCAACATCTCAGCTGTGCACCAGTTCGACGTCAGCCTCAACTCCACCAAGAGCCTGGCCCAGGTGGCCCTGGACATCATGGAGGCCATTGGCCTGCGGCTGCAGCCAGCCCGAGAGGTGCTGGGCCTCTTCACACACGTCTCCTCCTGCGTCCTCCTCTACCTGTACCTGCAGTGAGTGCATCCTGGAGCCCGCCAGGGACAGCACCCAGGATTCCTGGCGCTCAGCCCCCTGCTCCAACCACCAGCCCCCACTGCCCCCCAGAGCTGGGGAGAGAACCCAGGAGTCCTGGTTCCCAGCCCCGGCCGCTCTAACCCATCAGACCCCCCCCATCCCAGCCAGGGAGAGAACCCAGGATTCCTGGCTCCCAGCTGCCCCCCTCTAACCGAGTGACCCCACTCCCCTCCCCGAGCTGGGAGGAGAACCCAGTAGTCCTGGCTCTCAGCCCCCTGCTCCAACCACCAGCCCCCACTCCCATCCAGCAAGTCCTGGCTCCCCTGCCCCACTACCTGTGCCGTGCTCCCCTCAGCCTGGTGTCCTCGCAGGGCCCTGCTCTATCGCAGACGGTACCTGCATGACGACGACTTCGACAACATCTACATCACAGGGCGCTTCCTGGCCATGGATGTGCTGCGGGCGCAGCAGGGCAGGCCCACGGTGCTGCCCCTCTCCGCGTGGGAGAGCACCAAGTACATCTGCCCGGGTAAGGGGCTGCGGCAGGGCCAAGCAGGGGGCAGAGGGGCAGGGCCTTGGGCAGAGGGGGCTGCTCCTGCCCGGCTCCCAACCGCTCTCAGTGGGGCTTCCTCCCTCCTGGCCCAGGCTCCCCGTTCCTGTCGCACCGGGAGCGCTTCGGTTACGGCCTGGCCCTGGCCGGCGTCCTACGCCACGTGCTCCTCGGCCTTGCCCTCATCCTCCTCGACTATGGAGTCTTCTGGCTGCTCGACCTGGTCCGCTACCAGCTGCATGGTGAGATCGTGGCCAGGGGTGAGTCCCCCAGCCCAGCCCCTCACTGGCCCCTCTCCGGCCACCCTTTGGGGCTAGCTGAGCCCTCTTGGCCAGGCCCACCTGCCCCTACTGGCCCTAGGGATGGCACATTGGGGAGTGGGACGCAACCACTAACTCGGCCCTGCCAGAAACCGGACCCCCCACCGCTCCTCACACACACCCGGCCCCGCCGGCTGCTGGGCCCCCAGCCGCTCCCCGCCCACACCTGGCCCCGCTGGCCGCTGGGCCCCCAGCCGCTCCCCGCCCACACCCGGCCCCGCCGGCCGCTGGGCCCCCAGCTGCTCCCTGCCCACACAGCCCTGCACTAACCCAGCCCGTCTGCCGGCAGCCCCCGTGGTGATGAGCGTCAGTGTGAATGGGACGGGCTACACGGGTGAGATCTACCATGACCTGGTCTCTGCGTTCAACTCCCTGCAGCGTGGCAACGTCAGTGTCCTGTCCCGCCGGTGCCGCCTGCGCCCTGCTGAGCCTGACTACCGCACCTACCTGCTCATCGGTGACCAGCTTGGGGGGGGGTTTGCACCTGGGCCCTAGCCGTCACTGCCTGCACTGTCTGAGCATAGCCAGGTGCACGTGTGTGCCCCGGCGGGGCCATGTCAGTGCGTGTGCAAGGCCCCATATGCCCCGCCCTACGGCTCACCAGCCCGCACGGGAGAGCTGTACCCACAGGGTCAGCCTCAGCCCCCCTCCATCAGTGTGTCTGGCAGATGCCCCCCACTGTGCCCAGCAGCCCCTTGCCACATTGTGCCCAGCCCCCCACATCTGACTGGCGCCCCCTCCTGCTCACAGGACTCATGTACGGCATGTGCTTCTTCATCACTATCTTCGGCAGCTATGTGGGGCGCTTACGCAGGGTTGTGTGCGCCTCATATTACCCCTCCCGCGAGCAGGTGAGACCCCCCGTTAGCCAGAGGGACAGTAGGCCCGGGCCCTTCCCTGGGCCCTCCGCGTGGGAATCTCTCCATCCGTCTCCCCCCAGCCAGAACATGGACCCTTGCTATGGACAGGGTCCCCCCAGGACCCTGACACCCCCCCACACCCAGCGCCCCGCCCCATGCCACTGACACTCTCCTGCCACACCCAGCACCCGGCCCCATGCCGTTGATACGCCCCCCCACACACAGCCCCCCTCCCCATGGCACTGACATGCTCCCCCACACCCAACCCCCCCGCCCCGTGCCGTTGACACCCCCCCCACATCCAGCCCCCCGCCCCGTGCCGCTGACACCCCCCACACATACCCAGCCCCCCCCGTGCCGCTGACACCCCCCCCACACCCAGCCCCCCTCCCCATGCCGCTGACACCCCCCCACACCCAGTCCCCCCATCTGTGCCACTGACACGCCCCCCCACATCCAGCCCCTCCCCCTTATGATTATCCCAGGCCCAGCCCCCCAGTCCTCCATGGCGTCTACCTCCTTGTTCCCTAGGAGCGGACATGCTTCCTCTACAACAGCATCCTGACGCGGCGGACAGGCCTGGCAAGCTCCCTGCTCCGGGCCACGAGGCAGCGGGCGGCCGACAAAGGTCACACCAACCTGCTCCTCATCCTTGCCTCCAAGTAAGGGAGCCCCCTCCCCCTGGGGCCAGCCCCCCAGTCTCAAGCCAGGTGCCTGGGCAGGGTGGAACCGTCCCCTGGGTCTTTCCATGCGTGGGGCTCATGGGATCCATCCCAGGCCCTGGCCGCCAGCTTGCCCTATTCACCCCTGGGCTCCTGACTGGCAGATATGGAGACCTGAGGGGGGGGCTGCAGGGCAGTTCATGCCCCTGTGCCCCTCGTGCGAGGGGTGGCGTTACCCCCTCTGAGATCCCATGGGCTTGTCCCCTCCACTTTCCACGTCATGTGACCCCCCCACCCTGAGTAACCCCCTCTGTGCACACTGCAAGACCCCTTCACCATCGCCCTGCCGAGCAATTCTCCCTCCGGTGCAGGCTGAGTGACACCCCCCCGGGTAACCCCACCCTGCAACCCCCCCATTGTGCAAACCCCCCTTGTGCATGCCCAGTGACCCCCCCGGGTAACCCCCATACCCCACCCTGCAACCCCCCACCATGCACCCCCCCATTGTGCATGTCCAGTGACCCGCCTCCTGTGAGTGACCCCCCCAGGTAACCCCCATACCCCATTGTGCAACCCCCCACTGTGCAAGCCCAGTGATCCCCCTCCTGTGAGTGATGCCCCCCGGCTCTGTGCCCGTAGGTTTCCCCTGTGCGCCTGGTTGGCGCGGAGGATGGGCGTCCACCAGCAGTACTGCATGGGTTGTGGGCGCATCGGGGATGGGGCTGCCAGCCAGGACTTCATCACCTGCATCACCCCTGGCTGCAGAGGTAGGAAGCAGGGCAGGTGACGGCGAGGGGAGAGGAGCCTAGGACTATGGGGGCAGCAGAGGGCAGGGCTGGAGGGGGAAGAGGGGTGGGTGGGTGACACTTCCCCCCCCCAGGCACAGACAGCCAGAGCTGAGTCTGACATCCCTCCCTCCCCCCTGCCCTGCTCCCCTCCCCAGGGTTCTACTGCAGAGAATGCTACCAGATGCTCAGCAATGTCTGCTCCATCTGCATGGCCCCCCTGGCCTACCAGGGTGACATGGATGAAGAGATGTGAGTGAGGGTGGCAGGGGCCCTGGGGGCACCAGCACCCAGCGCCCACCATGGGGCACAGAGCCCATGGCAGGGGGACTGGCATCAGCTGGGGGCAGGGGCATCATGGGCTCGGTTTGCGTGGCTGGTGTCCATCAGGCAATGCCAGGAGAACCCCTGGGGGAGGGATGACATCTCCCCTCCCATTGGCTGCCTGCCCCACCGTCCCACCTCCCTGGGCAAGGCAGCCAATCAGCTGCTGGAGGAGGCAGACAGTGTTCTTGTCCCTGCCCTTCTCATGGGGTGGGAAACAGAAGACATAGGATCTCAGGCTGGCTGTGCTCCAGCCCCCCAGCTCTTGTGATCAATGAGATGGCTCCTCTGGCCCCCCAAACCCCCAGCCTGGAATGGGGAGAGGGGACCCTAGTGCAGCCCCCCAGGCCTGGGAGGGGGAGTAAAGGCCCCTGTAGCTACCGGAGGACCAGAGGTGGGGCTGGGGGTACAGAACTGATGGGGGGGAAGTGGGGCAAAGTCACACTAATTGCCCCACACAGTGCGTGGGCAGGGCGGGGAATAAAAATCAAAACACCCCAAAACCCACCAGCTCCTCCAAATTTACAGCTCTCCAGCACCTGGGGGCCAATCAGGTAGCGTTGGGGGGTCCGGTGCATTATTTCTGCCCCCCCGGCTGGCACTGGCGTTTGCTGCCCGTTGTGTAAGCTTTAGCTTGGATACAACACAACACACCAGCTGGGGGCTGGGGAAGGAGGCTCCCCCCAGGGCTAGGGTCCAGGCTGTGGCGGGTGAGAGCCGAGGGGCCCAGCAGGAGATGGCTCCCCTGCCTCAGCCTGGCCCTCGTCCCCACAGTGACTCCAGTGACGAGGAGACCGTGGGGCTATGGCTGGGCGCCACACGGGCGCTGCGGGGGCAGGAGCAGGAGCAGAGGCGCCGGCTGCGCCAGCTGCTGAGGCAGCGCATCCGCCAAGTGGTGCAGGGCCAGGGCTCCTGCCGGCGCCTGCCCCAGGAGCTGGCCGCATGGGTCTGGGCCCAGCTGGAGGAGGATGAGAGCGGAGACAGCACTGAGGCCAGCACTCCCAGCCCCATGGCAGCGGCTGACGACAGCTCCAGGTGAGCAGCTGGGAACAGGCAGGGGCATAGTCCCAAAGGGGGCAGGTCCAGGCGCCAAGGCCCATAGGGGATACCCAGGAGGCCTATGCTATAGGGAGGGCTCTTGCCTGCCCCACACTGCTTCAGCCCAGGCTGCCTTTCCACCCGTGTTTCCAGCCTTGCTGGGGCTGGCACTGCAAGCTGGGCCCTGCCCGCCTCCCCAGCACCACTACAGCCTGGCCCGAAAGTCAGGAGGGATTTCGCCTGGGGGGCAGCTGGGCCAGAGCAGGGGGGCCCTGTGACCTCATGCAGGGGGTCTTATGGGCACCCACACATGGTCCGGCCTGGATTTCTGAAAGACAATGTTGGCAGCCGCTAGGCGGGGCTGAAGGTCTGTGGGGAGGGGGCTCCCAGCCCCCGGAAGAAGCAGAGAGGGGAGGCGGAGGAAGAGCAGGTACACAGGGCCCAGCTGGATTGTGTGGGAGGGGAGCACGGGGACCATCTGCTGAAGGCCCCATCTGCCAGCATTTATCTCAGGGGCCTCCCCTCTCTGCCCCGCAGCGACCTGGACTTCAGCTACCAGGAGCAGCCCGAGGGCAGTGACGGGGAGGGAAGGGCTCTGCCGGGGCCCAGCCCCCCAGAGCCAGGGGAGCTGGAGGAAGTGAAGACGATCCCAGATACCAGCCAGTGAGGGAAGCACCAGGAGCCGGACCAGTGCCAAGGAGACAGATGTACCGTGCAGGTGGGGGCACCAGGCAGATGATCCTGCCCCCCAATGCACGGCTGACTTCGGGGCTGCACGGGCTCCGGCCTGGGCACCAAGGGGCTTCCCCCTGCCTGTGAGCCCGGTCCCCAGGGACCGCGCCATCAATAAAGCGCCCTGTGGCTCAGGCTGATCTGTGCACTGGACTCTCTGCCATGGGGTGGGGGTGAGGCCTCTGGGTGCAAGGCCTAGTGCCTGCATCCCCCCAGCTCTCTGGGGCCAGGGGCTGCTGTTACCCCAGAAACCCCCATTTACCTCCTGCCCCTGCAGAGCCCCAGCCACTCCCAGGCCCAGGAGCCCTGGATCCCCAGCACAGGCAGGGTCCAGGGGTCTGGGGCCAGGCCCTGCTCCCCCAGGCAGCCAGCCACACACAGACAGGAGCGCTGAGGGTCCCTGCTTCTCCATTTATTGTCAAGCAGCCTTCATTTAAAAATCAAAATAACAACAGGAACCGAAAAGCGCATGCGGGGCCGACCCTGGGCAGCTCCCGCTGACTCTAGCTGTACTTTGCTTTCTTTCCACTAGAGAAGTTCAAGTAGCCAAGATTTCAAGTTCACCATAAGGCACTTTAAAGCCAGGCCAGGCCAGGCCCCCCACCCCCGCCCCCAGGACTGACAATGACGGCAGACAGCACTGGGGGCTAGGAGGGGAAGAAATATATTACATCATCTCTTTAAATATAGATCAGCTCTGATCTGGGGCTAATACTCCCCGGGTGCTCCAGGGGCTAGGGGCGCTGCTGCCAGGGCAGACGGGAATGTGCAAACAGCAGAGATGCCCCTCGAGGGGGAAAAGCCACAGCTCTGGGGTGGTCCCTGGGGCTCCTCTGCCTCCGCAGGAGGGGGCGGCCCCCAGCGCACAGAACAGGCCCCCTCCCTTTCCTGGGCCAACTTGCCCAAATAGTGCAACCAGAGAAAGCAGCAAGGAGTGCAGGGGCGAGTGAGGCCCGGGGGGGCAGCCCCTTAGTTAAGGCATGGAGGTGCAGAGGACACCTTAGATCTGCATTTCCCTGCAGTGGACAGCTGGGGGCAGGGGGCTCTATTCCACAAGCTATTTACAAGGGGGGGGGCTGAGAAAGCCAGGGGGGCACTCGGGGACACCAGCTGTGCCCCAGGGCACTAAGCACTTTTCCTCCCTCCAGCGCCGAGCCGGGAAATGAAGACATACAGCTTTAAAAACCAGGGGCTGGCTAATGCACAGGGGGGTGGGGGCAGCACAGCTCTCCCCAGCACATCCCCAAGTGACCCCCACATCCCCAAGCCCTGCCAGCCAAACCCACAGGAATGGGGGAGTGAAGTCCCCACCCTGCAGAGCCAGTTCTGTGGGGTACAGGGCCAGCCACATGCATCAGGAAGGCCACCAGGTGGCGCCCCGTGGCCAGCTGTCAGGGCGCGCGACACCCCAGGGCAGGGGGGCGCAGCCAGGCCTGGCACACTGAGGGTTAAATGCACCTGATTCATACAGGGAAGGGGCACCTGGTACAAGCTGGCTCCAGGTACAGCCTGTCCCACCCGCAGGGCTCGTGGCTCCCTGCCAGCTGGGTCGGTGTGGACACGCTGCCCTCCCCCCCAGCTCTGAGCACCAGCCAGCAGGGAGGGGCTGTGAGCTGGCAGAACCGTGAGATCCCTTCTCACCCCCCCTTGGGCAGTGCAGGCACAGCAGCCAGCACCTGGCACTGCCCCCCAGGCTATGGGGAGGGGCAGGGCGAGGCCCCCCCAGCATTTCATTGTGCAAATCCGCCAGGGGGAGTTTCCCCCTTTGCATAATTCAGAACAAACAGCGACGGGAAAAACAGGAACAGAAACTTGCGTCGTCAAGTGAGAGACAGTTTGTGTGGGGAATGGCTTCCCGCCCAGGGAGCAGGGTCAGGCTGCAGCCCCGCCCCAACCTGGGAACAGAACCCAGGAGTCCTGGCCCCCTGCTCTAACCCACCAGCCCACACTCCCCCCCAGAGCCAGGGCGAGAACCCAGGAGTCCTGGCTCCCAGCTCCCCCACCCTCATCTCCAACCCCCCAGACTCCACCCCACTCCCCTCCAGACCTGGGGACAGAACCCAGGAGTCCCAGCTCCTAGCCCTAACCCACCAGACCACACTCCCCTCCCAGAGATAGAACCCAGGAGTCCTGGCTCCCAGCTCCCCCACCCCCATCTCCAACCCCCCAGACTCCACCCCACTCCCCTCCAGACCTGGGGACAGAACCCAGGAGTCCTGGCTCCCAGCCCCTCCATTCTAACCCACCAGTCCCCCTCCTCTCCCAGAACCCAGGAGTCTTGTTCCCAGTCCTCCGCCAGCCCTTTGAAGAGCAGTGAGACACAAGAAGGAGACGAGGCCCAGCCCAGAGCCCCTGCTCCAGGAGAGCTGAGACATACTCCCCAGGCAGCCCCGCCTGCCTCCCCCCAAGACCCACATGCCCAAAAGCCCCAGACGGTCCTTATTGCTTCTTATGCCCACTCCCGCCAGGGCAGGGTCCGTGTGCTCCAGCTGGGGGCGCCGTGATGCACTATCCCCAGGGGACGCTGGGCCTCCACCCCACCCAGCGCATGCCCAGGCCGCTCCCAACCCCGGAGCAGGAGCTGCTGGGGCTATGCCTGCAGCAGCCCCCCACCAGGGCAGCGCCTGCCCTGGGGATAGTGCCTCTGGCCACCCGCCTGGGGCGGGGCCCTATGCTGTCTCCAGGGGGACAGCCCCGTCCAGCTGCGGCCCCTCCTCTGCCTCCCCCTCCTCCTCCTCCTCGTCCTCATTGGGCGGGGGGGCGCGGGGTGGGTCCCAGAAGCGGGCCAGCGAGAGGCGCAGGCTCTCCAGGCGCCCGTTGGACAGGTCGAGACCCTGGGGGCCGGCAGGGGGCGGGGGCGGCTCTTCGCGGCGGCGCCGGCGCGTCCGCACCTCCAGGCAGTTCTGGCCCTTGAGGTGGCGTTGCAGGTGGTCGTCCTTGGCGAAGGCCTTGTGGCAGAGGTAGCACTCGTAGGGCCGGGCGCCCGTGTGCAGGTGCATGTGGTTCTTCAGGTCGTAGCTGTGCAGGAAGCGGGCGCTGCAGTGCTGGCAGGAGTAGGGCCGCTCGCCCGTGTGCTTCCTCATGTGGATCTTCAGCTTGTCGTTCCTGCGGGGGGTGGGGAAGGGAACCATGAGTGGGGGGGGCGGAGGGCGAGGTGCCGGTCGGTGGCAGAGGGGGTGGAGCCAGGAGATGCCCATCGGCAGGGGCAGTGACTCTGGCCCAGGAGATGCCCAAGCTCAGTGTAAGCAAGGGCCAGGATCACACGAGAACTGTTGCTACTCCCCCGACAGACAGCTGCCCCCCACTCCCCCAACGCACACAACCACTGTCCCAGCTGGGCACTGCCATCCATCCCCTGGCATGGGAACATAGGAACAGCCACACTGGGTCAGACTAAGGGTCCATCTAGCCCAGGGTCCTGTCTGCCGACAGCAGCCACTGCCAGGTGCCCCAGAGGGAATGAACAGAACAGGGAATCATCAAGTGATCCATCCTCTGTCGCCCATTCCCAGCTGCTGGCAAACAGAGGCTAGGGACTCCATTCCTGCCCAGCCTGGCTAATAGCCATTGATGGACCTGTCCTCCATTAATTTATCAAGTTCTTTTTTGAACCTTGTTATGGTCTTGGCCGTCACAACATCCCCTAGCAAGGAGTTCCCCAGGTTGACTGTGCGTTGTGTGAAGAAATACTTCCTTTTATTTGTTTTAAACCTGCTGCCTAGTAATTTCATTGGGTGACCCCTAGTTCTTGTGTTAGAAGGAGTAAATAACACTTCCTTATTTACTTTCTCCACATCAGTCATGATTTTATAGACCTCTAGCATATCCCCCTTAGTCGTGAAGCAGGGGTGTGCGTGGGGAAATCAGCAGACAAAGTGGGGGGGGGGACAGGAGGGGAACTGACTGGATGAAGTAGGGGGTGCAGGGGGCACGCGTGAAGCACTCAGCAGGTGAAGTGGGGGCACACAAGGGGGACTCACCAGGAGTGCAGGGGAGGGGGGACTCAGTGGACGAAGCGGGGATGCAGGGGGCACTCACCGGGTGAAGCGGACGCCGCACACCTCACAGGCGAACGGCTTCTCGCCGGTGTGGGTGCGCATGTGTCGGGGCAGCTTGCCCGCACCATGGATGATCTTGTGGCAGACGGGGCATTCCTGGGGCATCTGGGAGCGGCGCTTGCGCACCAGCTTGTCGGGGCTGTCCAGGCCGGGGGCCAGGGGCTCCTGTTGCAGGGAGCTCAGGTAGGCCATGAGGTCAGGATCAATGGGGTCCTCGTCGGAGCCGGCGTCCTCGGGGGACAGGGCTGGCTGGTAGGGGTACGGATACGGGTAGGGGTAGGGGTGCGGGGGCAGCTCCTCCTCCTCAGCTGCCTCGTAGCCCTCATAGGGCTGGGCCAGGCCCTCGGGCGCCGGGGGCAGCAGGGGAGATGGCTCCCGAGGCTCGGGCAAGGGGCTGCCGGGGCCCGGCTCTTCGGCGTGGTGATTGAGCCGGGAGGATCGAGCCTGCAGGAACTTGCGGGTCTTCTTGCTGCGGCGGGGGGCTGGGCGGGCGGGGAGCAGGGGGGCCCCAGCCACGTCCGGCAGGGTGGCAAAGGCCTCGAGGTAGCGGCGGGCCCGCTCGCAGTCCCCGTCATCGGGCCCGGGTGCCTCCCGCCCACTGCCCTGCAGGATCTCCACGCAGGCTGCAATGACGCAGGGGATCTCCAGCAACTGGGCTGCCTGCAGCACCTCGCCCATGTTGGCGCTGCTGATGGTGAGCGTGGCCGTGTACGCGAACTCCAGCAGCGCACCCAGCGCCTCGGGCCCCACGAAGTCCAGCTCGCAGACCTCCTGCCCCGGGCCCGACCCCGGCCCCGCAAACAGCTTCTTGAAGTAGCGGCTGCAGCCGGCCAGCACGGCCCGGTGGGTGCGGTACTCCAGCCCCTGGCTCCGGATGGTCACGTCGCACAGCACCCCGAGCTGGCGCTGCTCGTTCAGGCTGCTCAGTAGCTCGCTGCTGTGCTCCGGGAAGGGGATGCCGATCAGGTCATCCTCAGGGCTCCCCATCCTCCTCACCTGCGGGCATAGACACGGCCTGGTCAGAGCCTTCCGGCCACACGCTCCCTGCAGCACCAGCCTCAGCTCCTGCCAGTCTTGGCCGGCGGGCAGCCAAGGCAGCTCCCACACTGGGACTAGCTGTGCCCTGAGCCAGGCCATGCAGGGGGCTGGGGCCCTCCCCAGAGCCTCAACCCCCTCCACTGCTCCGGGGGGCAGCCAGTGCCCTCCGCCACACAGGGCCTGGTGGGAGGGGAGCAGCCCACGAGGCCGTGTGGCAATGGAAGGGGGAGGGGGCAGCCACTCAGAGGAAACTTCTGTGGTGAAAGTGTTAAGTGCGCCGGCTCCGCCACCAATTGAGGAAACCCCCCACGCCCCGGAGCAGTGCCAATGCCGGTGCGCAGAGGGGGAGTGGGCGTGCAGCCCCCCAGCACAGCAGATTCCTAGAAGAGATAACGCCGGCTCCACGCTCCCACGGCACTGATAAAATCTGCCCTGAGGAGCTCAGACTGACGCCAACCGGGGTGGGGTGGGGGGAACAGTACGTGCAGGACCCCCGAGCAGAGGGCAACGTCTGGTGGTGGGAAGGTGCTGAAATTCAGCGGCTCCTTGCCCCCCATTTCAGGGGTGTCAGCAGCCCTGCCCACCCCCCAGGTTGACTGGCAGGCCCACTTAGCTGGGGACCTATTTGCACTAAAGCCAGATGCTGCAAGCAGGTCCCAGCTGCCTCCCAGAGCCAGGGATGGGGAGATAAGTCTGTGCAGACAGGCCAGAGCTGGGGAGGGGGGCATGATGCCTATGGTCCCAAGGAGCAGGGCAAGGGACGCACCTATACCCAGGGCTTAGATACGCTCTTGGGCAAGGGCCCCCTGCCAGGAACCGGGGCTTCGCCTTCCCCCGCAACCCAGACACAGCCGCAGCACCTGCTTGCCGCCCCCCTCAGTGCGACCACACCAAAGGGGGAAATCTCAGCACGCCGCATTTGAATTGGCAACTGACAGAGGCGGCTTCCTGAGCCGCCACTCACAGCCCCCCAGCGCCCAGCCCTGAGACCTCCCCTGGCACGCACCAGCTCCCCACGTGGGCATGAGATGTGGGCATAGGGCCCCAACCTTGCCACCAAGCCCCTAATGGGGCAGCTGCCCCCATCCCCATGGGCACGCACAGGCCCCATGCCAGCAGCCCCCGCAGAGGCCAAGTGGACTGGTCTCTCTCTGCCTCAGACAGGGAGGGGACCGGGGCTGGGCAGGGGAGCGTGTCCAGCTGCTACCCGGGCTGCGCTGGTGCCGAGCAAGGGTCCCCCAGGCTGTTAGCCACCAAGGGGGTCACCGCTGCTCTTCTTGTGCCCCTCGTGCTGGGGAACGAGGCACTGCCAAGGCCGGGAGCCCCACGGAGCCCAGCCAGGCTCGGAACCAGACCAGGGACCAGGCCGCCTTTCCTGTCCTTGGCAGAAGAGGATCTGCGTGAACCCAGGCTCCTGCCCCTGCGGTGGGGGGCACCACCACAGACAGCCAAGCATGGGTGCAGCAGGGAAGGACAGGCAGGATTTATACTGCAAACCTGACAGAAGCCTGGCCGGGGGAGGACAGGCTGGGCCCAGCCCTGGCCCGCCTGAGTCTGGGCAGGGGGAGATTTCCTCCTCTTCCCCCCATGCAGCCAACCAGGGCCAGCCTCCCCGCACATGCCACTTGGGAGCCACAAGACATGGCTGGGGCCGCGCCGCTGGGGGGCTCGCTCCTGGGACAGGCCCTGGGTGGAGCACCCCTCCCCGAGCCGGGCAGGGAGCGGCACTGGAGATGGGACTAGGTCTTTCCCAGACCTCTTGCCCGGGCAGGGGAGGGGGCAGGATAGCTCCAGCCACCCCAGCACCTCCCTGGGGCCAGGCAGCCAGGCAGAAATGGGCACCATACCCCTGCTTGGTGCCTCAGGCATGCTGGGAAGGGGCTGCCCGCGTACCCCGTAGGCTGCCTGGGGTAGAGACGTGGCTGCATGACGGTGGGGGGGGGCTCCAGGGGGCACAGGTGTGAAGGGAGCCACAGACCCTGAGAGAAGCAGTGCCAGCCGGGCCCCTCCCACCCCCAAAGCTGAGGGCAGCAGGGCCGTGGAGACCAACCGCCCTGCCACATGGGCCCAAGACGTACCGTGGGGGGGGCTCCCTGGGCCCAGTACCCTCTCCCTGGCTGAGACACAGGGATGGGCTCTGTCCAGGGGCTCCGCCAGCCCCTCCAGCTCCCCACACACACCACAGCATCCCCTTCCCCAGCCACGTTGTGACACCTAAGAGCTTCAGGGCCCAGCGCCAACACAAGCTCCAAGAGCCCCAGACCCGTCAGGGAGCCCAGCGGTGCAGGGGCAAAAGGGACTTAGCCAAGGTCAGCCAGAGCCAGGGATAGAACCCAGGAGTCCTGGCACCCACCATCCGCCTCTCACCATCAGAGACTGCTGCTGCTGAGGGAGCCTGCCCCGGTGCTCCCCACCCGAGCTGGTGAGAGGGACCAGCAGAGCGGGATCAGTGACCAGCACTGGGGTGGGGCAGGACCCACGGCCGCGGGTGTCTGGGCTGGGGGCAGAGCGTAGCAAGGAATGAGGGTGGGTGAGGGGCCCCACCCTGTCCCCAGCTTTGCAGGAAGGCGGGGGACATGCCCCCTCTTGCCCAGCTCGGGGGGGTGTGGACGGCGGCCCCATGGCAAGCAGGCCCAGCCCCCCACAGCCGCTCCCTGTGCTTGGGTGCCAGCCAGCTGGGGCTGCCTGCCGGTGCAGGGAGGTGGGAACAGAGCTGAGCGCAGCTGCCCCTCCCCTCTCTGCCAAGCAGGATCCACCGGCAGGGCAGGCAGCAGCCTCCCCGGAAAGCGGAAGCCAAGTCAAGCCGGCCCTTGGGAAGGAGGCCCCCTGGCCCCTGCCACCCACCCGGAGCAGGCAGTGTCAGGGGGCCAGCGGGGCATGGCAGCGGGAAGCAGAGCAGGGCTGAAACCCCATCTCCAGGGTTTGGTCCACACTCCTGCCCAGATGCCCACAGAAGGGACATGCCAGCTACACAGACCCTGCTGCCCCGCAGCACCCAGCCCGCCTCCCATGGGGCACTTCGCCTCTCCCATCTCTGGTGATGCTCTGCTCTGGCCTCAGCGCCCACCCTGGCCACAGCAAGGGCTCTTGCTAGCTGCTTCTTGCCCACGTTCAGCATCTGGGGAGGGAGGTCTGTGGTCACACAGCAAGCCAGGGCCCCTCTCACTCTTAACTCACCAGACCCCACTCCCCTCCCAGAGCTGGGGACAGAACCCAGGAGTCCTGGCTCCCAGCACTGGGCACTAGGCCATTCCTTCTCCCAGCAGCCTCTCTGGCTGGCGTTTATTAGAGGGAGCAGATTAGCACGGATTAACCCATCACACCGCTCGGAGCAGACAAGCCGTGACAAAACCCCAATCAGATTAGCAGGGGAGATTAGCTGGGGGGGATTAGCGGGCAGGAGATTTCACACACAGCAGATCAGCCCCAAGTGAGTGGGGGACACTGGAGGAGTTGGGGGACCCCCCCACATTGCTAGGAGATCCTCACGGTGCCTCTTACCCAAAGCCAGAGGCACAGGCTGTCCCAGGGCTGGGGGCTCTCAAGCCAGGGACTGTGTCCCCCCAGCACCCAGGACAACAGGTGCTGCCATGACACACAGCACTGGCACAGACGGGGGCATGGACAGGGACCCAGCCAGCTCTGGGACAGGCGTTCTGAGCTGCGGATACCAGAGCATCCCCAAGGGCAGAGGGGGAAGCAGAAAGACTGTCAGGAGGGAAGGGCACTGGCAGAACTGGGGGGCGGGCAGCTCCAGGCTGGGCAGGAGGGGCACTGGCAGAGCGGGGAGGGGGCAGGTCTGGGATTGTCATTTCTCATCCTAGCAGCCCAGGTGCACAGGACCCCGCCCCCTCCCCCAGCAAATACTGTTTTGCTCCCAGTGTCCTGCAGCACCAGGGAGCTGGGGCCAGCTGAACCCAAACACAGGGGAGAGGGGTGCCCGGCTGGGTCCTTCACGCTCGCAGCTCTTGCTCTTTCTAGCGCAGTACCAGACTGCCTGACAGCTAATGGCCGGGGGGTGGTGTGACACATTCCTCCCCAAAAAACACCCAAATGGCCCAGGTCCCCACTGGGAAATTCCACAGCAGCCCAGAGCCGCATGCAGGGGGATAGGGACCCCTCGCACACACGTGGGTTGGCCCCCTGGAGCTCCCCATTCTGGGCCCCTTGCACCGATAGCGCCTGGACCCCTAACCCAGACCCGCTTCCCACAGGGCCGATGGCTTGGTGCAGCGAGAGCTGAGAACCCCAGCGTTTCGCTCTCGATTCCCCTGCCGGAGTCAGATCCACCCCCGCCCCTCCGCGTCTCTCGCAGTTTCACAGCTCCTGCCCCCAGCCGGGTGCGGTTCTCCCTGCGGGTGTCAGAGAGAGGCCCCTGCGCCAACAGCGCTCCCACCCTGCTGCTGCGCCCAGCCAGGCCTGCCAGTCCCCGCAGCCAGCACTTCAGCGCTCCCTTCCTCCAGCCCCAGGAGGCAGGAAACCCGCTAAAGCCCTTTGGGCAACTCCTCAGGGGGCACCGGCCCTCAGGGGTGCTCCCACTGCCCCGCATGTCCCAGCTCAGCCAGTTGGGGGGCCCTACATCATAGGTGGGAACCCCTGCCCCAGCCATTAACCTGCAACCTCTTGGGCCCAGAGGGGAGGAGGTGAGGAGCAGTGTGCCCCATGCTAGCTCAGCGTGAGGCCTACCTGGGGTCACTGCAACAGGGGGGCCGTGGCCCAGCTGAGCTGGGCAGTGGGGGGTCAGCTGCCTCATTACCCCTGGCCTGGCAGATGGGCAGCGGTCAGCACACAGGCTGGATGGCACCGCCAAGGGGCAGGCCCATCCCAGCGGCTAGCGGGCAGGAAGGGGGGGGACTTTCCGTCACACCCACCGCCTGTTACTGCTGCCCCCCCGTGCATCCTCCCCGCGGGAGCAGCACTGCATGCAGAGCCAGAGTTACCATCGAGGCAGATGAGAGCGATAAGCGACACGCCGGGGGGGAGGGGCACAGGTGTGTGGGCGCAGAGTGCAGCCCAGAAATGGAGAGCGGCCGCATGGCGCAGCCAGGCCCCAGGGCTCTGATCCCCCGACCAGCCCCTCTGGAGACGGTTCCCCAACCTCTCCCACAGGGGACTGGGGGTGGGGGGAGGGAAACCTGGGCTCCGCGCAGGGAGCCACCCCCTGCAGCTACGAGGCTGAGAGAAAACAGCAAGCAACTCCCTCCCCCATCCTTCTGGGCCAGGAACCTCAGCATCTCCCCAGCCCCACTGGGCCAAGCTGTGAGCAGTGCGGACTCCAGCCCCCCACTCCCTTGGCCTGCAAGGGAGTACAGTAGATCATGCACGGGCAGGGATCCTGCAACCCAACCCAGCCCAGAGATGCTTCTTAGGCGCCCAGAGACTGAGAGGAGCAGGTGGCCTACGTCCTGCCCCCCCGGTTTCCCAGCCACTTCTGGGTTGCAATACCCAGTGCTCAGGCCCATCCACAGGACCCAGGCCCTTCCCCTGCTGTGAATCATCCACAGCCCACCAGGGCCCACCCATGACTCAGCCCTGC
This sequence comes from Gopherus flavomarginatus, assembly GCF_025201925.1. NCBI lineage: Eukaryota > Metazoa > Chordata > Testudines > Testudinidae > Gopherus > Gopherus flavomarginatus. The sequence goes on along the minus strand of NC_066636.1, from coordinate 24,870,867 downwards.
AGCACCCAGCACAGAGCAGGGCCTGCAGGAGCCGACTATGCCCCGAAGCAAGAAAGGCAGCACCCTCGCTTTCCCCCACGCGAGCCACGGAGCAGGGGCGGGGGGTCCCCCCTGCTCCCAGCACAGCGGCTGGGCCTGCGGCAGCGGGGCAGGGCAGGGCGCCTGGAAGCTGCGTCAGCTCCCGTGGCCAGGCCTGGGCCCAGGGTGATTTCACTCTTTCCAGCACAGCTCTGGCACCGGAAGGCAGAGCCAGTGCCGGTAAGGGGGGCCTGTTCCCAAGCACTGCGGTGAGCCAGGGCCGAGGCAGCACCGCTCCCCACGCCCACGGCTCCTCTCTGCGGGCAGCAGTGCCTTGCAGGGGCCCAGCCGTCCCACCGAGCGGGGGCGGCCCGTCTCCCCAGGTCCCAACAGGCCCCGGCCGTCTCCCCTGGTAACAGGGCCACAGCCCCTGCTGGGGAACAATGCGATCCCCAGCGGGTCAGCCTGACACGCGTGCCCGGCAGGCTGGGCCCCGCGCAGAGACCAGCTCCGCCCCGCCTCATGTGTCAGCAACGCAGGAGGAGCCTTGCGCAACCTTATTCGTTACCTGCCCTGCTTTGCCTGGCAACCAGCCGGTTCCCAGGGAACGAGCCGCAGCCCAGGTCAGAGCCCTGCCCCTGGCATCGCGCAGGCCTGGGTGCCACCTGGCAAGGGCACAGCCCAACTGCTCAGCTCCTCCTTGCTCTCACGGGCCTTTGTGCAAGGGGCAAGTGGCGGGACCCAGGGGCCTGGGAAACCCTCTCTGCAGGGCTGCCACAAGCCACTGCAGTTCCAGCTGGAGACGCTTCATCCAGCACAGAACTGGGCAGCATTGCTGTGAGTTACTAAACAGCTACCCCACCCCAGAGGCAGCTGCCTCAGCACCAGGCGAGGGATCACTGGGCACTTCACAGAACCAGCAGCTGCCATCCACCATTCACACCTCAGAGCCTGTGTCAGATGCAACAGCAGCCACCCCATCCCGCAGACAGCTGCCCCTATGGGGGCAAACTCTTGAAGTACTGGCCGGCACCCAGCCACTGGAGCAATCCAGAGAACAGCACTGAGCCCTCTCCCACTAGGAACGTGCTGCCCTTCACCATCGTCCACCTCGGCACCAGCCTCCTTCAGAGCCCGCCCTTCCAGCCCCACTCCCTCCTCCCCGGGGCAGTGAGCAGTGCGGACTCCAGCCCTCCACCCCCCCTTGCTGCAGAGTGCAGCCTGGCCTGCAAGGGAGTACGGGCAGGGATCCTGCAACCCAACCCATCCCAGAGATGCTTCTTAGGCGCCCAGAGACGGGGAGGAGCAGGGGGCCTACGTCCTACCCCCCTGGTTTCCCAGCCACTTCTGGGTTGCAATACCCAGTGCTCAGGCCCATCCACAGGACCCAGGCCCTTCCCCTGCTGTGAATCATCCATGTGGGTTTGGGCTGCTGCCCTGGGCCCTTTGGCAATGGTGATTTAACCCACCCTTGGTGGGAACCAAATGCCCCACTGCTAGTGGAACATGCAGGGACTGGAGAGCACCCCACCTGGGGCCCAGCCCCCTAGCCTCAGAAGCTGTAACTGTCTGAGTTACACCAGAGCCGGGGCCCCCGGGGAGAGGGACGCTGTCGAGGGACTTCACAGCTGCACTGGGAAATGTGAGTCACAGGGGAGGTGAGAGCAACTCTAACCACTGGGACATATTTCCCTCCCACCCATCCCCAGAGCCGGGGAGAGAACCCACGAGTCCTGGATCTCAGCCCCCACTCCCCTCCCAGAGTAGGGAGAGAACCCAGGAGTCCTGGCTCCCAGTCCCCCTGCTCTAGCCCTGAGACACTGCTCTCTCCTCACGGCCAGCAGCAAACTCACGAACAGCCAGGCACAGAGCAGGCAATTGCCCCAACTCCCTGCAGGGTCTGGCTGCTGGGCTCTGCTACCCCTACCTGGCCCCCAAGCGCTGCTAGCACCCGAGCACGGCCCCACGGGGCTGCCCCACCGGGGGAAGGGGAGCATCTAAGGGGCAAAACCAGTTAACACAGAGCCCCCCCCAGGTGAGCTCCAGTCAAGAGGAGGGGGCAATAGCCAGCTTCTCGCTACTGAGATTAGAGATCCCGCCACCCCCCTGAGCCTGCCCCATGACCTGGGCACTGCCAGGCCCATCTCTGGCAGCAGTGGGGCCCCGCCATGCACGCAGGCAGGGGGATGGGGGCTGAGCGGGTGCCGCTCTATGAAAAACAACGAACACACAAGAAAGGAAATGGTTTTAAAAAAAGAGGAAAACAAAACCCACCCGCCCCATGGCGAGGGGTGGGGGCGAGTGTGTGTGGGGGAGTTTGGTGACACCCCCCTCATTCTGTGCAGCGCTCTGTCAAGCTGCCACCAGGAGCAAATTGTGTGTCAACCTCAGAGCTCAACTACATCCATCACAGCATCACCCTGCCAGGCAGCAGCTGGACCACAGCAACAGGACCACGCTCCCACCCCCACACAGGGCACAGCGACGGGACCACGGCCCCCCCACACACAGAGCACAGCAACGGAACCACGGCCCCCCTCCACACACACACAGGGCACAGCAACGGGACCATGCCCCCCCCCACACACACACAGGGCACAGCAACAGAACCACGCCCCCCCCCCACACACAGGGCACAGCAACGGGACCATGCATCCACCCCTGACACAGGGCACAGCAACGGGACCACGGCCCCCCCACACACACACAGGGCACAGCAACGGGACCACGCCCCCCCACACACACACAGGGCACAGCGACGGGATCATGCCCCCCCCACAAGGCACAGCAACGGGACCACGGGCCCCCCTCACACACACAGGGCACAGCGAGGGACCACGGCCCTCCCACAGACACACACACAGGGCACAGCGATGGGATCACGCCCCCCCCCCCACACAGGGCAAAGTGACGAGGCCACAGGCCCCCACACACACACAGGGCAAAGCGACGAGACCACGCCCCCCCACACACACACACAGGGCACAGTGACGGGACCACGGCCATCCACACACACACAGGGCACAGCGATGGAACCACGGCCCCCACACGCACACACAGGGCACAGCGACGGGACCACGTCCCCTCCCCACACACACAAAGGGCACAGTGACGGGATCACGGCCCCCCCCCACACACACACAGGGCAAAGTGACGAGGCCACAGGCCCCCCCACACACACACAGGGCAAAGCGACGAGACCACGCCCCCCCCCACACACACACACAGGGCACAGTGACGGGACCACGGCCATCCACACACACACAGGGCACAGCGATGGAACCACGGCCCCCACACGCACACACAGGGCACAGCGACGGGACCACGTCCCCTCCCCACACACACAGGGCACAGCGACGGGATCATGGCCCCCACCCCACACACACACAGGGCACAGCGACGGGATCACGGCCCCCACCCCACACACACAGGGCACAGCGACGGGATCATGCCCCCCCCCACACACACACAGGACACAGCAACGGGACCACGGCCCCCCCCACACACACACACAGGGCACAGCGACGGGATCATGCCCCCCCCCACACACACACAGGGCACAGCGACGAGACCACAGGCCCCCCACACACACACACAGGGCAAAGCGACGAGACCACAGGCCCCCCCACACACACACAGGGCAAAGCGACGAGACCACGCCCCCCCCACACACAGGGCACAGCGACGGGACCACGGCCACCCACACACACACAGGGCACAGCGACGGGACCACGTCCCCTCCCCACACACAGGGCACAGCGACGGGACCACGGCCCCCCCCCACACAGGGCACAGCGACGGGACCACGGCCACCCACACACACACAGGGCACAGCGACGGGACCACGCTCCCTCCCCACACACACAGGGCACAGCGACGGGACCACGGCCCTCCCCTCCCACACACAGGGCACAGCGACGGGATCACGGCCCCCCCCCCCCCACACAGGGCACAGCGACGGGATCACGGCCCCCCCCCCCCACACAGGGCACAGCGACGGGATCACGGCCCCCCCCCCCCACACAGGGCACAGCGACGGGATCACGGCCCCCCCACACACACACAGGGCACAGCGACGGGATCACGGCCCCCCCCCACACACACAGGGCACAGCGACGGGATCACGGCCCCCCACACACACACAAAGGGCACAGCGACAAGACCACGGCCCCCCCCACACACACACAGGGCACAGCGACGGGACCATGTCCCCCACACACACACACAGGGCACAGCGACGGGACCACGCCCCCCCCACACACACACAGGGCACAGCGACGAGACCACAGGCCACCCCACACACACACACAGGGTAAAGCGACGAGACCACGCCCCCCACACACACACAGGGCACAGCGATGGGACCACGGCCCCCCCCCCCACACAGGGCACAGCGACGGGATCACGGCCCCCCCCACACACACACAGGGCACAGCGACGGGACCACGGCCCCCCACAAACACACAGAGGCCACAGCGATGGAACCACGGCCCCCCGCCCACACACACAGGGCGCAGCGACGGGACCACGTCCCCTCCCCACACACAGGGTACAGTGACGGGACCACGGCCCCCCCCCACACACACAGGGCACAGCGACGGGACCACGCCCCCCCACACACACACACAGGGCACAGCGACGGGATCACGGCCCCCACCCCACACACACAGGGCACAGCGACGGGATCACGGCCCCCCCCACACACAGGGCACAGCGACGGGATCACGGCCCCCCCCCACACACAGGGCACAGCGACGGGATCACGGCCCCCCCCACACACAGGGCACAGCGACGAGACCACGCCCCCCCCCCCACACACACACAGGGCACAGCGACGGGACCACGCCCCCCCCCCACACACACACAGGGTACAGCGACGGGACCACGGCCCCCCCCCCCACACACACAGGGCACAGCAATGAGACCACAGCCCCCCCCCCACACACACACACACAGGCCAAAGCGACGAGACCACGCCCCACACACACAGGGCACAGTGACAGGACCACGGCCCCCCCCCACACACACGGCACAGCGACGGGACCACGCCCCCTCCCCACACACAGGGCACAGCGACAGGACCACGGCCCCCACCCCACACACACACAGGGCACAGCGACGGGATCATGACCCCCCACACACACACACAGGGCACAGCGACAGGATCACGGCCCCCCCCCCCACACACACACAGGGCACAGCGACGGGACCACGGCCCCCCCACACACACACACAGGGCACAGCGACGGGACCACGGCCCCCCCACACACACACAGGGCACAGCGACGGGACCACGACCCCCCCCACACACACACAGGGCACAGCGACGGGACCACGGCCCCCCCCCATACACACACAGGGCACAGCGACGGGATCATGCCCCCCACACACACACAGGGCACAGCGACGGGACCACGGCCCCCCCCCCACACACACAGGGCACAGCGACGGGACCACGGCCCCCCACACACACACACACAGGGCACAGCGACGGGACCACGGCCCCCCCCCACACACACACAGGGCACAGCGACGGGACCACGCCCCCCCACACACACACATAGGGCACAGCGACGGGACCACGGCCCCCACCCCACACACACACACAGAGGGCACAGCGACGGGACCCCGGCCCCCCCCACACACATAGGGCACAGCAACGGGACCACGGACCCCCCCCACACACACAGGGCACAGCGACGGGACCATGCCCCCCCCACAGGGCACAGCAAAGGTGGCACAGCAAAGGGACCACAGCCCCCCACACACACATAGGGCACAGCAATGGGACCATGGACACCCACCCACCGGGCACAGTGACAAGACCATGGACCCCACACATACACGGCACAGCAATGGGACCACAGACACCCTCCCACACACACACACAGCACAGCGACACAACCATGGACCCCACACACACACACACAAGGCACAGCGACACGACCATGGACCCCACACACACACGGCACAGCAATGGGACCACAGACACCCACACACACATGGCACAGTGACAAGACCATGGACCCCACACATACACGGCACAGCAATGGGACCACAGACACCCCCACACACACACACACAGCACAGCGACACAACCATGGACCCCACACACACACACACACGGCACAGCGACACGACCATGGACCCCACACACACATGGCACAGCAATGGGACCACAGACACCCCCCCACACACACACACAGCACAGCGACACAACCATGGACCCCCCCCACACACACACACGGCACAGCGACACGACCATGGACCCCACACACACACGGCACAGCAATGGGACCACAGATACCCACACACACACATGGCACAGTGATGGGACCGTGGACCCACCCCCCATACACACATAGGGCACAGCGACAGGATCACGGAACCCACACACACACAGGTCACGGTGACAGGACCACGGACCCCCCCAACACACACACACACAGGGTACAGCGACACGACCATGGACGCACACACACGTCACAGCGACAGGACCACAGACCCCCCCACACACACACACACACTCACAGGGCGCAGCAACAGAACCATGGGCCCCACACACACAGGGCACAGCGACGGGACCACGGGCCACACACACACACACACACACACACACACACACGACCATGGACCCCTTTCCCCTCACAGGGCACAGCAACAGGACCACGGAACCCCCCACACACACACACACACCCAGGCCACAGCGACGGGACCACAGGTCACACACACACACACGGCACAGCAACACGACCACGGACCCCCTCCCCCCACAGGGCACAGCAACGGGACCATGGACCACCCCCCCCAAGACACTGTTGCCAGTGGTGTTACTGGGCAGAATTCACGCCTTTCCCTGCTCCTCTAACAGGCCTGGGGTGGGGGGGGGAAGGACAGGGATATGTGCTCCCTACAGATACCCAGCCATTGCCCCAAGGAGCCAGGGCAACCCCCTACCCCCACCGCTCACAGGCTGCGCCAGATGCCAGAGCAATCCCATCCCAGGCCCAGTACCAAGGAAGGGGGGGCCCCGTCGCCCCCACGGCCATGCCTGCTGTGTAGCAGGCTGCAGGGGAGGCCGGGCGGCAAAGCCCCCAATGCATCTTAAACCCCAGCCCACCCCCAAATGCAGGGCTCAGGCAGTGCCTAGGGTGACGGGCCCCCAAGGGCACCAGGGCCAGCGAGCAGACCAGGTCGAGCCAGGACTGACGCTCACCCTCCCGGTGCCTCCAGCCACCCGTCACCCAGGCAGAGCCAGGGCATCAGGAGGCTCCTAGATGAGGGGCAGCTCCACAAGCAGGGGGCATCCACCCCCCTCAGATCCAGCACCAACCCCACCATAACACCCAGGGCCTCGGCTCTGCTCCATGGTGCCCAACTGAGAGACTAGGTGGCCCTGCACCCGACTCCCCCAGGGCCTGCACACGTCCCCCCACAGGGCCAATCTGTCTCTGGCTCCCCCTAAGCCAGCCTGCCCCCAGCTGCTCCAGGGCCTGCAAACCCTCCCGCCCCAGACAATAGGGCCAGCCTGCGCCCAGCTCCCCCAGGGCCTGCATCCCCAACCCCCTGGCCCTGTGTTCCCCCCCAGGCAGGGCTGTCCCAACCCCATCTCCCCCAGGCCTAAACCCCCCACAGGGTCAGCGCATCCCCAGCTCCCCTAGGGCCTGCACCCCCAATCCTCTGGGCCTGTGTTCCCCCTCCACGCCCCCAGGGCTGTTCCAACCCCATCTCCTCCAGGCCTATCCCCTGCCACAGGACAGCCCTAGTTTAGCTGGGTCCCAAGCACTGAGGGACTCCCCACCTTGTGCAGATGGTTCCAGCTCACTGGCTCAGTCCCACTCCAGCCTTTGGGGACCCTTAGAGCCGGCAGCCACGGGACAGCTGGGCAGCCAGGAGTTATTGCCACTAGCACACCCAGCCCCCACCTGAACCCAGCACCCTACACAGCGGGCCAACACCAGGCCACCGGGCTGAGACCTGGGGACACCTGGCTCCCGTTCGCAGCCCCACCACGGCCTGTCGCTGGGACCCCAAGCCAGTCCCGCCTCTCTTGGGGCCTTGGCTCCCCCAGCCCTTCCCTCCGGGCAGGTGGGCGCAGACCGAGGCTGTTCAGGATCGCGAGGCTCAGACCCGCCGGGAGGAAGCCAAGGCACAGGACCTCCCGCCCCCGTGCCTCCCCCGGGAAGGGGTACCTGCCATACCAGCAAGGGGCTAAGATGTCTGCATCCCCTTCCCACAACATGCAGGCCCCCAGAGCCTCCCTGCCCCACAGCCACTGGGGGACAGAGCTCCCAGGGGAGCGCCCCCCAGACAATCCCAGCACCGCCTGGCGCCTGCAGAGCAGGCATGGCCAGGGCACAGCCAGACGCTGGCACCGCTCACTCCGCGAGTGCTGCCAGGCCCACTCCCCGCCAAGGGTGCCAGCGCATGCCCCAGGCCCAGGGCCCCTCACCTTCGGCTGCGTGCCCGCGCGGCTGGCTCTCGGCAGGGCGCCCAGGCTCCGTGTGAACCTGGCCCCACTCCCCGCTCATACTTCACCTCCCACCCCACCTCAAAAGGAGTCGACGCCCACACCCCGGGTCACGCACCTCCCAGCCCCGCTCCCCAGAACACACACAGCATTAACCCTTTGGTAGCTGGCCATGGCGCCGGGGGCCCCCCCGCCCCGAAAGAGAGGAAATTCCCAGCACGCCAGGCCAACGCGTCAGAGCGCCTGGGGTGAGGCACAGCCGGGGGAACCCCCTCCCCACATACCAGCCCCGGTGGGGAGGGGAACAGGGGATGCAGAGGCCAATCGCATGGGGAAGGGGGCTCAGGGCTGCCCCCAGCCCAGCCATGGGGGTGGGGTTCCGCCAGGCCCCCTGCCCCAGCCATCTGAGCGGGGGCCCTGCTGCCTGTGGGATAATGCTCCGCTTGCCAGCTAAGTTGCAGCCCTGACACCCTGGCCAGCACAGCCCCCCGGGAGTCCCGGGGTGGGGTGTGCTGCCCAGCCCCGCAGGGAGCCTCAGCGGCTGCCTGCTCTGCTCTATCGGCTCCCAACCTGGGCTTGTCCCAGGGAGCAGGGCTGCATCAGCACCAGAGCCAGACTGCGCTGCGCTGCGTGCCGCGACGTGCCCGGCCGGCCAGCCCCAGGAGCCACCCCAGAAAGACCTGGCCTGACACGCCTGGCCCCACATGCCAGAGAACAACTGGGGCTGGCAGCTTGGCTGCCCCCAGTGCCCCAGGGCGGTGGGGGGGGGGGAAGCAGACAACCAGTGTCTGCCTGCAGGCTCCCAGCTCCCACATGCACAGCAGGAAGGTGCTGGAAAGCATCTAGGCCATGGGGGGCTCCAGCATGCGCCCCTTGAGGCTGCATTCAGGATGACCAGCATTCCCGGGTGCTCAGCAAGCTCCCACCAGCACCTGGGCAGGGCACCGCCACGTAGGGCAGGGAGCGAGATGGGCTCCTGGCAGCGTTGGGCAAGCCGCGTAGCCAGCAAGTGGATGAGATCCCAGGCAGGGCACAAGGCAGATGCTGTGAGCACGTCATATCTCACAGGCTGTTCCTGCCCTGAGCAGCTGAGCCAGCGTCGGAGCCAGGCCCCCCCTTTGCTCAGCTTCACCCCTTCCTCCTCCTGTGCACCAGGGGTGACGCTCCTGAGCTGGTGGGGGTCAGCTCCCCCCACTGATCTGCACCCACACACTGTTGGCACTGCCCCTGCCAGTGCGCTGGGTGCTCCAATCCCCTGGGCAGAGCCTATGGTGCCAGCTTTGATTGGACAGGTTCCGGGAGGTTTCATCACATGACACAATCTTCAGTTCCCAGAGACTCCAGGACAACCCTGTAGGGTTGGCAATCCTAGCAGAGCTGCGGCTTCTCACAACACACCTGTCACAGCCTGCACCCCACCCACAGCACGCACTGGGCACTCACCCTGGGCAGCCGCAGCCCTGCCAGCCACAAGGGCAGCACGGGAGAGCGCTCCTGGGGCAGCCACCGTGTCCCTAGGGGCTATGGCAGGTCGCAGGAGCAGGGCTGGGCACTCGATGAAACGCGCTGGACCTAGGAGAGCAGCAGCAGCGGGGACCTCCTGCCCCGGCAGCCGCAGTCCCCATCCCGGTCAGGCCCTCCCGCCCGGCGGCTCCAGCACCGGGGGCTCTCAGAGAGACAAGCCATGCCAGAGGGGTGGGGTGGTGAGAGGGGCCATTGACCAGTGCCGGTTTCCCAACCCCAGAGCCCCCACCCTGCCCGCCGAGTCCATGCTCACACCACACCAGTCCCCTGCCCAGCAGCACTGGGGGCCCCTGGCAGCCAGAAAGGGGGGAAGGGAGCAGCAACCCATGGCACTCAATGGCACCCAGTCCCCCAGGGAAGGGGGGTGGAGATGCAATCAAGACCTCCTCCATGGCAGCGAGTCGTTACCCACCAGTGCCAGGAACATGCCGAGCACAAATACAGAAAACAATCGCCCTGCTGCTCTGCCCGGCAACAGAACGGGCAGCTGGGGCCATGGCACTGCCCCCCACGCCACACCAAACCCCACACCACATGACCCCGGGCACACCCCAGCAGGCAGGTGCTGAACCCGAGCCCGGTGGGACGCAGCCAGGAAACATCTACAGAAGCAGCCTTGACTCGGGTCTCCTTCTGTGAAGGGTTTAAAGTGGCTGGGTCCCAGAGCTGCTCTGTGCCCCTGCTGGAGTCAACGAGCATCAGGCCCCCTTAAGGTATTTGGGGGGGTGCCAGGACTGAACTCCCCACCACACCAGACCACAGGGTTCCGGCTTTTGGCTGCAGCCATCTCACAGAGCACAGCCGACAGTCAGATCATTACTGGTGCCGCCCAGCCTGCCTGGCACCAAGCCCCCCACCTTGGGGCAGAGAGCAGCATCCTGCCCCTGGCCCCGCCCAGGGCCTCGCAGGCTCAGTCAGAGCAGCCGCGGGCCCAGGCCCCTACTGTGGGGAGTGCCAGGCCCCAACCGCCAGCCAGGAGTGGAGCAGCCAGTCTGGGGCAGCAGAGGCTGGCTCTGGGCGCCCTGGTGGGCACAGCTCCGAGAGGAAGGGCATGAGGCACCTGCCTGCCAGCCCTCCCTGCCTGCCCTTTGCCCCCATAAAGGAGGGGAACGGCTGCAGCGGAGCCAGCCCCCCCAGCCCAGGTGCGCCAGGTGCTAAGGGCAGGAGATAAGGTGGGCGAGGCGGGCAGGGAGGGGCATGGGCACAGGAGTCGCACGCAGCCCTGAGTCAGAAGGATCCCGCTGGTGGCAAGTGAGTCACCGGGTCGTCCAACCCCCGCCCCCCAGGGGTGTTGCAACCTCCTGCTTTCAGTCACCAGAGCAAACCACAAACTGCTCCCTGTCCCTGTCAGGGATGGGTCTTCGCGGGGGCTCCAGGAGCCAGTGGCACCCACCAGCCAGGCCAAAGCCAGATGGCCTCCAGAAAACCAACTATCAGGCGCCCCCCGCTACAAGCTCAGAGCCAGGCCAAGGGCCCCCTCGGAGGTGATGCTGCTGGGACAGCTGCCCCGTGCCAGCCTCAGCCTGGACCCCCCCCTTCTCCTCATGCCAGCCTCAGCCGAGACCCCCTCCACCCCCCCATGCCAGCCTCAGCCTGGACCCCGCCTTCTCCTCATGCCAGCCTCAGCCGAGACCCCCTCCACCCCCCCGTGCCAGCCTCAGCCTGGACCCCGCCTTCTCCTCATGCCAGCCTCAGCCGAGACCCCCTCCACCTCCCCGTGCCAGCCTCAGCCCGGACCCCCCCTTCTCCTCGTGCCAGACTCAGCCTCAGACGAGACCCGCCCCCTTCTCCCCGTGCCAGCCTCAGCCCGGACCCCCCCTTCTCCTCGTGCCAGACTCAGCCTCAGACGAGACCCCCCCCTTCTCCTCGTGCCAGACTCAGCCTCAGACGAGACCCCCCCCTTCTTCCCATGCCAGCCTCAGCCTGGACCCCCCCCTTCTCCCCGTGCCAGCCTCAGCCGAGACCCTCTCCACCCACCCGTGCCAGCCTCAGCCTGGACCCCCCCCTTCTCCTCATGCCAGCCTCAGCCGAGAGCCCCTCCACCCCCTGTGCCAGCCTCAGCCCGGACCCCCCCTTCTCCTCGTGCCAGACTCAGCCTCAGATGAGACCCCCCCCTTCTCCCCGTGCCAGCCTCAGCCCGGACCCCCCCCTTCTTCCCGTGCCAGCCTCAGCCTCAGCCCAGACCCCCCCTTCTCCTCGTGCCAGACTCAGCCTCAGACGAGACCCCCCCCTTCTTCCCATGCCAGCCTCAGCCCGGACCCCCCCCTTCTCCCCGTGCCAGCCTCAGCCCGGACCCCCTCCTTCTCCTCATGCCAGCCTCAGCCCGGACCCTCTCCACCCACCCGTGCCAGCCTCAGCCTGGACCCCCCCCCCCTTCTCCCCGTGCCAGCCTCAGCCGAGACCCTCTCCACCCACCCGTGCCAGCCTCAGCCTGGACCCCCCCTTCTCCTCATGCCAGCCTCAGCCGAGACCCCCTCCACCCCCCCGTGCCAGCCTCAGCCCGGACCCCCCCTTCTCCCCATGCCAGCCTCAGCCCGGACCCCCCCCTTCTTCCCGTGCCAGCCTCAGCCTCAGCCCGGACCCCCTCTACCCCCCGGTGCCAGCCTCAGCCCAGACCCCCCCGTTCTTCCCGTGCCAGCCTCAGCCGAGACCACCCCCTTCTCCTCGTGCCAGCCTCAGCCCGGGCCTCCCCCTAGCCCCCCATGCCAGCCTCAGCCCGGGCCCCCCCAACCCCCCATGCCAGCCTCAGCCTGGATCCCCCCCTTCTCCCCATGCCAGCCTCAGCTAAGACCTCCCCTTCTCCCCATGCCAGCCTCAGCCAAGACCCTGACTGCAAGGGGCTCAGACAGATTCTTGCTCCACAGCTGCCCCTCATGCACCCTCAGCACCCGCCACAGCTCTGCGCCCAGCATGCCTGGCAGCCTCAGGGTGCGAGCTCCGCATCTGCCCCAAATCCCCCACTCAGGCGGGTTACAGCTCCTATGGTGGACGGATGCCCAAGGCCGATGTCAGCAGAGTCCCTGACCCAGCCAGCCTAGCAGGCCTGGGCACCTACAACTCCCAGTACCCCAAGGAGCAGGCCCTGACAGCAGGTTCATCCCCCCCCCCCCCCCCCCAACAGTTCCTCCATGCCCAGCTCCAGGGTCCTACAAGAGCCCAAGGAAGGGGGCCAATGGGCAAGGGCCAGCCCAGGCGCTGGGGAAAGCTCGCCCAGCCAACTCCAGGGAGGAGGGTCCATCCCTGTTATCCACCAAGGAATTGGGCTCAGGATGCCAGCTAGGGCTGTGCACCCCCCACACCTCTGGCCCCACCAGTGTCACTGCCAGACGCAGACAAGCAGGGCAGCATGGCTCCTCCAACCCACTCCCCCTGCCCCAGCACAGGACAGCACCCCTGCCTGCCCCAACCCCCACACACAGCTCCCCTGCAGGACCCTCTACTCCCAATCCCATTGAGAACCACTGGGGCACCCAGATAAGCAGCCCTGACCCCCACCCCCACCCCCAAGGGACTGCAGGCCCCAGAAAGCTGCCAGATGCCCCAGGCAGCATTGCATGCTGGGATTTGTAGGCTCCATGAGCTGCACCAGAGGGTTCCCAGCCCCAGGGGGCCCAAACCAAGGGCACAGACCCCTTGTGGGTGGCTGGGGAGCAGCGTGCCAAGCAGGTGTGCAGGGTCATGGGGGGGAACATCCCTGTATCAGGCTGTGGCTGCTAGGGGAGCACCGTGTGAGGGGGAGACCCCTGCAAGGAGAGGGGTTCCACAGGGCAAGGCCCGCAGCCCAGCGAGGGCTCTGGGGGGCAGCTGGCATGGGGGGGCAGGGCCGCGTGGGAGGCAGGAGCCACGGAAGGAAGGAGTTGCTGAAACGCAGTCGATGGGGGAACAGGAAGGAAATATTAAACAGCAAAAAACCCCAAACCAAAGGGAGATGAACTCAAGGCACCGACCTCCACCCCACCCCCCACAGGAGGGGGACCAGCTTAGCCTGCCCTGCCTGGGACAACCCAGGAGCCTCAGCACCAGGCCCTTCCCCCACCCCCGAGGCCTTGAGGGAGACCCGCTCAGCCACCAGCTGCCTCCCACCCAGGCGCTCGGGCCAGTGTGCCAAGGAACCCCTACAGATCCCTCCCCCCAGCCCAGCTCAAGGCACGGACAGGGCTCCCGCCTCGTGGGAGCCTCTGCTATAGAGCCCGAGAGCTGCAAAGCAGGAGACGCAGAAGAGGCCAGCTCCGTGTGGCCCCTCCGGCTCTGCCCTTGCGCTGCTGCTGCATTTAGCCACTGCCTCCGCACCTAGCCCCGGACTGGTGGGTTAATTCCTCCCCGGGGCTCAGTCCCTGGTCTCTGCACCCCCAGCCCTGCAGCCTTGGGGTGGGGGACAGGACCCCCCTGCTGTATTCAGTTCCCGCTTCCCTCCACGTTCCCCTCAGCAGCTTCCCCACCCAGATGAGTGCAAGCAGCCATGGGAGCTGGCTGGAGGCCGGCTAGCCCTTGCTGTGGGAGGAGGAAGAGCAGGGCCAGCTCTCAGCCTGGCACCAGGATCAGTGCAATGAGCTGGGTCAGATCTCAGACCAGGAGGCCCCACTGGCCCAGCACCGAGACCCAGAGAGCAGCCCACCCTGTAGCGGGAGGGAGGCAGCTCTGCTGAATGGCCAGAGCACAGGACTGGGGATCACAACCCCCTCCCCCCATCTAGGAGCTGCAAGCAAGAACCCCCTCCTCCCTCCAAGTGCCAACACCCTGGAACGAGCGCAGCATCGGGTGCAAGATGAATCCCCAGTCAGCTCCACGCTGCAGCTCATGGGGGAGGCCGGCCCACCAGCCCCCCTGGCGTCACCTCGCGTATCAGTCCCCATAAGGGGGTGCAGGGCAGCAGGGTTCCCAGCCTCACTCCAACAAGGCCAGAGCTACAGACAGCAGGGGCGCTGGGCTCAGCACTGCGACCAGACCAAGCCAGAGCTGCCCCGTAAGGACAGCGGCTGCTTGGAGCCCAGATTGGCCCCTAGTGTGCCCCCACCCCAAAACAAAACAAAACAGCCCAGCTTCCGCCCCCAAGGCAGCTGCTGAGGCCACCGAGATGCACCTGAGCCCAGCGGCCAGGCCAGCGCTGATCCCCGCCAGCCGGGGTGGGCGGTGCTAATCCCCACAGCCTGGAATAGAGCTCAGAACTAGGCCACTGCCAAGATCCCAGCCCCACCCCGCCCGGCTCAACACTCCCACGGCCCACGCAGCGCCGGCTGCCACGCTGGGGCAGGCCGTGCTGGCCCCCCAACCATGGGGCTTGGGAACCGCTCCCCACAGCCCTGGGGCGGGATGCAGCAGCCGTTCTGCACTGGGGCAAGTGTCACAAGGGGCAACTACACCCTAGTGCTGCCCCCGGGCATGGGGCCAGCACTGACTGCCAGGGAGAATGCCCCCTGCTGAGCCCCCACTCACTCCCTGCAGCCCAGTGGCCCCCAGCCCTGCACTGGGGCCAGCACTGCCAGGGGAGAGCGCCCCCTGCTGAGCCCCCACCCGCTTCCTGCAGCCCAGCGCCCCCCAGCCCTGCACTGGGGAAAGCACTGCCAGGGGAGAGCGCCCCCTGCTGAGCCCCCACCCACTCCCTGCAGCCCAGCGCCCCCCAGCCCTGCACTGGGGAAAGCACTGCCAGGGGAGAGCGCCCCCTGTGAGCTCCCACCCACTCCCTGCAACCCAGCGCCCCCCAGCCCTGCACTGGGGCCAGCCTTGATGGGGGAGAGCGCCCCCTGCTGAGCCCCCACCCGCTCCCTGCAGCCCAGCGCCCCCCAGCCCTGCACTGGGGAAAGCACTGCCGGGGGAGAGCGCCCCCTGCTGAGCCCCCACCCGCTCCCTGCAGCCCAGCGCCCCCCAGCCCTGCACTGGGGAAAGCACTGCCGGGGGAGAGCGCCCCCTGCTGAGCCCCCACCCGCTCCCTGCAGCCCAGCGCCCCCCAGCCCTGCGCTGGGGAAAGCACTGCCGGGGGAGAGCGCCCCCTGCTGAGCCCCCACCCGCTCCCTGCAGCCCAGCGCCCCCCAGCCCTGCACTGGGGCCAGCACTGCCAGGGGAGAGCGCCCCCTGTGAGCTCCCACCCACTCCCTGCAACCCAGCGCCCCCCAGCCCTGCACTGGGGCCAGCCCTGATGGGGGAGAGCGCCCCCTGCTGAGCCCCCACCCGCTCCCTGCAGCCCAGCGCCCCCCAGCCCTGCACTGGGGAAAGCACTGCCGGGGGAGAGCGCCCCCTGCTGAGCCCCCACCCGCTCCCTGCAGCCCAGCGCCCCCCAGCCCTGCACTGGGGAAAGCACTGCCGGGGGAGAGCGCCCCCTGCTGAGCCCCCACCCGCTCCCTGCAGCCCAGCGCCCCCCAGCCCTGCACTGGGGAAAGCACTGCCGGGGGAGAGCGCCCCCTGCTGAGCCCCCACCCGCTCCCTGCAGCCCAGCGCCCCCCAGCCCTGCACTGGGGAAAGCACTGCCGGGGGAGAGCGCCCCCTGCTGAGCCCCCACCCGCTCCCTGCAGCCCAGCGCCCCCCAGCCCTGCACTGGGGAAAGCACTGCCGGGGGAGAGCGCCCCCTGCTGAGCCCCCACCCGCTCCCTGCAGCCCAGCGCCCCCCAGCCCTGCACTGGGGAAAGCACTGCCGGGGGAGAGCGCCCCCTGCTGAGCCCCCACCCGCTCCCTGCAGCCCAGCGCCCCCCAGCCCTGCACTGGGGAAAGCACTGCCGGGGGAGAGCGCCCCCTGCTGAGCCCCCACCCGCTCCCTGCAGCCCAGCGCCCCCCAGCCCTGCACTGGGGAAAGCACTGCCGGGGGAGAGCGCCCCCTGCTGAGCCCCCACCTGCTCCCTGCAGCCCAGCGCCCCCCAGCCCTGCGCTGGGGAAAGCACTGCCGGGGGAGAGCGCCCCCTGCTGAGCCCCCACCTGCTCCCTGCAGCACAGCGCCCCCTGTTGAGCCATGCCGCCCAGGGTGGGAGACTCATTTCCTCTGCAGTCCCACACACTTCTCCTGCTAAACCCCCTTCCCATCTACCTCTCTCACTCAGGCCCCACCAAACAGCACAGCATGTGCAGGGTTAATTATTACTCATTAAGAGAGGACTAATGTCCTTGCTGCCCCCCACCCCCTGGGCACCAGGGGGTCATCGGGCCACAGGACAGCCTGGACAGGTGCTGAGCAGCAGGATGTCCCCAGGCTCTGTTCCCCCTTGCCAGCAGGGGCTCCCAGGCCCCAATGCTCTGTCTCCCAGCACCAGGGTCCTTTGCCAGCTCCCTCTCACCCAGCTGTGACAGGGCAGGTCTCCCCAACACTGGGTAACCCCCAACCCTGGAGATGGGGAAGCCCAGCAAGGCACCTTCCTTCATGCTACTTCCTTCCCTGGGCAAAGCCTCTTCTCCCACCCAGCAGAACCAAGCAGCTGTACACGGAGCGGAGGGGCCTGACCAGGCTCGGGGTTGGGGGAGGACACCCAGGGGTGGAGCACAGAGTGACTGCACACTAGGCCAGCAGTGCCTGGATTCAGGAGCTCCCTTGGGGTCAGGCCCTGCTCCCCCACAGCGATCAGCCAGGACACACGGAAAGTGGCTCAGGGTCAGACTGAATAAGATCCCCCACACCTGACCCTCCGGGGGACCATGGAGTGGGGGAGGATTGGAGCAAGAGCCCAGGGCAGCCAGCTGGGGAGCAGAGCTAGCACCCCCCACCGGGCCCCCTGGGACAGCCAGGGCCCCCCACCACCGATGAGCTCAGCCTGACATCAGTGCCTGGGCTGCAGGCTGGGAGGAGACAGTGCCCAGAAGGAGAGGGGATGGCCCTGGGTATCAGGGCCCCACCCAGAGGGGGCAGTGCACAAAGACGTACTCACCAGGCTTGCCAGGTGCTGCCCATCGGGGCCCAGGCTGGAGCAGCGGGGACAAGCCGGCAGCAGCAGTGCACGCACACCCTGAGCCTGCCTGCTGGGAGAGGCCAGAGCTCGCCTGACCTACTTCTCCTTCCGCATCACCTGCTTTCATTTTCCCTCCTGCAGCCTGGTCCCCCCCACCATGGGAACCCGGCCAAGTCATGCCGGCTGCTCCCTGGGGACGTGGGGCTCCAAGGCCCAGCAGCTCCAGAAGGTGCCAAGAATGCACATGGGCAGGGCACGGACTCCATGAGTGGCTCAGCGCCTCCCCGCAGGAGCTGAAGGTCACCAGCCTTGGGGGAGCTGGCATGGTGGGGGTGGACGGAGCGGTTCTCTGGGGGCTCCCTGAATGGGCACCGGGCACCAGGCATCTCCTGCTGGCTGAGTCTCAGCCTGGCCCCCCGCAGCAGGGAGCAATCCCCAAGATCCCCAGGCCCAGGCTGAGACCCACCATCTGCAGGATGTCAGAGCCCAGCTCCTGACTCCAGAGTCCCGTGTGGGCGCCCCACCTCCAGGGTGCCCCTTCTCGCTGCAGCCAGGGACACAGCATGCTGCCCCCTCGGCCCAATGGGGCTCACCCTGCCCCCCACGGGGGAGCACGAAGGAGTCTTCCATCACATCCAGACTCAAATCTGCCCCCGCCCCGACACGTGACTCCTGGAACTCCACCTCCCCAAAGCTGGACCCCCCCTTCCCCAGCACGCCAAGGTTACTGCGGCAGGTCCCAAGGTACGGCGTGGGCTCCCGGGGCTCCAGCACGCTATCAGTAGCAATTTCTCGGTGGTTTCATCATCCACCCCCTCCTGCTGGGGAAGAGGTTCCTCGGCTGGGCATGGCAGCAGCCCCTGCTGCTCCGAGCTTCAGCGTCCCCAGGCCGGACCAGGCTGGGCCACTCTGGCCCACTGACCCCCTCCTGCTGCACCCCTCAGAGGCCTGAGCTGGGGAGGGTGCCCAGGGCACCAGCACACGGGGCCCTCCATGCACCCTGGGACCCAGAGGTGCCCCAGCCAGGGGACATGGATTCAGGGGGTGTTGGGAGGAGCTGGGGCCCAGCTGCACTCCCTGGGTCTCAGGGAACAGCTCCAAGCCCCATTGCTCAGCACCCTGTGTGATGCAGCTGGGACTCCTCCCTCCCCCTAAATACCCTCCGGATCTCAGAGCCTCCGTAGGGTGCTGCTGGCACAGCAAGGCCACTGCCACTGAACTCCCAGGAACACACCAGCCAGGAGGAAAAGCGGCACTGCCTGCCGGCCTGACTCCCATTGCTCACGCCTCACCCACCCCACAAGTCACCCTCCACCCCACACGTCCCGCACAGCCAGTGGCGCCTCCTCCAGGGACGCTTGTGGCCCAGTCAAGCTTTGGCTGCAGACACAGCCCACCTACCCCGAGCCCTCCTGCCCAGCCTCCTCCAACCCCCGGGGCCCTCTAGCGCTGCCTTCTCCCCCACACCAAGCTCAAGCTCCTTGTCCTGCCTTTCAAGGCCCTACAGAGCACAGCCCCTCCCTTCCAACCTGCTGACGCTTCCCCAGCGTGCCCGCGCCCTCCTCACACACTGCCATCCAGGCCTCCAGAGAGACCTGCAAGGCCCCCTCCCTTTCCACAGCTCTGTGCCCAAAGGATGCCAGCCAAGTGAGGGGCCCCGCAGGGTGCCGCACGCGGGAACAGCTGATAGGTACGTCCCTGGACGGCAAGCAGGCAGAACCCAGAGGCGCCAGAGTGCAGCAGCCTGCCCCACTCTCAGCAGGAGTTGATTCCCTATTAAGGAGGGGAAAACTGAGGCACAAAGGAAGGCAGAGACTCGCCACCCAAAGCCGCAGTGTCAGAAGCTAGAAGTAGAACCCAAGAGTCCCCCAGCCCCCTGCACTCTAACCACTAGACCCAATTCCCCTCCAAGAGCCAGGAGAGAACCCAGGAGTCCCAGGCAGTAGCCGTGAGAACAGCCCCTGGACTCTGGCCCAGCAGGAGCTGTCCTGGGAAGGTAGATCCCAGCAGGTCAAGGGGAGTCTCAGCCCTGAGACAGCAGCTGCTCGTCATCCCACTGCGGCCCAGACAGAGTTGGGAGGGTAAATACGCACCCCACCCCCTGGGTAAACACCGTGACCAGGGGCGGCCAGCTCGGGTGGGAACAGCTGCCATGGGCTGGGCACACTCAGGGCAGAGTCCAGCAGCCTCCAAGCAAGGTGAGAGTGATGGAGCACCAGATTCCCGGCAGGTGGCCCCCAGAGCAGAGTCTGACCCAGATGCCCCAAGAACTCCCGTGCCAGACACACACTGTCATCCTGGGATACATAAGCATTAATGAGGGCAGGGAGGGGTGGATTATCCCTTCCCAGCAAGACCCCCTTCCATTCAGGGACACGTGACATTTCCACAGAACGGTCCCTCGCCAAGGGACAGCCAGAACAGCCCCCCTCCATTTACTGTAGGCCCTACACAAACAAAGCAGATCACACGTGCTAAGCGATGGCTGGGGGGGAGGGTCTTCGGTTAAGTGCAGGGCCTAGTTCAAGTGGCCACAAGCATTAGTCAGCGACTGCTGCAGGATAGATGATGGTGACACCCAGTTCCTCCCTGCTCTGCCGGCCAACGGGGGGGCTGCTCCCTTGGGCCACCACTGGGCATCAGAGCGGCCAGGGCACCAGAGGGCAAGGGGCCCTGTCCCCAGCGGGATGCGGAGGTGGGGGGTGAGCGCTCACCAGGTTTGTTACTGTTGGGTCACAAGCCAGGCAGAGGTAAATAGGACCTAGAAAGGCCCAGATCACACTGTCCTCCCACTGGGGCCTGCCCAGCCATGGGGTGGGGGGAGCTCGGCCGGGAAGAGCCCCAATGCCTGAGCAGGCCACCCCCTCGATTGTATTGGGGGGGGGGTCTGCTTAGCTCTAGCCATACTGAGTTTCTAGCCCAGCGACAGCCCTCTCCAGACACAGCGAACCACGGCAGGAACCACGGTTCCCCTCCCCACCCCTGCCAGTTTAGCCCAGTAAGAATCAGACTCCCCCACCCAGACGCGGCCAGCGCAGGGGATGCGACGAGTAATCCTCCCCACCCTTCTCCTCTCCTCCCGCCTGGCACCCTGCCCACCCACAGCTTCCAGCACAGCCAGAGCCAGCGGCCTGGCGACGTGTCCACATTCGCCGTAACTTGCCGCTCCCAAAGGGTGCACTCAGGGTTTCCATTCCCGCCCCCAGCGCGCCAGGGGTGCTGTGCCCGGTGGGGCCCGAGCCCCGGGCAGCCCTTTACCCAGCCGGAGACCGAGCTGGCTCTCCGCAGGGAGCTGCCAACAGCCCCAAGGGGCACCAGCCGGGCTAGCCGGGGCCCAGGCAGCGCAGATCTAGGGAGCCGGTGTCTCCGATCCCCTGGGCCAGGCCGGGCCGGGCACACCCGTCCTGCCACTCACCTACCAGCCTAAGGAGGGTTATTTATAACCCCAGACCTGAGCCACCAAGCAGGCCTGCTCCCGTCCCAGGGGTGACGGGGGCTCCGCTCAAGGGACCACGACGCACCTGGCGGGGTCCAGGGAGAGACCCGAGCTGGGGCAGGGGGCGGGGGAGTGACAGGAGCCAGCCCACCAAGGGGGCGCTAATGGGGCGCGGGACAGCCGGCCCCCCCCAGCAATGCCCGCCCGGGGGCTCCAGGCAGCTCCAAGCGCAGGACTCACCGGTCTCCGCTCGGCTCAGGTGCGGCAGGCGGGGTCCGTGCGCTCCGCTGGGGGCCGGACTCCAGGGGCCCCTCGCTCTGCCCGCCCCTGCGCTCTCCCCACCTCACTCACCTGTCCCGTCCCGTCCCGCCCCCCGCGGTCCCCACCTCGCTCACCTGGCCCGCCCAGCCCCGCCCCCCACCTGTCCTACCTCCAGCGGCCTCCCCCGCCTCGCCTCGCCGCAGCCCGGCCCCTCCGCCGGCCGGGCCCCCCCACTCCCCTCCCGACCCCTCCCCTCCACCTGGCCCCAGCCGCTCAGCATCTCCCCCTCGCCCTCCTTAGCCGGCTACCAGGAAGCGCCCGCCCCCGCCCAGCTCATTGGATGGGGGGTGGGTTCCCAGCCTCTCATTGGTGGGGGGTGCTGCCCTTCGGGCCCCCCAGAACACACCCCTCAGGGGCGGGGGGAGGAGGGAGGAGCTGGCGGGGCGGGGGGGTGGAGGGAATGACAGTGTTTGCAGCAGCAGCGGCTCGGGTCCCCGTCCCCCCCCGGCTAATAGGGCCCTTAAAGCTGCACCGCTCCCTTGGGGGGCTCGCAGCGCTAGCGGTGGGGGGGGGCTGCCCGGAATGGGGGGTGCTCGCAACACGGGGGACAGGGCGTGCTCCGGATGTGGGGGGCTCGCACAGCTGGGAGGGGGCTGTCCGGGATGGCGGGGGGGCTCGCAGCGCGGGCGGGGGTCCCTGCCCGGGATGAGGGGGCTCGCCGCGCGGGCGGGGGGCCCTGCCCGGGATGGGGGGGCTCGCCGCGCTGGTGGGGGTGGACCCTGCCAGGGATGTGGGGGGCTCGCAGCGCAGGCGGGGGGCCCTGCCCGGGATGGGGGGCTCGCCGCGCTGGTGGGGGTGGGTCCTGCCCGGGATGGGAGGCTCGCAGCGCGGGCGGGGGGCGCTGCCCGGGATGGGGGGGGTGTCGCAGCGCTGGCAGGGTCCCTGCCCGGGAGGGGCGGGAGCGGCGGGCGGGGAGGAAGGTGAGTCAGAGCGCTGGGGTGGGACGGAGGCTGCAGCTGGAAAGGATGACCCGTCCCTGGCCGGCTCTCTCCGGTGGAGGGGTCCCGGCCTGGCAGGGGAGCCCCAGGACTGGACACCCCCAAAGGCCCGGCCGAGACGCAGCTATCGCTAGCCCGTGACTGCAAAGTGCTGCGGCGGGAGCTGGCCCGGCTCCCTGCCCTGGCCAGGGCAGGCTTGCCAACCCTCCAGGACTGGCCTGGAGTCTCCAGGAATTAAAGATTATGTCACCTGATGGAACCTCCAGGAACACGTTGAACTAAAATTGGCAACCCTAGAGCAGGGAGAAGGCCTGTTCCCTGGCGCCCTGCCCTGGCTGGCCCTCTGTCCAGCTGGCTCTCTCTCCATCTGTCCATCCCTCCCTCCTTCTGTCCATCCCCACACAGATCCCTCTGTCCGTCCACTCCTCCCTCCGTCCATCCCCACACAGATCCTTATGTTCATCCCACTGTGTTCTGCTGTTTATCCCTCCGTCCGTCTGCCTGTCCCTCCATCCAAACATCCCCACACACATTCCTCTGTCCCTCCCTCCAGCCATCCCCACATAGACCCATCGCTCCATGTGCTCTGTAAACAGACCAGGCGAAGCACTGAGGCACTGACACAGCCAGAACGGGGGACGCTTTCCCTCCCCACCGCCCCCACCTGACTGGCTGTTCTCGGGCAACATCAGTGTCAGCCAGCAGGAAAACCGGTTCGCTCACTCGCAGCCCCACGCCCTGGGCCCTGCTTGTCAGAACATAAGAACGGTCCTACTGGGTCAGACCAAAGTCCATCTAGCCCAGTGTCCTCTGCCGACAGCAGCCAGTGCCAGGTGCCCCAGAGGGAGTGAACAAACAGAACAGGGAATCAGCAAGTGATCCATCCCCTGGCGCCCATTCCCCGCTTCTGGCAAAAAATGTCCAAATGTCTCACCTGCACCTGGGCATAACTACCCAGCCAAAAGAGAACCCAGCATGCAGGCTGAGGCGCTGAGAGAAGATGGATTTGGGTCAGAACACAGGATTGGGAGCCAGGACTCCTAGAGTCTGTCCCTGGCTCTTTGAGGGGAGTGGGGCCTAGGGGGTTAGAACAGAGGGGCTGGGATCCAGGACTCCAGGGTTCTAACCTTGTCTGCCAGAGTCGCTGGGTGGCCTTAGATGATGTCCCCCAGCCCCAGCTCGCTGCATAGAGGTGGTGATGTGAACAGAGGCATAGCCCCTAAAATAGCCCAGGCCCTGCTTTCTCCGGGGGACTCTGAGGTGATGGGAGAGGGGTATCCACACATCACCAGCCTCCCTTCCCTGTGCCCACCTGGGAGAGTGCCAGGAAGGACCCAAGGCAATGGGGGCACTCAGAGCAGGCAGGAGGGCAGGGCAGGCCAGGGTGGGGCAGGCTCCCTGAGCAGCAGCTCCCCCCACCTGTGCAGGTGACTCAGGTGGGGTCACAGGCACAACCTGTTTGGCCACAACCAGCGCCCAGGAGGGAAAGAATCAAAATGTTCCTGGCTCCTTGCTCACCTCAGCTCACCCCACCTGCCCCTGCCCCCACCTGCTGCTCCAAGGAGGGGCTCCCTGGCGGCCTGATTCAGACATGGCCCTGGGCCAGGCCCCCACTGCCCAGACACCAAACCAAACAGGGGCTCTGTACAGACATTAGCTCACTGGCAGGAGGCAAGTCCATTCCGGGGGCAGGGATCCAGCTCCGGCTCTCCCCTCCTGCCGGATCACTGCCCCCAGAGTCCATTCCAGTGGGCTCAGATCCAGGGCTGGGTCATCCCTCCTGCTGGGGCAATTACCCTGCACATACCTGGCTGCTGACCCAACAAGAGGGTTCAGCCCTTGGGGCCCCCCGTGTGTCCCCAGTGGGGTGGGGGAGGGTTGCAAACCTGTCCTCTGGGGCGATGGCCCTGAGGTGCCTAGCCCTGGCTGCCCCCCCCCATCCCTTCCACCCCACCGGGGCAAGTCCTCTGCATCACCAGAGAGAGAGAGAGAGAGAGGAGCAGCTTTGGTCCACCTGCTGCTCCCTCCATCCATCTTTCCATCCCTTTCCCCCTTGCTCAGCAAAGCCCTCGCACACTGCTTACAATAACCCACATGCGGGCTGGGGGGCAGAGGGAGCTGGCTCAGGAGCCACCCAGGGGCCAGGCGAAAGCTGTGGTACCTCCAGGGAATGG
The DNA here is from genome assembly GCF_025201925.1 of Gopherus flavomarginatus. Classification (NCBI taxonomy): domain Eukaryota; kingdom Metazoa; phylum Chordata; order Testudines; family Testudinidae; genus Gopherus; species Gopherus flavomarginatus. The sequence continues at coordinate 24,846,121 of NC_066636.1, read as the reverse complement.
CCTGCCTGGCCCAGCCTGGCTGCTGGGTCTCCCTTGGCCTGAGCAGGCAATGGGGGAGGGGGCTGCTGAGGAGCTGGGGATGCGTGGGGACGGATGAAGCGAGTGAGGGGGAAATCCAAAGAAAATCCCCTCTTTGGTGCTGACTTGTAGCCAGCCCAGCCACCCACCTGCCTGAAACCAGCCTCCCACGGTCCCTCCCACTTTCACTTTCAGGGGCCATGCAGCTGCACCCCGGGGAGGTGTGGGGGGAGCTGGGGGTCCAGGATGTGTCTGGCAGACTCGGTCCCTGGGAGGATCCTGGAATCAGGGCCACCACAGGCTGAAAGTGCCAGGCTCTGGGCAATGCTGGGCAATGCCAGGCAGGCCTGGCCTGGGCCTGCTGAGGGCTGGGCACCATTGTTGGGCCCTGTGTGCTGGGTGGGGGGCACTGCACTCTGGGAAATGGGATGCAGAGGTGCAGACCCTGCCCTGCAGAGACATCCACGTCCCAGCCCAGCTCCTGGGGGCATCATACAGGTGGGGGGAGCTTCCGAGCCTTCCTGCACCCTGACCACTTCAGAGGCAGCTCGGGGGATGAAAGGCGCCCAGTGCTTCGTGTCACAAACCCCCTGAGGCCGCCAAGAGCCGAAATCAAACCCACCGCAGGCCCCGGCGTCGCCAGCTATTTATAGATGCTGCAGGGGAAATGATTCTAAGGAGGAACCGGCAGGAGGGGCAGGAGCCCCCAGCTCTCTGTGCCCGCCCAGGCCAGGCCCACAGCCTCCCACTTCCGCCTAGGGCAGCACCAAGTGCTACTGGGCCGCCCAGTTCAGCTGCCAGAGCCCACGGGGGTGGGAGCCCAGCACTGGACAAAGAGATTCCTCTGCAGAGCAAGAGGCCATGGACAGCATCTGGCCTCCCTTTTGCCCTGGCCTCCCCGCTGCACATGGTGCCAGCTAAGCCCCTCGCTGGCTACTGGGAGTCAGGCCTGGGCACTGTGCAGGCACCCCCCCCAACACGCCCTGGGTCCAGTGGGTAGCAAGGGGAAGTGCTTGCAGCTGGCAAGGCGGCACTCCTCCTCCCTCGCTTCCCCATTCCCTCGCTCTCTCTCCCCCTCCCCCAGTTTTCTCTAAGTCGGGCGGCTTCTCTGCAAGCACCGTGGGCTGGATTGGCGCCTGTTTATAGGAAAGAGTCTCTCCCCCATAGCCCCCCCAGGGCTTGCTGAGCCCGCAGCCCCTAGTGTTCTAGGAACCAGACACCAAACCACACAGCCCACCGGCGCCCCTCCCTTGCCCCAGTGCAGGCTGGCAGACACCAACCCCTTCCCCGGTTGGGGGTGCACGGTGCTATTTTTAGCCACTGGTCTATTTTGGGGTGTGGGGGCTGTGGCTGTGTCACACGGGGGCTCGGCCCATCCCCGTCGCTGCTGCCATGGGCCAGCCTGTCAGCCAGAGCCCCCGAACCGCCCATGTGCAGCTGGCACCCCCAGCTCAGCCCTGGTCTGGGCCGTGCCCCCTATCGCAGACCCTGGGGCAGTGGCATGGCTCAGCCCCAACGCTCCCAGCATGAGAGAGCTGGGAAGTTGCTTTGCAGGTGCCTCGGCCCCACTTGGCCCAGGGGCCCTGAGCAGGGCAGGGGCATCGACGGGCACTCACCTTCCGCCCCCCCCAGGACACAGCCCTCCCAGGGCGCTGGGCAGCACAGCAGGGATGAGGACGCCTGACGGCAGTGGGGCCAGCCTGAGGCCAGGGAGCCTCTGATCCCATCTCTGCCCAGCCGGGCAGCGTGGCAGGAAGGACCGGGCGGTCATTGCCGACAGCTGCGGGCGGCATTGGCTTCTTCTGGCCTGCAGAGGGCGCTGCTGGGCACCGACCGGGGAGAGGCGCCTCGGAGCCGGAGTGCAAAGGAGTCGGCATGGGCAGCACGTGTGTGTGCGCGCGCGCAGGGGTGTGTGTGCAGGGAGTATGTAAGTGTGTGTGTGTGTGTGTGTGTGTGCAGGGGGTATGTACGTATGTTTGTGTGTGTGTGTGTGTGTGCAGGGGTGTGTGTGTGTGTGCAGGGGGTATGTATGTATGTTTGTGTGTGTGTGTGTGTGTGCAGGGGTGTGTGTGTGTGCAGGGGGTATGTACGTGTGTGTGCGTGTGTGTGTACAGGGGGGTGTGTGTGCGCACGCGCAGGGGTGTGTGTGCAGGGAGTATGTACGTGTGTGTGTGTGTGTGCAGGGGTCTATGTGTGTGTGCAGGGGGGTATGTACGTGTGTGTGTGTGTGCAGGGGTGTGTGTGTGTGTGCAGGGGGTATGTACGTGTGTGTGCGTGTGTGTGTGTACAGGTGTGTGTGTGTGCGCACGCGCAGGGGTGTGTGTGCAGGGAGTATGTACGTGTGTGTGTGTGTGTGTGTGCAGGGGTCTATGTGTGTGTGCAGGGGGTATGTACGTGTGTGTGTCTGTGCAGGGGTGTGTGTGTGTGTGCAGGGGGTATGTACGTGTGTGTGCGTGTGTGCAGGGGGGTATGTACGTGTGTGTGTGTGTGCAGGGGTGTGTGTGTGTGTGCAGGGGGTATGTACGTATGTTTGTGTGTGTGTGTGCAGGGGTGTGTGTGTGTGTGCAGGGGGTATGTACGTATGTTTGTGTGTGTGTGTGTGTGTGTGTGCAGGGGTGTGTGTGTGTGCAGGGGGTATGTACGTGTGTGTGCGTGTGTGTGTACAGGGGTGTGTGTGTGTGCAGGGGGTATGTACGTATGTTTGTGTGTGTGTGTGTGTGCAGGGGTGTGTGTGTGTGTGCAGGGGGGTATGTACGTGTGTGTGTGTGTGCAGGGGTGTGTGTGTGTGTGCAGGGGTATGTACGTGTGTGTGCGTGTGTGTGTACAGGTGTGTGTGTGTGTGCAGGGGGTATGTACGTGTGTGTGTGTGTGCAGGGGTGTGTGTGTGCAGGGGGTATGTACGTGTGTGTGCGTGTGTTCGTACAGGGGTGCGTGTGTGTGTGCAGGGGTATGTATGTGTGTGTGTGTTCAGGGGTGTGTGTGTGTAGGGGTATGTACATGTACACGTGTGTGTGTGTGCAGGGGATATGTACGTGCATATGTGTGCAGGGGGTATGTGTGTGTGCATGTGTGTGCAGGGGTAATTGTGTGCGCATGTGTGCAGGGGTTATGTACGTGTGTATGTGCATGTGTGCAGGAGTGTGTGTGTGCATGCAGGTGTGTGCACGCAGGGGTGCGTGTGTGTGCACAGGGGTGTATGTACGTGTGTGCACACAGGAGTGCATGTGTGTGTGTGCACATGTGCAGGGATGGGGGGTGTAGAGGTGTATGTACCGGCATGTGAACAGCGGTGTGTGTTTGCGTGTGCAGGGATGTGTGTGCCCATGTGTGTGCATGCTAGCCTGTGAGGGGTGCATGGACATGCGTGTGACACATCTGGCTGGTCTGCCCAGTGAACCTGCTCTGGGGCCATGGGCTGTGATGTGGAGGTGCCCGGTGTTTGGGGTGGGGAGGTGCATATCAGAGCCATGGCAGGAAGGCCCCCACCCTTCAGCCATGATTCTAAGCTAAGGGAGACCATGTGCTCCCAGGCTGGGGTCCCTCCCTGCCTCACGCCCAGACCTAGCTGTGATGGAGCGATACCTCTAGCACCCAGCACTGGGGGGCTGGCCCTTCGCCAGCTGCCACAGTGATAATCGAGCTCCCCAGCTCCCCGGGCAGCGCTGCAGCTCCCCACCCACTGGGCACAGGAGGTGGGGCCGGCGCAGGGACAACACCTGGCAGCAGCGATTCGGTGGCACCGTTTATTGGAGTTATAAATAACAGCGATGGGCCGGGCATGTGGCTAGAAGAACACAGAACTCCTCACGCAGCACCAGTGCCGGCCCGTCCCAGCTCCAGCAGGGCCCCTCTGCCCTGCCAGGCTGGGCCTGGTGCTGTCTGCTGCATGCAGGACACCCTGCCAGTCAGGATAACTCCCCTGCCAGCCCCGGAGCCCTCTAACACGGGGGCTTTGGCTGCTGCTTGCCACCTGGCCCCTGCTCCATCCTCAGCCCTGCTGGCTCCTTCTGCCAGCTCTGATCTGCCCCAGCCTCTCCCCACCACTCTCTGTGCCTCCCTCTATGCACGGACCAGCCTCTGTGCCCCCACCCCAGAGCCCAAGCTCTGAGGCTTTCAGGATACCCCTGAGCCCAGGGGATTGGGGCCTGTTCAGAGCCTCCATGGCTAAGAATTCACCCTATGCTGAGTCCTGCCCCCACTGCTACCTCCCTCCTGCTTCACCTCCTCCCCCCTTTGCAGACGTGCTCAGCCACTCTCTACCTCGAACCCACACCCAGCCCAGCCCAGCCCAGCAGGCTCCCAGTGGGGGCTAAGACCCGCTCACCCCCTGGGCCAGTGCCCAGAATGGATCAGCTTGCCCAGCATGTGGCAAGTAGGAAGGAGGTCGGGCTGGCACATGGACCTGCTCCCCCGCACTTGGCAGGTGTTTTATCTACTTTTCTTTACAAAAACAAGATAATTTGAAATAAATGTGAGAACCGCCCAGTCCCCCGCTCCTGCCCCTTCCCCCCGCCAGGCGTGTCCGACACCACAGGGCAGGGAAGGGGCTGGGGGGAGGGCAGAGGGACGGGGTGGGGCTGGGGTAAGGGGAGATGGGCTGGGGAAGGGTCTGGGGGGAGGGTAGAGGGACAGGGGCTGGGGGTAAGGGGAGATGGGCTGGGGAAGGGTCTGGGGGGAGGGCAGAGGGACGGGGTGTGGCTGGGGTAAGGGGAGATGGGCTGGGGAAGGGTCTGGGGGGAGGGTAGAGGGACGGGGGCTGGGGGTAAGGGGAGATGGGCTGGGGAAGGGTCTGGGGGGAGGGCAGAGGGATGGGGGATGGGGGTAAGGGGAGATGGGCTGGGGGAGGGCAGAGAGACGGGGTGGGGCTGGGGTAAGGGGAGATGGGCTGAGGAAGGGTCTGGGGGGAGGGTAGAGGGACAGGGGTTGGGGGTAAGGGGAGATGGGGTGGGGAAGGGTCTGGGGGGAGGGTAGAGGGACGGGGGCTGGGGGTAAGGGGAGATGGGGTGGGGGAGGGTAGAGGGACGGGGGCTGGAGGTAAGGGGAGATGGGGTGGGGAAGGGTCTGGGGGGAGGGTAGAGGGACGGGGGCTGGGGGTAAGGGGAGATGGGCTGGGGAAGGGTCTGGGGGGAGGGTAGAGGGACGGGGGCTGGGGGTAAGGGGTGATGGGGTGAGGGACGGGATGGGGGAGGGCAGAGGGACAGGGTGGGGCTGGGGTAAGGGGAGATGGGGTGAGGGAGGGGATGGGGGAGGGCAGAGGTGTGGGATTTCCAGAGGGATGGGGGTGGGGGGCTGGAGATAAGGGGAAGAGGTGCGGGGGAGGAGGCTGGGAGGCAGGCCAGGGGAGAGGGGCAGACAGGGGCTGACCAGGGCCATAGCGCTTGGGCTGGGGATGGCTGGAGAGGCCCATAGGCCCAAGCTGCAGGCTCGTGATGGGGTCGGGGCGGAGGGAGGCTGCAATGGGGTTTCTAGGCAGAGAGGCCAGAAGCTGCAGGGCCAGAGCCTAGCATAGGCAGCAGGGCCAGGCCTCAGAGGCGGGGGCCCGAGGGACGCTCCCCCACTCCACTTGGCTGCAGGGCCCGTGGCCGCAGCGGGAGTAGCTGTGCTGGGCTGTGCCCCCGGCTCAGCGGGGCTTGGTGAGCAGGATCTCCAGCCAGCAGGGGCAGGCGGTGATGAACTGCCGGGAGTAGCAGGGGCCCCAGCCCTTGGCGAAGCTGATGCGGATGCTGTTGGGGTCGCAGGGCCCATCGCCTGGCCTCCGCCAGCTGGCCTGGCCACCCGCGCGCTCATAGTCAAAGACCTGCAGGGAGTAGCCGGGCAGCACCTTGCGCACGGGCAGGCCGCGGGCGCCAGGGGGCCCCAGCGTGGGAGAGCTGGCGAAGATGGGGTGCTCGCTGCGGTTGTAGGCCCACACCCCGTCCCGCTCCTGGCTCAGCAGCAGCCCACGGCCGATCTTGCTCCGGGCCCGGCGCACGGCCGCACTGCGCCTCTCAGCCTGCAGCTGGCCCAGGGAGAAGCCGTTCCCCTGCGGCAGCTCGCAGAAGATGTTGACGGAGGTTTCGTGCACGGCGTAGAGACGGCCCACCCGTGTCCGGTGCTCCCAATAGGCCAGCTTGCACCAGCAGCCGTCCCTGGTGGTGCTCCATGCCAGGCTGGGGTCTGCAGGGGTGAGAAGGGAACCCCTGAGCCCACGCACAGAGCAGCCCCCAGACACCCCCACCAAGCCCCCAGAGAATGAACAGACCACCCAGGGACCCTCCCCGGCGCTGGGATGCAGCCCCTCTGGGGTGGGACGTGGAGGGTGTTTATACAGGGACCCCTCCCCCAGCACTGGCTGTGAGGAGGGGAACATTAGGGCTAGTTAAACAGGGATCCCTTGCCTGGTGCTGAGAGGCAGCTGGCTCTGGGGTGGGGCACGGGGGCTGGTTATGCAGGGACCCCTCGCCTGGCACTGGCCATGGGTGAGCTGCAGGGCTCTGGATACAGCCACACAGAACCAGTTTAGCCCCGGCAGTGGCAGGGGGCTGGGTGCAAGCCGGCCTGAATGCCCCAGCTTGAAGTTCAGCCCAGCCAGCGGTGTGGGCAGGTGGGGAACGGGCCCTGGGCTGTGCAAGGGCCAGTTTCAGGCCCCATCTCTGCTGGTGAAGAGGAGCTGCCTCACTCTGCATCTCAGCGTGGCCGGCAGGGGCTCAGACCCACCACGCTGGCCCTCCTGGGGTTCTGGCTGCCTGATCCCACTGGCCCCAAGCAGATGGCCATGACCCCCTCAGTGCCCCAGGCTCGGCCCCCCAGGGTATCGTGGGGCAGCTGGGCTGGAGCAGGGCGTCCGACTCCATCGCGGAGCCGGACAATCACCGGGGGCGTGAGTCATGGTGGGGTGCTGGGAGCCGGCACGTAGGCCCAGGACGGCTCCAGCCACCGTCCCAGGGGACCGCCCGCCATGGCACGGCAAGTGTGGGGTGGGCCCGGCAGTGGGCGCCGGTCCCAAGGCCCTGGAGCCGTGGGAGGGAGCCGGTGGCCGGCAGCCAGGCCGGAGCGCGGCTTGTGCGTCAAGGCACATTGTGAGTGTCCCTGTGGGCAGCACTTCCTGCAGCGGGGAACGCGGACAGGCCAAAAATAACAGGCGCAGCCGGGGCTGGGGGCCGGCCGGAGCCACCCGCTCCCTGCAGACAGGAACCCCCTGGCCCTGGCTGCTCTAGGCAGCTTTTCCTCCCAGGCTCGGTGGGAGGGCCTGACTCAGGGGAGTGGGGGCTGGTTGTCACCCCCACCAACCCCTTCCCTGCAGCCCCAGAGGAGATGGGGGCAGCAGCAATGTCAGATCTGCTCTGGGAGCTCGGGCAGGGCTGGGGAGGGGACCCTGCTCTGCAAAGGGCTGAGCCAGCAGGTGAGGGCCCAGTGGACCCCAGGGGCCCCATGTTGGCAGCTCTTCAGGCTCCAAGGGCCAGGATGGCTCAGCGGGTGCCCTGCACCCCTGACTTATGGGGGAGGGGTGGCACCTGACCCACACGTGGTACTGCTGGCTCCTGAGTGGGGGGCTTCTCCTTGCTCCACCCAGGAGCCCTTCTTCCCCAGTGAGGCCCCCACTGCAGGAGGAAGGTGGCAGCAGGATACCCCCGATACCAGGGCTGCAGCCTCTGCAGCCTGGCAGCTCCAGTCCCCACCCAGCCCAGGGCTGGTCATCTGGAGTCTCCTGACGCTCCCCTCCTGGGCCTGGGGGTCAAATCCCCTGGGTGCCCCCCAGTCCCTGTGGGCATCCCTTGCGCCCCGGTCCCCACCGTACCTCGCCAGTCTCCATGGGCGTTGCAACCAGACTCCAGGTGGCTGGAGTTGGGGCGCTCTGACACCTCTGCCCAGGGGCAGCTGAAGGGGGAGATTTTGGAATAAGGGGGCGGTGGCGTCTCTGAAAGAGAACCAGACAAGAGCGGAAACCAGTGAGCAGCTGTCCCTGGGGCATCCCCCTCCCCACCCCACCCTGATGCCAGCCCTCCCCTTCCGGCGCAAAGCAGCCCCAAAAACAGCAGGGCAAGGGGGACCAAGTTCTGGGGATAGACAGACAGACAGAGGGGCTGTCTGGGAATAGATAGATAGATAGATGATGAGGGGGTGTAGACAGATAGAGGGGGCGGATGGGGATAGATAGATAGATAGAGGGGGTGTGTGGGGATAGATAGATAGAGGGGGTGTGTGGGGATAGATAGAGGGGGGGTGTGGGGATAGATAGATAGAGGGGTGTCTGGGGATAGATAGAGGGGGCGGATGGGGATAGATAGATAGAGGGGGTGTCTGGGGATAGATAGATAGAGGGGGTGTGTGGGGATAGATAGATAGAGGGGGTGTCTGGGGATAGATAGAGGGGGTGTCTGGGGATAGATAGATAGATAGAGGGGGTGTCTGGGGATAGATTGAGCAATCGAGTGGTGGGGGCAGGGGGGCAACCACCCTTCCCATGCTGACCCCCCACTCCGAGCGGTGCTGCTTGGCAGTGGGGGAGGTCTGCCGTGGGTAGGCCCCCAGCCCGGCCCCCCTGGCCCACTCACCGGGCATGGCGAGCCGGCTGAGGTGGTGGGGGTTGCAGCAGAGCGTGGCCCCCTCGCCGCAGCCCCCCCAGCCCCCAAAGCTCTGGCAGCAGCTGAGGCGTTTGAGCTCGTGGGGGTCCCGGAGGTCAGGCCAGCGATAGAGCCGACAGAGCAGCACCTGAGGGGGCAGGGCCTGCTTGGTGCCACGCTGCTCTGCCCGGGCCACCCAGACGCAGCCCGACTGCCCGGCTCCCCGGCTCTCCACCGCCTGCACCAGCAGCTCCAGCTCCTCGTCCTTCAGCTTCTTGAAGAGGGCGTGAGCGGCGGGTTTGAGGGCGCCGTGCCCATCCTCGGGGCCGGGCCCAGCACAGCGATACCTCCAGAGCCTCCGCACCAGGCTGGCCCGCCGTGAGCGGAACATGGGGTGCTGGGCCCACCTGCGGGGGGAGAGAGGGGTCATGTGCCGCTCCAGAGATCCCCCATGTCCCTGTCTGGCCAGGCCCAGGGCAAGCAGGTATCCCCTCCCCTACCCCCCAGCTTCAGGTATAGCAGGGATCCAGCCGGACACGGGGGTCCCCACCGGGGCTGGATCCGCTCCTTATTGCAGCCGGACCTCGGCGCAGCTCCCTCAAGGGGGAACCAGCCTGCTCCAGGCCTGCCTCCACTAGGCCAGGCTGGCTGGGGCTTTGCTGATCCAGTCTCTCCCAAAGCTGCCCTCAGGCCAGCTGGGCTGGGAGTCTGTATCCAAACACCTGGGGCCTGAGTGAGTGGGGCAGTGGCTGGCGGCACCGGAGGCCTGGCAGAGATTCTCCACCCCTGGCACCCACTGCTGGAGCAGGAATCAAACCCCTGATGATGCAGCAGGGCACCCTGTCCTGGCAGGGAGCGGTGGGGCTGCACCCAGCACCCCTTAGCAGCACCCACCAGGCAGCCACGTCCCCAGAGACCCTGGGAGTCAAAACGAGAATTCGATGGACAGGCCGGTGTTCACTCCTGACACACTCACTGCCACACACTGCCACACTGACTGACACTCATCTGCTGCTCCCTGTCTCACACACAGTCACTGACACCCGTACAAACACACAATGCAGCACACACAGTCACACCCATGCTGCTGCTCACTGACACACACACATACCCTGACACCTGTGCAGACACACTGTGCACACACATGCTGCCGCTCACACACACTGCTGCTCACTGACACACACACACACACACTGACACCTGTGCAGACACACTGTGCAGCACACACACAGTCTCACACATGCTGCCGCTCACTGTCGCGCACACGCTCATGGACACTTGTACAAATACACAATGCAGCACACACACAGTCACACACACGCTGCCACTCACTGACACACAGACAGTCATGGACACCTGTACAAACACACAATGCAGCACACACACAGTCACACACAAATACCCTGACACCTGTGCAGACACACTGTACAGCACACACAGTCACACATGCTGCTGCTCATTCACTCACACACACACACACACACACACTCTGACACCCGTGCAGCAGCTCCCCTAGGCCATGCCGAGTGTTGCTGGCCAGCTCCAGGGCCAGCACTGCCCAGGGCAGCACCCCCCTGCTCCCGTCTAGTGACTGGTGGGGCCAGCTCTGGACCTAGTGTTGCCCTGGGGCAGCACCCAGCTGCGTTATTGCTCTAGTGACAGGTGCACCCCCAGGGACGGGCCAGGCCCCCACTGTGACGGGGTCTCCTCCCCAGCCAGCTCACCCCCGCGACGGGATAACTCCAGCACTGGTAGTGCCTCCGCCTGCTAGCGCTGCGTCCGCACTCGGGGTGCGCTGGGGTCACTGGTGTGTGTAGCTAGGCCCTGCGAGTGTGAGGGGCAGAGCCCTAGCTGGGACTGGGGCCTGGTCCCCATGCTGACCCCTCCAGGAGAGAGCGACCCCCTCCCCCCGTGCCCACAGCAGACGCACCCCTCCCCAGGCAGGGACACCCAGGTAGCCAGACCTGCCCCCCTTCCCCACCTACCTTTTGGCTCTGATCTGAGGGACCCAGCCTGTGATGAGCAGCATTTATGGCCACATGGGGCGGGGGCTGGGGGGTTGGGTGGGGGCGGAGGAGAGAAATGGAGCCAAAGACAGGGCAGGGAGGAGGGACAAGGGCCTGGGCTGGGCTGCCTCCCATCGACACCCCAAGAGACACAGCCACTGACACACACACGTCCTGCCTGACACACATAGTGCCTGGCACACACACACACACGTCCTGACACACGTAGTGCCTGGCGCACACACACGTCCTGACACACGCACTGTGCCTGGCGCGCGCGCACAGACACACACACACACACATCCTGACACACAGACGTCCTGACACACACAGTGCCTGGCGCGCGCGCGCACACACACACACCCTGACACACGTACCATCCCTGGCACACACACACACACCCTGACACACATACCATGCCTGGCACACACACACACACACTGACACATGTAGTGCCTGGCACACACACACATCCTGACACACATGCCACCCAGCGTTCACACACACACACACACACACACACACACACACACACATTACTGTGCCTGGCGTGCGCGCGCGCGCACACACACACACACGGCAGTTGGCACATAAACATGCATCCTGACACACGTGGCACCCAGCATGCACACACACACACACACCCCCTGACACATGTACTGCCTGGGGCACGCACGTGCCCTAACGTATGTGAACATGCAGTCGCACACAGCACAATGCTCAAACACTCCTGCAACCCCTGTGCCATACACAGTCACACTGACACGCACACAGAGCACATGCTCACAAGCACGTGAGCACACAGTGACACACGTATGCCAGGTGCCAGGCAAGGCAGCTGGGGGCCGTGGCTCATTCCAAAGCCCCCCCGTTGGCAGAGCTGGGTGGCACAGCAAGAGGCCAAGCAGGGAGGGGATGGTGCCCGTGGGGCAGGTGGCTCACTCACTGTGGGGCAGCAGGCGGGCGCAGTGCCTGACGCTGGGGCTCTCCGGGAGGCTGGGACACTTCTGCCTGGTGCACTCAGCGGCCAGGACTTTTTCCTGCAGGCGGCTCCCCTCCCACGGCCCTCCCAACTGGGGGAATCAATTGATTAGAGGCCGCCCAGACGGCTTGGCTGGGCTGCAGGGAGGGAAGCTGAGCTCAGTGGAAACAATGCACCGGGGAACCCCAGGCTGGGGGGGAGGGGGAGCCTGGGGGGCAGAGCCCCAGGCAGGCGGGTCTGAGGGGGACCCAGGGGGCCAGAACCTGGGTGGGCGGATGGGAGCTGAGGGGGACCTGGGCAGGGGGGAGCATGGGATGAGGGGGAGCCGCAGGTGAGCAAATCCCTGGGTCCGGGGGGTGCGAGCTGAGGGGGAGCCTCAGAGGGGCCCAGCCCTGGGCAGGGGCGAGCTCTGAGAGGGGAACAAGGCCCGAATCGCGGTGCCTGGAGCAGCTCCTGCCCCCAGAGACAGCTAGACGGATGGCAGCAAAGTGCTGCAAAGGGCCAGGAGCTGGGCAGGCACCAGGACCCTCACCACAACCTGGGCAGCGTGTGAACAGGCACCAGCTCACCCCGGGGCTCACAGCACCCCTCCCCCGTTCACACTGAGACCCTCATCTTTGGTTTGATTCACGGCATTCATTGGGCAGAGGGGCCAGCAGGATGGGGGCTCACACCCCAATGGGGGTCACATGCTGCCTTGGGGTCGGCCCAAGCCAGAGTCTGCCCTGCCCAGTGGGGGAGGCTCTGTGTTGTGGGGCAGGCAGACTCTGCAGTGCTGGGGGTGCTCTGTAGCGTGGGGCCATCTTGGTGTCTCCTCTGGGTCGGCTGGTTTTGCTGTCACATCCCTGCCAGTTCTGGTTCTCGGGTCCCCCATGGTTCGGGGGAGCAGGGCCCTCGCAGAGCACTGGGGTGAGACGGGTTCCAGGCGTCCAATCCCACCTTGTCTGGGCTCCCACACAGCCACACAAATGCACCGAGGCTACAGGCCTGAGAAGCCAACCCCATGCCCATCAACCCGCTCCACCAGCCCCACTGCTACCCCTATACCACCTCCGCCAGCCCCACTGCAACCCCCATATCACCTCTGCCAGGCCCCTCTCTGCTCTCCCCGCCTAGCCAAACCCCATCCCACCAGCCCTGTGCCCAGACCGAGCAGCCCTGAGGCCCGGCTGGCTCAGGCTGTGGGGAGGGGGCTCCCCGAGGCTGGTGCTGGGGGGGTGCCCCTTTAAGAGGGTGGGAGCAGATCCCATGGAAAGGCGGTTAATGTAAACGGGCCCTTATCCCACTCTCAGCCAAGCTTCCTGCTCCCGACTTCCCACTGAGATAAGGCAGGCTGCGCTGGCGCCAGCCACTCAACTCTGCTCCGGGCCCAGGCCCTGCGGAGCCTCCGCACAGCAGGTCCCCGCCGATGCCGGGACAGTGCCAGGGGCAGCCCTTCTCCCGGGGCGGGCGGCATCTCTGGGGACACACAGGCCCCACCCCCAGCCTTCACCCTGGGCTGCCCCCCAGTCGGCTGCATGGCCCAGGCTGGCAGAGGGAGGCCGTGGCTGGGATGCCCCGGGCCAGGGCGGCCCTGCAGGGCCTGGCGCACGCCAAGCTGCGGGTCAGTGGCCAGTCGGGCTGTGACCTTTGCCGGAGCTCCAGCCAGTCTGGCCCCTTGGGTGCATTCCCGCCTCTGTAGCTTCCCCCGGCTCTTGGCAGAGCCGCGGACGGGATCTTTGGGGGGCAGGCGACAGGAAACGGCCTGGAGTGGAGACAGGCCGAGAAAGCAGCTCTCTAAACAAGGAACTGAGTCACAGCCAGATAAACTGAGGGGAGGGGAGGACTGGCAGCAGGGGCTAGTGGTGAGAGCAGTGGGGGCTGGGAGCCAAGACTCCTGGGTTCTGTACCTGTGTCTGGGAAGAACATAGGGGCTAGCAGTTATAGCAGGGGTAGATTGGAAACCAGGACTCCTGGGACCCTCAGACAAAGGTGCTACAGCACAGCTGTGCCCGAGCCCTCCCAGGGGCCCCTGTGCTGCGGGAGGCAGTGGGGGGTTCCGATGCCAGTGCCTCTCATGCCCTTGTGCTCAGTTGTGGAACCCCTGGGCTGGCACAAGAACCCCAGCACCCTGGCCGCAGACCATCTGCTCCCAGGGAGCCTTGCACCAGAGCTGGGCTTCTTCTGCACTTCCTACCCCAACCACTGGGCAGCACTGCCTGGTGCTCATCCCCTGCTCAGCCCCAGGGCGCCATGGCAGAGGGGTGACAGACACTCCCTCAGGGGGTTGAGCCAGGTCCTGGCCCAGGGCATCTGGCCCCTTGTGAGCTGTGCAGAACCCCCATCCCAGGTCTCCTTGCCCATGCCAGCTTCACTCTGAGCAGCGTCCCAGTGTGCTGGGCGAGGGACGCCTGCCTGCCCAAGTTGGGGCTGGTTGGGGGCGGGGGCGGGGCCCATGCTGATAATGTCCCAAACACAGGAAGGAAAAGTTGGATAAACAGCAGGAGCTTTGCAGGAAACTCGGCCCAGAGACTTGGCGGCTGTGGGCCCTGCCCTCCACCCCCTACAGCCCCACCAGCTCCCAGGCCTGGCCAGGGCAGATGTTTGGAAGGTTCATTGGGTCTAGTGTCAGGGCAGCTGAAGCAGGCGGATGGAGCCACCTGGGGCCCAGCTGCGCCTGGTGAGCACAGCCTGTCAGAGGCATCCCCAGCCCACACACAGTCAGCACTCGGAGCGGTCACAGATTGCCCAGGTTTATTGGGGAGCGCTGGGCCAGGGGCCAGGCACCCACCGTCGAGTCCCATTCCTGTCCCGTCAGGGCTGGAGAGCCGAGATTCCAACTAGAGGGGAGAAAACAAAGCCAGTAGCCATGGGCCAGACGCAGCCTGGAGCCCACAGACTTGAGGGGAAGATCCCGTCCCACCCTGGTGAGACAGCACCTCCCACTGCCTTGGGGACCCTGCTGAGCAGAGGACAGAGCCCATCCCCCAGCCTGGAGTCCAGGTGCAACCTCTCTCACTGGGCCCCACAGCCCAGGGGGCTGAGCCAAGCCCCCTCCTCCTGGCTGCACCTGGGAGCCCACTCAGGCCCATGTGGCATTGTGGGAAAAAGGCACTCAGGCCAGGTCAGGTGCCAGGCCCTGCTGGCGGAGGTGGAGCCAGGCTGGCACATGCTGGTATTTGGGAAGGAAGGAAGGTGCCCTTGGAGCCCCATGCTGATGGCTCTGAACTGCGTGGCCCTGGGGTGGCTGTGCCAGCCTGACCGGTTCACCTGTTGGCCGTCACTAGCCGCAGACAAGGGCGCTGGGGGAGACACTTGTGGATTTGCCTGCTGGGGGTAGAGATGCCCCGGCCTGGCTGGTGGCACCCGCTGGATCCTGGCCCCCCTCTCTGACCAGCGCTGGGCTGGCTAGGCAGGGGGCAGTGCCAAGGCTGGAGGACATTTGTACCCACCTCCTACAGGCTCAGGGCGTCCCAAAGGGTCCCTCTGGTGGGAGCTCCGTCCGTTCCAGGCCACGCAGCAGCAGGGGGTCAGGCGACCAGAGAGCGCAGCCAGTGGGTCCAGCCCTGCGGAGGGGTAGGAGGGCCGGGAGGACAAGCACACTGCAGCACAGCACACGATGGGGTGGGGGGCTAGTCCAGAAGTTCCTTGATGCACCAGCAGCACAGCAGGACGTAAGCGCACTCCCGCAGGACGTCCAGCAGCCAGTAGCTGAGATTCAGCCCCACAGGGCCCTTGGGGAGGGGCCCCGGCAGCACCATGCCCCGCACCACCCGTCGCAGGGGGTAGCGGGTCAGGGCCCTGGGCTGCCAGGCCAGGCGTCTGCCCAGGAGATGCATCGTGCGGGGATGAGCCAGGACTGGGCCTTGCTGCTGCCTGACCCAGTCCAGTCCCTTGTGCAAAGGCTAGAAACTGCTGGATTCTTTGCAGCTCAAAGGGCTGCGTGACTATGGCCCCGGGCAGGGTGGGGGAGGGGCTGCCGCCTGCGCCAGGCCTGGGCATTCTGCTGCCTGAGCAGATCTGCTCGCTCCCGCCCCCGGGGGGGCCTGGCCTCCAACCAGACTGAACCTGTTGTGCAAGGGGGGGGTCCCCTAGGGAGGCTTCCCCCCTTTTCCAGGGCACTGGGACCCTGGGCCAGGCGCTCACCCAGGGAGAGTGCGGATGGGAGACATGGTGCCAGGGGCAGAGGCTGCCAGAGACCGAGAAGCACTGGCAGGGCTCTAGCTGTGGCCAGTGGTCCCAGGGAGGGGTCAGATTCCCTGCACATCCCATCTCCCAGAGTCCTCTGCCCTCCTCAGGCCGGACTGCCATGGACCCACATAACGAACTGGGACCATTCTTAATGTGGGCTGTGAATACTGGGGGGGGGAGGTGTTGGCCTGGGAGGACGGTCTGCATTGGGGGATGGGAGACTGGCTGGAGGGAGGGGACCTGCGCAGGTAACGTGAGAACCCAGGAAGGGGATAGAGGCCAGGTGACACCTCTGCCCAGGGAAGCTGAACAAAGGCTGGGGGAGGAGAAGCTGGGGGGAGAAAGGGGGTTTTTCAGGAGTGGTTGGGGAATGGAAGGGAGCCCAGATGAGGCTCTGACCCCCCCAATGGGGCTGTGGTGCCCCTGGGACCCCAAGATGGACCTAATTGGGGGGAATCCTGTTGTCTGAACCTGCAAGACCTGTCTGGGACTGTGCTCCTGGCATCGAAATAAACCTTCTGCGTTACTGGCTGGCTGAGAGTCCTGGTGAATCGCAGGAAGCCGGGGGTGCAGGGCCTTGTGTCCCCCCACACTCCATGACAACCCACTGACCCATACCGTGGGGGCAACGCTCTGAGCCCACAGGGAGCCGGCACGGGCAGGAGACACAGACAGGAGGCTGAGCGCAGCAGGTTTATTCATAGGGCCCCTGGGCCCTTCGTCCGCATGCCCCAGTCAGCAGTGCCCAGTGGGCGGAGGTGCACCCCACGCCCTGCTCCAGGTGTCTGGCAGGCAGGGCCCAAGGCCGAGGAGGTGGCAGAGCTGCGGGTAGGTGTCCCGACAACAGTGCCCGGGGAAGCAGCATGCGCTCAGCCCAGTTCGCTGCCAAGCGGAGGGCCCGCCTGGCAGGGCCTCACTGGCGCGAGGTGCGCTCCTCCTCCTCGTTCTCCAGCAGGTAGGCCGGCCGGTAGCTCTCCTGGCCCAGCACATTCGTGTAGCGCAGCGCCGGGTTCTTCTGCGTGTTGCTCATGCTGCCTAGGGAAGTGTAGCTGCAACAGGGGGAGGGGGGCTGTGAGCAGGACGGGGGCACGAGGGGTCCTAGACGCCAGGCGTTGCCCAACGCCTCCTTCTGTGCTAAAAAGCCCCTGCACAATCCTGGACGGGGGCGAGTCTGGCCAGGCATCTGACCTCATGCACCGCGCCCTCCCATCCTGCCACCTCCTCAGCTCCCCTCCCACTGCCCAGCCCTCACTCCACCCCCCAAGACCCTGGACCCCCAGCTGCCCACCCCCTGGCCATGGAGCCCAGCCCAGCTGGTCCTTCTAGACAAGGGCTTGGGGAGAAGTGACAGGGTTGGCGGAGGGGAGGCACAGTACTCCCAGAGCCGGCTCTTACCCCTTGTCATACAGGATGCAGTACGGGACGAAGAGCGTACGCAGGAACTGCCAGATGTCCTGGTACTTCCAGTCCTAGAGGCAGAACAGAGGTCATTGCAGCAGTCTTCCCGAGCCCTCGGCTCCTCCTCCCCTTGTTTGAGGCCAGCTGGCTGTGAGGCTCAGCCGGTCCCGCTCCAAGCCAGTGGCATCCCTTCCCCAAAGGCACCGGGACTGTCACTGTCCCCCCAACGCCTTCCCTCTGGGACACACCGACCATGCCCTCAGCATGGCCAGCTGGAGTCGGGGGCGAAACAACAAGGCACTGCAAAGTTGGGTGGGGAGCCACGGGGCCCGGACATGGCACACAGCAGGGCAGGGAGCCACAGGGCCTGGACCCAGACACATGGAGGGGTGGGGAGCCATGGGGAGCAGACACGGGCACACGGCAGGGCGGGGAGCTGTGGGGTGCGGACGCAGTCACACCGCAGGGCGGGGAGCCGTGGGGCACGGACCTGGGCACACAGTAGGGCAGGGAGCCGCGGGGCCCGGACATGGCACACAGCAGGGCAGGGAGCCACAAGGCCTGGACCCAGACACATGGAGGGGTGGGGAGCCGCGGGGCGCGGACCCGGGCACACGGCAGGGCGGGGAGCCGCGGGGCGCGGACCCGGGCACACGGTACGGCAGGGAGCCGCGGGGCGCGGACCCGGGCACACGGTACGGCAGGGAGCTGTGGGGCGTGGCTGTGGGCACAAAGCAGGACAGGGAGCCTCAGGGCGCGGACCCGGGCACACGGCAGGGCGGGGAGCCACAGGGTGCGGACCCGGGCACACGGCAAGGCGGGGAGCCACAGGGCGCGGACCCGGGCACACAGCAAGGCGGGGAGCTGTGGGGCGTGGCCGTGGGCACAGAGCAGGACGGGGAGCTGTGGGGCGTGGCCGCGGGCACACGACAGGCCGGGGAGCTGCGGGGCATGGACCCGGGCACACAGCAGGGCAGGGAGCTGTGGGGCGCGTCTGTGGGCACACAGCAGGACAGGGAGCTGTGGGGCGCAGATGCAGGCACATGGTAGGGCAGGGAGCCATGGGGCGCAGATGCAAGCACATGGTAGGGCAGGGAGCCATGGGGCGCGGACACAGGCATGTGGCAGGGCGGGGAGCCGTGGGGCGCAGACCCAGACACATGGCAGGGCAGGGAGTTGTGGGGCATGGCCGTGGGCACACAGCAGGACAGGGAGCTGTGGGGCGTGTCTGTGGGCACACAGCAGGACAGGGAGCAACGGGGCGCAGACCCGGGCACATCGTAGCTTTAACTCCTAGCCCAGGTTTTTTGGGGCTTGTCTGAAAGGTCCGTCCGGAGAACTAGCTTGGGACTGGATAGCTGCTGGGAAGGGCCTGAGACAACCCACAGGGGTTAGAGTCTGAGGGGTGTGGAGGCGGTGCTGCTCAGGGGAGGCAGGAGGGATGCCATGGGGAGGGGAGAGGTGGGGTAGGAGGAAGTGCCGGACAGGAAAAGGGAGACTAAGGTCTCATCCCTTAGACAGGATTCCCAGGCCCCCTGCTCTAACTCAGTAGAGCCAACTGCCCTCCCAGAGCTAGGAGAGAACCCAGGAGTCCTGGCTCCCTGCCCTGTATTCCAACTGCACTTCTCTGCCCCACTAGTAGCAGCCCTAGCGCCATGACGCACCAGCAGGGGGTTCACCCGCATGTACTCGGGCCAGCCGGGGTCGGTCATACACATGGGCGTCAGAGTGCAGGAGTAGGGATCGGTCCTCCTCGTCCCCATCAGCACGGCCTGCAGCTGGGGGTTCTGGGCCTTCAGGTCTGCTAGTGCTTGCTGGATGTGCCCCTGCACTGCGCACAGGCAGAGGTCGTACCTGGCACGCAGAAACAGCAGCAAGGGACACAACATTCAAGTGTGGGAAAGCCCCGTGGGGAAGTCAAGGCCCCCACCCCAGGGAATTGGTTGGTTCATAAGAATGTATGAACGGCCACACTGGGTCTGACCAATGGGCCCTCAAGCTCAGTGTTGTGTCTTTTGACAGTGGCTCGTGCCTGACACTTTGCAGGGAATGAACAGAACAGGGCAAGTACCCAGTGATCCGTCCCCTGCTGTCTCCAGTCCCAGCTTCTGGCAGTCAGAGGTTTAGGGACACCCAGGGCATGGGGGATTCCCAACACTGCACACTGAGGACTACCCACAATGACTCCAAGATCTCTCTCGAGTGGTAACAGCTAATTTAGACCCCGTTATTGTGTATGTAGAGTTGGGATTATGTTTTCCAACGTGCATCACTTTGCATTTATCAACATGGAATTTCATCTGCCATTTTGTTACTATGTCACCCAGTTGTGCAATCCCTTTGTAACTTGTTTGACTTAACGAGCTCCAGTAATTTAGTATCATCTGCAAACTTGGTTACCTCACCGCTAACCCTCTTTTGCCAGATCATTTAAGAGTATGTTGACTAGCACTGGTCTCAGTACAGATCCCTGCAATTTACCTCTGTCCACTGTGAAAACTGACCATTTATTCCTACCCTTTGTTTCCTATCTTGTAACCAGTTACTGATCAGACCTTCTCTCCTATCCCCTGACTCTCTGCTTTGCTTAAGAGCCTTTGGCGAGGGACCTTGTGAAAGACTTTCTGAAAGTCCAAGTTCATTATATCGACTAGATCACCCTTGGCCATGTGTTTGTTGACCCCTCAAAGAATTCGAATAGTGCTGAGGCACGATTCGCCTTCCCAAAAGCCGTGTTGACTCTTCCCCAACTCTGCTTCTGATCATTCTGCTCTCTACTGTTGTTTCAACCAACCTGCCTGGTACTGAAGTTAGGCTCACCAGCCTGTAAGTGCCAGGGCTGCCTCTGAAGCCCATCCTGCCTGGGCTGTTCCACTGCAGGGATGTGGGGAGCTACTTGGAAATACAGCCTCCCCTTACCTCTGGGTGGTGGCCTGAATGAACTGCTCCATCTCGGGGAAGGGGGACACAATGCGAATATAGAGCACCTGCAGCTTCTCCTCCCGCTGTGGGAATCGCCTGGAGAGAGAGACATCCGTCACCATGACTCACCATCCCCAGCCGTCTGCCTGACCTGCACAGGGCCACGCAGCGAGTCAGTGACAGAGCTGGGACCAGAACCCAGGAGTCCGGGAAATTATACACCCATCAGACCAACTTCAGTCCCTGGAACATGCTATTAAACTATCAACTTGTGAGAACCCAGAAGAGATCAGGGCGACAAGGAACAGCCAGCATGGATCTGTCACGAACAAGTCATGCCAAGCCAGCCCAATTTCCCTCTCTGACTGGGATGGGGGAAGCAGGTCATGTGAGAGATCTTGAGTTTAGTGAGGCTTTGACACAGTCCCACATGACGTTCTCACAGGCAAGCCAGGGTCTAGACAGAACGACTATACAGTGGGTGCACAACTGGCTCAAAGGCCGTCTTCAGACAGTAGTCAGTGACTCTGTCAGAGCAGGAGGGCGTCTCTAGTGGGGTCCTGCAGGAGTCGGGCCTGGCTCTGGTACTGCTCAGTATTTTCATTGCTGACTGGGATAACGGAGCAGAGCACATGCTTATCAAATATGTGGATGACACCAAGCTGGGAGGGGTTGCAAGCACTTGGGGGGATGGGATTAGAGTTCACAATGAGCTTGACAAAATTGGAGAATGAATCTGAAATCAACACGATGAAATTCAGAAAAGACAAGGGCAAAGCACGACAGTCAGGAAGGGAAAACCAAATGCACAGCTACAAACAGGCACTAGCCGGAGGGAGGGTCGCACGCCTGGATAGCGTCTGGGGCTTACAGCGGACCACAAACTGAATAGGAGTCAACAAAATGATGCAGCCGCAAAAAAAGTCCATTACTAGGGCACATTCCTGGGAGCGTCATGTGTAAGTGTCCCGCTCTGCTCGGCACTGCTGAGGCCCCAGCTGTCCTGTGTCCAGTTCTGGGTACTGCACTATGTGATGAAGTGGGGGATTTTCTTGTTTTTCCAGTGGGTTGCATGCAGAGGGAGGGGGACTCAGTGTCCCCGGGTGTTACTGATTTAACAGGTGAGGGGAGAGGGAGTTTGTTGGGACACAGGACCGGAGAGGGAACTTGGGACCCCAGCCGATGGCCTGGAGGATGGAGACCCCAGCGACTGGTGACCTGGCGACCCAGAGGCCCAGCTCAGGAGTCACAACCGGTTCTGGCCAGTGGGAGGACAATGGGCTGCAGGGAGAGGACACTGGTGACTTGACCAGTGGGTTCCAGCCAGAGGGACAAGAGGACAGAAGAGGGGAGAGAAGGCCCAGGCGACCCTGTTAACTTGGAGAGAAGACAATGGACAGAGGGGGCCTGGGGACGGTGATATCAGATTCCCCTCTGGGAAGCAGGTGGGCTGAGGCTGGAGAGAAGGAGCAGGCAGAGCCCACCTGGATGCAGGGGAGACTGAGATGTGCTGTGCTGAGGGAGGCCAGGCCTTTAAGGAAGATGGGGATAAACTGGAGGGCCCAGAGGAGAGCCCCAAAACTGACTGAAGGTTTAGAAAATCTCACCCGGGAGGAAAGGCTCAAAAATGGGGCACGTTCAGTCTCAAGAAAAGACGACTGAGGGGGGACCTGAGAACAGTCTGCAAATCTGTGGAGGCTGCTGAAAAGATGGGAATCAATTGTACTCCACCTCCACTGCAGGCAGGACAAGCAGCGATGGGCTGAATTGGCAGCAGGGGAGTTTCAGGAAAATCTTTCGGACTCAAAGACAAGTTACACTCTGGAGCAGGAGGCAGCGGACTCTCTGCCACTGCAGAAGTTTCAGAAAGTTGGACAAACCCTGGTCAGAGACGGTTTAGCTTGACTTGGCCCTGCCGCCGCGCAGGGGGCTGGATTTGATGACTTTGTGGGGTCCCCTCCTGCCCCACATTTCTATGACGCTCCCCAGTAGCCCCTACTCCCCTTCCAGAGCTGGGAATAGAACCCAGGAGTCCTGACTCCCACTCCCCTGCTCTAACTCCCTAGACCCCACGTCCTCCTTTGAGCGCCATGCCCAGGGAGGCCTGCTGGGGCTCTGACGCAGGGTAAGGGAAGCAGCGGGTACCTCTGCACGGCGGCGTGGAACAGGTGCAGCAGGGCCGTGCAGTCCTTGCCCCCGTTGAAACCCACACAGATCTGGGCCAGGCTGAACTGATCCAAGGCCTCTTCGATGGTCCGGAGCGCTGCTGCCACCTTCTGGCCCAGGGCGGAACCTGCCACAGAGGAGAGGAGTCAGCGAGGGGGGACTGGGCTTGGTGCAGGTCGGAGCCTCCCGCCCTCCTTTTCCCACCTGCTGCACAGAGTCTCGCTCA
Organism: Gopherus flavomarginatus; assembly: GCF_025201925.1. Lineage (NCBI taxonomy): Eukaryota > Metazoa > Chordata > Testudines > Testudinidae > Gopherus > Gopherus flavomarginatus. Next base: position 24,823,690 of record NC_066636.1, on the reverse strand, counting down.
GGGACGAGGCAGGCGCAGCAGCCAGCAGGGTAGGTCCCAGCCTCTCAAAGCCTGGGGCTGCCCCATCTGGGAGGTTGCTGGTTACACTCCTGCGAGCACTCCCCTGCTCTCCATCACATTTGATACCCACCACCTGTGCCCTCCTCTCACCACAGGGCCCCGGAAGCCTGGCTTGGGGAGGGTGGGGGTTCTGAACAAGGTTAGCAAAACCATCCTTGAGATCCGTCCCTATCAGCCTCGGGCCTGGCCTGTGCAGCACAGCCGTGCTGGGAGGAAGGGGCCCAACCTGAAGGCCCACGTTGCGCTGACAGGTGCCCCTGCCCAGCTCTGTCGACTCTGTCAGCGTGGGGACATTTCACCAACGCAGCTCTGCTGGCACGAGCCCTCACAGACACATTTATACTGGCAGAATCGTGCCGGTGCGGCGAACCGGCACAATCTGTGCCACCTTAAGCAGAGTTCTGCCAATCCTGCCACACGGCTGCTCTCGCTAGACTGGCATTGACGAGGCCTGCCTGACCCCCCAAGGACATGGCGGCTCCAGAGCCCTTCTCCACCATCATTAGCAGCACATTACAGCTGTGTCTACAGGCCGCACCCATTGTGCCAGGCGCTGCATGGACACAAAGAGGGACAGTCCCTGTCCAAAGAGCTCACAGGCTGAACGGACAGGCTGCTTTTATCGACAGGGACCCAAAGAAAGGAGAGGCAGTGAGTGGCCTGTGTCACACCAAGCCAGTGGCAGAGCGGGGATTTTAACCCAGATCCCAGGCCAATGCTGTGGCCACACGGCCAGGCAGCTCCCTCTCCATGCCAGCCCAGCTCAGTCACAACCAGCAGTGACTCATGGCGACTGCTGGCCTGTGCACAATGGGTTGGGGACCAGTCTGGAGCCAGACAGGTGCTCACATCCGAACCCACTAGGGCTGGCAGCCTCCACAGAGGCCCAGGTCTGACTGAACCTCCCCTTCAAACTGTTCTCTGCAGGTCCGGGCTCAGGCAGGTGGGTGGGAAGCACCATGAGGGAGCCTGGTGCTTCAGTTGCTCCTATTATATGCAGCAGGATGAAGCCCCAGAGCCACACGCCCCTGTCGCTACTCCAGCCAAGCCATACCAGACTCTGCCAGGGCATAGACGTCCGTGGCTGCCCGCCCCACAGGGTCTGTCACCAGGGGCACGACCAGCGCAGGGGGCAGATTCTGCATCAGGAAGCTGTAAGCTTCCTCCAGGTGCTGCTCGGACTCCGAGTCCAGGGTCAGCCTCACACGGTAGTAGTTGTTGACCCAGTCAGGGTAGGAGCCCAGGTGCGTGTGGCGCCCAAAGCAGGCATTGGCCTGGTTGAGCATGGGTGCCAGGAGCGTCTCATTGGCGCTGACGTAGATCTCCCGGGAGTGGAAGTGGGTCTGCTCGTTGCGGAAGAGGTGGCCGAGCCCCTCCAGCGCCCGTTCCATCAGCACCGGGATGCCCGGGAAGATATAGACGTTGCGCACGCTGACAAGGGGGTATTTCATGGTATCGCCCGTCCTCTTGTCCGTGCCGTAGTTGAGCAGCGAGGACTCAGGGACGTGCGCCAGCTTCATCTCAGGGCAACGCATGTCCGTCTTGCCAAAGAACCTGTGCACCAGGGCGACCAGCTCTGGGTGGGGGCAAACCTGCTCCCCGAAGGCTTTGGCCACCGCCTCAAAGGTCACATCATCGTGGGTGGGGCCAATGCCCCCTGATGTCAGCACATAGGTGAACTTGGCTGCGAAGGAGGAGATCTCTGTGGCTATGGTATCGACGTCATCAGGGACCACGGAGATTCTGGCAACTTTCACCCCCAGTGACCGCAGCTTCCGGCACATGAAGAAGGAATTTGTGTCCTGGGTGAGTCCCTGGAGGCAAAAATATTGTGAGATAACCCCAGCCAGCAAAGCTGTGGCGCATCATCACTGGCCACATGCTGCAGAACTAGGAGATGCCTCGGGAGGTGGAGGGTGGGGGATCAGGCAGGCAGGGAGCCAGGAATTCTGGGTTCCATCCCTGTCTCTGGGAGAGAGAGGGGACTAGTGGTTATAGTGGTGGGGGGGCACTGGGAACCAGGACTTCTGGGTTCCATCCCTGTCTCTGGGAGAGAGAGGGGACTAGTGGTTATGGGGGGGGGGGGCCACTGGGAACCAGGACTCCTGGGTTCCATCCCTGTCTCTTGCAGGGAGAGGGAACTAGTGATTAATGCCTGGGACTTTTCAGACCCTCATGGGGAAGGTGCTGTCACTGAACATTTACTAGCCCGTGCACTTTGACCTCCCCACAATGGTCCCTCAGTAAAACTTGACTGGGACTCTAAGGTGAGTTTCACTAGCTTAGGGTTAAAGGGGGGCCCCTCCACCCTGCTGAGTAGGCCTGGGTCAACCCAAAGTGTGAGGCGCTACCAAGGTGAGCGTGGGTGATGCAATCTGGCCAAGCGTGGGGGAAGACAATGTTCACGGCCAGCCTGAGCAATTGTTGTCCCAGTCTCTGTTGATCTGGAGCCTGACCTCAAAGGGTGACGGGTGTGGCGCAGAGGACAGAGCAGCTGGGGAGTGCACAGTGCAGCGCCAGTATCGTACCTTCAGGATCTCATCTCCGATGATTATGATCCCAGCTGTGACAGCGTCGTGGCCATTCTGCGCAGGGAGGGTGCTGCTCTGCGCAGCCATGGCTTGGAAAGGCCTGCTCTCTTGTCCCACCCGCCCAATGCTCCTGCAGAGCCTGAGGACCCAGTGCATGGGCACCCACAGTCAGGTCTCCCAGCTCTAGAGATGACAACCAGGCATCTCCAGGACAACAGCACCTGCAACCAAACATCAGAGCGCTCACAAGGATGCTAAGGACGCATGAATATGAACGCCCAAGAGAGCACAGAAATGGCCTAAAGGAGAGCGACTGGGTATGAAAGCCGGAAACAAAGGGTCAGACAATGAGTGGGGGCACAGCTGGGAAAAAAACCCAGGAGTCCTGGTTCTCAGCCCCCAAGCACTAAATCCCACTATCCTCCAAAAGCCCAGGAGAGAACCCAGGAGTCCTGACTCCCAGCCCCCCAGCTCTAACCCTCCAGCCCCCACTCCTCTCCCAGAGCCGGGGAGAGAACCCAGGAGTCCTGGCTCCCAGCCCCCCTGCTCTAACCACCAGCCCCCACTCCTCTCCCAGAGCCGGGGAGAGAACCCAGGAGTCCTGGCTCCCAGCCCCCCTGCTCTAGCCACCAGCCCCCACTCCTCTCCCAGAGCCGGGGAGACAACCCAGGAGTCCTGGCTCCCAGCCCCCCCGAGCAAGGGAGAGAACCCAGGAGTCCTGGCTCCCAGCCCCCCAGTTCTAACCACCAGCCCCCACTCCCCTCCCAGAGCTGGGAGAGAACCCAGGAGTCCTGGCTCCCAGCCCCCCTGCTCTAACCACCAGCCCCCACTCCCCTCCCAGAGCCGGGGAGAGAACCCAGGCGCACGGCCACCCACACCAGCACCCGCTGGCAGCCCAGCGCCTCCAGTCCCGGCCCCGCCTCCCCAGCCCACAGCGAGTGAAGCTTCGCCTCCGCCGAGCCTCTCTCCTTTCATTGGATAGTCAGGATGCCAGTCAGTAGACAGGAAGACTGTGAATGCGTTGATTGGCCAGTCTTGAAACGAGAGAAAGTGACGTACTTCGGAGCCGGAAGACTCCTGCTCTTCTCAGGGCAGAGGCTGAACCATCGCAGCCCGTGGGGGGTTCCTCCCAGCAATGGAACGTGCTAGCAGCTGATTGGCCTGCATCTTCCCCGTGGGCGGAGCGCTGAGGTTCATTCGTGTTTCTCCGGCAGGGGGCGCTGGTGCAAAGGGCGTAGCACACTCTGCGCGTTGGCGGGCGCAGACCTGTGTGTCCCTGGCACCCTTCCCTGCCCGCCCCCCCCCGTGGTGATCTCCTGGCTCGCTGCAGGGACTGGGCTCGCTGGCCACCTGCCCCACCTCGGCTCCCTTCCCTGGGACCCCCCCCCCGGTGCTGGATCCAGGCTCGCTGCAGGGATTGGGCTCGCTGGCCACCTGCCCCACCTCGGCTCCCTTCCCTGGGACCCCCCCCCCCGGTGCTGGATCCAGGCTCGCTGGCCACCTGCCCCACCTCGACACCCTTCCCTGCCCCCCCCCCCCCCGGTGGTGATCTCCCGGCTCGCTGCAGGGACTGGGCTCGCTGCCCACCTGCCCCACCTCGACACCCTTCCCTGCCCCCCCCCCCCCCGGTGGTGATCTCCCGGCTCGCTGCAGGGACTGGGCTCGCTGCCCACCTGCCCCACCTCGGCTTCCTCCCCTGGGCCTCCCCGGTGCTGGATCCAGGCTCGCTGCCCACCTGCCCCACCTCGGCTCCCTTCCCTGGGCCCCCCCGGTGCTGGATCTAGGCTCGCAGCAGGGACTGGGCTCGCTGCCCACCTGCCCCACCTTGGCATCCTTCCCTGGGCCCCCCTGGTGCTGGACCCAGGCTCGGTGCCCACCTGTCCCACCTCAGCTCCCTTCCCTGGGACCCCCCCCCGGTGCTGGATCCAGGCTTGCTGCCCACCTGCCCCACAAGGCCCTACCTCGGCACCCTTCCCTGGGCCCCCCCAGTGGTGATCTCCTGGCACGCTGCAGAGATTAGGCTCGCTGCCCACCTGCTCCACCTCGGCACCCTTCCCTGAGCCCCCCGGTGCTGGATCCAGGCTCGCTGCAAGGATTGCGCTCGCTGCCCACCTGCCCCACCTTCGCACCCTTCCCTGGGCCCCCCCGGTGCTGGATCCAGGCTCGGTGCCCACCTGCCCCACCTCGGCTCCCTTCCCTTGGCCCCCCCGGTGCTGGATCCAGGCTCACTACCAACCTGCCCCACAAGGCCCTACTTCGGCACCCTTCCCTGGGCCCCCCCAGTGGTGATCTCCCAGCACGCTGCAGGGATTGGGCTCGCTGCCCACCTGCCCCACAAGGCCCTACCTTGGCACCCTTCCCTGGGCCCCCCCGGTGGTGGATCCAGGCTCACTGCCCACTCCACGAGGCCCTACCTAGGCACCCTTCCCTGGGACTGCTCCCCTGCTGCTGGGATCCCAGCACACTGCAGGGATTGGGCTTGCTACCCAGCCCATGGGATGCTAGGCATGCACCCTTCCTTGCGAATTTCATGGTACTGGGATTGTGGCACAATGCAGGAAGCAGGCTTGCTACCCTTCCCTCCCTACACCATGGGGCCCTGCCTATGGACACCAGGCTGGAGCTGGCTCTGGCAGATTGTTTTTAGCTGTTGGCAATTAGAGTTAGCGGCATAGTTCCTGCCCATACCACTTTACACTGAACCAGCTCCTTGTTTCACTGCTCAGTTGTGGCCCACTAAAAAGTTGCCAGTAAGGGGTCTGACTAGGGTTCAAGAGGGATAGCTCAGTGGTTTGAGCATTGGCCTACTAAACCCAGGGTTGTGAGCTCAGTCCTTGAGAGGGCCATTTAGGGAACTGGGGTAAAAATCTGTCTGGGGATTGGTCCTGCCTTGAGCAGGGGGTTGGACTAGATGACCTTCTGAGGTCCCTTCCAGCCCTGATATTCTATGAAGTCAGAGGCCTGCAGCTACCTAGAGTCAAGTGCTTGACCTGTTTCTCTATGAGCTAAGCAGAGCTGTACATCAATAGCTGATACAGACTCCAGGAAGGACATGGGTCATCTCCCCACTAGGAAAACCTGCCTTAGCCATCTAGTTAGACAGCAGGCTGTCTTCTAAACCAATGGGTTTCAAACTTTTGTACTGGTGACCCCTTCTACACAGCAAGCCTCTGAGTGCAACCCCCCCCTTAAATATGTAGTGTTTTTTAATTTATAATACTATTATAAATGCCGGAGGCAAAGCGGGGTTTGGAGTGGAGGCTGACAGCTAATGACCCCCATGAAATAAATTTGTGACCCCCTAAGGGGTCCCAACCCCCAGATTGAGAACCCCTGTTATAAACCTTGAATGCTACAGACCTAACCATACTTAAATTCTTACTATGTTTATTGCCTTGATGGACAGAAAGTTCATGTTAGGGCAACAAGGCTAATTTTGTGGACAAAGGGTGGGGGTGTGTCTTAGACGGTTTTAGAGAAACCTTGGGTACTTAGTAGTGAGGTAATAAGCCTTTTAAGGAGTTAAATAGTCTCATCTCTTTTTGGAAAGATTTTCTGAGAGCAAATGAGATTAAGGCACATTACCAGAATCCTGCAAAGTTATTTTTCTCCACACATCTGTGGAGGATTGACACTTGAAACTAATGAAATAAAACAAAGGTATATGTTAGCACCACCCACTTTGGGGGCAGGGAATAGCCAGTGTTTAGACAACAAAAGGTGGCAGAGAGGATTGTTTCAGATGAATGAGAGGAAACACATGTATTTAAAAAAACTTCCTCTTTATTGAAGGACTTCAACCACAGATTTTGAACAGACTTTCTAGAACTTAAAAAATTATTCAAAAATAAAGATTCAAAAATACATATCAAACAGTGTTAAAGCAGATGCCAAGCAAGTGGATATAGTGTCCACCAGGAATAAAGTCCAACATACCCCCTGAACAAGCAGCAACTATCACATGCCAAACAATGTTAAAATATTTATGGTTCAACTGTTGAAGTCTAGATTTTGCAGTTAAAAATCTCTCTGCTCAAGTAGAACTCAGGAGAGCATTGACACACTCAGTGGGTAAGAATCATTGGGTTCTATACAACAGGATTTTCATATGTAAAGGCCAGACTCTAGTTTCGAGCCAAGTCATTTTCTACCAGCCACTATTGTCATGATGATTGGATTTGCTTGAAGTTAAATCGCCAGGAGTTTTAATGTACTGAAACATTTGTCAGATATTTTAAAACAGGAGACAAACCCCCCAAAGGTGCATGTATCTAAGAAAAGAGAGGGGGAGGTTCTATACACAGGTCAGAGGTAACAGGTTCATTTTTCTGGCTTCTTTGGCAGTGGCCGTCGGAACAGCAGTATGTGAGGCTCTGAGAGAAGATGGAGAGCAGAGCATTAGGACAATCTGCAGGTTAAAATGCACAAGTGTTCTGTTCACTTATTGCCTAGTCTGCAATGTTTAGAGAGGGAATAAAACCACAGCCCCAGAGCCCTGTAAATTGATACCGACAGTCTGATCTAATTTGCCAGAAGCCCCTTTAGTCAGTAGTGTCATTATATGGTCACATTATAGATTATGTCTCCCCCATGAGCCAGCCAACAGCCCCAGAGCTCAGATGTGCTCAAACTTACAGACAAAGGGAATCCCAGTTGGTTGCCAATAGGACAACATCCCATCTTGCTACAAAGATCACTTCTACAATACCCTGTCCCTCCCTGCCTCACCTGCATACTGAACACACAGCCTCAGTTCTTTCCCCAGGCCAGTTGGGTGACAGCTCTACTGTTAACAGCTGCCCCACTAGCATGCAGCAGGGTTTATATCCAATTAAAGGGGGGCAGGGATTCTCCTAGGAAGGAACTGCAATAGCAGGAACCTCTACATTCTGATTTTGAAGTGGGTGCTGTCTCTTTCTGCAAAGCTCATCACCATTAGTAACCGAAGGATTGGCCTGCTGCAGACTTTTAGTATTGCAGGAAATTGGGATGTTCCTGCTGTTGAGTCAGTAAACCAGCTGGGGGCCAAATTCCATTCTCCTTACTTATATTGAACTCCCACTGAAGCAATTATGATTACACATGTGAACACAGCACAAAACCTGCCCCATATCCGGTACCCAATATGATTTTGGCTTCCAGCCATCGCCAAGTGTGCCAAAACCCATCAAATCCAGCATCATGAAGTCTCGGTTTTTGTTCTAACTAGAATGAATATAAATTTAATCAAGATCCCAGACTAGTAAAGTAGCCCATAGGCTTAGTGACATGAATCATGGCCAACTAACCTGGTTCGTGGATCATATAATGGACCCAGCCTTGGCTCTGTTGAACTCCTAAGTTCCTCCATTCTGATTCAGACATCAGGTGTGTTTTAGGGACCAGTTTGGCTATATCCTTTGGTAACATCACATGCCTGCAAGCAGGAGGAAGAACACAACATGACAACTCTGAAGGCAGATTCCTTCTCCGGTTACCCAACAGCACTTCCACGGCTTGGTCTCCCAGGAGCCCCAACCCAGCCCCTGGGGTGGCAGATTTCCAGGCCAGAGGAGTGTTACCCGCCAGCCCAGGGGCGGGCAGGCGAGCTGATTTTCAGCGGCCCGCACACGGCGGGGGGCAGGCTCTGCCTTTCACGTTAATTGTAACGGAAGCTGCTCAAACATTGTAACCGGTGATTTACTTGGCACAACACAGTTCAGTTCCGGCTGAGAACGTGAGATGCCGGCGAGGCAGCGCAGGCTGGGCCCCTGCCCCGGCCCGACCCCGGGCCCGCGCCCCGTTTCCAGGCGGGTTGTGCAGCCCCCGGAGGCCCCGCCCCCTCTCACCGATACTCGAACTCCTCGTCGTCGTACTTGTCCGAGTAATAGATCTGCTTGTGCGCCATGCTCCCGCGATCCGCCCCCTTCCCGGCGGCCTCTGCGCGCTCCCGGGCCGCCGCGACGCCTTGGCAGCTCTCGCGCTGCCCTCCGCCCGCCAGCGGCCCCCCTCCCCCACCGCTCTCAACCGCCGCTTTCAAACGCCGCCGCCCCCCGCGCCCATTGGTCCAGCCGGAGGAGGCGGGGCGAACTCCTCTCACGTGATCGCCAGGGACGCGATTGACGAAGTCCAGCAGGGGGTGTGTCCCCGCCGGCTCCCCTAGCTCTCTCATTGGCCAAGCCGGGAGAAGGGGCGCTTGCGTTCCGCCCTGGCGCTCGTTGGGCGGGGTGGAAAGGAGCGTGCGTTCCTATTGGCTCGTCTCCTGCGGCCTTCGTTTGTCTGGAGCGTCGTGTTCCCCCGTCACGTGACAGGGCCCGCTGAGGCCGGGCTGGGGGCGTGGGGCCGGAAGTGAGTGGCTGAGGGAGGGTCCGGGCAGAAGTTTGTGCTGGAGCCGCGGCCGCCGGCAGCCGAGCGAGCCCGGAGGATCCATGGTGCCCCGGTGAGAGCCGCGCGCGGCCCCCGGCCCGCTCCTGTGCGCTCCCCCCCCGGCCCGATCCCCCGCCCCGACCCCCGGCCTGGCTCCCCCCGGTCCTGCCCTGGCCCGATCCCCCCGCCCCGACCTGGCTCCCCCCGATCCCCCCCCTCCGGCCCGATCCCCCGCCCCGACCTGGCTCCCCCCGATCCCCCCCTCCGGCCCGATCCCCCCGGGTCTGGTCCCCCCGGCCCGATCTCTCCCCCGACCGGTCCTGCCCCGGGCCCGATCCCCCCCCTTGGCCTGGAGCCCTCAACCCTCCTGCCCGGCCAACCCCAGGTGTGCCCCCCTCCCCGACCGGTCCTGCCCCGGGCCCGATCCCCCGCCCCGACCCCCGGCCTGGCTCCCCCCGGTCCTGCCCCGGCCCGATCCCCCCCCGGCCCGCTCCTGTGCGCTCCCCCCCCGGCCCGATCCCCCGCCCCGACCCCCGGCCTGGCTCCCCCCGGTCCTGCCCTGGCCCGATCCCCCCGCCCCGACCTGGCTCCCCCCGATCCCCCCCTCCGGCCCGATCCCCCGCCCCGACCCCCGGCCTGGCTCCCCCCAGTCCTGCCCCGGCCCGATCCCCCCCCGGCCCGCTCCCCCCGATCCCCCCCCCGGCCCGATCCCCCCCAGGTCTGGTCCCCCCGGCCCGATCTCTCCCCCGACCGGTCCTGCCCCGGGCCCGATCCCCCCAAGGTCTGGTCCCCCGGGCCCGATCCCCCCCCTTGGCCTGGAGCCCTCAACCCTCCTACCCGGCCAACCCCAGGTGTGCCCCCCTCCCCGACCGGTCCTGCCCCGGGCCCGATATCCCGCCCTGCAACCCCCCAGCCCAATCCCCTCCAGACCTCCCACCCCCCCGGACCGGTCCTGCCCCTGGCCCGACCCTCGCCCCCGGACCGGTCCTGCCCTTGGCCTGATCTCCCGCCCCGCAACTCCCTGGCCCGATCCCTCCCCCAGACCTCTCCCACCCGTACCGGTCCTATCTCTGGCCCGATCCCCCTCAGGTCCGGTCCCCCCGGACCGGTCCTCTCCCTGGCCCGATCCTCCCCCAGGCCTCCCCCCCCTCGGACCGGTCCTCTCCCTGGCCCGATCCTCCCCCAGGCCTCCCCCCCCTCGGACCGGTCCTCTCCCTGGCCCGATCCTCCCCCAGGCCTCCCCCCCCTCGGACCGGTCCTCTCCCTGGCCCGATCCCCCACAGGCCTCCCTCCCCCGCACCTGTCCTGTCCCCGGCCCGATCTCCCTCCCAGGCGTGGTCCCCCTGGCCTGATCTACCCCCCAGGCCTGGTCCCCCCAGCCCAATCCCCCCCAGGCCTGGAGCCCCCAACCCTCCTGCCCGGCCACCCCCAGGGGTGCCCCCCCCCATCAGTCCTGCCCCGGGTCCGATCTCCTGCCCTGCAATCCCCTAGCCTGATCCCCCCCCAGGCCTGGTTCCCCCTAACCAGTCCTGCCCCGGGTCCGATCTCTTGCCCCACAACCCCCCAGCCCGATCCCCCCGCCCCCAGCCTGGAGCCTTCAACCCTCCTGCCGGGCCACCCCCAGGTTTGCCCCCCCCCCCCGACCGGTCCTGCCCCGTATCCAATCTCCTGTCCTGCAATCTCCCCCAAAACCTCCCCCCTCCCCGGACCAGTCCTGCTCCTGGCCCGATCCCCCCCAGGCCTGGTCCCCCCAACCAGTCCTGCCCCGGCCCAATCCCCCCCCCCAGGCCTGGTCCCCTCAGCCCCCCAGCCTGATCCCCCTCAGGCCTGCCCACCCCCCCGGACCAGTCCTGCCCCTCGCCTGATCCCCCGCTCTGCAATCCCCCTGGCCTGATCGCCCCCCCCCACATGGTCCCCCTAATCTCCTGCCCCGATCCTGTCCTGGGCCTGATCCCCTTTCCCCCACCCCGCCCCACTTCCTGTGGTGTCCCCTGCACTCCAGGGGCTCAACTCCCTACTGGCTCCCCATGACTCCCCTGTTGCCCACCAGGCTCCCCAGATGTGACAAACCCCATGGCTCTGGTGCCCCCCAGAATCCTGCGTCTCCCCCACTCGTGCCTCTCCTCTCATGGCCTATCCCCCAGGGTCCTCTTTCCCCCATTGGCAGCCCCCTTGCTCGCTCTTTGCCCACCCCAGTGCCCCTCTCTGCCTGTTCTCTGTCACCCCCGCGGCCGGGGTGTGGCTGCATTCATGGGTATAGATGGTGCCAGCCGTGGGCCAGTTACTGTTGCTGAGCCTGCACTAGGTCCCCCGGGGGCCTTTCGCTCCTTGGTGGACAGTTAAAGTCTACAGGGGCCGTGAGACGTCCCTGTGGGGCACCCTGAGCTGGGTGGTTACCTGCCAGTGGCAGGGAGCCTCTGGGTGCTTGTACTTTCCCCTGTGTATCACAGAGCAGATGGTGAGTAAGCAAGGGCCACTGGCAGGGTGGGGCCAGGTTCCCAGTGCCTCAGACCAGGGCTAGTTGGGCCCCAGCAGGACACCTGTGGCCACCTCGCTTTTAGCCTCCATCCCTGTGGGGTGACTGCCAGGGCAGCCCGGCTGGCTCCGTGAACAGGAGGTGTGGGTACAGGCCACTGCTGGCTGCTCCAGGTTCCACTTGGCGTAGACAATTGGGATGGGGTGTGGGGGCAAGTTGCTCCTTTCCCCATGTGGGTCACAGGGCTGTATTGCTCTTTAGTCCCAGCCTGGGTGCAGTGGAGCCAAAGCATGGGAAGCTGTGACTGTGCCTCCAGTGTGGCTTCCTTTGGCTGCCCCCCACCACACGCCCCCTTCCCACAGGAAGTGGGGGCTGTGGGCCCAGCTTGGTGTTTACATCCCTGGTAACCTTTGTCCAGCTGTGATTTCACCTTCCTCCCCCGGTTGGAAACATTCCTGGTGTTTCTTCATTTCCTGTTGCTTCCCGGCAGCCTCTCCTGGTCCCAGCCTGTGAGGCTGTGTCTCCCTGCTTGGGCTGGCAAACCGAGTAGCTCTGGTTTGCTCTTGGGGGCATAGGGTAACGTGTCTGGGCGGGAATCTGGGTGGTAAATCCCTCGGCTCATCACCTGGCCCTGGGAGGAGCAGACACGTGGCACTCATCTGCAGAGCTTTGACTGAGTTTGGGAGCTGTTTGGAAAGGTCTCAGCAGTGGCTTGGGCAGGTTCGTGGCCCTGGGAACTGGGCACTGGTGCTTTGGAAAGCCGAATACTGCAGATAGCTGTGCCAGGCGGATCACGCCGGTCCCTGCGCAGCGCTGGCTTGCGCCCGCTCCTTGTGCAGAGTTGGCCAGTGTTAGTATGAGCAAATGAAGCTCGCTTGAGAGCCCGTGATCCCAAAGGGGCTCCAAGGGGTTGCCCAAGCAGCAGCTGTGCGTTCTATGCCATGACGTGGCAGGGGGCAGGTCAGGGGGGGATTTGACTGTCTGACCGTGGGGGGCTTGCAGCTGCTGCCCCTGTGGGCGGGGCAGCTGTGTGGAATGCTCGCCGGTCCCAGCAAGACCTTGGAACATTTGTCTCCTGTGGAGGGCGGAGGGTTTGGGAGTCACGTCTGGCCTGCCGTTGATCAGGCTGCGTCGCCTTTGGCACGGTCTGGCTCATCTGTTGCCCAGGGCCCTTCAGGCACTAGGTCCTTGTGCACCAAAAGAGAATGATCGACTCCTCCTGCTGTGATAGACGCTACTGTAAACAAAGGGCGTAGACTCTGTGCTGGGCTGTCGCTTGTTGGGTGTATATTTCACAGGCTCGACTCTTCCCCCTGAGAGGCAACTGAACCAGCGCAGTTGAGGCCAGTGCAGAAATGCCAAGTTCAGGGTGCAAGTGCAGCATTCTCTCACCACCGAGCCCAGCCGTGTTGCATAAACACAGCCTGGGTTCTCACCCGGCCTGTGAATTTCCTGCTTCTTGTGGTTTGCTGTCAGACTATGAGTGGTGTTTAAACTTTGGGTTTTGTAGCTCATGTTGGTAAATTACAGTGTGCGGTAGGAGTTCGGGTGGGTAGGATTAGTCACTGGTTCTGTTGCTAGGGACTTGGATTAACACCTAAATTGCTGCCTTTGTGTCCCAGCCTCGCAGAGCCCCCCCCCCCCCCGGATGTATTTTAAGAACTTTCCTGAGGTCTTGGCATCAGAAGCTGCAGTGAGCAGGAATACTCCAAAAGCCCAACGCTCCCTCATGCTTCTCTGCCCATCTGTGCTCCTCCTCCAGTGCACAACAGCCTCCAACCTGAGCCCGGCTGTGGTTCTGTGCCGTGCTCTGTCCTGGCTTGGGATCCTGCTAGTTGCTGCTGTGTTTGTAGCTTGGAGTGTTCCCTGAAGTGACATGGGGTGAGCGTCACTTTAATGGCACCGGGCTCTGCTGGCAAAGCTGCTGATGTTTCGCTGCCTTGCCCGTGTTGTGCCTGGCAGCTTTGCCACGTGATTTATTGCTGGCTGCCTAAGCCCTAATGGCTGCTTATTTATTTATGTCTGAACTCTTCCCCTGTGGGCAAGGAATATAATCTGGGCCTCTCTAGTCGCAGGGCCCTATCTGAGTGAGGCTCCTGGGAAATAACCACTAGTTGAGCCTGCTGCTGGCATGACTCCCCTGCCCTCGCCATGCTGCATGGCAGCTGCCCAGCCAGCCTGCGTGCCAGGTGCTGCTCTGCTCTGCTCAGACCCAGGCAGCCCATGCTCCCGCCCCTGCACAGAAATGCTGAGTCAGGAAACAGCTGATAGGAAATGAGATGTAGGGTGCAGAGAAGCCTCCTGTGTTGTGAATCTTCATGGCCCCAGCAGGCTGAATGCTCTGATGGAACCAGGTGGGCCCAGCTGGGGCTCATAGCTTGGTAGAACGGATGTGAGCCTCAGGCTCCAGGGCATATCATGCTCCATGTCCAGTGTGCTAATCCTCTGGCTCACAGGGAGGATGTGAGTGGGGAGAGGTAGCTCTGCCCTGCAAAGAGTGTGGCTTTGGTTCACTTGGGCCAGCCAGAGCCTGGATCCAGCCCTGGATGGGAAAAACTCTTTCGCTGTCTCTGCCATTGTGAGCAGAAGAAAGGGACTGAAATAACCTCGGGGACGCAGGCTTTGAAAGCGGATTTCTCCTGCCTCGTAGGAGGCGCTTGGCTTTGCAGGCCCCCCAAATGGCTTGGCATTGTGTGTGCCCAGGGCTGCATGCTGGGGGCTGCCCCAGCGCCCACACCGTGAGGGATGCTCAGTAGACCCCAAGAGCTTCCTGTCTAGAAGGCTCAGGGGAGAGACCACACCAGCCTCTGGCCAAACTGCTGCTTGGCACCTGCCCTGCATGCCCCATGTCTGGGATTGGGCTCAGGCCAGCTCCAGGGGCAGCTGGGGACAGGGAGTCAGACATGGTGTTTGGGGGAGGGGTGGTGGCACCAGTGGTCCCTGACTTTATGCTGCCAGCTCTGATTGATTGGGGTTTACCCTCAGCTGCCTTTAGCTCTTGTAGCCCTGGGGAAGGAAGGGTTTTTTTTCCTGCGTGAAGGGGCCTTTGGCTGGTCTTGTCCGAGAGCCCCTGGGGGCTACCTGGGCATTGCCTTGTTCCAGCACCTCTGGGGTATCTTGTGGGCTCCCAGGCTCCCATGTCCCACCCTGGCAGTGGCTGTGCTGCCATCTCCCCTCCCTCTGGGCCGTGTTTCCCCGTGTGCTTTGTGTGACAGCTCACCTTGGCAGGGAGTCCCAGTCCTTTAACTGGGTCCTGGGGTGCCCTGGAGCGGAGCTGAACGCCCCCCCAGCCCCGCCGAAGGCTCATCTAGCTGTGAACTTCTCGCAGTGGCTCATGCTGATGGGATGTTATCCTTGGACGCAGGGTCAAAGGGCAAGTGACATCTACTCCCAGCTGGCCTGTCCGTGGCTCTGTGAGGCCCCTGGGGGTCGTCCCTTGTCTAGCCCATCTCTAGGGACCAAGGGGCCATCTTTGCTGCAGACGGGCCACGCCCGGCCCCAAGGGTGGGGGCTTGTCTTGGGCTGCACCCGGCCCCAGGGGGGTGGAGGGGGCATGTCTCTGGCTGCGCCTGGCCCTGGGGGGGGTCTGACTTCAGCCTGTCCGAGGGGCCATAACGTCAATGCCAGTGAAGCTGCATTTTGTTTCCCCCTAACCCTGTTGTCTCGATGCCTCTAGGTGCCAGCTGCATTAAGCAGGTGTCACTGGGGACTGGGAATGTGCCTCTGACCGGGGCAAGCCGGGCCCAGCGTGCCAGCTAAGCATGCACCACCCTCCCCCAAATCCCACCGCAGCAAGGGTGTGTGTGTTTAGCCCAGCTTGGAGGGAGCACCCCCCTTGTACCTGCTGCCTGCTCCCAGCCCCCCCCTTCTCCCGTCTGTCACTAATCAGGGCCTTTGCACTGCAGGACTTGGTTGGTAGTTCCCTTGGCCATCAGTAACCGGCCTAGGGACATGCTGCTGTGCCCTGCCCAGTCTGGCCAACATCCGCCTGGGCTGATCAGGTTAGCGCCGGTGGGGCTGGGATTGCAGGCCCAAGAGAAGGGCCTGTCACGGAGTCACCGGGCGATGCTCTGGAACAGCTCCCCACAAAGCCAGGCAGGACTTTGGGGAGCCTCCTCTCCCCTGGAGCAGACTTGTTCAGGGCAAGAAGTTCACACGTCTTCACCTCCTGGGTCTCTCCTTGGAGCATTCAGCATCCTCTGCCCCTCCGTGCGCTTCCCACAGCGAGCCCGCCTCAGCGGGGTCCTGGGGAAGCCACCGGGTCCTGCACCCCCACTTCGCAGTCAGACATGACTCTTAGCCAGCCAGTAAAACAGAGGTTTATTCGATGACAGGAACAGGGTCTAAAACAGAGCTTGTAGATACAACGAACCGGACCCCTCAGCCGGGTCCATTCTGGGGGGCAGTGAGCCAGACCCCCACGTCTGCCCTGAGCCAGCTCCAGACTAACAACCCCTCCCAGCCCCTCCTCTCTGCTCAGCCCCTTTCCCGGGCCAGGAGGTCACCTGATCTCTTAGTCTCCAACACCTTCAGTTGGCACCTTTGCAGAGGAGGGGCCCAGGCCATTAGTTACTAGGAGACAGAGTGCCAGGCATTTAGGTGCACTGGCCCTTTGCTTTGCCAGATACTTAAGAACTGCACAGGGGACACTGAGGCACCAACACAGTACTCAGAGAAAACATTAAGAACTTTCCCAGTTCGTCACATCTCTCCCCCCTTCGAGACCGAACTGAGCGAGGTCACTTCAGCCAGTGACCTGGGGAAGTTCGAACCCACCAACTTTCCCATGAATGCCCCAGCATCTCTCCCATTCCTTGGTGTGAGTTACACCAGGGCAGTCCAGTCTCACGCCCTCCCTTAGGTCGGGTGTGCTTGATGGCACTTGCAGGCCGCATGTGGGAAGGTTTGTGCAGCCCACACCCTTTGCCACCCCAGTACCCCTGCGGTTCAAACTGGGATGGGTCTTCTCCCAGCACTCTGGGCTGCTTTCCCAGTGACTCTTAATGGGGAACACCTGATGGGGAGATTGGCTCCCACCTCAGGGAAGAGATCCCCCCGGGGGTCTTCCCCCTTCTCCATCCAATCCTCCCTCTTCAGGTCCAGGGGTCCCCTCACTCTCCTCCCATCCAGCAGCTCAAATGGGAAGAGCCCTGTGGATTCCTGGAGCACCACCAGCTGCCTCCCGATTCCCCCCAGTTCTACTTCCCCTTGGGGAGCCCATTCCCAGTACAGGAATCCCTCCTCCTGCAGGACTTTGTCCCTGCAGCCTTCCCCAAGGGGGTTTGCAGCGCTGTGGCCAGCAAGTTTCCTCAGCTTCTCCAAGGAGGGATCCTTCTGCAGCTCAGTCTGGGATTCGGCAGCTGGGGCAGGGAGTGGGACCTGCTCCCTCTCGCTGGCTGGGCCTGGGGTCACAGCCCCCCTGAGCCCTGTCCCTGGTAGCTCCCTCCCTGCTGTGTAATCTCTTCCCAGCAGCATGTCTGGACCAGGCAAACCTGTTTGGCAGCTGACCTGCCCTGCCCGGGTGTCCCCCCACTCAGCTGGGGTCTCAGCTCCCCCCGTGCTCAGCGCTGCCCTTGCTGTCCCAGTGGGGGCAGGCAGCGAGCTCTCTGTTCTGGTCACAGCATCAGAGCCAGCGTGAGCCCCCTCTCTGGTGTGCAGGGGGGCGGGGAGCATCTCTCCCTCCCACTCAGCCCCAGGGGGCTCGTTATAGGTAGGCAGGTATCCTGAGCCCAGCAGCCCCTCCCCCCTGCCAGCCAGGTTATTTGCATTTTCACTGACCATTTCCATCCTAGCCAATTGGTTCCCTGGATTTGAATTTAAAACATTGGCCGTTACAGGAGCGGGGCCTGGATCCTGTCCCATGGGGAGACAGTCACCCCCCAACAGGGCCTCCCAGCCGACATCCTGGAGAACCCCAACTACCAGCCAGCCTGACCCCTCCTGCGACTGCACAGGGATCTGGGCCATAGGCAGGGCAAGGGGCTTCACCCCAGGGAACTTCACCCAGGTCCCACAGTCCCTCAGCATCTGGGGCTGCACCACCACAGTTCTCTCTGTCCCAGGGTCTTGCCCCCGCAGGCATGTTTTCCCACTGACCCCTGGGCAGCCCCCTATGTCTTTGCTCCACTATTGCCAGTCCATGCTGCTGCTGCTTCTCCTGCAGCTTTTCCTCGGGCTCTTGCTTTCTCTCATGGTCCTCTCGCTCTCTCGGGCTCTGCTCCCATCCCATCCGTCTCCGATCCCCTGATGGGGAACCTGATCGTGAAGACCCTCGTATGGTTGGGGACCAGACTCCTGGGGATGCCTGGCTGATGCTCCAGCTGCTCTCAGATCCTCTTGTAGCCTCATCTGGGCCAGGAATCTGCTCCTCAGAGCGGTCCTCCTCCTCCAACTGCACGATTAACTGTGCCTTGGTGAACGTCCCCTGTGCACAGGATCACAATGTCCTTCTCAAGGAGATGGTGATAGGCCATCACTTCACCGTTCCCAAGTGGCTCTGGACTCACAGGCCTGTGTGCTCTTGGCTCCCCCATGGTTTCCAGGAAGAACCCCTGGTGTGCCAGCCCTTCTCGTGATCACCACCTCTTTGCCAGGGTCGAGCTGCAGACTCCTCCGCCCCTGGGACTGCTCCTGCAATCCCTAGGGGAACCCTGTTACGCAAAAATCCTTCTCTCTCCCAGGGTCGAGCGGCAAGCTCCTCCGCCCCTGAGACTGCTCGCTGCAGTCCTCAGGGGGACCCCATTACTCCAACAGTCCTTCTCGCTGGTCACACACTCCCAGAGGTTAACTGCCCCCTGAAACCGTCCCTCTCTGAGCCTTCAGCACGCCTGGTCCTCATTATCCCTCCTCTGTTTTACTGCTCCCCAGTCACTTACTGCAAGCAGCGCCATTCACAGGGTGCAGTACGTCCCGCCGCTGCCACCAGTTGTCACGGAGTCACCGGGCGATGCTCTGGAACAGCTCCCCACAAAGCCAGGCAGGACTTTGGGGAGCCTCCTCTCCCCTGGAGCAGACTTGTTCAGGGCAAGAAGTTCACACGTCTTCACCTCCTGGGTCTCTCCTTGGAGCATTCAGCATCCTCTGCCCCTCCGTGCGCTTCCCACAGCGAGCCCGCCTCAGCGGGGTCCTGGGGAAGCCACCGGGTCCTGCACCCCCACTTCGCAGTCAGACATGACTCTTAGCCAGCCAGTAAAACAGAGGTTTATTCGATGACAGGAACAGGGTCTAAAACAGAGCTTGTAGATACAACGAACCGGACCCCTCAGCCGGGTCCATTCTGGGGGGCAGTGAGCCAGACCCCCACGTCTGCCCTGAGCCAGCTCCAGACTAACAACCCCTCCCAGCCCCTCCTCTCTGCTCAGCCCCTTTCCCGGGCCAGGAGGTCACCTGATCTCTTAGTCTCCAACACCTTCAGTTGGCACCTTTGCAGAGGAGGGGCCCAGGCCATTAGTTACTAGGAGACAGAGTGCCAGGCATTTAGGTGCACTGGCCCTTTGCTTTGCCAGATACTTAAGAACTGCACAGGGGACACTGAGGCACCAACACAGTACTCAGAGAAAACATTAAGAACTTTCCCAGTTCGTCACAGGGCCCAGTAGCTACCAGGAAATAAATTGGGTTTGTTTCCCTGCTGTGTTTGGAGGGCGGTTTCCTGGGCCAAAGGGAGGAGGGGCGGGCCTGGGAGCTGAGCAGGGTGTTCTGGGCCATGGAAGGAGCTGTGCCCACTGTCCTTGCCATGCTCTCCTTGGGCCTGGAACCTCCTCCCCTTCCCTGGCCTCCCTCCTACCCCCCCAGCCTCTGCTGGGCGCTGCTCTGGGCAGGAGTCAGGCAACGGCTGGGCTGCGAATGCTGCTTCCCCAGACTGAGGAGTGGCTGGGCCTGCAGGGGCGGTGTCCTCGGGAGGTGAGTGCACCATCCCCACCCACGGGCTCTGTATGGTGCTGTGGGCCGCCCCCGGGGGGGGCACTAACCTGGCAAAGGCTGCACAGTGTCCTGGGCAGTCCCAAGAGCAGCCTGGGCAGCTCACTTGGGGACACCCCATGGTGCATGGGCTGGGAGGGGGCTGGGACTTGGTGCAGCCCTGGATGTTTACTGGGACTCGGCCACGGGCCCCCTCTGCTTTGCTGCCTTCCTGGCTGGAGGCTTTTGGCTCTCCCTGGCTGTGGGGATGAGAGCCCAGCCCCTCTTTGCAGGGCGTGTCAGTCTGGCCCACTGGCTGCGGTGTCACTGAAGGTTCTGTCTGGAGGCGGGCAGGCCCCTGGGCTCGTTTGCTCTGGTCTGCTGCCTCTTGGGCTGCTGCACAAGTATATGGGCTTCCAACGTCGTCTCGGTGGCTCACTGGGTTTGCTGCTCCTATAAGGGAGATTCCTGTGGGCTGGCTGGATGTGTATGTGGCAAACTGCGTTCCCAGGTGTCCCTTCACCTCCCCACTGCACACCGGCTGCGCCAGGGCTCAGCATCTCTTGGCAGATCAAGCCACCTTGGCTGAGACCCCAAACTTTCCGCACTTGTCTGCTAGGCCTCCTCAGGGGAAGCGGGTGCCAGGCAAGCAGGGATCCAAACGAGGACCCAGTGCCAGGGGCTCCCCAAACGATCCCCAGCGGCCAGAGGCCGTCTCCTCCCCAGCTCATAGTGATCTCCTGGGGCAGGCCTGGCTTGGATGGAGCCAAGAAGCGAGTCAGCGGGGGAAGAGGCTGCTACGGTGGTGGGGTGTCTTCAAGAGCTGTGGCTAGTGGTTTGCTTCGTCCCATCAGTGCTGAGTGCACAGCAGCCTCCTCAAGGGCTGGGCTGGGCCAGGCCGGCTAACGCCCTGTTTGTCGCTGAACTGCAGGTTGGACTCCACGCAGAAGGGCTCTGCAGCTCTGCTCCCCGTGTGCGGCGCAGATGGAGTACGTGGTAAGGCCAGCGGCTCTCGGGGCCTGTGGTGGTGGGTAGGCGGCTTTGGTGATGGACCAGGCTTTCCTTCTCTCGCTCGGACCCGCTGGTTCCCGCTGGCCCACTCCTGCGCCTTCTCTCTGGGCTCTGGTGTGTTTCTCACTGAGCAGCTGTGCCCAACCGTGGGGTCATGACCCCAAAGGGGGCCATGAATGTGACTCCTGGGGGTCCCACAATTTTCTGTCCGCTTGGTGGTGAAGAGCCGTTGCATGCACGGCTCCTGCTGTCGCAGAGAGTTGCAGGGAGCCTGTGTGTACAAGAGGGAGAGAGGGCTGGCGTGCGCATGGGATCTGGGACACAGATTCTGTCACCCCCTGGGATCTGGTAGCAGTGTCACCAGTGCCTCTGCTGTGCCGCTTGGGAAAGGACCTGCCACTGGCCGAACCTCGCCGAACATCTGCCCGCCTTCCTGGGGAGCCTTCTGCACGTCTCCCTTCTCTGGTGCATTTCCTGAGCCGCATGTCCGCAGCCTGTCATGTGGCTGCACGTCGGGATCGCCGTCTGCCAGGGGATCTCCAGAGCACCAGGCCAGGCCTTTGGGAGGGCGGCGTAAGTGCCGTTCCTGGCGCGTGGAACGAAATCACTGGCCCCCTGCCACACAATCCTGGAGCTGAGCACGTCGTGTCACGCTTGTTTGGCCCTGCTGGGCTGAGCAGGCCCAAAGAGGGCAGTGGGAGGAACGCAGGGTCTGCAGGGCACCCCTGCCTTGGAGCCGGGGGTCCTGGCCTGTCCAAGAGACCTTGTGTCAGCTCTGGTGAGAACAAACGGCTTCCACACGAGTAGCCGTGTCTCCGGGCACGTCACTGAGGGCGGGGAGGAAGGGCCCAGGAGATGTGAATTGGTGCAGCGTCTCCTGAACTCGCACAGACTGTCTCTGTGCGTCAGGGTGTGCGCGCATGGCTCTGCTTGAGTCTCCTCCCAAGCTGCTCACCTGCTCCAAAACTCTGTCTCAGCTCCCGGGTTCGCATTGCCTGGGAGGGCGTCGGGTGCTGGACCCTGCAGGAGAGGCTCAGGCAGAGCCACTGTGTGCCGCTGACCCAGAGAAGGAGTTGAGAGTCTTCCAACATGGGCCTGAGGGGCCCTGGCCCTGTGAGTTCTGCTCCTCAGAATGTCTGGCAGAGCTGGAGGAGTCTCCCGATATCTCTCGGGCTGCTCACTGGCTGTGGGGGAGGTCTGTCCGCAGCGTTTGTTTTCCCCACCAGCTCTCCGGAAATGGGGTCCTGCAGGGCTGGAGCCAGCGCGCTCAGCCCTGGGACAGGGGCTGGATTCTGCTGGAGTCCACCAGCCAGAGAGCACGTACTGTGCCTAGCTGCTGGGTCGCACTCTTTCTCCTCCTGGGTCCCTGCACCACGACGCCTGGCTGGGCAGCGCTGCATGGGCCCTGGTGTCTGGCCTTTGCCAGGAGCGCAGCAGGGTGGCTGGAAAGCATGGGCCTTGTCCCACAGTGAGCCCCCAGAGCCCTGGGGCTGGCTTCTCCTCTCCTGGCCCCATACTGCTCCCTGCACAGGCGATGGCTCCCTGGGACTGCTGGGCCTGGTGGGGAGGGGGCTTCCTGTGCACTGGCGGCTGAAGAAGAGTTAGGTCTCCCGTGGCCACAGTTGTTGACAGGATGGGTGAGACCAGGTGTCTCTCTAGCCCAGGCTCCTGGCCCACCTGCTTTCCCAGTGCTCAGGGACCTGAGCAGGGCTCGGGGTCTGGCTCTCCAAGGGCCCTGGCTCCCCATCCGCCAGGTCTTGTCCCTGCATCATCCCAGGGCTGGGAGAGAGCAGCTCTGCCTCCTCCATCTCCCTGCAGCATCCAGGGCTCCCGTGGGGCTCTGACTTAATCCCTTCTTAGCCATGGGCTCCCTGCCCTCTTGAACTGCCCCCCCCCCCCACTGCCGTGCCAACCAGTTAAACCTTGCTAATGGCTCTGCCACACACGGGCTGCAGACTCCCCTTCTGGCCTGGGCTACTTCCCAGACCTGTCTTCAGCCGGCCCCGGCGCTCCCTGGCGTGGGGTCCTTGCCAGCCCCGGCGCTCCCAGGTACGGGGGCCTTGCCGGCCCGCATACAGGCAGTGCTGTAGGTGTCACGTGCTCTCCATCCCAGGGGACTACACCCGAGGGCTGGGGTGCCCCACTGGGGGGTGCAGAGCCACCAGCTGGCCCTGGGGAGGTGTCTGCTGCAGCCGTTGTGTCCTGGGGAGCTACACCTGCAGCAACCTTGAGCCTAACAATGCCCTGTCCTGGGTTGCAGAGATGGGAAAGCCTGGCTGGTCCTGCCTGGCGGGCAGCCCCACGGGGTGGGGAGCATGTAACTGGGACAGGGCTCCTGGGGCTGCCAGTCCAGACACAGCCAGGCGTGTGTTTTAACCTGGTTTCTCCTCTGTTGCCTGAGTGGGCGGCGGGTGACTGGGAGGGGTTTACCCAGCTGTCCGTTGGGGGTTGTGCTGGGAGGAGTTGGGCATACTTCCCAATCCTGGTGGAGCCCCAGCTTGACTGCTTGTCTCTGCTGAGGGGCTCACTTGTGCAAATGGGACTCTGGGGACCAAAGAGCGTCTGTGCCCGCCTGGGGTGGCTCCACCTGGCCCAAGACACATGTGACGTGAGTTGTCCAGTCCCATCCTAGCAGGGCCGGCTTTAGGCCAATTCCACCAATTCTCCCGAATCGGGCCCCCGCCTAAGAGGGCCCCGCGCCCAGTGAGAATCTCTTCCCTAGCTAGAGGCGCCTTTTTAATTTTTACTCAGCTGGTGGCGCTCCGAGTCTTCAGCAGCACTTCTGCGGTGGGTCCTTTACTTGTTCTGGGTCTTCGGCGGCACTTCGGCGGCGGGTCCTTCAGTGCTGCCGAAGATTTGGAGCGAGTGAAGGACCCCCGCCGAAGTGCCGCCGAAGACTCGGAGCACCGGCCGGTGAGTACAAGCCCCACGTGGTTTTTTAACTTGGTGTTGTTTTTTTTTTGTCTTCCCTGCCAGGGCCCCATTGAAACTGTTCGAATTATGCCCCACACTTCCTAAAGCCGGCCCTGCATCCTAGTTCCACTTTGTTCTTCTTGCTAAATCTCTGAAATTTGGCTCAGGTCCGTGTAACCTGTGCTCCGTGTCTGGGAAACCAAGGACTGTTCTAGCAGGGGGAACATGGGGCAGCAGTGAGGGGCACTGAGAGAGCTGGGCTGGCAGGGGCTGTGGGTTAGGATTGTGGGGCACTGACAGAGCTGGTGGTGGGGAGCCCGGGGCTGCGATAGCCCATATGACGAAGTGGGAATGTTCTTGCTGTGTCTGTGAATGCTGAGTGGGGAGTGTTGACCTGAGAAGGTTGCAGGGGAGTTGTGCTGGGATGGCCTTGGGGAAGGGAGGATACCTGAGCATGTAACCTGAGAACCAGGAGGGGAGTTGAAGGCCAGGTGACACCTCTGCCCAGGACACTGGACAAAGGACACAAAGGCTGGGGGAGGAGCTGGGGGGAGGCTGAGTGAGAGGCTGGAGGGTGTTTCAGTTTGGAGCTGGCTGGGAAATGGAGAGGGGCCCCGACAGGGCTTGGGCTTCCCAACGGGGCTGTGGCCTCCCTGTGGGCCCCAGATGGACCTAACTAAAGGGGATCCTGTTGTCTGTACCGGCAGGACCTGTTTGAGACTGTGTTCCTGTCATCTAAATAAACCTCTGTGTTACTGGCTGGCTGAGAGTCACGTCTGACTGCAAAGTGAGGGTGCAGGACCCTGTGGCTTCCCCAGGAGCCTGCCTGGGCGGACTCACTGTGGCAAGCACACGGAGGGACAGAGGATGCTGAATGCTCCAAGGAGAGACCCAGGAGGTGAAGCCGTGTGAGCTTCTTGCCCTGGAGACAGTCTACTCCAAGGGAGAGGAGGCTCCCCAAAGTCCTGCCTGGCTTTGTGGGGAGCAGTTCCAGAGCATCGCCTGGGGACTCTGTGACAGCCAGGGCTGTGGGTCGGGATTGAGGGGCACTGACAAAGCTGGAGGGGGAAGCCCAGGGCTGCTATAGCCGGTGCTGCGGGTCGGGATTGAGGGGCACTGACAGAGCTGGGAGGGAGAGCCCAGGGCTGGGATAGCCGGGGCTGCGGGTCAGGATTGAGGTGTTACTGGCAGAGTGAGGGGGGGAGCCCAGGGCTGCGGGTCAGGATTGAGGGGCACTGGCAGAGCTGGGGGAGTCGGGCTGGGATAGCAGGGGAACCTGCGGATCAGGAGTGAGTTAGAGGATCAAGTCTTGTTTGGGATCGGTTGGTGGAGCCCCACACCAAGCCCTCACTGCCCGTGCCTGCTCCCCCACCCCTGTGCTCTGGGGCTGGGCCCAGTCTGGGAGTGAAGGAGTTAAGGCAAAGCCCTGAGCTGCTCCCTTTGCCCCTCACTCCTTGCTCCCAAGGGCAGCTGCTTCCTGTGTGTGACTCCAGCCAGCTGTGATCCTCGCCCCTATGCTGTAGGAAGCTGCTCCAAGGAGGTGGGGCGGGCAAGGAACAGACCCTTGGCTCAAGGGGGGGTGGAAAAGGCGCAGAGCAAGGGGGTTCAGGTGCTGGAGAGCTCTTCCTCCCTCCCGCTGCTGCTGGGGCTGCTCTGCCCCAGGCACCAGATGCCGCTGGCAGAGTGGTGGGGCACGGCTCCAGCCCCCCATCCCAAGGCATGATAGGCAGGTAGGGCAGAGCACCTTGGTGCAGGGCTGGAGACAAGAGGCCGGGCGCTCACTGGGGGAGAGGATGCCTGGGACGCCTGGACTCTCCTGGAAAATGCTCTGTGACCTTTGACTCCATTTCCATTGGCTGGCTGTTTGCCCCTTCCAGCAGAGGGCAGTGCGCAGCTGTCTGGCCTTTGGGGGGCACGAGCCCCCTCCATTGCCTGCCAAGAGCATGCCGCCTGGCTAGGCTGTGGGGTGGAATGCACAGGGCTTGGCTCAGGGAAATGCTGGGTAGGTGAGTCGCTGCTTCCTGGCCCCAGGCTTCCTGCATTTCTTTCAAGTGGCTGTGCAGAGCTGCTGGGCCCCAGGCCAGGGTGAGCTCTGCTCTATCACGGACTGTGCAGGGGACCTGGTGCGAGAGGCTGTGGTGAGCACTGGTGAATCCTGCTAGGAGGTGTGTGTGCACAGGAGATCGCCCTGGGGTGGGGTGGGGGATGCACAGAGATCTCCCTGGGGGGTGCACACAGGGGTATCACTGCTGCGCCCAAGGACTCTCCCCTGTGGTGCTGGTGGTTCCTGGAGGCCAGCTGAGCCTCCCTGCTATAGTTAGCAGCAGTCCCTTTGCAACGCGTCACGCTCCGCTCAGGAGGCTATTTCCAGCCTTGGCCAGCCTTCCATTTCCCTCGCTGCGCGTGGCTGCCTGCCAGGGTTCACACAGCAGCTGGCAGGCGCTGACACCTGGGCTGAGGGGGTGGCCGTGGTGAGATGGTGCTGCTCCGTGGCTCGGAGCCGGAGCTCCCATGCGATGTGTCTGGCTCTGGGAGTGTTTTACTCATGCTTCTGCTTTGAGGGGTGGCAGTGCCCAGGAATACCCGACCTGCCCTGCGGGGCTCAGCTCCGGCCTCTCAGCCTCCATTCAGAGCCAGAGTGGTCAGAAGGGGCGTTGGGTCCAGTGCTGAGCCAGGGTCTTTGGTGCCCAGCACGGTTTGCTATGGAGTCCAACCCTTGTGTTTCCAGCCCTTCTGGCTGCAGAGCAGCCAAAGGGTTTTGCATGGAACTGAGGCAGAGTTGTTGTCCTGAGTCTGCAGGGAGCCTGAAACAATAGCTCTGAGTGTTGTGGCCTAAATTGGGCATTAACTCTGAACACTAGTGAGGGCTGCTGGGCTAGAGAGCTCCGTGTTCTCCAGACACGGGTCTGTGGCCCAGTGGGGAGCTGCCGATTTGCAAGTTGCTGATTGTATCCCTCTCGCGCCTCAGTTAGTACGAACTCCAACCTGAGTCTGCCGTGGAGGCCTCTGGCCTCAGCCCAGTGCTGCCATGTCCAGGGCTGGCTGCAGCAGCATGCGGTGGGGGGGGGCTGCCCTCCCTGGGGCTTGGGCCTGGGTGAAAGTGACACGAAAAGGGCGTGAGAACATGGGGTTAGGGTCTCACGTGCCCCGGTGTGCTGCCCCCTGCACCCGCAGTGCTGGAAGATGCTCGGTGCTCAGAGAGACTGGGAGGTTTGGGAAGGGCAGGGGCATGTTCGGTGTGTGGGTGGGTCTGCAAACGGCTGCTGCGGGGGGCGGGCGCTGCAGAGGAGAAGGCTCTCTTCACCCACAGCAGGAGGGGCTCAGAGTCTGGGGCACAGCACGGAAAGGGGAGTTTGGAATGGGGTGCTGGGGGAGCCCATTGCTCTGTGCCGCGGGGCCCTGCTCTACCCATCCTGCTGGCACCCGGGGATGGTGGGCCGGATGGGGGAAAGGGCTGAGCGTGGGGAGCTGTGCTGCCCCCACCTGGCACACAAGCCCACGGGTCCCTGCAGAGAGAGGGCACCTCCAGTCTGTGCTGCCCCCATGTGCTCAGCAGGCAGAGCCCCCTGCTCTGGCTCCGCCCCACGCCCGTGACCTTGATTTTCTGCTCTAGATGCTCCCTGCGACCCCACCCCTTCGGGAGGGAGCCAGCGAGCGAGGCTCCCCTTGACAGGCTGTGGGCAGAGGCTGTGAGTCAGCACTGCCCTTCCGATTGGCAGGAGCCCCCTCTCTTCTCCCGGGAGCTGCAGTCACTTAGCGCCAGCTCCACGCAGGAAGCAGCAGCAATTAGCAGCGGCTGCAGCAGCTCCCTCCCCAGCTCCTGGCAGCTGGGGAACCTCTGGCCGAGGCCGGCTGAACGCACCAGCTTCCTGAGTCCTGCCCGGCCGGATCCACAGCACCTGGCCCTGCTCGGTCTCTGCCTTGCTCCTCTCTGCGGCTTTGGGGCCCCAGGCCCTGGCTGGACACGTGCGCCAGCCACATCTCTCCTTGCCCACAGGACCCCCGCCAAGCTCACAGAGGGGGCCTCGTCGGCTCCAGGCTGGTGCCCGGAGTGCAGCCAGGCTGGGCTGGAACACACTCTGTGGCTGCCTTGTCTCCGGACTTTAAATATTCATGCCTTTGATTTCCTGCTAGCTGGTGACGGGAGCTGGGCTGGTGCAGCAGGCTGGGAGTGCTGGCAGGGTGCGAGGCGCTAGACTGGACAATGGTCTCTGGGCAGCACGGCTTGAGGATCTCCTGACAGGTGAAGGAGCAGCAGCCTGGGCTCAGCCTGTGGCTCCGGCTGCCTCGCCCACTGGGCTGCTGAGCACACGGCCCCCTCGGGTGCCGCCAGTGACTTCGCCTGCTTCCTCTCTGCAGCTGAGCTGGGATCGGGCAGGGGCCAGGGGTTGCTCTGCAGCTGGCTGCACCGGCGTGTCCCTCCCTGTCCTGTCCTCACCATGCTGCTTGTTATTGACTGGCTGTAACGAGGTGGGAGCCCCTGGCTCGTCGGACCCGGGGAGCGCTGGTGCACCCAGGGCTGTGTGTTGCGGGGAGATGACCTTTGACTGTGAACAGACGCTGCTGCTCCCTCCTGCCTGCTCCTGGTGACGCTCACCCTTTGGCTAGGGGCTCAGTGCTGGGATCGCTGGGGCTGGCTCTGCCAGCAGTCATGCTGTGCTGGAGTGGGGCTGGCATGGGCGCTGGCCTAGCCCCATGTTTCTGGAGTTCCTGCTCTGCAGGGTGCTGGCTGCCCTAGGCTCCTTGCCTCTCTGGGGGGCTGCCACCTCACTCCCTGCTCC
This sequence comes from Gopherus flavomarginatus, assembly GCF_025201925.1. Classification (NCBI taxonomy): domain Eukaryota; kingdom Metazoa; phylum Chordata; order Testudines; family Testudinidae; genus Gopherus; species Gopherus flavomarginatus. The sequence continues at coordinate 24,795,674 of NC_066636.1, read as the reverse complement.
GGAGCCATTGGCCTGCCCGAGCCCCTCCAGCATGGATCTGCTGCAGAAGAGTAAATACAGCCACCTCCGGAACGAGTCGGTCTCCTCCCTGGAGGAGGCAGTGGCCGGCGCGGGGTCCCCGGGGTCCCCAGTGGAGTCCCTCATCGCCACGCAGTCTCTGCCTGGCTCCCTGTCGTCGTCCTCCCTCAGCCCCATGCTGCCCATCGGGGAGCTCTCGTCGGAGTCCGAGGACAGCCCCACCACCCTGTGCTCCTTCTTCCCCAAAATGGCCAGCCTGAAGCTCTCCTACCCCGCCAACCTGCTCAGTCTGCGGGGCTTCTCGGCTGTCGGCATGAAGGAGGCGGAGAGCCTCGAGGAGCCGGGTGCAGTGCTGGCTACAGCGGGTGCCTCCAGCCCCAATTCAGTGGGGCCTGTTGCTGTCTGTCCCCAGGATATGAACAAGCTGAGCTGTGGGAAGAAGACGCGGGTGGAAGGTGGCCAACTGGGGGGCGACGAATGGACCCGCCACGGCAGCTTCGTCAATAAGCCCACCCGTGGCTGGCTGCACCCCGACGACAAGGTCATGGGCCCTGGTGTCTCCTATCTCGTCAGGGTGAGTGCAGTGGGGCGCCTCGGCAGGGTGGGGAAGGGAGGTGACCACACCTGCCTGAGCAGCTGTCCTAGCCCCCCAGCAGGGGGCACTGCTCCACGCCCCTGCCGCCCCAGCAGAGAGGCCCCCGGGCAGGGCAGTGTGTGGGGAGCTCGCCCTGCCGATCTGGCACAGATGGCACTTTCCACTTTGTGCACTGCCGTCCAGGGGGAGCACAGGGAGGGCCAGGAAGGGCATGTCTCTGAACTTGGGCACTGTCATAGCCTGCATGGAGGGGGCAGCCCGCAAGCGCCCAGCCCTGCATGGCTCTGCAGTGCTGCTGCTCGGGGAGTCCAGTACCTCTGCCCTTCACCCAAGGGCTCCAAACCTCTGCCTGCTGGGGGCCCCTCCTCTTTGGGCTGGGAGGGGAGCTGCTCTGGAAACAGCTGCTTCCTTTGTGTGCCCAGTGGGGTTTTCTTCCCCTTTCGTGCACCTCAGCCACAGCTGGCTGGCCCCCCGCCCTTCCGGAGGGCCGCAGATGGCACCCGGGGGCACACTGTTGTCTCTAAGCCCCTGGGCCAGCGGCTGCCACACCCGCTGCGAGTGGAGTGGTGTGGTAGGCGGGGTGGGGGCAGCTGGGATCAGCGTGCCTTCCAAGTCCTCCAGGCAGATGCCCATGCAGATGGGCGCTGTAGGAGGCAGTCAGCTCAAGGCAGCTCTCCAGCACACAGCTGCTCCTTGGAGAAGTGTTGCCAGGCTCCCTCGCTTGCATTGGCACCAGTCTCTTGATTGGCCCTGGTGCCCGTGTCCCCGAGGCAGCCTTGTGCGCTGGGCCAGGAGCCTGTCGGGCACGGAGGCACTTGCCGAGCAGATGCAGGTGGCCAGGAGCCTTCCCCCTGCCTATGACCCAGCACAGCCTGCCAGCCCCTGCCCCCAGCTGGGAGTCCCTCCCGCAGTGCCCGGCACCTCCTGTCACTCCATGCAGGGACCCCTGCACTCCGTCCGACGGGCGTTTGGTTTGGCAATGGGGTGCTTTGTCGGAGCTGCCTGTGGAGACTGCAGTTCCCAGCATGCTTTGCTGCCTGGCCGCTGGAGTGGAGGTGGAGCAGGAGCACTGCATGCTGGGATCAAAGTCTCTGCTGGATCACCCATTACCCCGTGTGCCTTGAACTGCCCAGCCAGACCCACACGAGGAGGAGTCCGGTGGCACCTTCACAGCTAACAGATTTCTTTGGGCATAAGCTTTCGTGGGTAGAAAGCCCATTTCTTCAGCTGCATGGAGTGAGAATTACAGATCCAGGCATAAATATATATTGGCATGTGAAGAGAAGGGAGTTACCTTACAAGTGGATAACCAGTGTTGAAGGCCAATTCAGTCAGGGTGGATGTGGTCCACTCCCAGTAACTGAGGAGGAGGTGTCATACCTGGACGCAATCCGTGGGTGCTGCTTAAACCCTGCCCGGGGCCCTGGGGACAGAGCCCAAGACATGCTTGTCAGCCTCCCACAACAGCACTGCAGCACTGGTGCCATGTGGCAGAGGGCAGCACCAAGCCAGACTCGTGTGTGCCTAGAGCCCAGTACCGCAGCTCAGCCTTGGTGCTCCTGGCCGTCTCCCTCCATGGGGTGAGCTCAGCCTGCAGAGCCACGTGTGTGGTGGGGCACTTCCCCCTGCGTACCAGCTTGGCTGGTCTTTTCCTGTTTGCTTTTCAGCTTGGCTGGCTGCCCTGGTTCCTGCTACTGAGTGCTGCCTCGGGGGCTGGGGCAGGACCGGGGAAGGGAGCTCAGCTTCCCACACCCAGCTCTGTCGGGCAGCCCCCTGCTCCCCCCCCAGCTCTGCTGATGTAGCTCACAGCCTGGGTGTCTATATCTAGGGTGTGTGCAACGCATTTGGGCAGGACATGCACACGGAGCACCAGGCTGAGACCAGCCAGCTCGTTTCACTTGTGACCTGAGCCAGGATTACACAGCCCCGTTTCCAGCCTGCAGGGGCTCACAGGGGGCCCTGCTCAGAGTCCCTTGCTGGGGTCCTCCCCTCAGAGCCCTGAGCCCCCATCCCCACAGCATAGGAACAGACAGAGAAGGCTGGATGGAACTCTTCAGAGAAGCCCCCCTGCCTCCCTCCCCCCAGCATCAAAGCCACAAACGGGACACTGAATAGAGAAGCTTTGTTTCTGGTAGGCAGGCATGAGAGTTACTGTGTCTGGCATGAGTGCCTAGCCGAGCCAGGAGCAGGGAGCAACCGCCCGCAGGGCCAGTGCTACCCAGCTGGCATCAGCCAAGAGAGGCGGGCTCCCAAAATCATCCTGGGAATGGGGATTTTGAATGTGCCCTTTTAATCATCTAGCATCTCCGCCCCACACACACACCTTCCCCATCCCCCGAGCCCCTGGGTGTCCTGGCTCCTCCAGCCCTGGGTGGTGCAGGGCCCTTCCTGAGGGTCCAGAGGGGCTGGGTCATGGAAGCAGAAAAGGTGGGTTACTGACCCCTGCAAGGAATGGTGGGTTCCTCCTACTAACTCCTTGCAATGCCTGAGCTGGGGGCCAGGGCGTATGCAGTGACCGAGCTGCCCTGGGGCCGGGGCGTGTGCAGTGGCTGAGCTGCCCTGGGGCTGGGGCCGGGGGCATGTGCAGTGGCTGAGCTGCCCTGGGGCTCGGTGTGTGCAGTGGCTGAGCTGCCCTGGGGCTGGGGGCTGGGCTTGTGCAGTGGCTGAGCTGCCCTGGGGCTGGGGGCTGGGTGTGTGCAGTGGCTGAGCTGCCCTGGGGCTGGGGGCTGGGTGTGTGCAGTGGCTGAGCTGCCCTGGGGCTGGGGGCTGGGTGTGTGCAGTGGCTGAGCTGCCCTGGGGCTGGGGGCTGGGTGTGTGCAGTGACTGAGCTGCCCTGGGGCTGGAGCCGGGGGCGTGTGCAGTGACTGAGCTGCTCTGGGGCCGGGGGCTGGGTGTGTGCAGTGGCTGAGCTGCAGCAGGGGTGGGGTTGGCACCACAGTTTTGCTGGGATTTGTGTGGTGAAATCCCCCAGGGGGTGCCTGGAGGGCGCTGGCATCTCAGGGATGGTGCCCCAGAGCCAGGCACCAGCCCAGACCCTCCCCTAGAGAAACACAGGGAGGGTTCTTTAGCGCTGTAGTATTTCTGCTCCCCACCTCCCGGTCTGAGCCCACAGGGGGTTGTGGGGAGCCGTACATGGCCCTTGGTGAGGCAGCCAGTGCCCAGACAGTCCCTCCCCTGTTCCACCCCTGCAGCTCACCCTGCGGTGCTTGGGGGCTGGGGGAGGCCCTGAGTGCTGAGCCGATGCAGGGGAGCAGCCTGCCAGCATTGCAGCCCTGCTGCCAGGGCTGGCAGGCGGGGCTGGTCTGTGCCATCCCAGCAAGCTTGGGGGGGTCATAGGGCTGACCCCTATCCTGGCATCTGATGTGCTCTCTCTCGCTCTCTCAGTACATGGGCTGTGTGGAAGTTCTCCAGTCCATGCGGGCGCTGGATTTCAACACCAGGACTCAGGTAACCAGGTGAGCCACAGGTCCCCCCCCCCGTCTCCCGGGAGCCCCACAGGCGCTCGGACGCTGGGTGTGGGCAGAGAGGCCCCACGCTGGGAGGTGCATCCGCACGTACCCCCTGCGCTGAAGCCCACGGTCCCGGAGAGTGGGTTCTGACCCAGTGCCTTGCGGTTGAGCAGCCAGGTCACTCCGGGTCCAGAACACATCCCACGGTGCCCCCTGCCCCCCACCCGATGCTGCTGGGTGGCAGCTGCCAAGGAGCGTGCTGGGGTCTGAATGGCAGCTGCATAGAAGGTGCCAGGGAGACCAGTGCTTCTTAGTGAAACCAGATGCTCGCTCCAGCCTCTGCCAGGCAAAGGAGGCACCGCCCGTGTCTCTCCCCGCTGTGTCTGCCTGGAGAGGATGTAGACTCTCGGGAGGGGCTGGGAAGGGTCTCCCATCCTCTCCTTTCTGCATCCAGCCCACAACCCTTGGCCCCTTTGTACAAGGCTGGTGTGTATGAATGACTGCAGTCTCTTTGGGGGGCAGGGCCAATCCCCCTTGCAGAGCCGCTTCCAGGCTCCTTCTAGCTTCACTCACCCCAAGTGGGCTAAGATCTGTACCTGCCCTCCCAGCACTCAGGAGTCTGTGTGTCACCAGACCTGGGGGAAGGGATACTGGGGGAAGGGCGGGGGTCCCTGGGGGAAATGGTGGGGGCCTGGCCACTCCCTGGGGCTGCCCTGACTTTGCCCTGTGGTCCCCACAGGGAGGCAATCAGCCTGGTGTGCGAGGCAGTGCCCAGTGCCAAAGGAGCCGTCCGGAGGAGGAAGGTAAGGCCAGGCCGGGTAACGGCAGCGCACTCTGGCAGTTGAGCAGGAACCCAGAGTCTGGGGCCGGGGTGGGGGCGTGAGCGAGGGGCGAACATGGTGGAGGTGCAGAGGCAAAAGGCCAGGACTCGACTCCTTCACCTCTCACGCACTTATGCTCTCACCCACACACCCCAGGGGGCGGGAAGGACCAGGCCCCGGTCAGCTGGGTCAGAACTGGGAATTGACTCCGGGGTCTAGGAATCAGGCAGTGCTGGTGTCTGGCAGGAGGCTTCGGGGGAGGCGGGGGGACGACACACTATGGGCTGGGGAGGTGCCTGTGCACCCCCATGCTTCCCCCCCATCTATTGGAGCAGGAGCCTTCAGCCCTCTCCTGACCAGCCCCTGTGGCTGCCCCGGCAGTGGGATGGCAGCCGCGGCTGGGCTGGGATAGGTCCCCCGCTGCGGGGGGCTGATCAATAGCGGCCCTGTCTGGCGCTAATGGAGGAGTGACGCTGGCTGCTCCAGTGCAGCCCTCCCCCGCTCAGTGCACAGGGCGCCCTGCTGCTGGTTAATGGATGTGAGGTGGGGGCAGATGGAGTGCTAAGCCAGGCTGGAGGGGTTGGGCTGCTGCCTTTCCCGGGCGGTGGGGCCTGCACAGGGGCTGGGCTGCCAGGGAGCTGGTGTGGCTGAGGCCAGGGCCTCGGCGCACTCTGCTATGCAGAGGCTCCCAGGTGCCAGGCCTGGGGCTGCCTGGGGTGGGAGATGCGAAGTGCTGAGCCCTGGGCGCTCAGGGGCCTGCCTTGGCGGGGGGAGGGGGGATTCAGACGGCCCTTTGCTTCTGCAGCCCTGCGGCCGCTCGCTGAACTCCATCCTGGGGAAGAGCAACCTCAAGTTCGCCGGCATGCCCATCACCCTCACCATCTCCACCAGCAGCCTCAACCTCATGGCGTCCGACTGCAAACAGGTGAGCCTTGCCGGGGCCACAGAGCCCCCTGCTAGCCTGCTCTGGCTGGGGAACAACCAGCGTGGGGCTCCCGCCCCTGCCTACCCAGTCTGCAGCTCCGCTCCCTGTCTACCTGGGGGACACAGGCCTGGCCTGCCCCTTGTACCCTGTGTGTTGGGCCCCCCACAGGGGGTCACTGGTTCGACCCAGGCCCATGATGCACTGTGCCGGGCCGGTCCATGGCTGCCAGCTCCAGGGGGCGTCCGAAGGCCGAATGCAGACCGCATGTCCCTGGGGGTACCTCCCCCCCACAGGCATCCCTGGCTGGGGAAAGCAGCCGGTGCTGTGTCTATGTCATGGAGTTTGGGGGAGACAAGGCCCTGCACCCCCGGCTTCCTGCGACTCACCAGGACTCTCAGCCAGCCAATAAAACAGAAGGTTTATATAGACGACAGAAACACAGTCCAAGACAGGCCTTGCGGGTACAGACAACAAGACCCCTCAGTTAGGTCCATCTTGAGGGGGCCCCAGGGAGGCCAGAGCCCAGTCTGGGCTCCCCTCCATTTCCCAGCGAGCTCCAAACTGAAACTCCCTCCAGTCCTCCCATCCAGCTTCCCCCCGGCCCCTCCCCCCAGCCTTTGTCCATTTCCGGAGCAGAGGTGTCACCTGGCCTCCAACTCCCCTCCTGGTTCTCATGTTACCTGCTCAGCCTGGCCTCAAGGAAAGTCTCCCATCCCCGATGCAGCCAGTCCCAGCACAACTCCCCTGCAACCTTCCCAGGCCAACACTTCCCTCTCCCTGCTGCATCACAGGCACCCACCCAGCATTCAAAGAAAACATGAAGAACATTCCCAGTTCATCACAGTCTAACCAAGGACTCTTCCTTCCCCACAGATCATCGCCAACCATCACATGCAGTCCATCTCCTTCGCCTCCGGGGGGGACCCGGTGAGTGAGCACCTGGGGGCCTTTGCTCGTGTCCAGGCTCCCCTGATGGCTGGGCTCCATCCCACCTCTGCCCAGGGCTCCCTCGGGGGGAGGGGGGCTCTCCCCCACAGCTGGCCCACTCGCAGTGCTGTTCTGACCCAAGCCCCTGCATCTGGCCGGCACCCCCCTTACTGCTCCAACAGGGCTGGGCTGGTGCCCTGGGACATCCCCCTGGCCCTTCATCCTAGCCTCACACCTGGGACTGCTGCTGGTGCGCTGAGCACTAGGCTGTGGGTGACGGGTAGGGGTGCCCCCCGCCCCCAGCTCCGGTGCTGCTGTCACCTCACCCACTGCGTCTCCCTCACAGGACACTGCAGAGTATGTTGCCTATGTTGCCAAAGACCCCGTCAATCAGAGAGGTGAGTGACTCATGCCATCTCCTGGCTGGCTGGCGCAGCCATTAACCCCACCGCTGCTGGATGCCTGCCGCAGCCCAGTGCTGCCCCCCAGCCAGCCGGGGCCATGAGAGGTGGGTTGGCCACCCCCCTGCATGCCCTGACTGGCTCCAGGCCTGCAGCAGCAGTTGCTTTGCTGGGGCCCTGCCGCCAGGGGTGGGTGTAACGAGAGCCTGGCAGTGTCCCGGGGTGTGCGTGTGTGTGTGTGTGTGAGGGGGGTGTCCCTCCCCCTGAGCCCTGCGTTCGTTCCCTCCCCAGCCTGCCATATCCTGGAGTGCCCCGAGGGCCTGGCGCAGGACGTGATCAGCACCATTGGGCAGGCCTTTGAGCTGCGCTTCAAGCAGTACTTGAAAAACCCCCCAAAGCTCGTCACTCCCCACGACAGGTATGGGGGGCAGCAGTGCCTGAGGATGCTGCTGGGTGGGGTTGCCCCTTGAGCTCCCTGGCCAGCCGGCAGGGCTCTGGGCAGGATGCAGTGGCTGCCTGGCTCCAGTCCAGGCCCTGCTGGGCCCTTGGTGAGGCGTTGGGCATGGAGCCGGTAGGGGGGAGTGGAGGGTGCGTGGCAGAGCTGGGGTGCATTGCTGCTCACCTACTGCTCCCCACACCCTAGAATGGCCGGGTTCGACGGCTCGGCCTGGGACGAGGAGGAGGAAGAGCCATCGGACCACCAGTACTACAACGACTTCCCCGGCAAAGAGCCGCCCCTGGGGGGCGTGGTGGACATGCGGCTGCGTGATGGCGCCAGCGTGGCACCGACGCCCAATCACCTGGGGGCAACGCTGGTAAGCACTGCTCGTGGGGGGTGAGGGTGTCGCTCCCACCGGTTCGTCCCACTGCGCCCCTTCCCAGGGCCATGCCAGAAGGGTCCCTTGGTGCCAGCTCGGAGGGGAGCTGCCATCCCCATAGTGTGTCTGGAAAGAGGAGAAGCAACTCAGGGCTGAGCTGCGGGCCTGGGGCCACCTGGCCAATGACCCCAGGGTGAGACCTGGCAGAGTATGGCCCTGCACAGGGGGCGCTGCCTGCTGCCAGTCGGATGGGTGGCAGATGGTCAGGCTGGAGGCCACTGGAGCTGGGTGCTGCGGGCACGGGGAGGAGAAGGGAGCAGCCCAAGCCTTGGCTACTCACCGCCTGTCTCTTCCTCCTGCAGCCTGTGGGCCAGATGTCCAGCGCAGAGCATGACCCCCGGAAGCAGCATCCTCCTGTCCAAGGTACCAGATCATGGGCAGTTGTGCCACAGGCTCCCTCGCCCACCTGCTGGGGGCCGCATGGCCTGGCATGGTGCGGCTTGGACACCTTCCTGCCCCTCATGGCGGTGCCAGCTCTAGCATTGCCTCCCTGCTGCCCTCCGCAGTGGGATAGGCTAATCTCTGAGCATCCCGTGTGTGCCAAGGTCAGGAGCAAAATGCCCCAAGACTTTCACGTCCCTGGGTCCGGTTCTGCATCATCTTTGGGTTTGCCAGGATCACATGGAGCAAATCAAGGGATCCCTGCAGAGTGTGGGGCTCGCCCCCTGCTGCCCCCTAGCTGGGGTCTCTGCCGGCAATTCCTGGGGTAACCCAAGGCCCAGCAGGGGGGTGTTGGACCCTGTAGCTGAGGTGGGGGGGCCTGGCAAGCCCTGCTAACTGCAGCTGCCCTCCATGCAGGAAGGGATAAATATGCCTCCGGCGCTGTCCCAGCCATCCGCACCGACCTGTTTGATGACCCGTCCTACGTCAACGTGCAGAACCTGGACAGGTCGCGCCAGGCCTCTGCTGCCAGCATCCCGTGCACGGCCAATGGCAGTGCCCAGCGAGACCTCTTCGACATGAGTGAGTGGGGGTTGGCCTATCCTGCTGGCCCTCTGCGCCAGCTCTGGGCTGGCATTGATTGGCTCTGCATGGTTGCTGGGCTGAGGGGCCTGGCTTGCCTCTGTCCAACCGTCTAGAGCCCCAGGGCACAGGCGTGAGTGTGGGCTCCGTGTCCGTCCAACCCCTGCTCCTCTCCCCCGCAGAGCCCTTCGAGGATGCCCTGCGGGTCCCGCCCGCGGTGCCGATGGGGCTGCCGCCAGCCCAGCTCCTGGCCTCCATGGAGGAGCAGCTGCGGCGGGAGCCCTGGTACCACGGGAAGATGAGCCGCAAAGAGGCGGAGAAGCTGCTGAAGGTGAACGGGGACTTCCTGGTGCGGGAGAGCACTACCACACCGGGCCAGTACGTGCTGACCGGGCTGCAGGGCGGGCAGCCCAAGCACCTGCTGCTGGTCGACCCCGAGGGAGTGGTGAGTTGGCCCTGGGGCCATGGCGGGGGGCTCCCTTCCCCAGTCCTACAGGCTTGGCGCTCAAGGGAAGAGCTGACCAGAGCTGGGAGTGCAGAGAAGAGCCAAGCCACTGCAGGTTTCCTGGGGTGCCCGCTGGCCATGGAGCCAGCACCCTGTATTCTTGCCCCCCATCAGCTCCTGGGTTCTTGTGTGTGAGAATGATTGACAGGAGCCCTTCCCTGCTCCAGCCTTGGCTCCCGCTCAGCCCTATTGGCTCTTAGTTACCCCCACCCCAGAAGTGGATACAGCCACCCCTCCCTCCTGGAGATGCCTCAGTCGGGTCCTGCAAGGGAACAGGACACTGGCTCCTCTCCGCTGGGTTTGTGCTGCCATGTCTCATTTGGTCACAAGAGGGCGCACCTGCCTCCTGGCTCCACCCACTTTCTGGCCATCCCTTGAGCCCCGTTTCTGGCCCTTGCAGGTGCGGACGAAGGATCATCGCTTTGAGAGCGTCAGTCACCTGATCAGCTACCACATGGACAATCACCTGCCCATCATCTCGGCGGGCAGTGAGCTGTGCCTGCAGCAGCCCGTAGAGAGGAGACTGTGAGGCGTGGGAGGCCTTGGTGGAGCCTCCTGGGCCCTGCCCACCCTGGCTTTCTCATCCCCTCTCTGCCAGCAGGGCTCTTGGACTGTTTCAGCCACTGCTTGCCCAGGAGGCCCTGGGGCTCCCTGTCTCTCCGCCATGAGCTCAGACTCCCTGGACTCACACCAGCCCCTCCGGAGACAGAGCAGAGGTGGAGGCGGCCAGGGGAGCCAGGGCTGGGTACTGGGCAGAGGGAGGGAGCCTGTTTCTGCATCCAGGGAGCTGCACCAGCCACGGCTCCACCTCCGCGAGCACCAAACTCCAGCCTGAGTGGCTGTGGGCACTGCTCCGAAGGCCAACTGCAACCACACGCCCTCGCCCTGTGCTCATCCCCCCCCTCGGGCAGGGCGGGTGGGAGGGAGCCTGCCCTGACCTCTGAGTGCCTGCTGAGCCTCTGTGAGGAAGGTGAGGGTCAATCCTATTGGCTCAGAGGCCTGCCTGTCCGGAGGTTGTAGAGCACTCCTGGCCCCTGCCCTCCTCTGAGAGGCAGCTCACACCCAGCAGGGAAGGGCTGGATTCTCATCTGCCATTCCCCTGCAATCCCTAGGGGCCAGCACCCATGCGTGGCACCACCTGTGTGACCCCTTTGGGAGAGCCACTGCACCACAGAGCAGCGCCATGGCTCCTGCTGCACAGGGCAAGAACAAGGGAGACTTTCCCCAGAGGGTGGGAGTGGAGGGCTCCCTGCCCTCCCCAGGAGAACCCAGCCCTCTGCTCCACGAAGCACAAGGCTGGGCTGGCCGCACACTGAATGTACCCGATCACTTTACGTATTAACTCTGTGCCTTGACCCTCCACAGGTCCCAGATACTTATGCAAACCAGTTGGTCCTGGGGTGGGCTAGGGAGAGCAGTCAGCCCACCCTAGCTGCTGGGGCAGTGCTGGGAGCACAGCCCCTGTCCTCACACAAGGCTCCACTGGCTCCCAGAGGCCACAGCCAGGCCCGGTCCCATCCCAGCGTCCTACTGGCTGGAAGCAGGGCTCAGGTGGCCCCTTCTGCAGCAGGCTGCTCACAGTCCCACTCTGTCTCAGAGGGCAACTCCTAGTCTGTGTCCAGGGAGCGGCACGGATGGAAATTAGATGGGGTAAATGGGGTTCTCCATAGGAGAGCAAGAGCCCCTTGGCTCCCTGTCCTTGGTGGGTGGGTGGGGAACAGTGCTGTACACTACGTCCTGCTGCCCCTTGGGCAGGGTGTGACAGCCAGTTCCCTGTACCTCAGCTCGGCCTGGGCCAACCACGCAGCCAAAGGAAGCACATAGCACCCAACAAGATCGCAGCCGGAAGGGGGAACCAGAGCTCCCCACATCAGGGAACAAGTGGGTTGCTGAGGTCCCAGGGGGACAGGACAGCTAGCCTGAGCTCTGCTGTTTCTCCCCAGCCAGCGCTAAGCAGCATCCGCTGGGAGCATCCTTCTGGGCTTCCCAGGCTCTGCTGCAGTGGCAGGTGAGCCCTCCCCCTGCAGGGCATGGAGCCTGTCCACCGCTGGGTCTGCACGAAGTGTGGGGATCCCAGTGTTGCATGCACATTGTTATACTCTGAAGCCAAAGTGTAACCCTCCCCCTCCCACCTCCTGCTCCCCTCAGAGGAGTCAGCCTGGGCTCAGAGCAGGGGAGGGTTTTGCTTTCTCTCCTCCCCCTTCTCTCTTTCTCCTTTATATGGGTTTGATTTGTTACCAGGTCTTGATTATACCAAAGGAATGGGATGGCTATTATTAAAGTTAGTATTTCTTTAATACATGGCTGTGAGTGGCTCCTTGTCTGATGTGAGGGGAGGGGTCCGTGCAGGAAGGTGCATGCTGCATCCATGTCCAGCAGCTGCTCCTTATCCAGGGTACATGGGGCGTGTGCTTGGCTGAGGGGTCTCTGAACCAGCAGGCTGATGCTTTGCCCTTTGGGCCCCAGTGGCCCCTCTCCTAGGCTCTTAGACCCTCAGCTTTACATGGCCAGTAACTGCCCCTGCTTGGCCTCCCCTGCCCGCGATCTCCCCCGGTGGGTGCCTCCTGCTGCAGCTGGGGGCTGCAAAGGAGGTAACATCCCTGCAGCGGGAGGGCAGCAGAGCATTGCCCCAGCCCCACGGCCGGATCTGGGCCAGGGCTCAGCCACCGACGAGGGCTGCTCGCGCCATGCCGGACTGGACAGCCCCAGCCAGCTGGGCGCAGGAGCGCCCTGCCCTGCCCTGTCTCCTGGGGGCAGAACGGGGCACTCAGCTCCTGGCTCCCTGGGGGTTGGCCTCCCTCTAGCCCGACTTGGAGGTGCCCCATGGGCAGGGGCCCCAGCGAGGGGATCAGCTCCCAGGGTGGGGAGCCTGGGGCCCCGCCGTGGCGAGGGCCCAGCTGCGGGGAGCAGAACCCAGGAGCCTGCAGTGGTTTGTTCCAGCACCCCCCGCCCCCAGTCTAGAATAGTCTAATCGCGGCCGTGCCCCCGCTTCCCTTTGGAATGGTTTGTCCCGCCCGGTCCCCCTCCCACCGCATGCGGAGTGGTGGGGTCCGCCCCGGGAGGAATGGTTCTCCCCCCTTCCCGTGGTGGTAGGGCCCGGCCAGCTTCCGCTTCCGGCGCGGCTGCTCTGAGTGCGGGCCGGAGCCGCAGCGCGGAGCCCCCTCCCCGCGCGGGGCCATGGCGCAGCCCGGGCCCCCCCGGCTCTGAGCCCCGGGCCCCCCATGGCGGCTCCGCACCCCGAGAAGCTGGAGGGAGGCGTCCCGGCCCCGCCGCCCCCCCCGGGCCCCCCCAACCCGCCGGGCAGCGGCCCCCCCGGCGGGCCCGGCAGGAAGCAGGGGAAGGCAGGTGAGGGGGGGGCAGCCGGGGGGGGACGTGGGGGTGTAATGTGGGGCGGGGCAGGAAGGCACGTGGGGGTGTAACGGGGGGGTGTAGCCGGGAGGAGGGTCTGGGAGACACGTGGGGGTGTAGCGGGGGCGGGGGGACACGTGGGGGTGTAGCCGGGGGGAGTGGGGGTGTAATGTGGGGTGTAGCCGGGAGGAGGAGTTGGGAGACACGTGGGGGTGTAGCGGGGGAGGGGGGACACGTGGGGGTGTAGCGGGGGGGGACGTGGGGGTGTAATGTGGGGCGGGGCAGGAAGGCACGTGGGGGTGTAACGGGGGGAGGGTGCATGTGGGGGTGTAGCAGGGGAGGAGGGGCTGGGGGCATGTGGGGGTGTAGCAGGGGAGGAGGGGCTGGGGGCATGTGGGGGTGTAGCAGGGGCTTAGAGAGATGTGGGGCGCTGGGGCAGTGACGCTGGCAGGGCTGTCCTGGCTCTTGCGTGACTGGTAAATGCTGGGCCAGGGGTGCTGGGGTCTGTACGGCACCCTTCTCCCCTGGACAGGGCTTGAAGAGAGCAGGGCCGTGGGGGCCTCATGCCTGGCGCACTGCACGGAGAACCTGGGCCATGGGTCCCTGCCCCATGGTGCTTCTAAGGGGGCATGGCTGTGCCACCACAAGCCCCCTTACTGCAGGCAGGGTGACCTGGGGCTGAGTTGTGCCTGGCCTGCGGAACATGGTTTGGCTGGCAGGTGTTTGTGCAGCGCAGGAAGGGGCCGAGCTGAGGCCTGCCAGGATGCAGCAGCCATCCCCGCCGGCCCTTCCTGCGCACAGGTTGAGCTTGCACGGGCAGCAGTTGTGCTGAACACAACTGGAGCCTGGCGTTTTGTGGGGAAGGGAACGCGTTCACTTGGGAACGGAGCTCTTGCGGGAGCCGGATCGGGACACCAGCCACTGTGCATGCAGCTGAGAACCAGGGATGCACACGCAGGGCCATAGTGCTGCTCAGTCCTGGGGCTGTGGCCTGCTCCTGTTCTCCCTGGATCAGATTTATTGGTGACCTTATCAGGCCATAAAGTTCTTCTGTCCCGTCATTAATGGGGTGAAAATGCTGCCTGTGCCTTGGATGCTCCCCAGGCCTTGCCCTGGGCGAGCAGGTCGGGTGTGAGAACAGGGAGGCTTCGTGGGAGAAGAGAGTTTGGGGGGTGTCTGTTCTTTGTGCAAGGCTAACTTGAGAGAGGGAGCACAGGTTCAGGGGAGATGCTGGTCTTCATTTCCCCTCTGCGTAGGGCAGATGGGGGGACGGGCTGTCTTCAGGCCCTGCCAGGGTTGACGGCGCTCACTGACTTCACCGGTGCTTCCCCTCACAGGTCTGCAAATGAAGAGCCCTGAAAAGAAGCGGCGCAAATCCAACACTCAGGTAGGGAGCGTGGCTGAGACCCAGTGATAGGAGGGTGGGGGCCAGGCTGTCAGCCCAGCACCATGGCACCTGGGGGCAAGAACCCCAAATGGTTCTGGTGGCACAGACAGCCCCACCCACAGCAGGTTGAAGCCAAACCCTGGGGCTGCTTGGAGTGTCCTGCATCAGGGCTGACAGACACACGCACCTCCATGGAGCAGCGCGCAGCCAGTGGGGGCTGTATGGGCAGCGGTGCCCGTCCTCCAAAGCAGCCAGTGCTGGCTGTTCCCATGTCCTGGGGACTATCCCAGCATCTCAGATGCCTTTGACACGATGGCACTAGGAGACCAGGGTCCCTGCTCCAGCCAGGGCTCGTCTTCCCCTCTCCCAGTAGCATGAGGCTCCGGGAGGGGCAGCTTCCTGCTGCTCCGAATGCCGTCCGTTGCCAGGCTATGCAGAGGAACGAGTGGGCTCGGCCCTGCCAGTGCTGTGTGTCTCCTTCCAGGCCCTGCCTGGCACCAGCGAGAGCTGAGGGCCCTGTGCCCCTGGCAGGCCTGTGCCCCACACATCTGCTTGTTGTGTGGGTGAGCCCCACGCTAACTCCTGTGTCTTCTACCCACAGGGCCCTGCCTATTCCCATCTCTCGGAGTTCGCCCCACCCCCAACTCCAATGGTCGACCACTTGGTGGCCTCAAACCCTTTTGAAGATGATTTTGGGGCACCTAAAGTGGGGGCCTCGTCAGCTCCGTTCCTCAGCAACCCTGTGCCCTTTGGGAACTTCCGCATGCAGGGGGGCATGACATCCCAGGTTCCACCGGGCTACGGAGGTGGCCCCCAGGCCATGCGGAGGCAGCCCCCGCCCTTTGCCCCTAGCCAGATGGGCCCAGCCTTCAGCATGCCCCCCCAGAACCCCAACTATGTGCAGCCTGGTGCCATGAGCTTCCCCAGCCAGCCCTTCAACCAGCCTCTCGGACAGAACTTCAGCCCCCCCGCAGGGCAGCTCATGCAGGGGCCAGTCGGGGGCTTTGGGCCCATGATCTCCCCCACCGTGGGGCAGCCTCCCCGTGGAGACATGGCACCAGGGCCTGCCCTGAATCCCCCTGCTGGTCCCCCCATGGCCCAGAGGTTCAGCCAGCCTGCCAGTCTCTTTGGACAGTCTCCCATGCAGCGGCCCAGCCAGAACCTGCCCCCAAACACCAGCCCCTTCCCTGGGGCTGACCCTGGCTTCCCGGCTGGGGGTGATGATGGGGGGAAGAACCTCAACCCCCCTCCCAGCACCTTCAGCCAGGAGCCGCACTCAGGCTCGCCAGCTGCGGTGAACGGGGCCCAGCCGAGCTTCGCCCCCAGCAGCGCCAGCCGGAGCAGCAGTACCCCTGAAGCTAACAGCCTCCCGCCCTCCAGCAAGGCGTCTGGCAACTCTGGGCACCAGCCACCGCCAGGCCTGGTGTACCCTTGCGGTGCCTGCCGCAGTGAGGTGAACGATGACCAGGACGCCATCCTGTGCGAGGCTTCCTGCCAGAAGTGGTTTCACCGGGAGTGCACGGGCATGACGGAGAACGCCTACGGGCTGCTCACCACCGAGGCCTCGGCTGTCTGGGCCTGCGACTACTGCCTGAAGACCAAGGAGATCCAGTCGGTGTACATCCGGGAGGGCATGGGGCAGCTGGTGGCGGCCAATGACGGCTGAGCGGGTGCTGGGCCTGGCTAGGGAGGGGCCATGCTGCCCTCACCTCGTACAGATCCCTGCTTGGTTTTCGGGCCAATTTCCTCCCATTTATTTTGTAGCCACCCCTCTCCCTGTGTGCAAGAGACGACGCTGAGTGCTGGTGTCTGGCTTCGGTAACATTTCCTCTCTGTTCTTGCTCATCTGCATGGCTGGGCCTGGTGCAGCTCATGCCCTTTTTAAACACTCGGAGCGTCCATTGGAGGGAGAGGAGAGACCAGGTCCTGCCCCCGGATACCCCTGCGCCTGCCAGCCCAGAGTGTGAAGTCCGGCTCGGGGCTCTGGGGTCTCTGTTACTGGCCGAGCTGAGCAGCCAGTGGTAGCAGAATCTCTGTCTGGGGACAGAGTAAGTGACTGTCCCACAGAGAGCCCTGGGGCAGGGGGCAGCCTGCAAATGCTGACGCTCGGAGCAGTCTCTGCTGGATAGAAGCAGGGAGGAGCTGGTGAGGGCTGTGTCCTGGTGATGGGGGAGCCGTGGTGTGACTCCTAGAGCTGGGACCTCAGCCTAGAGTGATACAGATCTCCCCTGGACGCAGCGAGTGCTGGGAACAGCCAGGGCTCCGTCTTCTGGCAGGGGCCTGTAGCAGAACCAGCATGCTGAGCCCTTTGCACTTGATGTGGGGGTCTGTCCCACCCGAGCTGCCACTTCCCAAGCAGTCGGCCCTGTGCTGTTGCCAGAGGGGAGGGCGATGGGTCTGCAGCATGGGGAGGTGGGTGTGCTGCCAGCGTGCATCTGAGCAGCAGGGAAGGCGGCTTTCGCTCCCTTTCCCCAGACTGCAGCTGGTGCCCGGTATACATGCTTACGCTTGGGATGTGTGTGGAATCCTGGCTGAGTATAGCGCAGGCCCCTCAGAGCTGAGCCGGGCCTGCTGCAGGGACGAGGTGGATTCTCCTGATCACTCACGAATACGTCTGTGGCGAGACACCCCTCCAGCCCCAGCGCTCTCAGCACCGTGTCCCCCGGGAGGAGCTGCTCTGCCAGGTTGTGCTGCGCGCTGGGTTTCCGTAAAGCTCCAGCCCTGGGCCTGGATTAGGTGAGACCCAGATTTCGTTATGAGTCAACCCCCAGCCCAGGGGGCTGGGAGAGCAGCTGAGAGACATGGCCCAAGAGACTCCGCAGCCGTCGTTAGATGTCCTCAAGCTTTGGGACGTGACTCGTGATTTTTGAATGCCTGGGACC
The DNA here is from genome assembly GCF_025201925.1 of Gopherus flavomarginatus. Lineage (NCBI taxonomy): Eukaryota > Metazoa > Chordata > Testudines > Testudinidae > Gopherus > Gopherus flavomarginatus. Next base: position 24,778,575 of record NC_066636.1, on the reverse strand, counting down.
CATGGAGCCTCCAAACCCCATTGTGCCATGCTGGGTGGGTGAGCCAGACACACCCTGCACTGCTGGGCCTGTCTGCGCTAGGGGGAGCACGGCTGCGCCATTCGTCATTGGTTGGATGGTGCCTGTTGCCTCCTGGGTTCCCACGAAAGCCAGTGGGTGGTTATGCAGCTGAGCAGAAGCTCAGTGCCCCTTTCCAACGTGAGGTAGGTCACACACAGCAGGCTACAGGCACAGGACCAGGGAGGCCGGCGGGTCCGGCTGTGCCCAGAGCGTGGGGGGCGCACATGTTGGAAATGCGCATGTTGTGACCAGGCCACATGCTCTGGCAAAGCAGGACCCAGGCCTGTGGAAGCAGCTTCTGAAGTCACTGAGTCTGGGAGTCCCTCCTGTTCCCCCCCCAGGGCTAGGGCTCGGAGCAGGCAATAAGCAGCAGTGGGTGTGAAGGTGTTTTCCTGGGGTTGCCAGCAGCCCAGCACAGAGGTGCCTCCCTTCCCTCTGTACCAGGGACGTAGCCTGCTGCAGGGCCTGGCTCCCGACCTGCTGTGCTCCTGCCCGGGCAGCTCAGCTCACCAGCCCATCAGGTTTCCTCGGCTGCCTGGCAGTTCGTTCACACCACTCGGTGCTGTCATTTCAGGCAGCGGCTGCACTTGGGTCATGTTTGTGAAGTTCTCTTGGCTGCCACACTTTTAAAGGCCTGCGCCTGCTTCTGGTGTCAGTGAGAGCTGCAGAGCCCCGGGGCCGGGAGTGCCATTCAGCCAGTGCATGCGGTGCAGGGGGCAGCTTGCTTTCCACCAGTGGCACCGACCTAGATTAGTGAGCCGGGGGGGACTGTCTGGAACCAGTTACAGTGAAGAGTGAGACGGGGGAGTGGGGTGAACCCAGCGGCCTGGCCTGGCACATGGGCTGGGTCTCTTCCTGCTCCAGTGGCTGAGGGGGGTGGGCAGGCCGGTGGCAAGGGCCTGTCATGAGCTGCGGGTGGGGAATGGGCAGGGGGAGGGTTCTGAGCTGAGAACAGCCATGCTGGGAGCAGCTTGGTGCATGGCACAGGGGCTGATTGGTAGGCACATGCTTTACCCTGCTGCGTACACACATCGCCCGAAGGCAGGACTGCTGGCTGGCTAACAGCTGCTCCTGTTTAGTAGCCATGGGCCATCCCAACCCTCGCTAGGCACCCTGGACAGGCCTGTGTGCTGGGCCCTGCTGCTTTCGGCTGGGTTGGGGGAATCTCCTGGTTTTGTTAACTTTTTGCTGTTTTGATGACTTGTTCCCTTTTGTAAAGTGGTTGCTGGTGTGGTTTGTAATCGTTTTTAACCTCCCAGAGCTTTCTGCAGGACCAGGGGGTGCAGTCTTGCCCCGTTTTAACAGTCTGAGCATTAAATCTTTTTGTATTGTCCAGCTATAAAGCTATTTGAAACCAGCCTCCTGCCTGTCTGAGACCCAGCGTTGTATTGGGTTGGTTTAGCTGGATTGGGGGCCCCCCAGCTGAAGATTCTGCTCTATTAGCCTCTCCCCTGAGGGTGCCAGCAGTGCCCCCCACCCCTGGCCTGGTGTGGTAGCTGCACAGCCAGCAGCAGCCAGCCTGCTCCCAGGAGTCCAAGGCCCGGGCTTCCCTGGCCTTTGTTGGTGGGGGAGCGGGAAGGGCAGCGTGCCGGGCAGGGGCCTGGGTGTCCCAGTGTGTGTGGGGCTGAGGCCCTTCCCCGGGGGGCTTTGCGAGAGGAAGCTGCCCCAGGGCCGGAGGCTGGGCGCAGGCTAAGCGGAGCCCCCGAGTGCTGCTCGTGGGGGGAGAGCGTCACCTGGAGCGAGAGGGGGCCGGGGGGAGCCCCTGGGGGCCCCGCCTGCTGAGGGGGCTGGTCCAGCCAGAGGCGGGGTTCCCTGTCTCCCTCTGCCAGCTGGGCGCGGGGCGTGTCTGCGATTGGCTCGGCGGGTCACGTGGGCCCTCGCGCCCGTCCGGAATGTAGCGAGCAGCTGCCCGAGTTTGATACAAAGTTGCTGCGACGCGCCGGAGCCGGGACCCCCCCGGGAGACAGAGCCAGGTGCCCCCGGCCCAGCGCCCCGCTCAGCCCGGAGCAGGTCAGTGAGCCCGCGGGGGCTGGAGACCCCGGCCCGGCTGCTGTGGGTGGCGCCGGTCCCAGGGCAGCCCTGGCCAGGGGCGAGGCCGGCCTCCGCCCTGCAGGGGGGCTTCCCCGATGGCTGCAGGATGGTCCTGGGGCGAGCGGCTGGGTGGGCCCTGCCCTGAAGGCACCGGGTCCCTGGCGCGCAGCGCAGCGCAGGGGGGGGTTGAGTCTGCAGGCCCGCTGCTCTCAGCCTGGGGACACGACCTGATGTCAAGGGGTCTTGTTCCCATGCTGCCAAGTGGGCAGAGGGGCTGGCTGGGAGTGAGGGTCCCGGCCTGGGTAGGGCTGAGAACCCTGCGCTGGGCGAGCTGAGCTGGGGCCCCTGTCAGTGCCCTGCAGCAGGCATTGGGCCAAGGTGCCCGACGGTGCCCTTGGCACGAGTGCGGTTCTGGGCTCCCTTCGCTGGGCCAGGCCTGTCACACTACCGCAGAGCCTTGCCCAAGGCCCAGGCTCTTCCGCTCTGTGCCCCATGCCCAGCCGATGGGGCTGTGCCCACTGCCCCATATCGCTCTCCTGGTGCCATGGCTTCCCCGGGGAGGGAGTCTCACCCGCACAGCTCCGATAAATTCCTTCCTGCCACTCCCTTCCCATGAGGCGCTGCTAGCAGAGACGGCTGCTGTGCAGAGCCCGGGGAGGAAGGGACAGAATGGCATCCACACCCCGGCCGTGCCCAGGGGCACCTCTTGCCGAGCTGGAGCTGCCCTTCCCTACGGAGCCGCTCTGCAGACGCAGCGTCACCGCCTCTGCTTCCACCTGCTAAACTGCATGAAAAGCAGCTAAAAATAGCCCCCCAGTGTCACTTTCCCATGTTGCAACTGGTGTCAGTGGCGTGGGGCTCGGGAGGCAGGGGCTGGGCCGAGGTGAATGCACAGTGGGGGCTGCGCAGGGAGCAGGACAGTGGGGATCGGTGGTGTGGGGAGACGGGCGCCCCGGGCAACATGCCAGGACAGTTGGCTCATGCCTGAGGCTGTGCTGTGACCAAGGGTTCTCAACAGTTTTCTTTCTGAGGCCCCCACAACACGCTATAAGAATTCCACGGCCCACCTGTGCCCCAGTAACTGGTTTTCTGCATATAAAAGCCAGGGCTGCCATTAGGGCAGGGCAGTTGCCTGGGGTCCCTTGCCACAGGGGCCCCCATGAAGCTACATTGGGCAGCTTCGGCGTAAGCCCTGGGGGGCAGGACTCAGGGCCTCGGACTTCAGCCCCATGCAGTGGCGCTTTGGCTCTCTGTCCTGGGCCCCAGCTACCCCTGGCTGTGCTTGGTGGTGCCCCTGAACCCTGCTTGCAGCTCCCAGGGGCCTTGGACCCCTGGTTGAGAGCCACTGCTGTAGACCCTCTTCAGTGTCACCCCAGGGGGCTGGGCCGTGGGCCTCCTTTGGCGGCGTCCCCGTTCTGCAGGGCCCAGCTGCGTCTCACCTCGCTGCAGCGTTTCCTGCCTTTCCTCTCATTGGGGCACTTCCTGCTTCTCAGAGCTCGGTGACCTGCCCTGGGGGAGCAAGTGCTGCAGCCAGGGTTCTCCTGTGCTCCTCTGGGCTGATGCTGGAGTGGGAGAGCCCAAACCTCACAGCCGTCCCAGGACAGGGGCAAGATTTTTATCCCCATTGTACAAATGGAGAAACTGAGGCACATGGTGGGGAAGAGACTCCAGCAAGGTCACACCGTGAGTCTGTGGCAGCAAAGCCAGGAATAGAAACCAGGAGTCCTGGTTGCCCCCCTGCCCTGCTTGCCAAGGGGGGGGGCTATAAGGGCACCCTCTCAGCCCAGTTTTTCCTTTGATGTGAACCAAAACTGTGTGACTTCATCTTATCGTCATGGAAACATTGTGATGTCATGGAGTTGGCTTTGTGACATCACTGCAGGAGCTGTCGGAGTTAAGTCTGCTCTGGGTGGGAAGGAAATCCCCAGAGCCCGTGGGCAGGAAGCTCAGAGATGGGCAGTGGGGAGTGACCCTTCTCTCTGAAAGCACCTGGAGCTCCAGTCCCAGACTGGCACCTAGACAGCCTCCCCTTCTCTGGGCGGCCAGCTGCCATATGAGGCCTGGGGCCTCATACATGTCCTGTGCCAGCTGGGAATCCCCTCTGCCCCCTGAGTGGGCCGGGCTCCTTGGTAGCTGTGCAGGGAATGCGCTGAATCCCAAGAGGCAGCTGACTCCTCCCTGCCCCCTTCCCCTGCCCCCTGGATCTCCAGCCCTCAGAACCTGCCCGGGGAGTGAGCCTGCCCTCCCCACATCGCGCCAGGCTCAGGGACCAGGGATCTGTGTTATCAACGCTGCCAAACCCGGGCCCCTCTCACTGCAGGCACCCTGACCCCATGACCCCTGCAAGGGAGTAGGGACAGGTGGGGTTGGCAGCTCCGGCTCCTGGCTCTATTCCCAGCTCGGTTAGAGTTGGGTGGGGTCTCTCCCTGGCTCCTGTCCCGTCTGGCTGGAGCTGTGCCTTGTGGTGGGAACAGGGTGTTCCCACTCCCGTTGGGAGGCCAAGCAGCTTGGAAACGGGCCTGAAGATCTTTGTTTTCATTTGCAAATTTCCCTTTGCAAGTCAAATCGCCCAGGGCAGAGCCTCAGCCTGGGCACCCAAAGCCATGCAAAGTCTCTGTCCCTGGGGGCATCAGGCATTCCTTGTGCTCTGAGCAGTGTCTCTCCGCTGGCCACTGCCGGCTGCCCCAGCACTGACCTCTCTGTCCCCTGCAGGTGGGATCCGGGCTGTCCTGGGACCAGAGCAGGAATGGCTGAGAACTCAGACTCCCGGGACTCGGATAACAGCTGGGTGATCGCAGGCTCCGAGGTGCCGCACCAGGCCCTGGGCTGCAGGGTGGAGATGTCCCAAAGGGGGCCCAGAACTTGCCCTGGCCAAGCAGATCTCTTCAGTTCTTGCTCCTTCTCCCGCTGGCCTGGGATGCAGAGCTCCTGGCCTCTGCTGAACACCCAGCTGCTGTGACCCCCGCTGCCACCACTGCCCCTAAATCCCTGCCCCTCTGCTGCCTCCTGTTCAGGGTTCCTGGATGACTCTGAGCCACCTGCCCTTGGGTGAGGGGTGTCGTACTGTCCCCCCCCCTTCAGGTTTGCTGGCGAGACAGGGTCTGGGCCCAAACTGTGAGCCCCAAACACTTCCCAGGGGGCAGCAGGGGTGTGGATCTGACACTCAGGAGCTCTCAGCATCTGAGGATCATCTCTGCTGCCCCTTGTCCCTGGCAGGGCGGGGGAGGAGTGGGCTGTGCCCGGGGAGGGCAGGTAGTGACTGATGTAACCTGCCCTCTGTCTCTCCAGGGTTTGCCTGTGGAGACCGTGGGCCCAGAGCTGGGCACAGTCATCCAGACTCCAGTGGACGAGGAACCAGCAGGACACACCTTCCCGGAGGGGCACAGCACTGAGGATGTGCACACGGGCACGTGAATGGCGCAGATATGGGATGAGTCCCCCCATCCCCCTGGGCCCACTGCCCCCGGCTTCCCCTGTCCAGCCCCCGACTTTGCCTGTCCAGCTCCCCCCACCCCGTTCTGCCCAGCCCCCCAGGCTGTCTGCCCTTGGCTTCCCCCTGCCCTACCCAACCCCCGTAATGCCCACCCCCCCCCCACCAGGCCCCAGCTTCCTCTGTCCCCCATTCTGCCCAGCCCCCCGGGCTGTCTGCCCCTGTCTTCCCCCCATCCAGCCCTTTGGTCCTGCCCAGCCCCTCTTGCTCTCCATCTCCCTGTCCCCCCACCCCACCCCCATGCTTGCTACCTGACACAGGCGCATCCCTGGCCCCATGGGTTGCTCTGGCCTCCTGGCTGGGTTCCCAGCTCCCTCTTCTCCTTTGGGCTGAGGGGGAGGATCCCTGGGCCTCTTTTGGCTGGAGGCGGAAGGGGGTGGGGGGCTTCCTCAGGTGCCCATTAGGGCTTCTGCATCGGGCAAGAGGGGCCCTAGCTTCCATCCCCCTCCGCCGGCACTGGGGACGCGCTGGCCTCCCCGCTGGCTGCCCTCTGGACGCTAACGAGGCCGTGTCTCCCCAGGCAGGAAGAGTGAAGGCTCCCAGCTGAACATGTCCCCTGGCCCTGAGGAGGCTGAATTCAATGTACGTTGGCTGGGGGTGGGTCACAGGTTCCCATGCCAGAGCCCTGTCCCCAAGTGATCCCTAGAGCAGAGGTGTTAGAAAACCAGCCACTCGCTGTGTAAAAACTGCCAGTGATGGAGAACCCAGCACAACCCTGGGTCAGTTGTTCCAATGGTTAATTCCACTCATGGTGAAATATTTACACCTGACTTTCAATCTGAATTTGTCTAGCTTCAACTCCCAGCCATTGGCTCCAGTTAGACCTTCCTCTGCTAGACAGACGAGCCCCTGATTAAATATTTGTTCCCAGGTAGATCCTCACCCCTGAACCGGCTCTTTGTTCAGCTAGACAGACTCAGAGCTCAATCAGTACAACTGCCCAGCCAGCCAAACTGCATGCTTCTCCGCTGCTGGCTGGGTCTGTAAGGACCTAGCACCCGCAGGAGAGAGCTACAAGGAGAGGGGACGTTGGTCACAGTTGGTGCTTCTGATGCATTAGCTACTAGTGCTTGGAACATGGACCTCAGCTGCACGCAGGGATCCAGGCTCGCTCCCCTGATCTCTGCACCCAACCAAGACTGGGTGATGGCAGACGCAGGTGGAATTCTAGCCCTGCAGCCGGGGTTTGTAGTTAGGGAGCCGTTAGATGCTCAGATCTGCCCCTCAGCAAGGGGGGTGTTAGCTTTGGCTGCCTAGGTAGCGAGGCCTATACGGGTCATTAACTAATCTCTGATGGGGTGGCAGGGGGCGCGGAGTCTAGAGCTGGGCTCCCAAGCTGCCCAGTCGTGGTGGGGGAAGGAGCCAGCCCAGCCAGGGCACGCAGCCCCACCCTGGGTCTCCTCTGCAGACTCCAGGTGGGCTCCGGGTGCCCTGCCTGTGTCCTGGGAGTGGGAGCACGTGGGGGTGGGTGGAGCATGGATCCTGACAGTGTCGCTCTGTCCCCAGGACTCTGAGGAGTGTCCCCAGGAGACCCTGAGCCTAGCAGCCTCCCCCAGGCCTGGTGCACAGGGCCACGAGGCGCCAGAGATCCAGGCACAGGATGGGCCAGGCTCTGAGGACCCCGAGCTGGGCTCTGACACCAACACCCTGGGCTCCGCGCCCAGTGGCAGAGCAGGTGGGTCCCAAGTCACTGGGCAGCTCCAGGGACAGGCTCCAGGGTTGGGCCGCAGGGGTGCTGTGCAGGACTCACCCCCAGAGACAGGTGCACAGCCCCCACCCCTCTGCAGTGGGGAGCCTGTCTGAGTGTTGGGGGTGCCTAGCTCAGTCGGTGCTTGTCTCAGGGGACGGGGGGAGCGGGAGGGAACTTTGGCTCAATTTTGGGGACTGCCTGACTTAGCAGGGGGCTGGTCTGAATGTACATGAGGGCGGTGCCTGGCTCCATGGGGGCTGGTCTGAGTGTCTGGGGGCAAGGCCTGACCCCATGGGGTGGGGCTGAGTGTCTGGGGGTGGGGCCTGGCTCAGTGAGGGTGGGGTCTAGCTCATTGGGGGTGGGGCTGACTTTCTGGGGGCGGTTCCTGGCTCCATGGCAGCTGGTCTGAGTGTCTGGGGGCATGGCCTGACTCCATGGGGTGGAGCTGAGTGGCTGGGGGCAGGGCCTGGCTCAGTGGGGTGGGGCTGAGTGTGTGGGGGTGGGGCCTGGCTCAGGGGTGGGGCGGAGTGTCTGGGGGCGGGGCCTGGCTCAGTGGGGTGGGGCGGAGTGTCTGGGGGAGGGGCCTAGCTCAGTGGGGCGGGGCTGAGTGTCTGGGGGCGGGGCCTGGCTCCATGCGTTGCTCTCAATAGGCTCCCCCACTCGGCAGGTGAGCCGCCGGAGGAGGTGAGCAGCAGTGAGGATGATGCTGAGGGTCTGCAGCAGTGGCAGCTGCGGGACTCACACCGGGCCCCGTGTGGCCCTGCCGAGCGCCGTGGGGCCGAGGCAGCCGGTGACGGGGAGAGCGGGCTCAGTGTGAATTCATGCCTGCTAGGCGTGCTGGCGCTGCTGGGCGTCGGGCTCCTGACCTTCTCCGGTGAGCGAGGCCTTGCAGCTGCTGGGGGGTGGATGGGGCTGGCGCCAGCATCTCCTTCACCATCTATTTCTCTCCCCAGGTGCCATCTATGACCCTGGGGATGGTAAGTACCGGGGGGCCTCCCCCTCACTAACAAGCTGCGCCACACTTCGGGCCTTCACCTGTCTCCGGCCCTCGGGGGGGAAGTGTCATTGACACCCCCCCATGACACCCTGTGTGGAGCTGCTGAGACGCAGCCCAGCTGGCTGTTCAAATCTCCTCTCCTCCCTTCCTGCCAGGCCCTACGGAGAGCATGGATCCTGGGGACATCCCAGATGGGGAGCAGCAGCCACTGGCTGCTGGTGTGAAGGTACGTGGGGTGGTGGGGAGGTTTCCGGGCCTGAGACTAGCTCAGCAACCCACTGCTGAACAAGGGAGGTGTCCCCAGCATTGGCTTTGGGATGAGCAGGCACCCTGGAAATGCAGCCCCAGGCATCCTTGCCTGTTTCCCAGGCACACAGGCCTGCGCGATACCACCATGAGATCCCGCCAGCACCACACAATGAGGTCTGCCACCTGCTGGCCCCAGCTTGCTGGGGAAACTGAGGCACAGAGGGAGGCAGGGTGGGCTGGGGCAGAGCTGGGAGGGGAACCCCGTCATCCTGGCTCTCACATGCCCTGTACAGTCACAGAGCTGAGCTTTTACCCTTGCTCATAGGACTGGCTGCAGCAGCCTCCGCTGCACTCAGCCGGGGACCCCCAGAGCCTTCACTCCATGAGCCTACTTCTGGACAAGCTGGCCAAGGAGAACCAGGACATCCGGCTCATGCAGGCAGAGCTGCAGGTGGGTGCTTGGGGAGGCCCACAGGGAGCACTGGCGGCATCATATTCTGTCTGCTGTAGCTCTCGGCCAAGGGCAAAGCCAGCTCGTAGCGTGGCCAGGGCACTCAGCTGCCTTGGGCTGAGCCGCAGCAGGTCCGTGTGGCATCGGGGAGCCAGCTCTGTATCGCCCTGCAGACACGCCACCCCTTGCCATGTCCGTGACTGGCTCGCCCGCTCTGTGCGCTAGGACGGCCCCTGGCTGCCCCCGGCTGAGCTCCCGGGGCAATTCCAGCCTGTGCTGGGGAGACGTGTGGACGCAGCTTGAGTCCTTTGCAGTATCTGGGTGGGAGGAGCCTAGCAGCGCTGATATGGGCAGGGGGCACCAGAGGGGGGTTACTTCCCTCCCTCCTTGGGGGAAGGGGCCCAGCCCACTCTGCCTGCCCCGGCCAAGCAGGGATTGGCCCTTCTTGGTGCCCTGGGTTGGCCGGGGGGGAGGGGGGGGGCTGTTTGCCTTGCCCCAGCGTGGACCCGTCTGTCCTGACCCTGCCCCCTTCCGATGTCCGCAGGCACAGAAGGACGAGCTCCAGGCCCTGCTGCAGAAGAGCGAGGGGGAGAAGGCGTCGGCCGGCTCCCAGCAGCAGAGCCTGGCAGGGGAGAATGCGCGGCTCCACCAGGCGCTGCAGCAGGCGGCCGAGGCTCACCGCTCTGCCCAGGCCGAGCTGCAGGTGCTGCGGGAGCAGCTGCAGGGCCTGGAGCAGGAGGGTGCAGCCGAGACCCCACGAGCGGCCCCAGAGCTGCCCAACGAGGATCAGCTGCTGCACCAGGAGCTGGCCAAGCAGCGTGGGCTGCTGGGCTCCGTGCAGCGGGAGCTGGAGGGGGCTCTGCAGCGAGCCCAGGGCTCCGGCGGGATGGAGCAGCTGCGGGTGGAGCTGGCTGGTTTGGAGCAGCAGCTGGCACAGGAGCTGCAGCGGGTGGAGAGCTGGGAACAGAACTACAGCAAAGGGCGCAGCGGGGAAGGCAGAGGGGCCACGGAGCCGTCCCGCCCCCGCCGGCAGGAGCCATCCAAAACTGACAAGAAGGAGGGTGGGTGGCACAAGAGGTCAGAGGCCAGAGAGGAGCGTAGGCGCCAGCACGGGGACCTGGGGGACAGGGAGCAGGATGGTGCCAAGCGCCCGAAGCGCAGGGAGCAGCCCGAGCCCCACAGGCGCCAGGGGCCGCGGGACACCAAGCCAGCCAAGGACCAGAATGGGCAGCGGCGGGCGGGCGGAGGGAAGGCGGCGCTCCACGGGACCCACGAGCACAACGTCTTCTGGGAGCCGCCCCGGCTGCAGCGGTACCGGGCGCCCCAGGGCTGCACGGGCGTGGCCGGCTGCGCCCGCCAGGAGGGGCTGGAGCTGTTTGGTGCCGAGCTGGCACCAGTGCAGAAGGGGCAGTTCCTGCAGCTACTGCAGGGCTACATGGCTGGGCTGGGCTGGGGGCAGCACTTCGCGGGGGTGGCGGCCCGGCTGGACGGCGCCTTCGCCAGTGACGGCACCTTCGCCCACGACCGCCTGTGCTTCCGCCACTTCGTGGAGGACGTGGAGGAGCTGCTGGAGGAGCTGGCGGAGCAGGAGCAGGGCCACGAGGAGGCAGCCGATGACTTCGAGGAGTACGTGCTGCAGCACTACGGCGGGGACGGGTGAGCCTGCCCCCGTATCCCCCCCCCCCGGCCCTACGGCAGGGAGGGGTGAGCCTGCCCCCGTATCCCCCCCCCCCTCGGCCCTACGGTGGGGACGGGTGAGCCTGCCCCCTTCCCCCCCCTCGGCCCTACGGTGGGGACGGGTGAGCCTGCCCCCGTATCCCCCCCCCCTTGGCCCTAGGGTGGGGACGGGTGAGCCTGCCCCCTTCCCCCCCCCTCGGCCCTACGGTGGGGACGGGTGAGCCTGCCCCCGTATCCGCTCCCGGCCCTACAGGGGGGAGGGGTGAGCCTGCCCCCGTATCCCCCCCCCTCGGCCCTACGGTGGGGACGGGTGAGCCTGCCCCCTTCCCCCCCCTCGGCCCTACGGTGGGGACGGGTGAGCCTGCCCCCGTATCCGCTCCCGGCCCTACAGGGGGGAGGGGTGAGCCTGCCCCCGTATCCCCCCCCCCTCGGCCCTACGGTGGGGACGGGTGAGCCTGCCCCCTTCCCCCCCCCCCCTCGGCCCTACGGCGGGGACGGGTGAGCCTGCCCCCTTCCCCCCCCCCCCTCGGCCCTACGGTGGGGACGGGTGAGCCTGCCCCCGTATCCGCTCCCGGCCCTACAGGGGGGAGGGGTGAGCCTGCCCCCGTATCCCCCCCCCTCGGCCCTACGGCGGGGACGGGTGAGCCTGCCCCCTTCCCCCCCCCCCTCGGCCCTACGGTGGGGACGGGTGAGCCTGCCCCCGTATCCGCTCCCGGCCCTACAGGGGGGAGGGGTGAGCCTGCCCTCGTATCCCCCCCCCCGGCTCTACGGTGGGGACGGGTGAGCCTGCCCCCGTATCCCCCCCGGCCCTACGGTGGGGACGGGTGAGCCTGCCCCCGTATCCCCCCCCGGCCCTACGGTGGGGAGGGGTGAGCCTGCCCCCGTATCCCCCCCCGGCCCTACGGTGGGGACGGGTGAGCCTGCCCTCGTATCCCCCCCCCCCCACCCCGGCCCTACGGAGAGGACGGGTGAGCCTGCCCCCGTATCCCCCCCCCGGCCCTACGGCGGGGACGGGTGAGCCTGCCCCCGTATCCCCCCCCCCGGCCGTACGGCGGGGACGGGTGAGCCTGCCCCCGTATCCCCCCCCCCGGCCGTACGGCGGGGACGGGTGAGCCTGCCCCCGTATCCCCCCCCCTCGGCCCTACGGTGGGGACGGGTGAGCCTGCCCCCGTATCCCCCCCCCGGCCCTACGGCGGGGACGGGTGAGCCTGCCCCCGTATCCCCCCCCCCCGGCCCTACGGCGGGGACGGGTGAGCCTGCCCCCTTCCCCCCCCCCTCGGCCCTACGGCGGGGACGGGTGAGCCTGCCCCCTTCCCCCCCCCTCGGCCCTACGGCGGGGACGGGTGAGCCTGCCCCCTTCCCCCCCCCTTGGCCCTACGGCGGGGACGGGTGAGCCTGCCCCCGTATCCCCCCACCGGCCCTACAGCGGGGACGGGTGAGCCTGCCCCCGTATCCCCCCACCGGCCCTACGGCGGGGACGGGTGAGCCTGCCCCCGTATCCCCCCCCCCCCGGCCCTACGGTGGGGACGGGTGAGCCTGCCCCCGTATCTCCCCCCCCCGGCCCTACGGTGGGGACGGGTGAGCCTGCCCCCTTCCCCCCCCTCGGCCCTACGGTGGGGACGGGTGAGCCTGCCCCCTTCCCCCCCCCCTCGGCCCTACGGTGGGGACGGGTGAGCCTGCGCCCTTCCCCCCCCCTTGGCCCTACGGTGGGGACGGGTGAGCCTGCCCCCGTATCCCCCCCCCGGCCCTACAGCGGGGAGGGGTGAGCCTGCCCCCGTATCCCCCCCCTTGGCCCTACGGCAGGGAGGGGTGAGCCTGCCCCCGTATCCCCCCCCGGCCCTACAGTGGGGAGGGGTGAGCCTGCCCCCTTCCCCTGCCCTTGGCCCTACGGTGGGGACGGGTGAGCCTGCCCCCTTCCCCCCCCCTCGGCCCTACGGTGGGGACGGGTGAGCCTGCCCCCGTATCCCCCCCCCGGCCCTACGGTGGGGACGGGTGAGCCTGCCCCCTTCCCCCCAGGCACACAAAGTGTGGATGCCGTGTCCACAGGTGGGGGTGCTCGATGTGGGGGCCTGCACCGGGGGCGGGTGACACCGTCAGCCCAGGCAGCGGAGGTGGCTCTGTGCACTCAGGGGAGGGGAGTCGGGGCTGCCCAGCGTGTGTGGTGGGGGGGCACATTGCCCTTTCTGCTCCCCATCAGCCCCTCCCCGGTAACCCCCCCTGTGTTTGCACTTGCAGTTTCACCAAGAAGGAGAGTGAGCGGCGCCGAGCGAAGCAGCGGAGCAAACAGCTCCATGGGCATGGCCCCCTGCGGGACAGGGACGGCCACCGTGGCAAGGAGAGCAGCCCGCCAGACAAAGGCTAGAGCCGGGGGCCACCCAGCCCTGTAGTTTGTAGGGGACAGCGGCCAGTGCCCCATAGGGACGCGATGCTTGTTCTGAGGGTCGTATTCCAGGCTAGGGGGGCTGGGAGGGAGCGACCCCTGGGGGAAGGGGATGCCGGTGCAGGGTCGTGCCCCCTCTAAATCCATATGGCCAAAGTTCGATCAGAGCCCACAGCCATCAGCCCCTGCTCAGCGCACCAGTGAGATGCCAACACGCCTGCTGCCAGGCACAGGCCCCTTCCCATGGCTGAGCTGGGGGGGCTGAGCCATCACAAAGCGATGGGGGGCATTGGCGGGTTTCCTTTGGACAGCAGGGAATGCTTTGCCCACAACCTGCAGTTCCCCCTGGGTGCTGTGCCATGGGGCTCCCCATGGCACCCTACCCCCTGCCCTGTCCCTTCGAGGTGCCAAGGGGCCCGATTTCCCTGGCATGGGGCCAGGGGTGGGTTTATGGGGACCAAGCTCCCACATGCACCCACCCGCTGGTTGGTAACGGTGTCCCCCTGCTGCGGCCTGGCTGCGTGCCCACTCCACTGCCGTCCCCAGCACCGAGTCAGGCTGGCTCCCCCCACGTGGGGCCCCCTCTCTGCTCCCCACCCAGGCTCCCTCCACACTAACTGCCCTGCGTGTGATGTTGCACTTTGCTAGAAACCAATAAACTCGCTGTTGGGGAGCTCCTGAGGCCAGGCACTGTTGAGTGGGGTGGGACTCCGTGCGGCGCTGGGGGGGACACAGCTTCCCAGGGTCGGCAGCACCCTGCCTGCCTGGCTCCCCGGGCAGCTCTGCCATTGGGGGACTGGGGATGGAGCCCAGCAAATGATGCCAGAGTCCTGGCTCAGGCAACGCCCGGTGAGACGCCTCCATTGCCATTCCCAGCCCCTCCCCTCCCGGGGCCCCCAGGCCAGCCCGCCCCACATCAGCCCAGCAGAGCCCATTGTGGTCTACCATCCCGCCCTCCACCGTCCAACCCAGGCTAGAGAACCCACCCAGGGGTTCCTGTGTCCAAGCCTGACCCCTCTCCCTGTAAGCTGGGCCCTTCGCTCCGTTCTCCTCTGGAGTGTAGGGACAGCTGGTTCCTCCCAGCTCCCTGGGGCTGGGGGTTCCCTGGACACGCCCCGGGGTCCAGGCTTCTCACCACCAGGAGCCCTTAGCGGGGGGACGCCTTTTCTCTGCTGCCCACGATCAGCTCCCAGTCCGTGGCCCCAGCTCTCCGAGCTGCTCGCGGTGGCTGCTTTAGGCACCTGGCTGGAGCCATGGGGGTTGGGCTGGTTGCCCTGGGCTGCAGCTGGACACTCCACAGCTGTGGCTGGTTTTAGAGGGCTCGAGGGGCAGATCTCACCTCAACAAAAGCTGCCCCATGGCTCCACTGTCTCGGCAGAGGGTAGGGCCCTCGGAGCTGGAGCTAGGCCATGCTGGGACTGAGACCAGGAGGGAGCTGCAGCCACCCTGGCGCCCCTGGCACAGGAGGACCAGAGCATCATGGCCCAGCCCTGGCAGGGCCCCTTAGCATCTGGCTGCACTGCAGTGAAAGACCCACGGCTTCAGCCTTCCGTCCAGCGGTTTCCCCAGGAATTGAAATGGGAGCGGTCAGGGCCGACGAGATATATCAAAGAGATATGAATGAAGTAAATGTTTTGTTAGGCCTGCGCTGCATTAGGGAGATCAGGCACCATCAGAGAAGGTAACGGGGTGCTCAGCTGGCTGAGAATCTGGAGCCCCTTGTGAGGGACACAGCGGGGGGGTGGGGGGAACAGGCTCAGTGGGGCACTCTCCCCTGACAGTCAGTGCTGGCCCAATGGCACTAGGGTGCTGGGGGCCTGTGCTGGGGAGGGGCTCAGTAGGGGGCGCTGTTAGGGGGCGGGTCTGTTTCCAGTGGCGTGAGCTGCGGGGGGCGTGGTCTAGGCTCTGCCCACCCCCGCCAGCTGTGGGTGGGACTGGCTGGGGGGCGGGGGAACGAATGTCACAGGAGGCGACGCCAAGCCCCCAGTTTCTCCTCGTACGGGGGCGGAGCATTGGAGGCTCCTCCCTCAGCAGGCTTGACTCCGCCCCTTTCTGGGATGCACCACTGTTCTCCCTCTTGCGTGCAGTGGTAGCGCCCCCCCGTGGGCACCTGCGGCTAGGATGGGTCGGCCCATGTCAAGCGGGGGGGGAGCGGGTGTCACCACGTGGGCGGCAAAATGAATTCCGACTGTACCGGATTTGGACTCGAATCCGCGCGGGGGAGCCAGGTCTTCGGACCCCCCGGCCCGGATGGTCTGTCCCGGGCGGGCCCACGTGCGCTGAGCGTGCGCGGGGGGGATCTCAGGAGCCTCATGGCCGGGCTGCCGCGGCTGGTGCTGCTGCTGAGCGGCAAGAGGAAGTCGGGCAAGGACTTCGTGGCGGAGGAGCTACAGCACCGGTACCGGGGGGGGATCCCGGACCGGACCGGGGGGAGCAGGGACCAGGCCGTGGAGGGGGATCCCGGACCGGACCGGGGGGAGCAGGGATCGGGCCGGGAGATCCGGGACCGGACCGGGGGATACCGGACTGGGACCGGACAGGGGGATCCAGGACAGGAGGGAGCAGGGACCAGGCCGTGGAGGGGGATCCCGGACCGGACCGGGGGGAGCAGGGACCAGGCCGTGGAGGGGGATCCCGGACCGGACCGGGGGGAGCAGGGACCAGGCCGTGGAGGGGGATCCCGGACCGGACCGGGGGGAGCAGGGATCGGGCCGGGAGATCCGGGACCGGACCGGGGGATACCGGACTGGGACCGGACAGGGGGATCCAGGACAGGAGGGAGCAGGGACCAGGCCGTGGAGGGGGATCCCGGACCGGACCGGGGGGAGCAGGGACCAGGCCGTGGAGGGGGATCCCGGACCGGACCGGGGGGAGCAGGGACCAGGCCGTGGAGGGGGATCCCGGACCGGACCGGCGGGAGCAGGGACCAGGCCGTGGAGGGGGATCCCGGACCGGACCGGGGGGAGCAGGGATCGGGCCGGGAGATCGGGACCGGACCGGGGGATCCGGGACTGGGACCGGACAGGGGGATCCAGGGCAGGGGGGAGCAGGGACCAGGCCGTGGAGGGGGATCCCGGACCGGACCGGCGGGAGCAGGACCAGGCCGTGGAGGGGGATCCCGGACCGGACCGGGGGGAGCAGGGATCGGGCCGGGAGATCCGGGACCGGACGGGGGAAGGTGGGACCGGACCGGGCTGGGGGGAGCTGGGCCTAGCGGGCTCCGGGTCCGGACGGGGGAGCCGGGGGTGGCTCAGTTCGCGGAGATCCAGGCCAGCGGAGGCCTTGGCGGTGTGACGCAGCTCAGGAGAGATGGGAGGGGCCCGGGGCGGGGATACGGGGCAGTGCGAGGTGGGGCCCTAAGCCAAGGTGCCTGTATGGGGACCCCCATCGGGTGTGGTAGTGGGGGGAGCAGCCTAAAGCATGGAGGGGATTGGGTTGGGCCCCTCCCCAACTGCAGCATGGGAAGCCCCCAGGGTAAGGGTTGGGCTCTGACTTGGCAGCTGCCCCACCACCAGGATGTGGGTAGGGCAGGGGTTCTCAAACTGAGGATCGGGATCCCCTGCGACCCCCTGAGGTTATTACATGGGGGGTCATGAGCTGTTAGCCTCCACCCCAAACCCTGTTTTGCCTCCAGTATTTATAATGGTGCTGTAAATGTAGAATGGGGGTGGCACTCGGGTGTGTTGTGTGAGAGGGGCCTGAGACCCACTGGGGTGGGGGAAATGCATCTCTGTTCCCATGGGCCTGGCAGGAATTGGGGCTGCTGCCTGTCACCCTCCAACCACTTGTGCCTCTCTCTGGCAGGTTGGGGCCAGATGTCTGCGCCATTCTCCAGCTGTCGGGACCCCTCAAGGAGCAGTATGCCAAGGTACCGCCCTGCCACCCCCCCTGCGGCCCAGGCGGCGCCAGGAGTGTCTGAGTTTGTGCTCAAGGCCACCTCTTCTCTCTCTGCAGGAACACGGGCTGGATTTCCAGCGGCTGCTGGATGCCAGCGATTACAAAGAGACCTATCGGCAGGACATGATCCGCTGGGGGGAGGAGAAACGCAACACAGACCCGGGCTTCTTCTGCAGGATCGTGGTGGAGGGTGTAACGCAGCCCGTCTGGGTAAGGAGGGGGCCAGCCAGGGGGAGGGGCAACTAGGAGCCACACCCCCTTGCCAGCACCCCCCCTTGACGTCTCCTTCTCCGCGCAGGTGGTGAGTGACACCCGGCGCCTGTCAGATGTGGAGTGGTTCCAGGACGTGTACGGGGCCGCGGTGCAGCTGGTGCGGGTGGTGGCGACGGAGGAGACGCGGAAGAGGAGGAACTGGGTGTTCATAGTGGGTGAGTGGCACTGGCTTGGGGTAAGGGCAACGGCTGAGTATGGCCAGGTATTGCCCCGTGTTCAGCCATCACGAGCCAGGCCCCAGCAAATGCTGAGGTGCAGGGGGTTCGGGTCTTTGCTTCGCAGCCTCTGAGCTTTCAGTCACACTTGGGTGCCGTTTCCCTGCACACCCTGAGGTCTGGGCCCTCTCTCGTCTCTAAGGGAGGCTGGAGATTCTCCCTGACTGCCATATTGCACCCCTAGCTGCTGCTGTCCCCCGGTTCCTCACCCCTGCTGAGCTGTGTGGAGCAGGCAAGGATGGAGGAGGAGCGCTAGGGGAGGGCTGTTTTCCAGGCTGGCTCAGCAGAGTTTGCCTGGCCGTGCTGACTCTGGGATCTCGCCTGTGTTGCTGCAGCACGTAGCCATCCAGCCAGGATCGGGAGTGCTGGGGCCAGCGGGGGGACGGTAGTTGTCCATTGCCCCAGTCGATCTGCATGGAGCTCACATCTCTGGGTTTGCTCCTCCCTAGGGGTGGACAACACGGAGTCCGAGTGTGGCCTGGACCAGGGCGTGACCTTTGACTGGGTCATCACCAACGATGGGGACGAGCTGTCCCTGGACAGTCAGCTGGAGAAGCTGCTGCACTTCATCTACAGCAAATTATAGCGTCCTGCAGCAGGCGGCGAGGCCGGGTGCAGCCCAGGGCTCAGACCAAAGAAAATGTTGGGGGCAGGGTCCAGCAAGCCCCATCCGGGCAGGGACCTCACTGTGGGAGGCGCTGCAGGTGGAGGGCCAGGCCCGCTGAGTGGGGCTGCGCCCAGACTCCATTCCATGAGGGCAGGCGGCCAATTCCAGTGGTTCTTTTCAGAGCCCATTCCAGTGCCGTTCAGCTTCTTGCCCTGCGGGACCACCCTGCACTGAGACCAGAGCAGGTCCCTGGACCCTTGCCCTGTTGTGAGCCTCCAGGGTGATCCCTCTCCCCTGGGTGGGACCCAGAGCCGGGGCTCTGCACCTCTGGGGTGTGGGACAGGACAGGTCCTTGCTGTGGCAGGAATGGCGCCTTCCCTCATGGGGCTGTATAATGAGCTGTAGCTGCACTGTCTGCCCCACCGCTCACGCCAGGGGTTCTCAAATGCTTTGTATTGGTAACTCGGGGGGTGCCTGACACCTCGCGACCCCCAGGTTGAGAACCCCTGACTTCGGCCCAGGCCGCTCTATCCCAGCTCACCGGGTCCCTTTGCATCCCGGCTCATTGGCAGCGTGGCCTGGGGCTGCCATCGCCTGCGACGTGAACGTCCAGCATCATTGCCCCTTGCTTAGTTGCCAGCCTCCCTGCACTGCTGTGCCCGGGCGGCTCGTGCCCCACGTGGCGGCAGTTATCTGTGCCTTGCTGATGGGTGGGGCGGGAGGCTGTAATGGGTGCCCATATACCACCCTGCAGTGCTTTCTGGGTCCCAGGGACCCGGAGCCGCCCATGCCCATCCATCTCGCCTGCTGCAAACCCCGCTGGGAACATAGCTCCTCACTGCTGGCTCCCTGCCTGGGCACGCTGATCACTGCCCACAGCTCCAGGACAGATGTCGCTACGAGGGGAGCTCCTGGCCTGAGCCATACCCTGCGGCCATGTACCTGGCTGCATGCGGCCCTGCTGGGGACAGGCCCTGTCGCTTCACCCAGCCACTGGTTGAGGCAGGCGGCTGGGGCCTGAGGGTCAGAGCTGCCGCGCAAAGTATTGCTCAGCAGTTCCTTGACTTGCTTTGCCTGGGCCAAGCCGGATCGTGCAGCACTGGTGCCAGGCTGGCAGCCTGGGGCTGCATCTCTGGGTTTGTGACTCTCTGCTCGCCTGACCCCTCTTCCACAAGGGAGCCAGAGCAATGGGGGGGTCGCTGCACCTGGAATAAAGCTGACAGGTGAGGAACACCGACCCGTGTGTGCCCGTTATTTACCGTGTGGAAATGGCGTGAAATCCCAGCCCCCTGGTGCCGGGTTGCAGGGGATGGGCTGCCTGCATGATAGGGCTCAGCCATTCACACCCTGTCCGCCTCCCCAGAGGGAGCTTTGGGGGGAGGCAATCAGCCTGTTCCCTGGCACGGCCCCAGGACGTCCGGCAGCTGGTGCTCTGTCGCAGGAGGTAAATGGTTCTTTTAGCATCTCAGGATGGAACAAGAAGCAATGGGATTAAATTACAGCAGGGGTGGTTTAGGTTGGATGTTAGGAAAAACTTCCTCACTCTCAGGGGGGTTAAGCACTGGAATAAATTGCCCAGGGAGGTTGTGGAATCTCCATCCTTGGAGGTTTGTAAGAGCAGGTTAAACAAATCCCTGTCAGGGATGGTCTAGATGATACTTAGTCCTGCAAGGAGTCCCAGGGGCTGGGCTAGAGACCTCTCGAGGTCCCTTCCACGCCTACGATTTTGTGAGGCTGGTGAGTGAGCTGCACTCTGACCAGCGAGGGGCGCTGCTCCCCAATGTGGAAGTAGGTGGGAGAGGGGGGTGCCTCTGGCTGGAAGGGAAGCAGGGAAGTGCCAGGCCTGTTGCAAGCCCCAGTGCTCTCAGCTGCAGCCAGGACATCTCCTTTCACTGGCCCATGAATTGCTCCAGCTTGGCCCCAGCTGGGCTGAGCCCTGTGCTTATGGGGCTCAATGGGGGGCTCTCCCCTGTGGGCTGAAGGAAGGAGCCTTGCTGGGCAGGAACTAGGGACAGCCCGAGTGAGATGGGGGGGGGTCCTGCTGCCACGGGGTTCGTGGAGCGTTGCCAGTCCCTGCTGGGCCCCATCCTGCCCCTTGGCCCAGGTACCTGCAGGCTGGTGCTGGTGCTGGGCCAGGTGCGTCCTGGCTGAATCTGCAGCTCCCTCTAGTGGCCTCCTGTCAACGGTGCAGCCATTGGGCCTCAGCTTTCTCCAAGCAGGAATCGCCTTGCTGGCGCAGGAGTTGGGCGAGTGGGGGGACCTGCTCCTGTGCAGCTCCAGGCCTGGACTGGCTGCCTCAGGGAGAGGCAGGGACACGGGGCCTTTCCCCTCTGGGGGTCAGGCTCCAAGCCAGCCCTGGGGAGGGGGCTGGCTGGTTCGGGGTGTGACTGCACTCGATGGCTCCCCATTTTTCTAAGAGGAGGGGGGACGCTCTAGGTCCCAGAGCTGCAGCCCGAGGGCATGTCAGAGCATCCTGCACCAGCCTGTTGGTCTCCGGTGCTGAGTTCGAGGCCAGAGCACATGGCCTGTTGGTCCCTAGTCCATGGTGTATATTTGTCCACATCTCACCCACTTGGCTCAAGGAAAAGCCTGAGCTGGGATAATGGGCTGGGAGGGGCAAGGAGGACTGTGGGTTGGCACTGAGGGGCACCAGCAAATGGGGGAGCGAGTTCAGGGCTGGGCTAGCAGGGGGATCTAGGGAGCTACCAGCCCAGACAAAAGTTAAAGTAAGTCTGAGCTCTCGCTGCAGGTTGGGGGGCAGGTGCTCCTCTTTGGGTTTCAGAGGCAGGTTTGTTTGGATCTGTCAGGAGGAAAATCAAATGCTGGAGCCACAGCCCTTCCACCCCCACCCCCCCAGCTGAGACTGCACCCCCTCTGAGCTCCAGGAGCCCCCCGCCCTGCATGTGTGAATAAGCAGTTTATCTCCTGGGGCTGGAATGGCAGCTAGGCGCCTGGTGCTGCGGTTAATAGGTTCACTGCAGCCAATTCCCTGTGGATTAGCCACGTCCTAAGCAGAAGGAGCCAGTCTAATAACTAACAACTGCAATCCTGTTTCCCTGTGGAGCAGCTGGCTGGGGCAGGGCGGGAGGGCGCTGCCTCACAGGCTGCTCCCAGGTGATACGGGGGACCAGGGGTTCTGTGCTGGACCCCAGCAGCCCTGCTCCAAGACCTAAACACTGCCCTGGGGAGTGGGTGAGTGCCAGGGCTGTGCAGGCCTCTCCCCTGCCTCCGTTCATTTCACAGGTCACATTTGGGGGCTGGCAGGAGCTGTGACTCGCATACCCTCGCTGGGGGGAGCTCCCAGGGACCTGGGCCAGCACCACTGCAGGGTCTAGGAGCAGGGCTGCCCTGAGACCCCAGGCTGGACTAGCTGGAGGTTGGGGGGCCTGTAGCCCCTCTTTCTGTGGGAGCTGTAGTGCTGTCACTCGCTGCCCCCAGCCTTGCTGCATTGCTGGGGGGTGCTGATGCATAGGACAGCCCACCCCTACTCAGCGCCACGGAGGGGCATACGGTTACTGCAGGCCTGGGCTGAGCTTTGGGTCCTGCACACCCCCCTTGGGCCAATCGTTCCCCTTCCCAGCCTTGGGGAGGGAGGACTGACCAGGCAGCTGGGGCTGGAGGTGTCAAGCCAACCAGTCTGATGGAGGATGGTGAGGCTGCTCAGCGTCCCTGCACCCAACGGCAGGGGGAGCTTCGGGGGCCATGTTTGGCTACATCCCCCGGGCCGGTCCACGCACGCACCTGCAGCAGCCTGGGTGGGGCGGCCCACCACAGCAACTTGGAGGCCCAGGAGGGGAAAGCAGCGGGGACCTGGGCAAGGCGACTGCATTTGCTAGCCCCTCTCAAGATGGTGAAGACAGGCTGGGCTGGGTCGCAGGACTGAGCTGGGGCAGGGGAGAGTTGGGTTCAATGCCTAGCTTCGTGAGTGAGTCCCTGAGGCCGACACAAACAGCCAGTGATGTAGAGGCCTGAGGGGAGAGAACCCCAAATGTGGGGTGGCTCCTGTGGCATATGGACATTGTAAGCTGTCGCTTTACATTTCAGGGGATTCCTGTTCCTGCATGCAGCCTATGGCATTCTGCAGGGAAGCGTGGGATCTGGGCCGACGAGAACCAGCCAGCCAGGGTGGTGTCAGTTGTATGTCTGCCCTGGGAACAGCCTGCTTTGTCTCTCTCTGGTTTTGGGTTCTTGGGTGTTACTACTCTGGGGACTAAGAAATCAAGTCACAATTCAATGCAGCCTTGCAGTAAGTGTTTGCTAGTTTGATCTGGCTTCTGTTTGCTTGCATTGAACATTAGCGCTCCCCACCCTGGGCGGATGGAGACAGGGCCCACTCCCTGCCAGCTGTGCTACCCCCACAGACCACCCCAGGAGCCAACCTTTGTTCAGCAGCATGGAGCTTGGTCATGGGACCTGTGTCAAGGCAGGCAAGAGCCCTGGGGGACCAGGCCCCCTGCTCCGAGCTGGCCTCGAGGGGCTCCATTAACTCCCACCTCCAGCTGCTGCCCATAATCCCCACCCTCTGTCTGCAATCATCAGCCTCGTCAAATCTAAGGCGATTAGAGGAGACATTATATAATCACAGAAGCCAGGGGAGACTCTTAAAAGGGGCAGCATCCTCTTGAACTTAATGGGGACCTCATGGGGCAGGGTCATCCTCTGTGGAAAGGTCTGGGTCCCATCTCTGGGAGGGGTAACCCCTGCACACTGCCCATAGCTGGACAAACATGCCCTGGCCAAGCCCAGGACACTGCTGGGACAACCTGGCAGATGGGGGATGGCCACTAACCCATCCTGCTCTATTTCCTCTTCCAGAGGCTTAGGCCCCACTAGGCTGGGGCACAATGTGCTGGCGTGGTGTGTGCCCAGCTACAGAGCCCTCCCTGCCGATGCAGCGACCCACTCCCCAGCCCACCCTAGTGCCAGCTCTATCCTCAGCCCAGCCCTTCTGCCAGTGCCAGCCCCGTGGGCAGGCATCCGCCTCCTGCAGATCGTGGCTGAGTCCCCAAGAGTAAACGAGAGCAGCAGGAGGCCGTGTCCATGGCAACTCTTTAACTCTCACCTTTATGGAAGGGGCTCCTCGCATTCAGCACCTTGAGGCCGTACAGTGCTGCTGGGGAGGCATGTGCTCTTTTACCTGATTGGATGGTCATCGAAGAGCCACCTGTTTGTCAGCCCTGGAGAGAGGCAGTACTTAGGGTACCCACCTGGTTTTTGGATGAGCCAGCTGCCCCCACCCCGAATTAGCCCCTGTTTACTCATCACTCCCCACCATGAGGAATGAGTTTGCCATCCCAGTGCCAGCCTGGAGACGGGTGCAGCCATTCACTTGGTGCTGCCAACTAATAGCAGGTGCAATTAAAAGCCATTTTTTTAATGAAATTCCTCCAAGAACAAGACAAAGATGCCAGAGGCTGGAGACTGCTGCTTGGCCTGGAGTGGAAACAGCAGAACCTCAACCATTCATATTTAATGCCATGGAAAATGTAATTCTAATGGGCTGGTGTCCGAAGCCAAATCACTAGCAGGGGATGGAGGCCTCCAAGGATGGTAAACGGTGCATTTAACTAAAGCAGGCCTCTGCCTCTCCCCTGCACCTTGTGTGGACGGACAGGGGCTGGGGCATCTGCACCCATTGTACCTGAACAGATGGATGAGAGTTACACATGACTAGGGATCAACCCAAACGTGCCTGATAATGCCCGTGAGACGCATGTAGAAAACACACCAGCAGGGCCACTGAAAAAGCCACAGGAGAGCACATGAGATCCCACCAACAGAGGTCTGAGCATTGCAAAGGCAAGCAGGAAGCAGATGGAAGCATGGCACATAGAGAAAGGCAGGGCCGACCAGAGGATTCAGGGGGCCTAGGGTCTTCAGTGGCAGGGGGCCCCACTTCGGTGGTAATTCGGGGGCAGAAGGACCCCCCTGCCATCAAAGACCCTGAGCGGAAGAAGCTCCGGGGGCCCGGGCCCCGTGAGAGTTTTCCAGGGCCCCCAGAGTGAGAGAAGGACCTCGCTCCAGGGGTCCCGAAAAACTCTTGTGGGGGCCCCTGCGGGGCCTGGGGCAAATTGCCCCACTTGCCCCCCCCACTCTGGGTGGCCTTGCAGAAAGGGACTGTAGATGTGTCTTCCTTTCCCTGGAAAGCTCCCTCAGGCAATGCCCCTGGCTAACGGTGTCCTCTCTCCAACCCGCTGCTCCGTCCTCTTGCCCTTTACACCGAGCACAAGCAAATCCAGGACATTCCTGCTGGTTGGAGTGACCATGATTGATGTTCCACTTACCTGCACGTGACTGGCTCCAGGTGAGAAAGGCAGGGGGCAAATTTCCTGGTACCAACAGCATGAACCCAGAAGAAGCTTATTTCTGAAGTACAGCAGCCATTTCCCCTCAGGCTGTGATCTCCCCTCAGCTCTCCAAACTCAGCAGGACAGGGCCAGCTCACACCCAGCCTGCACTGTTGCAGAAAACGGTGCTGGTGATTCAGCAGGGGGTGCTCTTTCCATCTGAAGCAGTATCCAGGGTGCAGCTGCTACCAACAGGCATCCCATGGCACTTTCCCCAGCAGGTAGGTTGTGAAATCTCTTCTCCCAGCCAAGTTCTAACTCTGCTAATCCCACCGTGTCAATCAAAATCCCCCTGCAGATTCAGCTGATGTCTTTCAACTGCTGTGACTGTAGCCTTGCTGTATGCTGTCAAACTGCTGCCATACCCCTCCCCAGAAGTGACTGCATTGCAAGCGTGGGGAAAGCATGCCCTATAGAAGACTAGTGAGGGACCCACTGCGATGAAATTTCCAGTATAACTTTATAACCTGCATTTGTAAATGAGAGGGGGCTGGATGGGATGTTCTAATGGGTCTCTGAGCCAATGGACCCTCCCCTACTGCAACTTGACCCCCATCTATAGTTTCATTCCAAATATCAAACAATTGCATCCATTAAGTCCTAAGAGCATTGTTCCAATTTCACAGTTCCTGGGGGTCATACTGGCCTCTGACAGACCAGACGGGAGATAGATGGATTCAGGGATTGGGGATGTGGGGGCATCCCCAGGGCTCTCACAGACCAGACGGCTGCCTCACCTCTCACACTTAGAGCCTGTCACCCTGGGGCAGCCACAACTGGAGCAAGGGGCTGAGTAGATTGGGGTGGAGGTTAGTGAGTCACCTCCCATCACCATCCCATCCCCCAGGGCGAGTTTCAAACAGATCCCACAGTGGGAGGAGATGGGCAGAACAAAGAGAAAATTAGGGGTCTGGTCACCCCCTCTCCCCAAATCTCTGTGCAGGAATTGCCCAATCCTGCTTCTGGGGCACTCAGGAAAGGAATTCAGTCCCTGCTATACTGAGCACCCTTCACTCTGCCCCATGCACCTCCTGCCCTCACCTCAGCTTCCATGCACTCCCTCACCTCCACCATACACCCAACCCACCCATGGACCCCCCTGGATCCATCATGCACCCAACCTATGCACCCCACCCCCACTATATACCCATCTAGGGTGATCAGATGTCCCGATTTTATAGGGACAGTCCCCATATTTGGGGTTTTGTCTTATATAGGTACCTATTACCCCCCGCATCCTGATTTTCCACACTTGCTGTCTGGTTACCATGCACTCATCCCACCCATTCACTCCCCCCCACCATGCACCCCCTGGATCCATCATGCACCCAACCTATGCACCCTGCCCCCACCATGCACCCTTCCCACCCATTCACTCCCCCCACCACCATGCACACCCTGGATCCATCATGCACCCAACCTATGCACCCTGCCCCCACCATGCACTCCCCCATTCACTCCCCCCTCACCATGCACCCCCTGGATCCATCATGCACCCAACCTATGCACCCCACTCTCACCATGCGCCCACCCCTCCATTCACTCCCCCCTCCCACGCACACCCTGGATCCATCATGCACCCAACCTATGCACCCTGCCCTACCATGCACCCATCCCCACCATTCACTCCCCACCCCCACCATGCACCCAACCTATGCCCCACGCCCCACCATGCACCATCCCCGCCATTCACTGCCCACCCCCACCATGCACCCAACCTATGCACCACGCCCCACTATGTACCCACCCCCCCATTCACTCCCCACCCCCACCATGCACCCAACCTATGCACCACGCCCCACTATGTACCACCCCCCCATTCACTCCCCACCCCCACCATGCACCCAACCTATGCACCACGCCCCACTATGTACCCATCCCCCCCATTCACTCCCCACCCCCACCATGCACCCAACCTATGCACCACGCCCCACTATGTACCCATCCCCCCCATTCACTCCCCACCCCCACCATGCACCCAACCTATGCACCACGCCCCACCATGCACCATCCCCGCCATTCACTCCCCACCCCCACCATGCACCCAACCTATGCACCACGCCATTCACTCCCCACCCCCACCATGCACCCAACCTATGCACCACGCCCCACTATGTACCCATCCCCCCATTCACTCCCCACCCCCACCATGCACCCAACCTATGCACCACGCCCCACCATGCACCAACCCCGCCATTCACTCCCCACCCCCACCATGCACCCAACCTATGCACCACGCCCCACTATGTACCCACCCCCCCATTCACTCCCCACCCCCACCATGCACCCAACCTATGCACCACGCCCCACTATGTACCCATCCCCCCCATTCACTCCCCACCCCCACCATGCACCCAACCTATGCACCACGCCCCACCATGCACCATCCCCGCCATTCACTCCCCACCCCCACCATGCACCCAACCTATGCACCACGCCCCACTATGTACCCACCCCCCCATTCACTCCCCACCCCCACCATGCACCCAACCTATGCACCATGCCCCACTACGTACCCATCCCCCCATTCACTCCCCACCCCCACCATGCACCCAACCTATGCACCACGCCCCACCATGCACCATCCCCCCCATTCACTCCCCACCCCCACCATGCACCCAACCTACGCACCACGCCCCACTATGTACCCATCCCCCCCATTCACTCCCCACCCCCACCATGCACCCAAGCTATGCACCACGCCCCACCATGCACCATCCCCCCCATTCACTCCCCACCCCCACCATGCACCCAACCTACGCACCACGCCCCACTATGTACCCATCCCCGCCATTCACTCCCCACCCCCACCATGCACCCAACCTATGCACCACGCCCCACCATGCACCCACCCCCCCATTCACTCCCCACCCCCACCATGCACCCAACCTATGCGCCTCGCCCCGCCCCCAGCCGCCGAGCACCGCCCCGCCCGGGCAGGCGGCCAACTACAACTCCCATCGTGCCCCTCCCCCTCGCCGGCTCCGCGCACGCGCGGCGACGCCCCGGGGCGGGGCGGGGCGGGGCGGGCGCGAGGGGGCGGGGCCGGCGAGCACAAGGCGCCCGCAGCGCAGCCCCGGCGAAGGCGCCCAGCCGCCCCGCGCCCCCGCCGCCGCCCCGCACATGCCCGCGCGCGGGAGGGAGGCCGCCGGGCACGGGCCGCCGCGGGGCGCGCGCTGAGGCGGCCCCCAGCATGGAGGCGCCGCCGGGGGCCCCCGAGGAGACCCCGCGGGCCGGGGCCGGGGCCGGGGCCGGGTCCCTGCTGCGCGCCTCGCCCGGCGCGCCGCCCGCCTCCCGCCCGGGCAGCCAGCTGAACCTGAGCGAGCCGCCGGGCGGCCCCTCGCCGGGCCCCGCGGCCGGGCGGCACCGGCAGCCCAGCCCGCTGGCGCCGCGGCGGGACAGCAACCCCTTCACCGAGATCGCCGTCAGCTCCTGCCGGTACAGCGGCGGCGGCATGAAGCCGCTCAGCCGCCTCAGCGCCTCGCGCCGCAACCTGCTGGAGGCCGAGCCCGAGGGGCAGGCGCTGCAGCCCTTCGGCCCGGGCCCCCCGCCGCCGCCGCCGCCGCCGCCCGAGGTGGTCGTGTCCCGCCGCCCCGCGCCCGCCGCCTTCGCCCGCGCGCCCAAGCGGAAGCAGCAGAACATCGGCTACCGGCTCGGGCACCGGCGCGCGCTCTTCGAGAAGCGCAAACGCCTCAGCGACTACGCGCTGATCTTCGGCATGTTCGGCATCGTCGTCATGGTGATCGAGACCGAGCTGTCCTGGGGGCTCTACTCCAAGGTGGGCGGGGTCCCGGCCCCGGCCCCCCCGGGCGCCGCTGGCCCGAGGCACTGCCGGGCAGCCTCCGGGGGCAGGGCTACCTGCCGCGGGGCGCGGACCCAGCGAGCCCCCGGCTGGCGGCGTGACGGGGCGCAGGAGCCCTCCCCACACGCTGGCAGAGCGGGGGCCCTGCTGGCTGGATGCGCTTGGCGCTTGTTGCAGCCCGGAGCTGGGGGAAGGGGACAGGGACGGGCTGGAGGGAGAAGCTGCTGCCTCTGAGTTCACGGGGGGGGCTGGCTGGTGTCAGTTCTCTCCCCGGCTCCCCCCATGGGGTGGGTGGGGTGCTTGGTGCTGCTCAGCTGTTGATTTTCAATAGAGCTAATTTCAGACAGGGCGCAGCTGTTGGGACGCTGGCACATTATTCTGTGAAACCCAGCCACAGAGCAGGGGCCGAGGACACCTCTGGCAATGGGAGTCCAGTGACTCCGCAGGGCAGGGGCTGCCGCTGCGCTCGCCCCCTGCCAGCCACCGCCTGAGTTCTCAGGTCCCCCCTGCACTCAGAGTGCTCTCTGGTCCCCGCTTTCCTGCCCTCCGCAGCTCAACCCCCCCCCATCCTTCCTGGCAGTCCCCGATGGCCAAGCTCCTGTGGGATTGTTACCTAGGGTAGACTGGCTGCCCCAGGGCTGCTTTTTTCTCAGCGCCTACCCTTGTGTGTATTCTGATAGCCCTGGTCCAGCCTTACAACCCCTTGTGTGGGGGGCGCTACAGAGACCCTGCCCAGGAGGCTCCTTGTCTGGGTGTGGCTGGGGATTCCCCTTGGCTGGCCCTGTCCCCTTCGGGAGAGGTAGCCTGGCCCAGCTATGTTCTGCTGTCTGCCTAGAGGAAATTTCCCTGTGGGATTGAGCCTTGAGCCCAAGCAGCTGGACCCTGGGGTCTGGCTGAGCCCCTGTAAAATGCTCCTTCCTTTCTGTTAGGGGGCCCCAGCTTTGCCCTCGCTTTCTATCTCCTGCCATGGGCTCACCTACAGCCAGGGATGTGCCTTGTCCTGGCGTGGGGGGAGCTCCTTGTGGCTTCAGCCCTCCTAGGAGCGGGACCCCTCTGGCAGTAGCACTGTTCCCAGCAGGAAAGACCCACCCCCGTCTGCTCCAGTGGAGTCACTGGACCAGCAAGTGGTGGGACTGGCTTTCCCAGGGCTCTCTGCATGAATCACACTCTGCTCTGTGACTCCCCCATGGGATTCTGGGCTCTGTCCGTGGCTGGAGTGGGTTGGGACAGGCTACCTCCTAACTAAGGGATGTCTGGTGCCTTTCCCTCCTGTTTCCTTGGGCTCTCCTGACTCCCCATGCTCAGGCCCAGAGGAGGGTGGCTGCCTGTAGAAAGTGCTGGCATGCAGGGGTCACACCTGGCTCCTGTCTCTGGCCTTGTTTGCAAACAGCCACCAGCCCTGAGGGCACAGCTGTCTGCTCGCTGCCTGACAGCCCCCCAGCCTGGTCCCTGGGGTGGGGCTGAGCCGGGAAGGGGTGGGATCTCCATGCTGTTGGACTTGCTGGAGGGTTTGATTTTTGCCTCTGGTTCCTCAGCCTGCTGCTGTTTGGAACCACTGTCACAGGCGATGGTCCTTTGTAACACAGCCAACAGGTGGGGGCTCAGGCTGGTGGAAGTGCCTGCTAATGGGGTGGGGCAGAGCATCCCATCCCCCTGCAGGAGCGGTGGAGTAGAGGAGCCGAGGGTGGTGAGTAGCCAAGGGGTGTTCCTGACCCCCTTGCAGGAGTTCGCAGTTTTTCAACCTCCGTGACAGGAGGGTGGCACCATTAAAATGGCTGCTAGGCCTCCGTGGGGCATTGCCCTTGATTCTTGCGGCTGCTCTGCTCCTGGGCCCAGTACTTAGAGGTCTGAAATAATGGGGGCTCTGCCCTAATCTGGGAGCAGCCCGGGCTTAAAGTGCCCCTCACGACCTGGCTTTAATTATTTTGTTTTGCTGGCTCTGCGACCCCAGGCTTGCTTTAAAACACTGCCTGGGGCTGGATGCTTGGGCCACAGTCAGAGGACATGCGAGTGGGTCCTGCTCCTCTGCCGACCCCAGCCCTGAACAGGGCCCTCAAGTACCAGCTGCTGGAGACGAGTCCTTCGGCTCAGAGTTGATCCCTGTGTAGTTAGAAGCTGCTCTGTGCAAGCCTGTCCGGGTGACGTGTGTGAGACCCAGTGTCCTGGCTCGCTCCCCAGCACCCCATGTGGCAGTGACTGGCACACTCTCCACCCTGCCTAGAGAACGCTCTGTGCCCTGAGTCTATGGCACAGACACCCCCAGCTAGTACAATGGTGCCCCTGCCCCCTGGGGGTGTTATTTATACCCCCCCACACACACACACAGGCTCCCTTTCTCTCTCTCTGGCTGTGCGCTGGTAGGGATATGAATAACTCTTTGTATAGACATCTGTCATGTTATTTATACCTATCTGGGGAGGGGAGATGAATAGGCATCTGCGTTAGAAGGGTGTGTGCAGCGCAGGCAGGGAGCGGTGGAATGGTCAGGCGCTGGGCTGTGTGGCGAGGGGGATCTGTGCAGCTTGTCCCATTCCCTGGCATTCCTTTGGCTCTTGCTAAGGGGGCGAGGGGGGGGGGGAGTTTGCAGCTGGGCTGGTGCCAAGCAGTGCTCGGGTCATGTGGACACAGAGGGAGCAGTGAGGTAGGGAGTTGTGTGAGAAGGGGCTGCTCTCTGCTTCCTGTAGCAATCAGAGGAGCTGGGTGGGGAGGAGTGCGGGGGGCAGCAGAAGAGGAAAGGCTGCTCTAGCACTCAGCTCCTGCCTTTCTTCCTTTCCCTTGAAACCAGAAATCAGGAGGAGAGGAGAAATGCCTGAAAGTCCTGATGAGTGCACAGGGCTCCCAAACGGGAGACAGGCACTGATCTGCAGGGTGGAGCATGGCTGGGTTGGGCTGTTGGCTGGGCTATGCAGGGATGAGGGGTGGGGAGACAGGGCTAGTTCTGGGTGTTTGAGAGGAATATACAGGCAGTGGGGTGAGCTTTCAGGTCACCCTCTGCTGCAGCAAGGCCCGGCAACAAAGGAATGGAGTAGGATCCCCCGTGCTCAAATTAATTGCACTTAAGTTTGCTCAAGGCTCTTGAGTGGAGGGGCTGGGTGGCCGCAGAGCTGTGGCTCTGACCGCCTCCCTTGCCCCCCGAGCTGGCTTCTGGGTCTTTCTGGTGCCTTGTTTCTGTGGCTCTGATGTGGCTTGCCCAGCATGGGTGCGGCTGCTAGGAAAGGTCTGGCCATATGCTGTCCGGGAAGGTAGCTGCAGTTCTCCACGTTTGCGCCCCTGCACAATGGGATGCTGAGGGGGGAGCCTGTGTGGTGGATCCCCAGGGAGCAAGGTGGAGGGGGAAGGATCCATTTCTCTTTTGCGGTGATGCCCCCCGCACCCTCCCCCAGGCCCTGTGGTTGGCTGTCTGGGCCCGGTCTCCCCAGCAGCAGGGAGTCTTTCCTGGGCCTGCTAGCCCAAGGCAGTGCTTCATCTGGCAAAAGCTCCACATGTCCCGCCCCCACTGAGTCTCAGCTGGGCTAGCCCAGGAAGTGAGGGGAGAGGTGGAAGCTGGAGACAGCTCTGCAGGGCCAGCTGCCCCCAGGCCTCTCTCAGCTGGGCAGGACAGGGGTATCTGGCTCTGGTCATAGTATGATATTCAGAGATTGTTGCTCAGCATGGTGGGTGTTGCAGCCAGGGCTTAAGAGCACTCAGTGCTGGCATAGCAGGGGGGCTGTGGATGGGGATAGAGGGGCATTGGCAGAGCTGGGGGGCCCAGATTTGGGCTAGCAGGGGTTGCTTTGGCCAGAGAGAGAGGCTTTGACAGAGCTCTCTGGAGGAACCCTTTGCTGGGTCTGGCTTCAGCTGTCCAGACATGCTGTGGTATGGAAGCTGTGCTCTCCATGCTGCAGAGACTGGGAACCTGGGTTGCCCCTGATGCTGGGAAATGGAGAATAGGCCGTGCGTCCCTGCATCCTGAGCATACACCTGCGAGCAGCACCTCCCACCCAGCCACAGGCCTGGGGCCTCCTGAGCCGCCTCTGGCTGCAGGCTGCCCCTGGGCAAGAGGGGTCCTGCCCATTCCCTGCGACAATGAGACTGGTTGTGATCTGGCTGCAGGGTCTGCTGAAGTGTATCCCCATCCCTCCTTCTCTCCTCCCCCTGCCCCCAGTCCATCCCAGTGTGGCTGCAGGGTTGAGGCTGCTCTGTGAAGCTCCACCAATGCTCTGATTTGTCTATAAGTATCCCCAGGCAGCTTCCAGGCCCCACTGTGTTAGGAACCGGCACTCACTGGCAGTGTCCATGGGCCCCTGATGGAAGTGTTGGGAGCTGGCAGTAGAGTTCTGTGCTCCTTGGGGGAAGGGGCTGGAAGGAGCCTGGGGCTGCTTCAGTGCTGGGCCCTGACCTGGCTCCAGCTCTTAGCTGAGAGCAGAAGGCTGGGAGCTTGTTTCATCCTCTCCCCAGCTGGAGGATAGGGCCTGCTGCCCAGGGCATGGCACCCAGAGCCAGGAGCTAGGTGCCAGCCGACAGCCCCCCCTTTCTAGGTAGGGCGTGTTGTTGTAGGGCTGTATGCAGGCTCTGGACTGCAAGGCCTGGCATGTGTGTTGTAGGACTGCTTGTGAACACCATGCCATGTGTGCCCCCTTGCCTAGCACTTGGCTGAAGAGGGAGCACTATATGCTGGGATTTGGAGTCTGGGCACAGCACCCCAGGGCTGCTGGCTCCCAGGTGCAGCTGTGCCATAGAGCAGTGGCCTTTTGTGGGTGACCTGGCCACTGACCCCTCCATGCACCCAATGGCGACTGTGAGTGGGGATCTCCAGTTCTTGTCATGTGGCCTGCCTGGCACCCCCGTCCCTTTGAGAGATGGGTTTGAGGGGGCCTGTTCTAGATGGGCTGGACGTTGGGATGTCTGTGCCCCACACCCTATGTGTACACATGGGGCCATGCAGCCACCCTCCCCAACACACGTGTGCACATTCGTGTCCTTACTCTGGGTGCTCACCTGTCCTAAGCCCCAGTCTCTTCTCCGAGCTGGACTCTGCTCACCCATGAATGGCGTTGGCCTCAGTTCTGCCCGCTCCTGGGGGCGAGTGTGGGAGCCAGCAGTAGCTCTTCCTGTCCAGGCCCCTCTGGAGCCGGCTTTGATGGGAGCGGTGCATAAAGACCGGGGCTGTGTGGCTGGTTTTCCCAAAGTATCATTTGTCTTGTACCTTTCCGCCTTGTCGTGCCATGGCCCCATGGGTGCGAAGGGGATTGTTGCTGGCTCTGTCTCGGTTTCCTGGGCTGTTCCAGCTTGGCTTGGATTGCTTTTTATTAAAATTGGAAAGCAGCATGCAGGCAGGGGAGGGGGGTCGGAGAGACTCCTCCAATGGGCAAGGAAACGTTAACACTCCCTGGATTCTGCATGCTTGCCCGGCTGGGGTCACCCACTTAGCTGGGCCTTTCTTCGGACTGAGCCCCATGGGAGTGACAGACTGATATCAAAGCCACCGTGCTCAGTCAGGCTAATGTCTGTCATAGTCCCAGCTGCTTCCTGTGTCCTGAGAGCAGGGTGACAGAGGGGCAGGGCTGGAAGGGGCTGCAGGTGAGCCAGGTGCAGTGAATCCCACGGGCAGAGAAACCAGGAGGATTTCACTAGGTGCCCCATAGTGACCGTCTCCTGTGGCTGTGCACCCCATATGGGATTTGGCAATGACAGGTGAATGCGGGAGCGCTTTGAGGGGAGTGCTGTGGACGCTTAACGTGCTAAAATCTTCACTGTGAACAGGCTGCAGCCAAGCCTGTCCTGTGAGAACCATGTGTGGGCGTGAGCTGGGGTTTGCCTTTACTGACAACAAGCTCAGCTTGATCTCTTCTCCCCATGCTGTGGCAGTCCCTAAGGATCCTCCTGCATCATTGCTCAGCCAGCTCTCTTGATCCCCCTCCAGTGGGCCACACCTTTGTGTCTCTGGGTGGAATACTAAGCCACCTGCCCAGTGAGTCAGCGGGACCCACTTAACCCTTTCCTAGCAGCATCCACCCCTGCTTACAGGGTGGGGTGCTATAGATGAACACTGCCAGCCTCCTACAGGGCGCCCTGGACAGCTCCATGCAGCTGGCACTGACAGACCCTTCTGGGCGTGTTTGTATTCTCTGCTTCGGAAAAGCTCCTCTGCCAACAGGCATTCCTGGTCTGACCAGCTGCCTGGCAGTGAAGGGCTAACACTGTCTAGACAGTGGCTGAAACAGGCCATAATTGATGGCAGAACAGTTCCAGGAGAGACACCTAATTGCAGGTAATCCTGGGTGTTCCTTTCACAGTGACACTGACCTGCTTAGAACAGGGCTTCCCATTAGATCTCACCATGGCTTGGGATGTGAGGGTTCTGCCTTACATCTGGCTAGCGGTCCAGCCAGCCCGGTAGCTGCTTTTGGACAGCTACCAGGACCAGGTGCGCAATGGCAGCACAAGCTCCAGTGTGGTCAGAGGCATGGCTGTCTGCTGCTGGCACTGCTGTTCCCAACTCCATGAGCCCCTTGGGCCTGGGGAAAGAACCCAAGAGTCCTGCTCTCACCAGGGGCAAAACCCCTTCCTGCCTCTTCTGCTCCTCTCACCACCCTTCCTGTGTCACATGCTTCTAGACTGAGCTCTTCAGAGCAGGGCCTCTCAGGAGAGAGTTCCCTGCATGCATAAGTTCCAAGGGTTAACTGCAGCTGATGGCACACTGATTGAATTAAACTGAGGTGGGGATGGGTGGACAGTGTGTGTGTGTGTGGGGGGGGGGGGGACGGACCTTGGACACTTCTTGTGGGTTAGCTTGCCTGTGTCCACCCACAAAGCTGCACTAGTTTCACTAAATCCATTTCGAATCGCACACAAATCTGCTCCTCTTTAAAGGAGCAAGCCAGGGTCCCCTACCGCCGAGCGCTGCACAAACACAGAACCAGAACACAGTCCTGCTCCAGACAGCTCTCAGCCTGAGGCAGATGGGGGAGAACGAGGAAACCATGAGACCAGGCTGTGGTCTCTGCACAGCAGTTGCGTAGCCCTTGTCCAAGTGTCTGTAGACCTGCGTGTGCAGCGCCTGGCACAATGGGGCTCTGATCCCGGATACCCTACTGATAATACTTGGCTGTAAAGCCCCCTTGCCAGTCCCTCTTCTCTGATAGGCCAGGCCTGGTTGGATGCCGTGGGCCAAAGCCAGCACTGGGTTCAATGGAATGATGCTGATTTAAGCCAGCTGGGGCTCTGGCCCAGCGTGTGGGTGGGACAGGCTGGAACAGCAGCAGGCCATGCTCAACACTATATAGCAGGGGCTGCATTTCCCCTCCTGATACGGGGAGCCATGGGATTCGTGGCACTGGATCAAACACTGGCCCGTCTGGTGTGGTCTCCTGCCTTGGGTACAGCCCCCCTCCTTTTAGTCATTCCATTGTGCATTTCTGTAGGTGGCAGTGGAGATTCCTACCTGTTCCCTACAGGTACTGAGTCATCCTGAGGCTCGGTCACTCTGTGTATGTAAATGTTCTGACTGGCTGTTGACGTTCCCCGCTCTTGAAAAGAACCAGCTGGGTCAAGGCAAATCTATGGTACTAGCAAGTGAAGGGTGAGTTCCCCTTGCTGAGCTCCGACAAGATGCATCAACCCTGTCCTGCAGCCCCTTGCTCTCTGTCTTGGGGGTTCCCTACCCCTGGCACCCCAGTCCTAGCCTGCAGCCCCTGGCTGTTCCAGCCCTGAGCTCTCCCTGCCTCTGTAGTTGTGCTGATGCCCTTTAATCCCAACCTGTGTGTACCATGACTGTGCATTTGGTAGCGAACAAGTCCTGGTTTGCCATGGTTCCATGTCTCCAGGAGAGACATTAGACCTGCACGCCACAGGGTGTGTGGCAAACTCCAGTCCAGAGAGGTGCCGGACTGCCCAGATGTCCGGGTACCTCTAAAGGGCTGGATGCTGCAGAGGCAGGTAGAGGCAGTGGCTCTGTGGCAGTGTCAGATGGACTCTAGAACCTGCCTATTAATAGCCTGTGTTTGGTCTCCAGCGCTCCTTTGGCACCAGCCATTCTATCCAAACAATGGAGAGGTGAGTGCCAAGTTGTGAAGCTGACAACAATGCATGGCCCTGCCGGGCTGCAGGAGAACAATGGTCCCCATTCACCAGGCTGCACCCGGAATATCGCTCCCGTTAGTACCAGCGGGGTATTTTTAGGACCGATTTCCTCTTGTTTTGAAATGCTCGTGGGGAGGCAGAGCCCCAGAGGAGGATCTAAGGAAAGGGGAGGATCTCCCATAGGCCACTGGGCTCTATCCACTATGCCACACTGCTTGCCACTAGACCATGCTCTTCAGCGGCCCATGTGAAACACGCTGGTGGTTTTAGGCCAGTGAACATTCTAAAATGCACCACTGACTGGCTTCTCTGCTGACCGATGTGATAGTGATGGGGACTAGTCATTTCCAGAGTGACCTGGGCACCTGCTGTGCTGGGCTCACATGCCTGTTAATAGAGCCAAAGACAATGCTATATAGTGAGGGTCCAAGAATGTAGGTCACATGTCTAGCTCTTCCAGGGGCTGTAGGTTGGAAGGCAGTGACTTCCAACCTACAGACTAAGGAGTCTGGGTAGAAACGCTCCGTGCGATTTCGTGGCTGGGTTGATGCAGTCCTGGCTGGATGAGCGTGGAGAAGTGAGATGGTGTGACTTGTAAACAGCATTAGTGAGGCCAGTCTCGTAATACTATGTCCACGCTCTGGAAAGGGTGGTGATAGTCAGAAAGGGTCCAGGCGTCAAGGTCTGGAAAACCTGCCTCACCACCAGATTGAGGAAGCTCAAGCTATTTCACTGAACAAAGAAAAGGTGAAGAGGTGACTTGATCATGATCTGCAGTTACCTACGGGGGTGGGGTGTGAATGGCAGATGATAAATGGCTCCTTAATCCAGTCAAAGCAGAACAGGGTCCAGGGGCTAGAAGTTGATGCCGGACACATTCAGACTAAAAATAAGGTTCAGTTTTTTCACAGGAGGGTAACGAACTACCCGAACAGCCTGTCAAGGGTTGTGGGGGATTCCCTGTTGGGGGTTGGGGGGGGGCGGTTGCATGCCTTTTTACCAGACATGCTCCAGCTGAACCAGATGTTCTGGGTTGGATGCAGGAGTCATTGGGTGAGGTTCTTTGGCTGGCTGGCCCAGATGATGGGGTCCTTTCTGGCCTTGGATTCTGAGGGTCTGAGGCAGAACTCCCCTTCGCCCCTGGGCCAGTCCCTGCATGGCAAGGCTGAAGCATACTGACCAGGGATGCTGGCACTGTTGTGGGGGCTGTTCTGCCTGATGCATTAACAGAGGGTTGCCTCCCAGGGCTGGTGTGTTGTGCCTTTCCCCAGCACTGTCTGCATGAGGGTGGATGGCTGCATACATGCTACCAACCCCTCTGCCCCTGAGCCATAGGCGATTTAGCACAGCCGAAGGGGGTTAGCAGGGCTCTGACAGAGAAGGGCTTCCCTGCCTGAGTCTTCACCCTCCACCACAGCCTGCCCACGAGCCAGCTAGGGAACTTCCCTGGGAAAGGAGCAGTGCTTCATGAGTAACTCTCCGAGGCATCAGCTGTTGCTCTCTGCTCATCTGTCAGCAGTTCTGCCTGTCTGTATCTCTCCCATGGGCCTCTTTATCTCCTGGCACTTAGAACAATCCCACTAAATGCCCTGATTTCCTCTGGCTCTGCTGTTGGGTTTATGGGAAATTCCCTTCTGGCTGCGTGGTGAGAAGCCAAGCAGCCCCATTAGCACCGGTGGCCCTGGCAGAGACCTGCTCAGTGGGAAGACAAAGGGAGACACACTACTGAGGTCTTTGCAGCAATGGGTCTGTCCTGGGGCTCTGCTAACAATCCCCCGTTCCCTTTCCCTGGGTAGATTCTGCCCTGCTTAACCCTGGCTCTGGCTCTGCCTCCCTTTGCAACACTTTTGAGAGAGAGGAAGGAGGGTTTTGTGGTTATTTCCTCACAACTCAGGAAATCTGGGCTTGGTTTGCTGGGTCTAGCAGGCTCCCTGGGTGGGTGTCCTGGGCCGGATGGCCTGTGCTTGACCCCCCGCACAGGTGGGGTTAGATCTACAGAGCTCCACTCCCCACATGCTGACCTTGCTGGGAAAGTCTGGGAGTTCCAGTTCCAGCTCTGCTAATGGGGAGAATAATCCTGCCTTTGCCAGGAGCTCATGGAGTAGGGGCTGCCTTGCTGTGTCTGCAGCATCTGGCACAACAGGGCTCCAGCTTGGTTGCAGCACCAAGTGCTACCTCAGTGCAGATAAGTGTGACGAAGTGGGGATGTTCTTAATGTGTTTTGACTGCTGAGTGGGGAGTATTGACCTGGGAAGGTTGCAGGGGAACTTTGCTGGGACTGGCTGCAGTGGGGATGGGAGACTTGCCTTGAGGGAGGATACCTGAGGGGTTGGAGGCCAGGTGACACCTCTGCTTGGGAAACTGGAAGGAGAGGGGAAGGCTGAGTGAGATGGCTGGAGGGAGTTTCAGTTTGGAGCTGGTGGGAAAAGGGAGGGGAGCCCAAGTTGAGGCTCTGGCCTCCCTGGCACCCCCCGCTCCCTCAAGGGACCTGACTGAGGTTTCCTGTTGTCTGTACCTGCAAGACCGGTCTTGGACTGTGTTCCTGTCATCTAAATAAACCACCTGTTTTACTGACTGGCTGAGAGTCCTGGTGAATCGCAGGAAGCCAGGGTGCAGGGGCTTGTCTCCCCCACATTCTGGGACAATAAGGAGGGGCTGGTATTTGTCTGTGGGGTTCCTGACCCCAGTGGGGTCCCAGCTCTGGGACAGTTCCTTGTTCTGCTGGTTCCCTTGGTTTTCCACCTTTAATTGTGTGACTGTGAGCCACCCTGGCCGGTAGGGAGCACCCTGCAGCTGGGGTCTCCAAGTGCGGCTGCCCTTGTAAGCCCCAGGCAGGAGTGCTCCGACGGCACCAGCACTCTGCTTAGCAGAACCACGTGCTGCACAGGGCCCTTCCAGTGACTAGGACAGGCAGGCTGTAATAGGAGGAACTAAGTGTTGTAAGCAAGTCACCCAGAAGCTTGTTTGTCTTGAGAGTGTTTAAAGACATTGACTCTGTCAACTGGAGTGAAATATGGGGGCTGCTGAGCCATAAACACTGGAGATGGTGGCAGGAGGTCCTTGGGGCAGCTGACTGCATTGTGGGGTTTGCAGAGGGGTTTGGGAGGTAGAGACAGGGCTCCAGGTGTTCATAGCATCTGGTGGAGGTCAGGGAAAAGCCAGACTCCAGCTAGCCCTGTTGCTGGGGCAGGTTGCTTGGCACTGAAATTGCACAGGGCTCTTGTGTGTGCTGGGTGAGCCCAAGTGGCTGGACAGCTGCAATAATGATCCGAACGCTCGCTGCTGGCCTTTGTCCCCCTGGGAGAGGAACCAGCTCCTCTCCTAACAGGCCAAGACCCAGCTCTTCCCATCACTCCGTTGTCTGGAGCTGGCTCAGGTCAGTCATTACCCAGCAGTGACACCCCTTAGAGCCCCAGGGCAGCTACCCAGGGTTGAAGGGGAGAGACAGGGCAGAGGTCTGTTCTCATGCAGCTGCCATGAACACACGTACCTCAGCCCCACGGAGAGGAAAATGAGGGCTTGGGTAGGAAGTGAGACAGTGAGGAAAGAGAGGGGTGCGGCTGTCTGGCCTTTCCCTGGGGAAATGCTGTTGGTGAGGTGGGGGGGGGTCAGGGAGCAGAGACCTAGGGTCTGGAAGCGGTCACTTTGCTCATGGGCAACTAAGGGCTGGTTTAATTTACATAGCATTGATTAGCAGGAGGATCTAATTAGACCATCCATTAGGCTGCCATATTACAGAGCTAATGCTGACTCTCAGCAGATTGCTGGAATCCCCTGGCCGGCTGAGGGGAGACCTAATTACATCCAACAGCATTCGATTAAAAACCTCATTGAGAAAAGGGCTGCTCTTCCAGACAGCAAATCGATGCCAATAGCATCGTGCTCCCAGCTGCAGAGCCCCAGGAGGTGCAGGGCCGTGGCCCCCTTGGTCCGGTGGCGGCTCACGTAGCCTGGCCTGCTGCCGCATGCAGAGGTACGGCTGTGCTTGCGGTGGTGGCCCTGAGGGACCTGGGTCGGATTCCTGTTCTGTAAATCTCCTTGGTCCCCTTGGCCTCTGTGCCATGATACAGCCATGTGTGGCTGATGGAAGGCTGCTGTGTCACTAGCCTGGATGGATGGTGGGCCTGGTGTGCAGCGTGGGCTGCCTGGGGTCAGGCTCCATAGCCAAGTGGGGTGCTGGCAGAGCTGTAAAGAGGGGATCAATAGTACTTCCCTCCTACCAGAGGGTGGGGCTTTGAGACCCTAGGGACAGGGAGTGCTGGGCTGGGCAGTCCTCATCTCACCAGTCTGTGCCACCTGCTTCAAAGGTGCAAGGCACCCCCCAGTGATGGAGTAACCTGCCCCCAGGGGAGTTCCCTCCTGACCCCCAGTGAGAGGCTGGCTTGTACCCTGAAGTAGGAGGGTTGAGATCCCTGGAGGAAGGCCCGATTGGGGGTCTACTATTGCTATTTTGTTGCTTGTGTGACTGAGATCAGCTGGGTCCTTGGCCTCAGAAAGCTGCTACCCTTGGTGGCATAGTCCGTTCAGCAGGATTGGGGCACCGCACATTGGGCCTCTATTCCTCAGGCCTTCTTGCCAGCATGGGGGCATGCAGTCAGCACTTTTCACCCCTGAGCTCAGGCATTCACATGCTGGTAGGTGTACAGCCTGCAGTGTTGTCTTTGTGCAGGAGGGAAGGGATGTCCCCATTTTACAGACTGGAAACTGAGTCACAGAACAGACCGACTGACCCAGGGCCTCTGTGGCAGAGCAGGTACTAGACCGCAGGCCAGCATCCTACCCACTGCACCAGCTTTGCACTAACCTTTGTGTCCTGTGCACCAGCAGTTCCCCCCAAGGGCCGCTGCTGGGTGGATGTTTGTGATGGGAAAGGTCTCCAGACTCATGCAGGGACGGTCGGTTCCCACACCTTGTTCATATGCTGAGGCTTCAACTTGGGGGCCTTGGAGCTGTGTCTTTTTTTCCTCCCAATTGCAACAGCAAATCAAGCCAAGAAGTGGTGGTTTGATGTGTCCCTTTATGCTGATGGATTGTGTCATTGCAGCCTGAGACTTCCCGCTGTAAAACACACGGCTGGGGTCGAGTAACTTGTGAGGCTGCATCCAGTGCTCACATATAAACAGTATTGACTGTTCCCCAGGCACCAGCTGCCTGAACTCCATTAGGAGTGAATCCACAGCCAGGGGTGGCTGTGGGGGGTGGGGCAAAAGGCACCTTTTGGGGGGCGGGGTCAAGCTGGTGCAGTGAGACAGAGGGTCCGTCCCCAATGGCCCATCCCAGCTCTGAGCCCCCATCGCATCATCTGCAAAGAACATCCGATTTGGCTGCCTCATTTCTCCTGGCTGCAGAGTCCCTGTCCTGCCCCTGGGCTGTCAGCCCAGGCGGCCGCTCGTATCCCTCCTGTCGCGGTGCCAGATGGCCTGAGTGCTGGGGTGCAGTGCACTCTGCCAAACGTGGTGCTATCGCAGCGCTGAGGGGCACAGACGAGCCTAGCACTTGTGGCTGCCAGCTCTCCGAGGCCACTGCATGGAGCATCAGTCTTAGGTTCTTGCCGTGGCCCGGAGGCAGTGTTGTCTAGTGGCTAGAATAAGGCACTGGGGATCAGGACTCCTGGGTTCTATTCCCAGCTGTCGCTGACTTGCCTTGTGGCTCTGGGTGAGTCACTTACCCCATCTGTTCCTCAGTTTGCCCTGAGAAAAGGGGGCAGGATGAATTAGTGCTTGTGACGCACTCAGAGGGCCTGGGGTAGAAGGGGACACAGAGGCACACATATCGTTATTTAGTATTCTCATCTGGGGCACCCTGTGCTCAGCACCCGCTCTTCTCAGTTGGGTGGCCCATCGCTGAGTGGGAGTGTGACCTCCAGATGAGGAGAAGGGGGTTGCTGTGCCAGAGCACTTGGAGGAGCTGTACAGAGGGGGGAGAATCATGGCTGAGGCTGCAGGGAGGGGCCAGACAGCAGGTATCTCTGGGAAACTGCCTGCAGAGAGAGAGAGAGAGTGTGTGTGTGTGTGTGTGTGTGTGTGTGTGTGGAGGGGGGTTAGGTAGAGCATGTGCTGATGTTCCAGGCTCAGAAACAGGGGTGGGGTGGGCAGCTGCCTCCACCTCACGCCTTGCTGTGTTATCCATGCGCCCACAGCTTCCCCTGTAGCGATAGAGGCATTCTGCTTTCTCCAAGGCCCGTGCATTCCCGTCTGCCCTGGCCCATGGACCCAGTTCCTGTATGTCTCAGTGGGCATGGAGTCACCCCTTTCTGGCCCTCACTCCCCTAATGCTTTCTCCTTCCTTGTCCTGCAGGAGTCCATGTTTTCTCTGGCCCTGAAATGCCTTATCAGCCTGTCCACGGTCATCCTGCTGGGCTTGATCATTGCCTACCACACACGGGAAGTGCAGGTAGGTCCCCTGTGGGGTGGGAGCTCCTCCAGAGGGGAGAATCCTGGGGAGAACCAGCACCTTTCCAGACATGTCTGCGTTTGTGGTCCTAGACTCATAGATTCCTAGACTCTAGGACTGGAAGGGACCTTGAGAGGTCATTGAGTCCAGTCCCCTGCCCTCATGGCAGGACCAAATACTGTCTAGACCATCCCTGATAGACATTTATCTAACCTAAATGATGCTGTGTGTGTGTTGGGGGACATAATGCTGAATGTCTCCCTTGGAGTGGATTTGCACCATCAGTGCTGGACATGAGTGACAGGGATGCTGCAGAGATCGCCACCCTGAGCCTTGTTTGAGAGTGCAGTGCAGGCCCCCTCCTGCAGCTGCTCAGTGCTGAGACAGGAAGGGCAAGGGTTTCTGGAGAAACAGACAGCCGGGCTGGCTCGTTCCCAGAGGATCCCTGCAGCCTGTCTTGGCGCTACACGAGCTGCACTAGCCCAGGGCCTCTGGAGTGGCAATGCCCTGCTCCAGCCTTCGCAGCCCCTATCGGGTGGGCTGCTGCTGCTCTGTGGGAGGGAGAGGCTGTGGAAAGCAGCTCTCAGCCCTGGAATCCAAGAGCAGCATGATCCTTGAGCAGGAGCAGCAGGGTTCATGGTCCCAGGCTCTGCATGCAGCAGGGTTCATCCCGCAGTGCCTGGAGTGGGGGGTTCACAGGTTTGTTAGGGAGTTAGTACCTGCCTGTTCCAGGCCTGTGCTCCGCTGAGGCGACAAGGCAGCGCTGCTGTTCCAGTGAGCATGGATCCGAGGGGCTGGGAGGGATCAGCACTTCCTACGTGCTGCGGGGCACAGGCTGCTCGCACCTGAGAGGAGCTTACCCTTTGTGCCTCAGCCTCTCAGCAGGGACGCTGCCACATGTGCTATGTGAGGGTCTGAACAGGCAGGCAATCCCCTCTCCCTCCCTCTGCCCATCAGCAGGGCCTGCTGGAGAAGGAGTAAGTGGGCACTGCAGACTTGCAGGGGCTCATTACAGCACCTGGTGAAGGAAGACCTAGAGGCTGGGCTAAGCAGACCTGAGGAGGGAACAGCTATGCCTGGGGAGAAGTTCTGAGATAAGCTATGTTATGCTGATGTGGATTTCTTTGTTGATTAAAGCCATACTCAGGAACATCTGATCACACACTGCATTTGAGCATTGTCCAAGAG
The DNA here is from genome assembly GCF_025201925.1 of Gopherus flavomarginatus. NCBI lineage: Eukaryota > Metazoa > Chordata > Testudines > Testudinidae > Gopherus > Gopherus flavomarginatus. Next base: position 24,734,767 of record NC_066636.1, on the reverse strand, counting down.
CCCATGTGGGAAAGGCACCTGCTCCCAGGGTGTGACAAAGTGGGACTGTTCTTAATGTTTCCTCTGAATACTGTGTGGGTGCCTCAGTTTCCCCTATGCAGTTCTTAAGTCTCTAGATGGTGGGATAAAGGCCAGTGTACATAAATCACTGACACTCTGTCTCCCTGGCAACAAATGGCCAGGGGCCTTCCCCCCTGCAAGGAAATAGCTAAAGGTGAGCAAAGAGATCAGGTGACCTCCTGACCCGGGAAAGAGACACAGCCCAGAGAGGAGGGGCTGGAGGGGCTTTTCAGTTTGGGACTGGCTGGGGACAAGGAGTGAGGGCAGACATGGGGGTCTGCCTCACTGGGCCCCAGAATGGACCCGGCTGAGGAGTCTTGTTCTCTGTACCTACAAGCTCTGTTTTAGACCCTGTTCCTGTCATCTAATAAACCTCTGTCTTACTGGCTGGCTGAGAGTCACATCTAACTGCAAAGTGGGGGTGCAGGACCCTGTGGCTTCCCCAGGACCCCGCCTGGGCGGACTCACTGTGGCAAGCACACGGAGCATTCAGCATCCTCTACCCCTCCAAGGAGAGACCCAGGAGGTGAAGACTTGTGAGCGTCTTGCCCTGGAGACAGTCTGCTCCAAGGGAGAGGAGGCTCTCCAAAGTCCTGTCTGGTTTTGTGGGGAGCAGTTCCAGAGCATCGCCCAGGGACTCTGTGACACAGGGGTTCAGTGCTAAACTGGGGCTGGGCGCGGGAAGAGTTCATCAGTCGCTTAGGGGCGTTTGTGCTAATCGGGGCTCTGTCCTAAAGGGAGACGTTCTCGAGGCCCTGTTTGCTAGCTGGGAAGAGCCTACTGTGGGGCTCCCCTGCCTACCACGATGAGGCTCCCCTGTGGAAGGGGCGGAGCACCGTACACATTAGCCTGGGACAGAGATTAGGAGCAAACCAACCCCCCTGGCCCCAGAGCCTCTGTCCCAGCAGGCTGCAATCCTCCGCTAGTCCCTTGAAGCCCATCTTAGCCCTGAGGAGCTGGCCAGTCCAAAGCAGCTGATCTTGGTATGGAAGAGAACTGCCCATTTCAACCCCGGTATTTGATGAACTTCTGCTCCCTGGTTCAGATGCTGTTCCTCCCGCAGGCCATGCTGCCTGTGGTTACCAGTGTTAGCTTTATCCCCCTTCTCTAGCGTTGCCTCTTGTGCCATGGTTTCAGAACTCCGCAGCCACGAAGCCCACGCTGTGCATTGGTGATGGGGGTTCTCTTGAGCTCCGGGGGTCATTTTTATGTTTCTTCACTGAAGACTTGGCCATGTTCAGCACAGTCAGGTCCTAGCCTGTAATTGTCATGGAGTGTGGAGGAGTCAAGGCCCTGCACCCCGACTTCCTGTGATTCACCGGGACTCTCAGCCAGCCAGTAACCCAGAAGGTTTATTAGATGACAGGAACACAGTCCCAAGCAGGGCTTGTAGGTACAACCAGGACCCCTCAGCCAGGTCCCTCAGGGGGACAAGGAGCTTAGATCCCAGACTTGGGGTTGCCTGTGTCTTCCCAGCCAGCCCAAAACTGAAACCAAAAACCCCTCCAGCTGACTCACTCCCCTCCCCCCAGCTCTTCCTCCTCCTCCTCCTCCCTCTGTCCAGTTTCCCAGGCCAAGGTGTCACCTGGCCTCACCCTCCTTCTGGCTCAGGTTACAGGCTCAGGTATTGACGCTCACCCAAAGTCATCCACTGCTCTCCCATCCCCCATGCAGCCAGCCCCAATAAAACTAATCAACATTCCCAGGTCAGTCTACCCCACTCTCCTGCGTGACATAGCCCAACCAGGACAGCTCCTGGGAGAGCAGAAAAGCCCCTTCTGCAGCAAGGAGGCGCTTTATGGAAATGTTTGATGGGCAAGGATGGGAGCCAAATGGGAAAGCAGAGAGAGGGCTTGGGAATAGACCGAAGCCTGAGCAGAGAGCCTGCAGCTCGGCACTGCCTCTGTGGAACAAAACGCTGTGCGTGCAGGTGAATTTCTGGTTGTTCTTTGTATGAAGGGTCCATTCCTAAAGAGTTAGCACAGGCTGATGACTGGCTGATCAGGTTTTGTGCATTGTTCTAGAATCCCACAGGCCCCCAGGCTGCTCAGAGGCCTTGGGAGCTCCTGCTACTGATGGGCTTGTCCCCATTTCCAGCACTGCAGCTTGTGTCTGTAGCATCTCTTCATTGCTGATTAACCCTTTGTAAATGGAGCCTTCCCACAAAGTGGGACCAGGCTCCCCTTGATCCGGGCTCGGGAACCTAGAGATTGCAGATCAGGGACCTGGTGGGACCCGAGGTCCATCCACATCAACGTCCAGCTGCAGATCCCTGATTTTTATTTGTTGTGTTATGTACCTTTGCCAGTGGCAGGAGCCCATGAGTGTCTGTAGAGGTGGTGCCAACGCAGGCCTCCTGCACTGGGAGCACCAGCAGCCCCTGCCCTTACCTTCCCTCCCTCCCTCATCTCTAGGGCTTAATTTCTCCGTCTCCCAGTGCTGTTGTTTCAGATTTTGCCCCTGAGTGCAGCTGGAAGCAATCTCTGCAGAGGGAGCCAAGTGGGTTGCTCTGGGGCAAATCCAGGGAGAAGAGCCAGCAGCACAGCTACCTGCAAGAGAGGCTGGCAGTCTGCAATGTTCTGTGTGGGTAGAACTACGCCCTGGGGGCTCCAAAAGCAAATGCTCAGAAGGGCAATGGAACTGGTGAAGAGCAGCTGAGGGTGTCACGAGCTGCTCGCAGCCTGAGCTAGCTTGCCGTCCTGGGGTGAGAGGGAGCCTGCGTTCTGGCTAGGGACTCAGCCGCCTGGCAGAGAAGATGATAGTCCCACAGCGCCTTCCCACGTTTCCCCTGTGTGTGCAGGGACAGACAAGCTCTCCCACAATTCACCGGGAAAATCAGCTGCTCAAAACCCCATGGGAGATGCCCCCAGAAGTCCGAGCGCCGCACCAGCGGGCACATGGTAACTCTGTACAGCTTTGAAGAGTGGCTGCTCACACCCAAACTGAGCTAAGCTGGGTGCTCCGGCCAGGTGCCTAGCTACCCCTTCCTCAGGCTGCATGTCACAAGGAGCTTCGCTGGGGGAGACCATCAGTGCTGCTTCATATCTGAGGCCTGTGGCACTCAGGAACTGGGCAGCATCTCTAGGCCTCCAGTGCAGTTTGTCAGATCCTTTGCTATTCTAACTGGCCCAGCTGGTAGGTGTGGGCCCCTCCCCCATAGCAGCTTTGCAGTCACCCACTGCCAAGCACACTGAGAACTCGCTGACAAATGTTGCACCTGTCAGAAGTGTAAAAGTTGCTGCCCTGAGCGAACCGTTTTGTTTTCCTTGCTGCACAGGCAGCATGTGAAGAATGTTTGGCCACTTCTAGCTGAAGCTAGATACGATGCTTGATTTCTCCCAGCACTCCCAGGAACCCACATGTTGTACTGTCATGAAAAATGCTGGGTCCCCTCAGGCTGTGGCAGTAGAAGGCATCTGGGCTATGCACAGATTGGCCTGTGACTCCACCAGAGGGACTGGCAAATGAGCAGTTGCTGACTTTTCCTCTAGCTGAACATTTCAAAGCAAATATTTGAGAGTGCTCTGGCCTTTGCAAAAATAATCTCCCCTGAGGCTGCTTTGTCATTGTGAGCTTCACTCCTGGGCCTGCTTGTCCTCTCTGGTGAGAGATTTGCAAAGTCCACCTCTTGAGCTGTGCATAGGGCTTCACAGGTCTGACCTACCTTTGATTGAAGTCAAAGGCAAAATTCCCATTGATTACTGAATAAAGGCCTTGTATTCAAGATCCTAATGTTTGGCACCCATGCGCCAACCTTTGGCCATAGTATCTCCAGGTGGCATTTTCATATTTGCCCAGCAAAGACTTGGCAACTTTCAGCGGGGTTTGGCTACTGGTCGTAAACTCAAAGCAATCCAACAAGACCAATCCAGGTTCTTTCTGCAGCAATGTGTGCTTTGTATGGCACTCGGAGAGGAGAAGCAGGAAGCCAGAGACAGTGCTTGTCCTCCACAGCATGGAGGGGAGAAACTGTGAAGGGAAAAGAATCTCTGCTACTGAGGGGTCAGAACAACCTGTAGGAACAGGAGAGAGGGGCCAGGGGAAAAGATCTTCCACAAAGAGCACCTGGAGGAAACCCAAGCCTGAGGGTCAGGGTTAGGATTAGGGTTAGCTAGTAGCTGACTCCTGTTAATAAAACACTCTGCTAACATACTTACTTTCCTGCTCAATATCTAATTGCTGCAAATCACTTGCGACCAGCGCTTGGATACGTGGCTTGAAGGACAGGGGAGCGAGCCTGGATCCCTGCGTGCAGCTGAGATCCATGTTCCAAGCACTAGTAGCTAATGCATCAGAAGCACCAACTGTGACCGACGTCCCCTCTCCTTGTAGCTCTCTCCTGCGGGTGCTAGGTCCTTACAGACCCAGCCAGCAGCGGAGAAGCATGCAGTTTGGCTGGCTGGGCAGTTGTACTGATTGAGCTCTGAGTCTGTCTAGCTGAACAAAGAGCCGGTTCAGGGGTGAGGATCTACCTGGAAACAAATATTTAATCAGGGGCTCATCTGTCTAGCAGAGGAAGGTCTAACTGGAGCCAATGGCTGGGAGTTGAAGCTAGACAAATTCAGATTGAAAGTCAGGTGTAAATATTTCACCATGAGAGGAATTAACCATTGGAACAACTGACCCAGGGTTGTGCTGGGTTCTCCATCACTGGCAGTTTTTACATGGCAAGTGGCTGGTTTTCTAACACCTCTGCTCTAGGGATCACTTGGGGACAGGGCTCTGGGCTGAGAAGTACTGGAGGTCAGACAAGATGATCACAATGGTCTCATCTGGCCTTGGAATCTCTGAATTTCCCCCGTCAGTGTCTTCCTGTGAGCCACAAACAAGATCATGTAAACCTAAGTGACAAACGTTCCTGTCTGGAGTGTAAAATCTGCCACTGCAAGGAAGCAATTTCTTTCCTTGCTGTGCAGCAAAATGCAAAAAACTCCTCTCTGACCAGCTCCCAGCCAGTCCTAGCCTCAAAGAGGAATAGAGTATCCACCATTTCCCAAATATACAGCCAATTTAGGCTGAATAAAGAGCCAGATGGAGTTAGGATGTGTTTTCTGAGCATTAACTTCTGGGTGTGAGAACTGAATTGAGATGTCACGCTGGTCTCTAGCTGCCTGTACACTTTACTAATAACTGACTGGAATTGATTTAGTCCTATCCATCGAGGCTGAGTCTCCAAGCTGCCCAAATTAATGTGAAAGTTAACACATCCTCTGGGTGTTCTCGAAAAGCTCAGCCTCCTGCGTTTCCCAGTCCCTTTGCAGTGGGCTGGCGCTCCAATAGTGATGCTGGCTTGTGAACCATGGCAGGATGGCATGAGCCACTCTGGGGCTGAGAAAAGCTCTGCCCATGCACCAGAGCAGAGAGACTGCCCCTTGCAGGTCTCTCTGCAGGGCACTTATCAGTTGCTTCCCAGCTGGAGAATTTTTTCCTCCCTCAGGAAAGGCTTTCCAGCTGGAAGCCTGGGTTTCTGTATTGGTCTTGGCTCACCTCAGCCTGGAGCTGCAGTCAGGAAGTTCTATGTGAGGTTTGGGACTGAGCTGCAGAGAAGGCAGTGTGATGTGGTGGATAAGGTCTGAGCAGGGCTGGCTCCAGCTTTTTTGCTGCCCCAAGTGGCGAAGCAAAAAAAAAAAAAAGCTAAAGCTGTGATGGGGGCACTTCAGCAGCAGCTCTACTGCGCCGCTTCATTCTTTGGCAGCAATTCGGCGGCGGGTCCTTCCCCCCCGAAGAGGGAGTGAGGGACCCGCCACCGAATTGCTGCCGAAGACCTGGACGTGTCACCCCAAGTACCCACTTCCTTTGCCGGTGCCTGGAGCCGTCCCTGAGTCTGAGTCTAGGAGCCAAGCCCTTCAGAGTTCTAATGTAATGTGTTTGTACAGCACCTGGCATGATGGACTTCCAGCTAATAAATGGGATTAATCGTCTACCTCCCAGCGACTCACTGTGGGGCCTTTGTCGACTCTGGGTCCATTGTGCCTGCTGGAAAATGGGGATTACCCCTCTTGGTCTCCCCCGGGGCTGGGGAGCAGGAATGTTTTTGTTCCTACCAAGGGATGCCATCCCAGGCTGCTGCAGAGTTGCCAGTCTCCTTCCCACTGCAGAGGGCTTTGCGTGGGCCTTGTTCTCAGTGCCCCAGGCATCAGACTGGTGGCACCCTCCTTTGGAGAGCCTGTGGTTTGGCTGGGCAGATCAGCTCCCTAAGCGGAGTTTAAAGCTGGCTAGATAACGGATCGTGGCTTAATGAGGCATTCCTGAAGGCTGGAGCCCAGGCTGGTGGGAGTTCCCTGTTTTAATGGCTGGAGCAAGTGAGAGCTGTTAGCAGTGCCATAGCAAGAGGCTAGTTCCTAAGTCTTAGCCCCCGGTGCAGTGCTGGAGCAATGCCAGAGCTGAGTCCCAGGGTGTAACAGCCCCAGGGGCTTCTCACAGTGGCAGGTCAGGCTGCGTGGAAGTGGGCCTGACTCTGACGTAAGGTTAGTGACATTAGACCATTGGCCTGTGGAACCTGTATCCTGCCTGCAGCATCCAACAGGAGATGCTCAGGAGAAAGCACTGAAAGCGTCAGCAGTTACAGGCCCTGAAGGTGGAAGGCTGCAGATGGTGGAACGTTCCTGCCTGATGGCAGTGGTGTCCAGCTGACATCCTGATCACTCTTCCTGCTCTTAGCCTGCGTCACTGGGCACGCTGGGCCATGCACTGTCCAGCCTGCTCCAGCCGCTGACGGTCTATGCGACCCAGGGGAGGGGGATCTCCTCAAAGGATTCCACACTGTATCACAGAATAGTGCTAAATGCCCTGCCCTTCCATGGCGCACCCTGGCTCTTCTGGTGTGGAGCAGGGCTGAATGCTTTCACTGTGGGACTTTTGTTACCTGGGATAATGGAGAGCACAGGCCTGTGCTCTCCATCCTGTGGCCATGGAGTCTGTGCTCCGAAGAGCCTGCCTTGTCAGAGCCCTGGGTGATGCGCAGGGATTCTGCTGTACTCCTGCCATTGTCCATGACTTATCTCCGTTACATTCATGCTGCCCTGTGGCACTTGGCATGTCTGACTGCACTGGGAATTTCTCACTCTCCCTAGCATCTGCAGCGGAATCCCAGCATTGCCTTGACCTGACGCAGGAGGGACAAGGCTGAGACATTTTCTTCCCAAGGATTTATAGGCTCAACTGGCAAGAAAACCAGATAAAGAGCAGCTGCCCGGGCTCCTGGTTTCATTTCTCATGGGGTCTAGCTTTATGAAGTACCTGGGTGATTTATGGGACCGCCCTGCCCAGGCTCTCTTCCACTGAGTGACAGCAGCCCTGAGCCTGGGTGAGTCTGATCGGGGTGATGGCTGCTTCTGCTTGGAATGGGATGTTGTGCTGGAGCTGAGCTCTGAAAGGGAGTCTGTCCCTATCTGGCAGCCTGAAGCCCAGCCATCAGTCGTCCTGCAGGGAGAGATTCTCTCGCCACCCCCATGTGAGCTGCATGTTCACTCACAATCTGTGGGACAACAGACACTGACCTGCTCCCATTGCAACCACCAGCAGCTTTGCCACTGAGTTCAGTGGGCGCAGGAGCAGGCCCAGGCCCTGTGTGAGGCTGGGGCCCAGAGAGCCGAGCACCGAGCTGCTCTGAAAGCCAGGCCCCAGGGGCGAGTGCTGAGCTCCTGCCAACCTAGCCCTGAGCCCTGCCAAAGCACTGCTGATCCACCAGACCTGGCCAGTGGAGGCTCTCTGGGAGAGGTCCTGCAAGCAGGCTGGATAACTGCCACCCCTCTGCCTTGGGCACTGGTTCTCTGTGGTCCTCGGTCCCCAGCTTTGCCGCCTGGCCCAAGACAGGAGCTCAGGCTGCGTTCACAGACTCCAGTTTGCCTGCACTCCCCATCCGTGGGCTGCATGTTCCTACTCATTTGCTTACACTCAACTGACACTCCTTCCTGGGCCCAGCTGTCCAGACCTCCCAAGGCACCCAGCCTTGCCTTTCGCTGTGGACACTGATAACTGCGTCTGCAGCCCCTACAGCTGCTGGGGCCTCTTCGGATCCTGCTTCGTGCACTTCAGCACAGAGTGAGTTTGATGGGCAGCAAGTGCCACTCAATCAGTGCTTTGCAGCTGGCTCCCTGGGTGTGCCGGCCTGAGGTGCACCCCTCAGGAGATGCCAGCGCCCAGAACATGGTAAGAAGTTCTCAGTGCTGCAAGGGTACAAAGGACATTGCCCTAGCAGAGTGGACCATGAGGGAGTTGTGGCAACAGCTTAAGGAGATTAATGCAAATGCCACTGGCACATGGAGTTACAGGAGCAATGTTCCTCCCAAAAGCTTCCTTTGGATGCTAATCTAAGGGCCCCTGTTTTTCTTGCTGTTTAAGGTCATTTGTCTGGAACGTGCCTCTCGTCATATCTCCATCTAGCAGCTCTTCCTATAGGGGCATACGATCATCTCGGAAGGGCCCAGGATTCCTGCTCGGCCTGCCCAGGGTGGGTCGCAAATCTTAAAGGTCTTGGCTTGGAAATTACAAATCTGTGGGATGATGATGTGAATCGGTACCTCACCCCTTGGCTCTGAAACAAAATCAGGACATTGTGTAGGGTCCAAAACAACTCCCTTCCTGGCGGTTAGTCACTAGTAAAAAACTGAATCGTACCGTAAAGCTCAGCTCAGACCTTTTCCTGCGGCCTGGATGCTCCTGAAGATCCTCCCTCTGGACTGCCCAGCCCACACCATAGATTCCCCACCCCTTCTCCTTTAATGCACTACTCCCACATCTTTTCTTGTCACCTCCCCCTGCATCAGGGAATCAGCAAACCTCACTTAACCCTTGCCCGGCACCTGCCAATTGGGTGGGGCCTCTTACGCAAACACCACCAGCTTGGTACACATCCTGTTGTTTTCATTCATTGTGATTTATGTTGATTTGCACATAATGCTTTTTACAGAAGGCATCAGCAAAGAGGACTCAATCCTGGACTGTCTGAGACACAATGCATCCCCAACTGCCCCTCCACCCCGCCAGCTGGAGGGACTCCCTCCGTACCTACATTATTTTCTCTCCATGCCTGTCTCCTCCCATACTCAGCTTTCTCACTCCCATCAGCTCCCCTCTTTTCTGCAATGGTTTTGCTGTATGAATAATACCCTCTTATTTTGCTTTGAGGCCGTGACCTGTGGTAAACTGTATGTTCTGCTGCCTCTTTATTTTAGTAAGCACCTCTCCTCTCCCTGCCCCAGGAGTCAGTTTGGTCCTTTCTCCTGTCTCCAGGATGAGTAACGTTAACCCCTTCACGGGTGCAGGTCAGGCCCCCTAGCTCCCGGCAGGGCATTTCCAGCTCAGCTGAAGTGGGACAGGGCTGGAGGATTTGTTGGCCATCCAGGCTGTTTGGGATAATGCACAGTTAGCAAACATCTGTAAGTGGCTTATGCAGGTCAGACTAGATGATCTACAAGTCTTTATCCTCTGTGATGCTACGAGGCCGCTGGCATGGCAGCCCAAGGGGAAAGAGAACGGGCTTGTGAATGCGGCACTAGCCTGGAGCGGGCAGAGCTGAGTTCAGCTCCTGGCTCTGGTGCAGCCCTGTCACATTGAACCAGGCCCTTAGGCTGCAACGTTCAACCCACTGTGCACATCCGTATCTTGGCCTGGCCTGGTCCTTGATCTGCCAGCTGTAGAATGGCACCATCACATTTCCCTTCTCTTACCCTCTGGGTTGTGTATTCACACTGAGGTCCTAGGGCAGGGTGTCTCGCTGTATGCACATACAGCCCTGAGCTCAGCTACAGCCTAGTGACAGGTGTAATGCAGATACTACACCTGAGGGGATTGGATAGCCTGGGGACAGCAGATCCTGCCAGGAGCCTGCTGAGTGTGCCAGGGCCTGGGGTTAAGCCACCCTTGCCCTTCCCCTTCTCTGCCCAGGGGGCAGTGCCCCCAGCAGGGCGGGAGAGACGACTGGGAGCTGCACTCTAGCGGAATGGTGCTGAATGGGCTGCCCCCCTTCCAGCCCCAGCTGTTTGTCAGTTGGTTTGCGTGTGTGAGGCCGGGCACGATATATTACAGCACTCCCCTAGCCTGGCCGGTTTGGATTGAGCTGTTCCTATCCAGCTGCAGAGCGGCATATGCGCCTCCAGTGTGTGATTGCTTGGGGAGGGAGCCTCATTTGTCTGTGTCTGGGAGCTGTCAGCAAAGACAAGGCCCTTCAGGGGGAGGAAGCGCTTGCACTCTGGGAAATGAGAGGGAAGGAAGCACCCGACCCTGGTGGAACTGGACAGTGGAAAGCACCGAGGCCCAGCTAAAACAAGAATGGGGGTGGGGGTGTTGCTGAGACGTTCCTGCTCCCCATCACAGACTGACACTAGTGTCCTACTGGGTTCTGACTGCACAATACTATTCCCCTTGGAGATGAGATGGGCTCTCACTGGGCAGAGGAGCACAGAAGTGTCACCCCGTAACCGTGCGTGGGGCAGGTCCTGCTAGATAAACCCAGAATCAGTCAGTGGCTGAGCTGCGCGGGCTTAGCTCGAGTTCCCAGCGAGGATGTCTTCAAACCTAGCGGGAGTGTCTGGGCCAGATTTTCAGCAAGTGTAAGCCAACTTCATTGGCTTAGATGGTTATACTGAGCTACGCCATCTAGGGGACCTGTCTGTGCCACATCCAGCATCTTAGGGATGGGCCAGCTCCTATAGCCCTGACAAGGCCTCGGTGCACATGCAGCCCCTGGACGTGCTGAGCGTGTGTGACTGCTGAGCGCTTGCCTGGCCCTGACGGGTCTGTTGCACCCTGCCTGCCATGGAGGCTCTAGCTGGGTGTGGGCAGCACAGCTACACTCTCAGGCCTTGTCTGGCCTGGGGCTCAGCTCTGCCAGTGCCACCGGCTTGGCCTGTCTGCACCTACAGCCAGACACAGGACCAAGTGCTCCCTCTCTCTTGAGAAGCTGGGGATTGAGTTGAGCCCCCACCCTGTCAGCTTGTGTAACGGGGCTAGGGGAGCCCAGCTCAGGCCATGCAGCTTGGTTCAGCACCACTGACAGCCACCTCCAGGAAGGGCCTAGCAGCTGGATGCTAACTGCAGGAGCCCAGGGTGGTGCACTCGCACTCACCCAGAATCCCGGCGGCACACTGCAGCCAGAGCCTGAGGCTGAATTTTCCTTGTACCCTTTAAGTCAGGTTTGGGGTGGAAACAGCTGGGGGAGGAAGGGGAGCTTAAGCCTGAATGAACACCTAATGGGAGGAGATGAATGAGGACACATGATTATTCTTGGAGAAAGACTTTGAGCCCTTCCTCTAGCCCTGTAGCTGAGCTGCCCGCAGGCGTGGATGGGGTAGTTTCAGAGACACATTAGGGAACTTGGGAGTACTTGGGCCTCTGGTTTCAGGGCCGTTTGCTGCTCCACTCCTAGAAAGTTAACAAAATGAGGATGAGCGGCTTCCTGAACAGCCAGCGTCTCCAGCCACCACCACTGGCATGAGGAAAAGGACAGGTGAGGCCAAGGCATGAGCGTTTCCCCTCCCTGTCTCCTGTGCCTGACTGAGCCTGTTGCTCACCAGGGGCTGAAAGCGGGTGGAGCAGATGAGGGTTGCTGCAGGTTGCTTCCTGAGGAACTGCACCTTCCCCAGGGCCCCGTCCTGACTCCCTTGAGGTTTGGATCCCTTGGAATCCCTCCTTTCGTCAGAAGGAGAGTTGGCCTGGTGCCTGTGACCTTTGCAGACAAGGGAACCTGGTCTCGCCTTAGGAGAGGCTGATAAGTGTTACTTACGTTCCAGTAACAGCGAGAGGCTCCAGCCAAGTGGGCCAGATCCTGCACAGAGCTGGTGTGAGCCCGTCTCTGCCTCCTCCCTTGCCGTCAGCGTGACCTCACTGCTCTCAGTGCAGACCCGGGGGTGCAGATGAGAGGACAATATCACTCTGTTGTTGGACTTCTTTTAGACCAGAGCAGAAGGGTCAGGGGACAACAGCTTTGAGGCTGAAAGCAGCTGCTGGGGAGATTAGGTTGTCCACAACTGCTTGTTCTGTTTAGTCACATGAAGCTGCTTCCCCTCCAGCTACCTCCGGTAAAATGATCAGGATGTGCTGAACGTTCTGCTGGCTGGGCCAGCAGTTCATTGTGGGGGTGCACCTTTCCAATGGAAGGAGGGGCTGAGCCAGGCCTCAGCCAAGCAAACTCCAGGGCATGGACACAGGTTGGCTGAGGACTGGGATACAGCCACGTCCCTTCTCTGTTGTGGGGTCTGAAAACCAACTGGGCAGGGACCCATTTCTTTTCCTAATTCAAGCCAGTGCTGTGGAAGAACTTGCACTGAATGGAGGGGACTGATGCTGCATCTCTTGAGCCAGTGTCACCAGGGAATCCTGGCTGGCAGGCTGTGTGGAGCTACCAATCTGCCAGTGGTCGTGTTCTGTCTGACTTTATTACGTCAGATGGGGTGAAACTTGTCTGCTGCTCCCTCCCCCAGCCCCCATGCAGGGATGCCCAGTGCAGGAAGCAGATGTGCACTGATTTCCAAGAGCAAATGCAAGAGCCTCTCCTCTCCTACAGGGATTGGGGTTTCTCACTCTCAGCTAATGGCTTACAGGCTGAGAATACTAATGAACCAATTACCTCACTCTTAAGGGCCGAGCCATCAGTTCTTGAGCAAAATGGGCTGCCAGCTGACCCAGAACCTGGCCTGTAACAGAGGCATTTGGGGGGAGAGAACAGCAGGGCCCCTGTCCCTTCCCCTGCCAATGTAGGGTGGGATGTGTATAATACATAAGTGGCAGTGCCGAGCCTCCCTTATCCAATGTGGGCTCTGTGCTCCCCAAGGAGCAGGCATTGGCCAAGGCCAACTGAGGTGTTCCTAAAATGATTACTAAAGCTTGGATCAAACACAATAATTTCCCCTTTCCCTATTTTGGATGCACATTAACCATGTAAGCATCCTGGCTCCCCAGGAGATGGGTAACCCATTTTACAGATTGGGAAACTGAGACAGAGAGCGCAGAGGGGACTTGCCCAAACTTCTTTTAACCCTGGGTTCCAAGTGCAGCGGGTGCTGTTGCTGTTTTGGCTGTGGCCTGAGCCCAGAGCGTTGGCGGTCAGTGTTATTCTGGCAAGCTGCCAATGTTGCCTGCGGATCACAAGTGAGAGAATGGTAATGGTGACTTTTTAAAGAGTTTATAACTCAGGCCAAGCTGAATGGAATTGCCTGGCACTAGCAAAAGGCAGGGTGCCAGTGTCAAGGCTTTGTCCCTGCCCCATTTCAAAGGCTTGCTGCAAACAACAGAGATGTTACAGCTTCTCAAAGAAAAGGACAAAAGAATCTTTTATACTGGAAAGTGTTAGGCAAGCTAACTCCAGGGAGAGCTGGCAGCTCCCCCCAGAACGTCCCTGGCTCCTAGGCAGTTAGTGATAGTGCCTGCCTCGGTAGCACTCCTGTAAGGCTGTGGCTTGGTGGTGGACTGGCTGAGGCTAGGAGTGCTGTGGGATAGTACCCCCAGCCTCTCTTTATTCCCAGCGCCTTGCTGATGAGCAAGGTATGAGAACTCAGAGCCACAGACGCAATGCAGATCGTGTTCCAGGCACCACGAGGAAGGGCACGGGGTGGAAATAGGCAGACCGAGAGGGCCCTTCTCCACTGCCCAGGCTCTCTGGAAGGATCAAGACCGCACGTATGGCTGGAGTCCAACTGTGCACTCTAGCCTTTGTCACTGGGTTTTAACTCAGCTCTAACGATAGCTGATAGTAACTGGGAGGCTGGTTGGGAGCAATTGCTGGAGGCTTGGCTGGGGTGGGAGCCGCGTCCCCACTATTAGCGAAAGGAGAACTTGCCTTAAGCATGGCTCTTTTCTTTGGTTTGTGGCCAGGCACGGGAAAGGAAAACGGAATCCTCTCCCATTTTCTGCCTCTGTGTCTCATTAATTAGCACTCGCTTGGCAACCGCAAATGGATTTCTCATCCTGCTGCTGCAGGATGCATCAGGAGTTGGCATGTATATAAACCCGGGTGTGTGTGTGTGTGTTGCATTGTAGTCACATGGCCAACATCACTGTCAGTGATCCCACAGCGCGCCTCCGTCTTCCATGACCTGTAGGTGAGAACGTAAGGAGGAGATTTTCAACGGCGCACGTGGGGGAGAGCTGCCCAGCTTCCAAAGGGAGTTGGATGCCAAACTGCCCTTGTGTCATGGTATAATCCCCACTCTGAACCTTAGCGTCCAAAAGATGGGGTACCAGCATGATTTCCTCTAAGCTCAATTACCAGCTTAGAACCTGTAGTGCTGCCACCAACCAGAAATTCCAGTGCCTGGTACACTCTGGTCCCCACAAAACCTTGCCCGAGACCCCCAAGACCCAGTCCCTCTGGATCTTACCACAAGGAAAGTAAACCCTTTCCCCCACTGTTGCCTCTCCCAGGCTTCCCCTCCCTGGGTTACCCTGGAAGATTACTGTGATTCGAACTCCTTGAATCTTAAGCAGAGAGGAAAATGCACCTTTCCCCCTCCTTCTCTCTCCCCCTCCCAGACTCTCCCTGAGAGAGAAAGTAATCCTAACACAGAGAGAAAATTAACCTCTCTCTCCCCCTTCCCTCCTTTCTCCCCACCAGTTCCCTGGTGGATCCAGACCCCGTCCCCTGGGGTCTCACCAGAATAAAAAAAAAAAATCAGGTTCTTAAACAAGAAAAGCTTTTAATTTAAGAAAGAAAAACAGTAAAAATTATCTTTGTAAATTTAAAATGGAATAGGTACAGGGTCTTTCAGCTATAGACACTGGGAATACCCTCCCAGCCTAAGTATACAAGTACAAATTAAAATCTTTTCAGCCAAATACACATTTGAACTCCTTCCAGCCAAATACACATTTGCAAATAAAGAAAACAACCATAAGCCTAACTTGCCTTATCTACCTGGTACTCACTATTCTGAACTTATAAGAGCCTGTATCGGAGAGGTTGGAGAGAAACCTGGTTGCACGTCTGGTCCCTCTGAGCCCCCAGAGTGAACAACAACCAAAAACTAACAGCACATACACAAACTTCCCTCTCAAGATTTGAAAGTATCCTGTCTCCTGATTGGTCCTTTGGTCAGTGACAGCCAGGCTCACTCAACTTGTTAACCCTTTACAGGCAAAAGAGATATAAAGTACTTTTGTTCTATTAACTCCTACTATCTGTTTATGGCACCGTGTGCCTTTGAACCCATCCTGCTTTGCCTCCCCCAGCAGACTAAGCCAGAGAGCTAACTAGGAACAGGGGAGCAGATTCAGAGGTGCCCTCTTGTATTTAAAATTGTGTCTGCTGGAGGGTTTTGCAGAACTGGGAGCGCCTAAAGTAGCGTGTGCATACTCGAAGGCCTGGGCCACGTGCGGACTGGCCCAACGTACAGCTGCACCACCACAGACTGGCAAACTCTCTGCTGAGGGCAGCAGTGGAGCCGAACCCTGCTTGAAACCAGGGTAGCTTGCACCTACCAAATCAAGGCTAATAGCAGTTAACTCTGCACTAGGGGCTTGTATGGGTATGGCCATGGATGGCTGAAATCAGGACCGATCCCCACTGCACACAAGACCTATAGGCCCTATTCTGCTCCTATTGGGCGATGCTCTGGAACTGCTCTCCACCAAGCCAGTCAGGACTTTGGGGAGCCTCCTCTCCCTTGGAGCAGACTGTCTCCAGGGAAAGAAGCTCACACGTCTTCACCTCCTGCGTCTCTCCTTGGAGCATTCAGCATCCTCTGCCCCTCCGTGCGCTGCCCACAGGGAGCCCGCCCCAGTGGGATCCTGGGGAAGCTACAGCGTCCTGCACCCCCACTTTGCAGTCAGACGTGACTCTCAGCCAGCCAGTAACACAGAGGTTTATTCGATGACAGGAACACAGTCTCAAACAGAGCTTGTAGGTACAGAGAACGGGCCCCTCGGCCGGGTCCATTCTGGGGGGCAGTGAGCCAGACCCCCACGTCTGCCCTCACTCCTCATCCCCAGCCAGCTCCAGACTAACAACCCCCTCCAGCCCCTCCTCTCTGCTCAGCCCCTTTCCCAGGCCAGGAGGTCACCTGATCTCTTTGTCTCCAACACCTTCAGCTGACACCTTTGCAGAGGAGGGGCCCAGGCCATCAGTTGCTAGGAGACTGAGTGTCAGGTATTTAGGTGCACTGGCCCTTTGCTCTGCAGCAATCACACACCCTTATCCCACCACCTAGATACTTAAGAACTGCATAGGGGACACTGAGGCACCAACACAGTATTCAGAGAAAACATGAAGAACATTCCCAGTTTGCCACAGCTCCCCTTGACTTTAACCGAGCAGGATCCAGCCCCTCAGCAAGTGGATTGTGTCTGCTCTAAAGGTGGTTCCTGCTGCCTGTTGAGCAAGCTTCATTTCTTCCTCCCAGGCTCAGCCTGCTCCGTGCTGTGCGGAAGGCAAGCCGGTACGTGGCAGGACTGGCTTTCGGAAAGGGCTTGGCTGTGACTGATGTAGGTGCAAAACACTCTGAGGATCAGAGACCCTGGAGCTGGCTCCGGGCTGCCCAAGAGGAACTGCTTGTGCCCTGGCAGAGATGGAGGGCAGCATGCAGGAAGGTCCCAGGGGAGCTGGGCTCTGAAAGAGCCAGACAGCCCGGATGGGGTGTACTACAGCTGTCATGGTGCTGAAAGTCCCAGCTTTACGCAGACATGTGCACTGCAACGTCAACTCACAAGGACGTGTGCAGCTGCCCAGGCCTATGGCTCCATATCCCTGAGAGTGAAGTCAAGGGCCTAAGTGGAGCTCGGATCAGGCTCCTCTCAACAGCCCTGCCCTGAGCAGTAAGGAGAAGTCCCATAGGAGCCAGGCCTGCAGTCCCGTGACACGCTGAGGCGCACTCGAATCCCAGCTGTAAGAGGGCAATGCCTGAAGTGGCAGCAAATGCCAGAGCTGCCCTAACTGGAACTTCTCCCACACCGATGGGTGCAGGCCGTGCTGCTTAACAGAGTCTCTTCCTTCCCCTGGCTTTCTTGCTGCATTCTCCAGCTGCATCATTGTTTCCTAGCCACTGGGGTGAGTGCGCTCGAGCCTTTCCCTGCCGGCAAGCCTGGGGCAGCCTAATTGGATATGGCTGGACTTTGGATGTGGTTTCCATGGAAACCCTGGTAGCAATGGTGCACTCCCAGCGTGCATGCTGGAGAGAACTTTACAAAGGCAGAAGCTTTAAAACACACACACACACACACCTCCTTTTCACTTCCCTGCTGGGGGGGTAAGGTTACAACAAACAAACATGAAAGCGTGCCCCCTTTCCTGCACAAGGAGGCAAACAGCTTCTGGGCTATTTCCTTTGCTTGTTTATTTGTAATACCCTTTGCAGGAAGGAATGGGCTGTCAGCTGCTCACACCCCTGAGCATCGTCCTGGCAGCTTGGAGCATTTTTATAAACAATTGCTTAAACAAAGCAGCTCCAGGCTGGGGAGCTTTCCAAACAGACCAGGGGAAAGAGACCAAGTAGCTGGGTGAGTCTGCCTGTGGCTTTGTTCACCCAAGAAGGATGCTCACACCCAGCCCCAGGCAGAGCTGCTCAGAGCAGGTGTAAGGTGCTGCCCCTGGCTGGGCAAGTGGGGAAATAAGATGGGGGTCCTCCTCACATGGGAGCCAGTATCTTCCGGGATCTGCTCAAAGGAATCCAGTGGCCAGGAGGCCTGAGATCTGGTCTTGGAGCTGCCTGCTGCAGGACCTAGGACAGTCTTTTCCCTGCTCCCTCTGACCGTGTCTTTATTTAGACTGCAAGTATTGCGGGGGCTCTAATTACTTATGTGGCTGGTGAGAGTGGGGGAAAGGAGGGACAACCGTACCGGGCTCCTGAGCTCAGCGCCCCCCCCCCCAGTGCTGTAACATCGGTGTGACTAAAGTGAAAGGGGAGGAGGTGACGCCTCAATGAACATGACTCCAGTCTGAGGCTCTGGCAAGCCTAATTCTCCACGCTAGAGAGCTGTTTGTCAGTGATTAACGGCGGTTGGTGTGCCCGTCTCTCCCACAGAGCTGCTAGGAATCACAAACCAGGGATGGAAAAGCCTGAGGAGGAGTCCCCACCTGCCCCCCCAGCCCTATGCAGGTTTGGTCTCTAGTGCATTCTCCGGTCTAGGGGTCAGTGGTTGGAGGAGATTCCTGCTTGGTTGACCTGTGTCTGAGCCTGGAGCCATCTCTGTGCTGCTGCTGCCCTCGCTCTAGCAGTCTGGGAACCCCTTGGATGTTGCCCCCTGAGACCCAGCGAGCAGCCAGCCTGCTATCATGCCTAGGACTCCTGGCTGTAGCATCTCTCCAAAGCTCTGCTGAGCCAGGCAGTGATGGGGGCAGAACTGGGCTGTTACTTAGCAAAAAGGAGCTGAAGAAG
This sequence comes from Gopherus flavomarginatus, assembly GCF_025201925.1. Taxonomy (NCBI): domain Eukaryota; kingdom Metazoa; phylum Chordata; order Testudines; family Testudinidae; genus Gopherus; species Gopherus flavomarginatus. The sequence goes on along the minus strand of NC_066636.1, from coordinate 24,716,402 downwards.
TTGTTTGAGTGTAAGCTTTGTGGAGCAGAGACCAAGTCTCCCTCTGCGTGTCTCATGGAGCTAAGTGATGGTCAGTGCTTAATTAATGCAATAATGCACTGCCCCATCGGAGCCCCACATACGCAGCCTGGGGGCCCAGGGCTCACAACCCCCATGGGAGCAAGAGCTATGCAGATAAACAAGGGTTTGCAGGAGCCAGGCCTGGTGCTTTCCAGTGCGGTGTCCCCAGCGCAAGCCAGCCTGACCTTCAAAGCCAAGGAGACCCTGCTTCCTTAGCCCGTCCTTCCTTACTGCTTGGCCCAGGATGAACCTGCTGCTGCCATGGGAACCGGATGGGCTCTTTCCTGACAGCAGGGTGTCTGGGTCTTTAATGTTGCTGTTGAAAAGCTGGCTGCCCCATTGTGTTGCTCTGATTTTCCCGTCCATCAGCGATTAAGAGCAAGGGGACCTTTAAGGAGCCATTCAGTCATGTTAATTGACAGTGCAGTGCTCAGCGGGTGAGGGTGATGGCAGGTTCTGCCCTGGGGGCTGGGCCATTCTAAGGCACAGTGTGAGCAACAAATTCACTGGGACCCCTGAGAGCAAAGGGAACTGGACAAAGCCCCTCCTCACGCTCGGTGTAAGGCCATTCAGGCATTTCCTTGGCTAACGCAGCTAGGCTGACTGAGAGCACTGGGGCCACCTGAGCTCTGCAGCCCTGGGTTGGCCCTGGGCCCCCTGCAGGCTCTGCTGTGCACCCAGGAGACCTGACTTCTGTTCCTGGCTTGTCACTGACCTGCTGGGTAGCCCTGCGTGAGTCACCTGCCCTCCCTGGGATTCTGTTTCCCCTCCTGCCTGGAGCTCATCAATGCAGGGCTCCTGCTACGCCCAGCGTCCAGTGCAAGGGGGCTGGGGGGAGAAGGGCCCTGCACTCCGGGTACAACGCTCTGTCCCTGCGTTTACAAGCCAAAGGTGCAGGACGCAGACCACAATCTCCATTTCTTCCTGGGTTGGCCCCTGCTAATCCCCAGAGCTTTTATCCAGTGGTTCCTGCTGCAGCATCCACTAGGACTGCTGGTATCCGAGTCCCATCATGCTACATGCACAGATGGGCTGTCACTCCCCAAATGGGGCAAGCTGAAAAGCTGCATGAGCCACTCCCTGCCTCCAAACTAACTGAGCCCCTTACCAGTGCCCAGCAGGTGGCCATCACCCATTCCCAGGCCAGGCCCTGCCAGACGGGATCCCCCCCAAGGCAGCCTGCAAAGGTCTGGCCCTGGCATGCAGCTCACCTAAGTGCTTTGGGGCTGCCGGCCCCCGCTCCAGGGGGCTGTCTTGCACATGGCCTACGCTGAAAGCCTTGTTCTAAGGCAGTACGGCCAGCAGGGCTGGGCCTGGGGTGGCTCTGCACGCAAATTTTCTCAGACAGCTGGCTCGCGCTGTTGGGTTGAGCTCTGTGCTAGTGTAGACAGGCCTTTCTACCACCCTGGTGTGGAGTCTCCACTCCCTCTGTTTAGTTTTTAAAGCAGCTGAAGAAGTGTCTTCACCCCCCAAGTGTGCCTGTGTGAACGTGTGATAGAGAGAAATGCAGGGACGAGAGCAGGAGAGGGAAAGCTTTTCCCCAGAGTGTTCTGTTCCTGGAATAAATAACCTCGTCTAAAACAGCTTCCAGTCTGTGGGCTCCACGGGAGAAACCTGACCTTGAACTTGCTCTGGAGTTGACAAACGTTGTCCCATGCTGAAGTGCAGCAATTCAGCCGGTTCCCTACAGACCCTCCTTCCAGCCTGCGTTATTAACTGCCGGGACCCTGCTTCTGAGCTCTGCTCGCAGGCTGCTCAGCCGGCTCCAGCACGCGCTGCGCCAGTCAGACAGGGCTAAGTGAGCACGTTACCTTTGCACGCCACAGGTGCCCAAGGATGGAGGTGAAAAGCTACAGGCCAGATCCTGCCCATCTGTGCTGCTGTCACTTACATGATTCCCACGGCACTGCCTGCCTGAGTGAGCATTAGCAGGGGATTGGTGTCAGTGGGAAGATTAGAATGGGAGTCCTGGGGCTTCATGGGGGCAGCTGCTACAAGTCAAGCCAAGAAAGACTGTGCCTAAAAGGGGCAGCTCGAGCTCTGACCATAGTGTCAGGACACCTGGGTCCTGTTCCTACTGCTACCACTGGGCAAACTGCCTCCCCTGTTTCCCCTCCTGCTCTTTGGACTGTGGGCACTTTGGGGCAGGGCCCAGAGCTCACGTTTGGGTTCTGGACCCTGTACCGTAGCCAGTGTGAATTCCCTCACGCTCTTGCCATGGTGTCCGTTCCCAGGGGCCGAGCCCTGCAGGGTAGCCCCTGGGAAGGAAGGCAGGGTGTCGCTAACTGGGTACTGTCTCTAATCACGTGCCTTCCGTCCCACTAGCTCTTCGTGATTGACAATGGCGCCGATGACTGGCGGATAGCAATGACTTATGAGCGCATCCTTTACATCAGCCTGGAGATGCTGGTTTGTGCTATACACCCCATCCCTGGAGAGTACAAATTTTTCTGGACAGCACGTCTGGCCTTCTCCTACGCACCCTCGCGGGCAGAGGCCGATGTGGACATCATCCTCTCCATCCCCATGTTCCTCCGCCTGTACCTGATTGCCCGGGTCATGCTGCTGCACAGCAAGCTCTTCACTGACGCCTCGTCACGCAGCATCGGGGCGCTCAACAAAATCAACTTCAACACTCGCTTCGTCATGAAGACTCTCATGACCATCTGCCCCGGCACCGTGCTGCTGGTCTTCAGCATCTCCCTGTGGATCATCGCCGCTTGGACGGTCCGTGTCTGCGAGAGGTAAGCCAGCTTTCTCCTTGGAGCAGTGAGTGGCATGCACGCTTTCTGCACAGGGCAGGAAGGGGAGGAGATGGAACCCTTCCCAGCTTCCCACAGCTGTCTAGAGCCCTGGAGAGGGGCTCAGCAATCCCAAGGCCCCCCAGAGATGAAGGGCTGAATCGATGATGTGGGCTCCATGCAGAACTCTCCCTCCCTAAGGCAGGCACCCCTAGAGCCTCTAGGGTACACCTGCACTGCACAAACAAAACCCAGGGCAGCAAGTCGCAGGGCCTGTGTCAGCTGACTGGGTTTTCACTGCGGGGTGCCGTTCCTACTCGGGCTGACGCCTGGCCAGGGGGGAGAGTCTCCACTGCTAAGGTTAGCCCTGTAGCGTGAGCCTGAGTCAGCTGACCTGGGCTCTGGGACTCACTGCCATGGGTTTCTCTTCAGTGTAGACGTACCCAGGGAGCAGGATGCAGGAGCCAAGGATTTTGTGTGTGTGTGAGTGCTTTGCGGGTGTCCTTGGTGCCATGTGAACAAACCCAGGGGATGTGGGTGTGGTGCTGTGCAAGCATGGCCAGCTGGCTACCCAACACCGCCCCCGGCCCCAGGATCGTGGGGTCCAGGTACACTGGTCAGCGGGCACAGGCCAGGCCAGTGGAATTAATAAGTGGCTGCCTGAAAATGGAAACCCAGGTTTCTGTAGGTACCCAGCGGAGGGCCGCCTTGCCAGGCTTCTGCGCTCCTCTCCCAGGGAGGCTGTGTGCATGCAGTGCTCCCAGGCCTCTCCGTTCTCACCAGCAGCCCCATTCTGCCATGCCAGGCTCCCCTGCAGTCCTTGACAGGATGACAGACCCCTGCTAGTTGGCCCCTCCCAGTCAGGGTTTGACAATGGGCAGAGCCTATCCACTGAGTCACACAAGTGCTACAAGGAGAGAATGTTCCCAGTGTCCTAAACTGTATCCGGGGGAGAGGTGCAGGCAGCTGGGGTGACTCTGCTCACCAGTGAAGGCTGGGAGGGCTCAGATGGCCTGGGCCCAGCCGCATTCTGCCAGGCGCAGTCTCCTGTGAAATAGTGCAGGGGAAGCTGCTGGAAACATAGAAGGTGCCAAATAACTTGCCAAGCCCCGGGCTCTGGCTCTCGCTTTGCTGAGAGCAACTGTCATGACAGTACAGTTACACGGCAGCTCTGGGCGAGCATCTCGCTGGGACTTGTGCACGTCTCTCCAGGTTGCGGTGGAGACAGCCCCGTACGAGGTGTGAATGTGGGGCAGCGAGTGTACTCCTAGCCTGCGGGGGTGGGGTGCAGGGATACGTCTCCTTCTGGGCTTTTCATTCTCACAGCCCCGCCAGGCTGCCTGCAGGCAGAGGGAAGGTTATGGGGTCACGAATGCATTCTGTGTTGTTCTGGGGCCAGAACAGAGACGTGGCTTGACAGCTGGATCATATTAGTCATGACATGGGAGGTGGGACTGACAGCTGCTGGCATCCTGCAGGGCACGCCTGGCATTTCCCCAGCCTCCCCCAGCTTGGCAAAGATGTGTCCAAGCAGGTTCCTAATTAAACCCTTCCAAGTGGGAATTAGCATGTGGGGCTGAGCTCAGCGGCTTTCCCAGAGGCTTGGTCTGACAGCAGCAGGCTGTCCCCGGGTGAGTCAGACACCCACAGTGCCACAGCTTGCCAAGCAGCAGTTAGGCACTGAGCACTTTGTGGGCACGGATAAGGGATCGAGCTGCTGATTCTTCCTTGCCTCCAGGCACATAAGCTGGCTCTGCTGGTGCCCTGCTCTCTAGTGCTGTCTCTTTGAACCCGTTTTGTCCTTGCTGCCAATTCATACCCCTCTGCTCTCCTGTTAGCACCCTGTCTGTCCAAGCAGTGACAGGAGGGGTATCAGGGGGCAGAGGCTTTACCATTGATCAAGACTGTCAAGACTTGCACAGCTTCGTGCATCTACAAGTAGGGCAACTGAGGCAGGGCTGCTGCCTGAGGGCCCTCAGCAACTAAGGGAGCCCTAGAAAACTGACTGAGTGACGGACAGAAAGGGGAAGCAGTGAGGCCAGCAGGGAGCAGGCAGATGGGCACAGCTAGGCACATGGGACATGTTTGTAAGATGGTGGAGAGAAAAGTTCCCTGCAGGCGGCTCTTTAAGACTGGCTGCGTGGCACTGACTGCGGACATGCAAAACTCACTGGCAGTGCCCCTGCCTGCCGTTCAGCTGGGAGGCCATTTCCCAGCCACTCCTCAGCCTCCCTCCACAGCCTCTTGTCATCTGAAAACCTTTTCTGGAAGGGGCAGCCCGCTTCTGCTGTATTGTTACTGTGGGAGCCCTGGTCCGGGGCCAGATCCCCATGGCGCTAGGAGCTGGACAACGCAGAACAAAAAGACAGTCCCTGCCACTCCCGACCCACATATAAGCCACAAGACAGCAGAGGGACAGAGCCAGGCAGACGGGACTACAAGTGAACAGTGAGACAGTGCTGGTCAGCCTGCCAGGCCATGGCCTCTGCATGCCAGCAGCATCACAGCAAAGGAGCGTTTGGCAGTGGGACTGGAAGGTGGGTGCAGAAGTGGCTCTGGGGGTTTCCTCCCACACGGGGGGGGCAGCGCAGGCGAAAGTACAAAGTGGCTTGTTTGAAAAAGTAACAAGTGGACACTGGGGGCTGGTGTTACGGGCCAATCAGAGGTGAGTTTCAAACGCTCCGTAGTGAATGGGAGAGGACAGACAGGTGGGGAGAGGAGGGAAGGGCCTGGGAAGCGAAAACCAGCCGCTTGCGGGGGGTGTGAGAGCGAAGTGACATGGGGGGAGGGACACGCTAGGAAAACGATCTCGGCATGGTTCTGAGCAGGGCAGACTGCATTTGTCAAGGCCAGAGAGACGACTGCCGAGTAACCAAGACAATGGTGAGCTCTAGCTGTGTGGAGGGAGAGGCAACGGTTATGGGTTAGCTGCATTGCCAGGAGCCCTTCAGATCGGGACCCCGCAGCGCCAGGTGCTGGGCCAAACAACCCCTTCCTCAGGGAGAGAAGAGCAGGGGGCACAGGGAGCACAGGTACTGCAAGATACTCCAGCACTATGGTAAGGCGCCCGTGGCAGTACCTGATGGATGGGCAGACAGACAGGGAGGGAATAGGGTAGGCCAGAGGCTCAAACACTGGCAATCCTCAGCCTGCTGAGTCTGTGGGGGAGTCCGGTCCTGCACCCCTCTTCCTGGGACTCACAGTGACTCTCAGCCAGCCAGTAAAACAGAAAGTTTATTGGACAACAGGAACGAAGGATACAGCAGAGCTTGTAGGCACAACCAGGACCCCTCAATCAAGTCCTTCTGGGGTTCAGGAAACTTAGTCCCCAGCTTGGGATTCCCTGAATTGCAACAACCCAGCCCAAAACCAAAGCTGAACTAACCCAGCTCCCTCCAGCCGGCCCCTTCCTTTATCCAGCTTCCCGGGCAAAGGTGCTGACACCCCTCCCCCCTGCCTAGCTCAGGTTACAGGCTGAGCACCTGTCCCTCACCTAAAGTCACCCCCTGCTCTCTCATCCCCGTACTCCATCACAGTGGTGCATGGCCCTGGCTCTGCCCTGCGGGGGGCCAGGGGCTGTTGAATGCAGAGCAGCGATAAAAGCACTAGGAAGCCAGAGTAGCTAATTGATCAGGAGGACTCTCAGCGGCCTTGTTTGCATGTTTGTCCTGCACCTGCCATTTGCCTAACAATAACGCTATCTCTGGCTGGCAGGGCTAGAAGTGCTATTGGGAGCCTGGGGCCTGCTCCCTTCCCTCTGAGATGAGCTTGTCTGGCCCAGGTGTGCTGGGGAAATCATGGAGCAGGAGAGCAGGGCAGTCAGTCTGCGGGGAGGATCAGGGCTGCCAATGAAGGGTCAGGAGTTGCGCTCTGAGGACTCGCAGGCCACCTGCATGCAGGCCTCTGCACTGACTCCCGTCTGCCTGCTCAAACCACCCCAGAGCTGCTTCTCCACTCCCCCCCTTCCTTCCCTTGGATCTTTGGGTCTCTCCCTCCCTTCTCTTTTCTCTAGATTCATCTCTCTCTTCCTTGGGAAGCACCTTCTCGCTGCCCAGCCTTCGCCCTTGCAAGCTGGTCATTGCTCGGAGGAGCAGAGAGCCCCCTCCGTAGCATTCGCATCTCTCCCACTGGCTCAGTTCTGGTCCCATAAATGGAGGCTGTGTCACAAAATCCTCTCCTAACTCCCAGAGACACAGCCGGGGACATGGCACCAGGACCAGCCCAGCCCTGACGTAAGGAACCAGACTAAGCTCCCCACCTGTAAGCCCTCAAGGATATTCCCCATGGCTGGTCACCGCTTGGCCGAGGGCCCTCCACTCCCTGTGCTGCTGTGCACCCCAGGATAGGCAGCCGGGTCCTTGTGTGGCCCTGCCCTACCTCGCATTGCGAGGTCTAATCAGTACTTGCAGGTGAAGCCTTAGACGAAAGACCCCATAGTGGGCAAAGTACTGTCACAGCTGGCTGTCCACCACAGGCCAGTCCACCACCAGAACCTAGTCATTTGTGCACCAGGATTATCACCTTTCCAAAGGGCTGGTGCAGACGAAGGCGGTGCCAGAGCTGCCATTCACCTCTGCGCAGTGCAGGCAGTCGGGGTCTCCCCAGTGGGAACTGGGCAGGGAGGCAAGTGCTGCTCTCTCCTGGAGCCCCGTGGGAAGAGCGCTTGCAGCACCGCTTCAGTAGCTCAAAGCACCTGCCAAAGCTACTCAGTTCTCCAACTTGCTGAGGGAGAGACAGGCGACACCTTCCAGCTGCACCTCTTCACTGCCTCTTCCCCGGCTGGGCAGATTCCATCTTCCGCACGTTGTGCTTGGGTAGCTGTGGCCTCCTCGCTTCCAGCCAGTGTCAGTGTGGAGTCAGCAGATCAACAGCTCGTGCTTTGCATTGCCATGCACAGACGGTGCTGTCCCTGCCTGCCCAGCCCCGCTTTGGGTTAGCCGCTGCTACTGCTATGCAAGGAAAGATGGAGTTTCCTAGGGCAGACAGGCCTGCCCAGATTCACTTCACTGGCTGGGCCCTGGGTCGCTGTCACCCCAGGGGGCGGGTGCACTGGGAAAGGGGAGCCTCAGTCTGGATTCCTGGAACCTGCTACCAACCAAACCAAACTCCTCTTAGAGCTGTGCTCATGCATATCGTTGGCAGAGTGGGAGCAGCTACGCCCGGCAATGGCTGTAGAACACCAGGAAACCACGCTCTTCATTTCACCTGGCCTGTACAGATGGCACGCCAGGGTTTTCTCTGCCAGTGGGGGCCAGAGGTGAGCACAGACGTAACCACCTAGGGGAGTCATGGAGGACCCAATCCTTGGCCCTGGTGAAATCCCCTTTGTGCTGCTGGGGCCTAGCTAGGGCCTGAAAACGCAGCTTGACCTTTGATGTCTTGTTGGAGTTAGCACTTTGTTCAGTGCTATCACATCACATCCTGGGAGTCTGAACTGAGCCACCCTCAATAGAAGAACGTGCTGCAAAGCTGGGTCGAGTAAGCCAGGCCATCTGCTTTGCAGCACTGAATCAGCTTCCTGCAGGTTTGCTGCCACCAGAGGTGCAAAAAGCCCCAATAGCCACCTGCCTCACGCCCAGTTTCTGTCTTGGAGGGTCGCCAGCCCGCAGGCTCAGTTTGACAGGAGCAATCTGCTGGGGGAGTTTGAGCTTCAGGCTGAATGGAGTTACTGGCAAATCAGAGGGGTGAAAACAGGAGGCTAATATTGATATTAGAGCTGTGTTTAGAGACCCTGATCAAGGAATGTCCCTCCACCCCCATGCTGGGCGCTGTCCTACAGACCTTATGCTCGAGGTCATTCAAACTCTCTTGCAACCTGGGCTTATGCTGTTGCTCCCCAAGCAATGATAACTGTCTTGTGCTAGGGCCTGTACGAACCATAGCGAGGGACCGAGTGTACGGCATGAACAGCCGCGGCTCAGAGTCTTAGATCTTTAAGGCCAAAAGGGGCTATAGTGATCTGCAATTTCACCCAGTAATCATAGAATCGTAGGACTGAAAGGGACCTTGAGAGGTGTGAAACTAGAATGAATTATATTGTAAAAATAAGAATGGATTAAAGAAATGTTGTATGTATCTTTAAGCAGAAATAAGAAATGTTGAAATACAGGTGCCAGGAAAAGAAACATTAGGCATAAACAAGGGTGCTCATGGCGAAACGTTAAGAAGATTGGTACTAGTTAGTAAGGAAATAAGATATGCATGGCTAGCCCAGGTAAACTTATCAGATTCTGCTTCCTTTGTTTTCTTGTTAAGTTCTCGCCCTTTTATCTGTTTAAATAAGATAGTTTGTGTCTTGCATGGTGCTCACATCTGGGTATTATTAGCAGAGCGCAGTGCTAATAAAACAGAGTGGTCTGACAAACTGTGAGTCCTGAGTCTAACATTGACAGAGGGCATCTAGTCCAGTCCCCTGCACTCGTGGCAGGACTACGTATTATCTAGACCATCTCTGACAGGTATTTGTCTAAGCTTCTCCTAATTCCTGTGTCCAGGCCATCATTTCTAAGTGAGCTACAGCAGTCCTTTTAGTAAGACAGCCAAACCTGATTGAAAGATTTCAAGTGAGAAAATCCACCAGATTCCTAAGAAAGTTGTTCCAATGTTCCCCTCCCTGTTTAAAAACTTGCACCTTATTTCTAGTTTGAATTTGTCTAGCTACAGCTCCACAGGATTCCATTCTGCCTTGCTAGATTAAAAAGCAATAATTTACTAGTCTGTTTTTTCACCCCGTGTAGGTACTTAAAGACCATGGTCAAATCAACACTTAATCTTCTCTTGGTTAAACTAGACAGACTGAGCTTCCGAAGTCTCTCACTGTAAGGCAGGTTTTTCCAGGCCCGGAATTATTCTTATAGCTCTTTATAAACCCCTTCCAATTTTTCAACATGCGTTTTGAAGTGTGGACACTGGAACTGCCCCCAGGATTCCAGGAATGGTCTCACTGATGCCCTAGACATGGTCCTGTTCCAGTTCAGTATTTCTGTTTACACATCTCTATCACAGTGACTCGCTCAGCCAGCAGTGCACTGCGAGCTCAGGTTCAGCTGGTTATCTGCCACGACCCCTACAACTTTCCAGGACATAGTCCTCCAGCTCAGAAGTGCACCAGCATCCCCAGATATACACCTGGCATCTGATTACGTTAAAATGTGTGTTGTTCACATAAGCCCAGCTTACCAAGTGACCCAGGTCAGTCTATGGCGCTGCCCCATCCTGATGGCTTGTGCATGCTCTCTACGCAGAAAGGAAGGATTGTTCTCTCCGTTTACAGATGGCAGCACAGAGGGATTATGTGATTTGCCCCAGATCATGCAGGAACTGAACCCACAGCTCCTGACACGCAGGCTCGTGCCTGAAGCAGCCCATCCTGCCATGAAGATGGTAAAATCAGCTGTACCTGGGAGTCCCTGTGCCAGGGACTGCAGGGACCGTCACTAGTCCTTTCAATGGCTCTCTGCAGCCTCTGCTTTGAAGTGGGGGACACCTGACCCTCTTCTCCCCCTCTCAGGTGCCTTCCCCCCAGCTGCCTGACCCCCCTGGCACTGCTTCCTGTGCACGGGATCGCAGCACCACTCAGGTTTTGGCCTGGCCCCATAGCTGCGTGGCCTGTGCTGCCAGTATCCCTGCCTGAGTAGGGGAATCTTCGGGATCTCTCCTGGGACCTCGGGCGGGAAGTTATGGGAGATGAAGGCACTGAGAGCAAGAGACCTTTCACTCTGCTTTCCAGGTGCCTGGACTGGGCGCCCAATCACTGCAGAGAACTATGACTGCCTGGTCTAGGTTGCCGGGGCCTGTTAAAGGGGAACTCAGATTGCTTTAAGTCGTATGGAAGAGGGCTGGTGCCACACGCCCTGACTGCACAAGCTTTTCTATGCTGCAGTGATGGGTATGGTTATCCGACAGTGCTATGACAGTGTGGTTTATGGGTTCTGTATTTGGGGGATTTAAATGGTCTGGCAAGGTCCCTGAGCTCTCCTGACTGAGTTCCTGTCCCCCGTGGGATTGATTTGGAAAATGAAATGTAAATAAATAAGCACTGATACTAAAAAATAGCCACTGTACAAGTTAGCAAGCACCCTACTCCAGATCACAGCCATGGTAATGATCCATACCACTACAGCAATATCCTCGGCCGAACAGCAACCATGAACGAATGCATCCTTACGCCTCCCAGCTGGGCGAGGTCTGCGAGACACAGGGATTGTGCCACCAAGACCGGAATGCAGCCATCTCTAAGGTGGCCCACAGAATCCATCAAGAAGTAGCAATGCTACACGACCATTTAAGACAGGAATTACAGAATAACTTTGTATCCAGTTGAAAAGGCAGGTGTCAAAATGCAATTAACGGGGATGGAATTGGGCCAGGAAACAGGATGGCAGAGCAAGCAGCCCCCAGCAATCTCCCTAACCCTCTACCCACACTCTGCTGGGCAGGGGGCAGTTAGGACACAGAATAATGACTTGATATGTTGTACTAGTGCTGCCCAGGCATAACGGCCAGGAGAGCTGGTGGCTACGTTAGAGGCAGCTGCAATACAGGGTGTGTCTGCCAGTGCAGAGCTCCACACAGAGAGCGTGAGTGGGGGTGGGGTGGGGGTGGGGGAACCGGATCGTCGTGTGCGTCTGTCACCACTGCCTCGTGCTGCTGAGGCTGCGCCGGCAGACTCGCTCCTTGCTTTTAGGACTCAACACGGGAGTCCGAGCTCCATGGCCTCTGGTGAGGCTGCACTCAGGGCCCATCAGTGCTAATTGGGGTGGTTTTGAAGCTATGGGCACCTGTGACCTGGGGACCCCGACATGCATGGCACATGGGATGCTGTGTCCCTTGGTCGCTTTCCCCCAGCTCCATTCATCCTCCCTGTCCCTCTGCATTTCACAGCCCTCTGCTCTCTCTTCTCCTCCTGGCTGCTGCTTCCCTTTTCTTCCCTGCTCCCTCCTCTGCTGCCTCCCAACCCCCCCGAGTTGCCAGGGGTGGCTTGTGGTTTTTCAAAAGGCTTTGCGTTGCTTAGCAACCCATCAGTATGCTTTGTACACCGCGCCTGCTCAGCACAGGGGTTCTGGCTGAAGCACAGTGAGGTTGCCGGCTCCCCCACTGAGGGGGCCACATTTTGCCCCCATCAGAACAATTATCCCTGGTATGCTGAGCACAGTGACCCCTCCCCCATCCCACTTCTTTACCTTGCAGAAAGTTCCTACCCATTGAGCTGCTTGGAGCCAGGTAGCCTGCAGCACAGCGCCCCCAGCTACAGCTTCTTCCACCGCATTCTCGGGCGCGGGGGATGACTCTGGGGCTATTGGACTATCATGGGCCCCACACCCATTCTGGCTTGTGGAAAAAGGCATCAGTGCCGCTCCAGGGGCAGTTCCCAGTGACCAGCGGCAGCTGGGTAATTGCCGCAGGCCACTCAGCAGAGCGTGAAGTGCTCCCTCTGAGCACGGCTGGGAGCTCTCCAGATGGGACTGCATTACCTTCATTCACTCACCTGCCACAGACCTAGCTGCAGCTGTGTTTGGTGCCCTTGTCACCCTTGTCTCTTAGCTCAGCCTCCCCAAGCCAGCTCTGCTCCATCACCACTGCCAGCCTCAACCCCTCCGTTTGCCCACTTCTCCCTCGTGGTCACTCCCCTCCCATGACACCTACCCAAACCCGTCGCTCGCTCGCTGTGGGCATTGCCTAGCAGTAGTAACATGCATCCTTGGACTAGGATACTCCACTTCCAAACTGGGCCGAGAGGGCAGATGCGTGGAGGAGGCTGAGCTTAGAACAGCTGTCAGCTCCCTTGGAAGGAACACACAGTCCCAGAGGCTTGGCTTGGTAGGGACTGGCCCTGCACTGGGGGAAAGCAATGGCAAGGAAAGCTGAGAGGAAGCCAAGTAGCCTGGGAGAGTTTGCTCCCAGCAGCAGCGTCACTTCGCTTTGCTTGTTCAGGGGAAGGCGGGTGGTGGAAATGAATGCTCTGGTCTGAGCCTTTGGCGTGAGCGTGGTCCTGCAGCCGCTCTCGCAGCTTTCGCATGGCAGTGCATGCCAGCGGTCCGTCTGGACAAGCTTCATCTGCTCAAAAGTGCTTTTTGGGAAAAAAGAAAAAAACTTTGGTATGTTGGCCTGTCCGTAACCCTTTTCCCTCTGAACCCCCCCAAACTGTTCTCATCAGCCAGGCTCTTCCGTTCACGTCCTGCTTGTGGCAGGCAGACGACAGCTCCAAGCCCTTTATCAGAGGCATACAGCTGCCTGATGATGGGGAAGTACTTTTCCAGGGGTAGGAACACCCTGCTGACTGGTTAGCAGAGAAAGACGTAACCCACCAAGTGAAAATCTGCCTGCGAGAGGATATGTTCATGCAGCAGAGGAATGGTTTAAATGCATTGTGGAGAGCGAGGCTGGAGTAGCATGGTATTGGCAATCACCTCAAACAGAGCTGAGATTCTTGAGTCCACCTCCACCTCTCGCTGTAGTAACATCTCGCTATCCATGGCTGTGTCTGGAGTTGACCAGATGCACTGCTCTGTGCTGGAGTGATGCGGAGCTGCCAGGCTGCATGGGTGTTGGCATTCTGCTTGCTTCCTCCAGCCCAGGACTCCTCGAGTACTCTGCTTACTAACTGTTCCCCCTCGCTCAGGTTAAGGGTTTTCAGGGCTTACGGCTCCGCTGTTGGCATGCTGACTCTAGAGGGTAGGACTGTGTGCTGCTGGGTTTCTTTACCAAGGGTACAAGATCCTACTACCACCTTCTCTTTATATAGCATCTTTATGCTCTTTATATAGCATCTTTTATCCAGAAAGATGGGAAAGCGTTTTACAGACAGCCTGGCCTTAGCTGGAACTGACTCGGGGGAAAGAGCACCACCTACTGAACTAACAACACTACTTCTCGCAGCTCCTGGGTTTACCTGGAGTCTCATGTGCAACAGCTACACACTTAGCTTTTGTGATAAAGCAAGATGAGCGCCCAGTCTGGCACAGCTGCACACTGGTCCCATGGAACTGGTTGTGCAGAGAAAGGGAGGTGAATAGATGGCATGGAGATCTCCTCACTGGGCATGGTTCAGCAGTGACCTCCGTCTGCCTTTTGCAAATACAGCCCGGGAAGGGGTGGGGGGCTGGGTCTTTCTGCTGCCCCTGGTTCCGTGCAGTGTCCCTGGACTGCCTTGGCTTGGTTTTTCTAAAGGCCATGCGCTAGTTCAAGGAGGAATGAAGTCTGGGAAGTGTTACATGGGAGATCAGATTACATGATCACAGTGGTCCCTCCTGGCTTTGGAATCAATGAATCTGAGACAGACTATGGCAAGAGAGAAGCTTGTTTTGTTTAGTGCTGGGGCCTCCGGGACATGCCTTTCTGACATCCTATAGCCTCTAGCTAGGCACTGGGTCCCTACAGTATCCCGTCTCCAGGTTCCCAGAGAGTGCGGCTGTGCACTTGTGGGGAGCCTGGCTGGTCTTTCTAGCCTGTCCCCAGGTGGGTCGCAAAGGGCACAGTTGTCTTCATGTTATGCTGGAAGATGGTCTTTAACTTAGATAAAAAGTTGTGAGGCTGTTTTCAGCACCTCCCATCAGCGCAGGAGGCTTCCCACATCCTTTGGTTTCCTGGTCAGCCACACTGCATCATGTGACTTCCCAGATAGCTGGCCGGCCCAGTGGGAGTCAGCATTCTCAGGTGCTTTTCAGAACGGCTCCTGTCCCACTGGGGAGAGGGACACTGAGCTGCAGGCAAGCTCAGGAAATGAGGTTTATCAAATGAAGCCCCCAGCATCATCTGAGAACTCTGCCTCATCTCTCCCGGCATTCAGGGCATGGAGGTTTTTCCTACCTCCTTCTCCCAGGGACCCTGCATCTTGGTGATCTTTCCTTGAGGGAGAAGGGCTGAACACAGCTCCCCTCCGCTACAGCCTGTCAGTGCCACTCTGCATCAGCCAGGGCCATCCCAATGATGCAAGGCACTCCCTTCTCCGAGGGCGGAGGGAGCATTCGGCCTCCACAATACTCCCGAGACTTGCCCTCAGAGCCCTGCGTTGGGCTGCCTCCGTAGCACTGGGCTAGCCAATGAATTGTGGTCTCTCTCACTCCTGAACAGCTTTTGTTACTGCAACTCGGAGTCTGGAACCGAGAGGGGACGTCTGGTCTTCTCCAAAGCAGGCATTTTTTGCCTCTGACCCTCTGCTTTAGGAGTAGGGGACTGAACTGACTCTTGCGCTGTTACCTACACCAGCAGCCTCTCGCCCATACAGAAAACAAACAGGCCTGTTCCTAATTTGCACTTCAATAGTGTTCTCCATCTCCGATCCCAGAGCGCTGCAGGTAAACATTAATCCCTGTGGGAGGCCAAATATCATCATCCCCTTTTGTGGGAACTGAGACCCAGTGTCTTCCCCAAGTGGCAGCACTGGCAAAAGAAACCAGGAGTCGGGACCCCCAGTCTCCTGCTCTAACCACTAGGTCACACACTCCACCAAGAGCTGGGAACAGCAGCTGGGAATCCTGACTCCCAGTCCCCTGCTCTAACCACTAGACCTCTCTCTCTGGTAATACTGGGGTGGGGAATGTGATATTAAACAGATTCTTGTCAACATATTTTTATGCTTGCATATTTCATTAGCGTCTCCAGATACAGGAGACTCAGGGAAATAAAAATAATAATAAAACAATCCAGAGAGTTCTGAGTTGAGAAACTTGGACAAATTGATATGGAGGAAATTGCCAAAAACTCCATCTGTTTTCCCTTAATGATTTCACAAGGAAGCTAAGAGAAACCTGCCCCTGAGAAGCAAACAGGCCTTGGCCGATCCAGCCCAGCACCCCATCAAGCATCTGATCCCCTCTTCTCCAAAGGGGCTGGAAATAAACATCTTGTACACAGGAAGCAGATGGTGAAGAGTCAAAGGAAACCAGGGAGTCATGACTGGGTCTTGAAGACACAGGAGCTGTGGTTCTCATCACGTCTGGAAACCAGGTTATTGGGAACTGCATGACAAGGCTGGGTACCTCTGAGAGGCTCCGTATACACAAGCTTGCTGCTGCTTGTTGGAAGTGGCTTCCAGTCTCGACTACCATTGCGCCTGTACAGAAAGCAATCACGGTAACGGCACATTGGGCTATGCCCTCTGCCACCCGCCAACCAATGCCAGTGCGTCTCCTCTTTAAAACACTCCACCCTGGAGTGCTTACATCCCAGCCACCTGCCCTCTGCTGGAGAGGTCTGGGTTTGGAGTCCTTTGCTAGGAGTTTGTCCGCACTGCTCGGACTGGGGGAATTGGGCAGCTGGTTCGTGCGCCCTTGTGGGGCAGAGCAGCAAGAGGCTGGGGGTGCCATCTGGCATGACAGTGCGAAGCCCCATGAGGTCAGCAGCCCAGGCCGCTTCTCACTAGTTAGAGCTTCTGGGTAGTTGAGCAGTTGGAACATAGGTCTGGAAGGGAGCATCTGGGTCATGGAGTCCAGCTCCCTGCTGTCACAGGCAGCTCCTCATAGAATGTTGTTCATGAACTTGTCAAGCTTCATCTTAAACCTAGCTAGGTTATCTGAAGGGGTGAGGTGTCCTGGACCTGCCGCCGGGGAAAGAGACCAGAGTCCATTGCTGCGTGTGCTGACGCATCACCGCTGGGACACGCCGTCCAAGCCAGCCATGTGGTTCCAGTTCATCTTCCCCAGGTTACAGCTCAATTACTGCCGAGGAAATGGTCTGGACTGGCCTGAACTGAGCAGAGGCCCTTGACAAAGCTCGCCTGCAGAGGTGGGGGCCAGAGGAGCAGGCCTTGGTGCTGCACAGGAACAGGAAGAAAAGCAGCTGAGGCTGTGGGGCCAGCCAGAGAGTTTGTTGACCTTGTCAGGGACAGGAAATGGACCAGAATTGAGTGTTTTGCATGTTCCAAAAGACGGAACATGGCAATGGAAACACTGCAAGGTTTCCCTGGAGTTACTCGCTAAGGCTAGGAGTGCCGCTGAATCCTCACATGCTTTGAGTAAAGCGCATTCACAAGTCTTTGGAGGATTGGGCATAAGTTTTCCTGCAGTGGAACCTGACCCCCTTTCCTGGGGGTCAGCCAGGGAAAGAGCCAGGAGAAGGTGGGAGCAGAGCAGGGGGCATTGGTTAATGTGACGCTGGGTCTCTAGTCTCCCTAACCTCAGTCAGTGGCTGGGTGTGCACGTGTGTAGGTGTAGTAACAGAAGTCAGGAAAAATACATTACTATTGGGTTGATACTAACGTCCTCTGCTCCTTCCAGGTTGTTTTACAAGCCTCTCGCCTGGAGACTGAGCTGCTAACCAGAGAAGTTCAGAATGATGTGTAAAGACACAGAAAGGAGTTGAAATTGCCAGCACACTCTGTTAGTTTGTGCTCGTTGTTCGCAGGGGGCATGTGCATGCTAAACCCATAATCCAGGGCCAGTTTCACATGCACGCTCCTTTTGAAAAGCAGGAGGCGAGCTGCCATTGCTATCAAACATCCATACTGTGGACAGTCTCCATGCCAGCTTGAGCCCAAGTAGGGAATCCTGTTCAAAGTTATCAAAGATGTAAACCAGCGCAGGTGCATTTCAGTTCTGTCAGGAGGGGAAGGAATCTGTTCTCATGAGGTCTCCATCACTCGCGGGGAGGTGGTGATAATGAGTTTGCAGGAGACAACATTGTGCTGTGAGTTCAAATGTAAATGGTAGTTCATGAGGAACGCTGACAGGTTGAGCAGCTGGTGGGAACGGAGCAGCAGCAGCTCTCAGCCTGCCTCTCTCCTCTCCATTCAGTCACATCTGCTTCCCCATCAAACAGACACCCCTGCCCAGCAGCATGACCCCAGTGCAGATGGAGCTGGAGGGTATTTTGCTGAAATGTGACTGCAACACTGACTAAAAGCAAATCAGTCTTTCTGCTGAGTCTTTGCTGTGGGGGAGGCGGGGCACATGGGGGGTTTTCTTAGGAGGAAATTGTGAAATTGCTGCTGCTGGGGAACATTCTGTTGCTTTATTAATATTTATTCCCTATTTTGCAATATGGTCCAGAGACTTTCAGCCCAAGGTTAATTATGTCCTGGGAGGGGTGTGCGCTTATCTGATTCCATAATCTTGCCACAAGTAATTTTTTAAGACCAGCTGCTTTAGCAGTGCATGGTTCTAAGCTGTGGTCCTGAGGCCAAACAGAGGCAGGGTTGCAAATATCCAGCCTGAGGTCACTGAAAATGCCCTTTTGACCTGTCGGTTTTGCAGGGCTGGGTTGTGCAGGAACAAGACAAGTGGTTGCTTGGTGTCTTCTGCAGCTGCCTTCTGACACTGGGGACTAGGAAGGATAGCCAAGGCCCTATTTCCATGAGCACCATTATCTGACCTGGCAGAGACACCCGGGTGCGGGAGGAGAGTTGTGTGAGATGACCGGTTTCCTGTCCTCTCCTGCTACACTGAGGTGTGCGTCTCCTTGGCAGGTACCACGATCAGCAGGATGTGACCAGCAACTTCCTGGGTGCCATGTGGCTCATCTCCATCACGTTCCTCTCCATTGGCTACGGTGACATGGTGCCTCACACATACTGTGGGAAAGGCGTCTGCCTCCTCACCGGCATCATGGTAAGAGTGTTTTCTCAAGGAAGCGGCCCAGGAGAGGGAAGTACACAATCCAGAGTAAAGCTTCGGTGAGCCGGGGCCAGCAGATTGCCCCTCACACCCACCCACTGGGGCCTTCCTATACTGAGCCGTGGAGATCCTGCCTCGGTTTCCTTCCCGTTTAGAAAACACTCCTTGAGGCTCTTCATTCAAGGACTGGATAGGGCTCCATTAGGACTCCACTGATTCCCCTCCCAGGGTCTAACCCAGGGCTACAGCTTGGGAAGCAAGACAAGGCAGGTTTTGGTTGGGGTATTCTACAGAGCCCCCTTCCTTCCCCACTGGTTGGGGGCTTCTCAGCTAGTTTGTCTATGAGCAAGACTTCACAGTTTTTGCTCCTGCTGCTCTGCTGCTGAAAATTGGCAAGGCTGTGAGCAATCAGGATGCTGGGAGCTGGGGAGGTCAAACCCTCATCAGTAGTAAGCAAAACTCACAGCGTTAATCTGAACCACTGCATGCACTGAGACAATGGGACGAATGGGAGGCCTCCCGGGCAGGCTGGCACTCGGTGGAACTCACTCCGGTCTCTGGATCACTGCGTTGGGCTTCCATGAATCCAACATGTCCTTTGTCTGAGGCGCAAAAGACACTTAGACAGGAGCTTACAGGTGTTTTCCAGATCTTGACACACAACTTTGGAGGGCGTGTGTCTGTGTGGATACCTGAAAAGCCTGCAAAGTACCGTGGGCCCAGTTCTGTAGCCAGCGGATGCGCAGTGCTATGCTGGGTGGGAAGGCTGTAGTGTGTATAGTGTCTCAGCAATACTGGGCTACAGCAGTGGTTGCCAACCCTCAGTGGAGCAGTGAGAGCTGCCCACTAAGCAGGCAAATAATGCCAAACCACGCAGGCTGAGCCGGGGATATATAATGGGCACAGGTGAGTCTTTAGAACAAGTACAGGGCTGGCAAAGACCCAGCTGCCACTGAGTACAGGCTGCTGAGCAGTGCTGTGTGACAGAAGTTTTCTGATCTCATCAGAGCAGCTCCACAGAGACCTTGGTCTGTGCGACAGAAGTATCCCTCAATCAGTGCCCAGCAGTGGGGTTTGGCAGCTGTCCCAGACAGGCCAACCTCTCAGCCACTGGTTTTTACAAGCATCTGCCTTTCTCTCCCCACACTGAGCTGCAGCCCATCTGACTGACTGTCCTGGTTTGTCTCACTGACTTACTGACTATCAAATCCTCCCAGCTCCTGCAGCCATGCTCAAGAAAAGCTGTGGAAAGCGGGCCTCTTCCTCAGTGTGCAGAGCTGCCTCGCAATGCTACGTGTTACTGGGAGACTGGTGCAGAATAAAGGGAGCAGGGAGAATAGTTTTATTAGTGGACTGAAACATCACCTGGTACAGCAAAGTTTTCCAGCTACCTCACTCCTCAGCAGCCTACAATGGGCGACTCTCGCTGTGTATTATACACTAGGATCCTCGCTTTGAATGCAATAATGCTCTCCGTTTTCCTTAAGCTAAACTAACCAGTCATGGCTACCCACTGTTTTACAGCCGGTGTCTGAGTCCCACAGCCATTTATATCACTAGCCAAGGCCTGTTCCTCTTTCACGTACACTTGTATGCAGGGAACTCTGCTCCTTAGCCCCTCTTCAGGCCAACAGCTCTGTGGGGTTTCCCATGCAGGCGCTAGTCCTCATGGGCACCCTCTGCATCAAGGAATCTCTCTCTTGCTGAGTCATTTCTCTCTCCTCCCTCCCCGGCCACACCCTTCCTATGCCAGGCTCCCCGTGATGATTACACTAATTAGTTAAAGGCAGCCTCCCCATTTGGTTACCATGGTGAACATGGAGGCCTAGTGTGTGCTGTGACCAGGTTTAATAACAGGCATCTTGCAGAGTTCCCGAGTAACTGTGCGGTGATTAGCCACCAAGTAGGGGTCAGAGCGCTGTGACTGCTGCCTACCAGGGAGTTTCGCCTACCACAGCAGACACTTGGAGCTCCTCTGCATTTCAGTAGGAGACGCTATGGCAGCTGCCTCACAGCATCACACAACTTGCCTCTCTGGCTAGGCATTTTGAAAGCACCCAACAGCGTGGTGTCTAGCCAGTGGCCTCCAGAGGCTCTATCAGCTCTAGGCTGCAGTACCAGAGTGAGCAGGAGGGAGAACTGGGGCTGATTCCCCCAGCGCAATGACATTGCCTGCAGAGAAGCGTCTCTCGATCTCACTCTGAGAGAGAAGCAAAGCAGACTCTGCACTTCCAGGTCAACAGAGGATGGGTGGATTCGGTACAGGAGGCTGGGGTGACCAACCCCCATCACAGGTAGGGATATCTCCAGGACAAGCCAATATCTGGAGCAGGCTAGTGCTTGGTTCCTAGAGCTGTTTGTCAGAACAGTGAACAGAGATGGTGAGCATCTCTAGTGTACTTGTGGGGACTAGATTCCATCCTAAAACCGCTCAGTGCCAGCTGGTTTCAATCACGTTGGAGCTACTCCAGCTGTTGTAAGGAATCCTTGGAAGAGACAAGAAGTCAGCTGTGAAGTCTCCACACCCCCTCATTCCATTTGTCATTTTCACCTCTTCATTAATATTTCATTTTGTTTGTGTTCCATAAACTAAGCTATGGAGTCAGTTCTCCCAGGGCTGAGTGAGAGATACCGGGTCCCCACTCCAAAATCCTCTTGATACATTCCAGCTTCTAGCGTTCTCCACCTGGAGATGTCCCATGGAAGCCAGCCTGAAGCAGAAGCTGAGAGGCACTTGAAGATGGAGGTGTGCAGCCTTGACTAGCCAGAGAGATTGATGGGTCGTTATTGAATGAAGATGCACAAAATTGTCTGTGTGGGAGGTCCTGGTGCTGTGCTGCACTGTTTGGGCCATGATGCAACATGATCTTGACTGAGCGCTATTGTGTACTGACACGCTGTCACCAGGCAAATGCCACCACATCCACCAGGAGACAGCACTGGAACTGCTGTGTGGGTCTCTGCTTCTCCAGTCAATAGACAACACCAGGTCCTCAACTGGTGTAAATTGCCATCGCTCAGGATCTGGCCCAGTCTTCCCTCCCCAATCATTGGGTGCTGGGGATAGTGGCATGTCTTCTCTCTACTCTTCCTTTCTATCATCAGGAGAGATCCCAGCAACCACTGTGGGGTGCGCAGAAATCTAGGTAGAAATCTATCTGTGTTGAGTAGCTGCATGAGGCCTGTGCACCAATTAAGCCTGCTTACACATTTGGGGTTTAAGTGGTCCACAGCCCTGGGGGCAGGTCCTCCGCATCGAGGGATGGTCCACGCTACCCATGCTGCCTTGGGTGGGCGCTCAGCCTGCGCTCACAGGAGGTGCACAAAGGCCAGAACATCAGTTGGGAACTCCAGAGAGACAGGCTTACACTGTGTCTACACTGCAGCCACTCCAGTGCTGTGTGTAGTGTAGACCCTCATGACAGCGACAAAGGGAGTTTTCCTGTTGCTGTATTTAATCCAGCTCTCAATGAGGCCATAGCTTGGGCAATGGAAGAATCCTTCTGGCGAGCTCGCAGCAGTTCCATGGGGGCTCAGGTTGGCTGAACGGCAGCTCTCAGGGGTGTGGGTTTTTCACAGAGGTAGGGCAGCCGACATTTCAGTGATAGACCAGGCCTCAGCTTGCTCCCCTAACACGTTTCCAAGTACACACAGCGTCAGGTATTTCCAAGCCTAGCCCCGTTTCATTCCACGGGTTCCTCTTCCGTCATCGCTCTGCTTCTCTCCACTGTGCTGCCCGGACTTGCCTGCCTCCCTTGCAAGACCCTCTCCTTTATGGGCTGCATCTGCTGCTCCTCCTAGCTACTGAGTGGGACTAAGGTTGGGCACAGTGGGATCTAGTGCATCAGGCTGGAGCAATGCTGCGGGAGCCAGCCGCTGGCTGGCACGTCCGGTGGGACCATGCCAACTACAGGGGCATGAATTTGCTCCACTGGCCGACCAATTCACAGATTTTCCAAGTTCTATGAGAGCAACTGGTTCCCCCTCCTTCTCCTGCCCAGGCTTGCCGGACTCTCAAGGAGGATAATTTTCAACATGCCAGAAACTACCCCTTCGTGTCTGGGTTTTAGTCCTGCCTCCATGGTGAGCTCCTGCTGCTATTGTGCTGTGCCAGTGCACTCAGACCCTATTAATGCAGCTCCCCTGGGGGGCATTCACTCGCTAGCCTGGGAAAATACTTTATCTGGCTGCTGCCACGGTAACACCAGCCAAACGGGAGGAGTGTGACACTTTCCAGCAAACAGCCAGAAAAGGAGTCTGCTAGCGCCTGCCACAGCTGACAGATCAGCCCCTCTGCTCAGCCAGCCGCGATGGAGGAGAGCAAGCAGCATCTTTGCTCCCCAGCTGAACAGAAGCAACAAGGGTCAGGCTTAGGTGTGAGTGAGGCTAAGCATACAGCGAGCCGGGCATCAGGGACCCTGCCTGCTCAGAGCCACCCTGATGATGAGGGAGTTAAGCTGGCTGCCTCCCCCCATCATCTCAAAGAGGAGAGTTTGTCCCAGGCACCCAATGGCCTAATTTGATTTTAGCACGCTTTGTCCCAGAACAGCAGGGACCTGAGTACCCAGAGGATTGTACAGTGCCCTCCAGCGTGGTTAAATGTGCTATGAATTACATAGGGTACCCACCTATGCTGCCTATCACAGTCTGGCGTGCTGTTCTTTAAGCCCCAGGGGCTCATGAACCACAAGGAGCCCTCCAGTGCAACCCCAGCCATTCTACTCCGTGGAACACCTGTCAACACAGCCCATGGATTACCAAACACCAGCTGCGCCTCCGAGCCTGAGTCTACCTTCTCGGGCTGTGCGGCTTGTGCTAGGGTGCCAAACACACCGGTGCAGCCATTACTGCTCAGGCTGGAGTGCCAACTCAGAGAAATTGTCCTGAGCTTCACAGCCTGAGCTCCAGCCCAGGTCTGAACACCTGTTCATAGTGCCAGGCGTGAGCTCAATGACCAAGTCTGTAGAGCTAGGCTCTGAGACTTGCTGCCCCAGGTTTTAAAACTCAGTGTAGACATACTCCTGAACAACAGGGGAGAGACCCTCAGTTTCCCCATTGGCGAGCTGTTTCCTTAGAGGAGTAGAGAGATTATGTTATCTCTAGTGGAAAGAGCACATGCTGGGAGCCAGGTGCCCCTGAGTTCTAATCCTCGGGCTAACGGCGACTCCCTGAATGACCTTGGGTGAGTCCCAGCCTCGCTCCGTGCCTCGGTTTCCCCATCTGTAAAATGGAGGTGATTGCACTCAGCTCTCAGCAAGGTCATAGGTTTAGTTCGCTGTCTGTTCAGAAGATGAAAGGGGAAGAGAATGAAAATGTAAGAAGTGTGGATATCCCCCTGCTCCCTATTCTGACCAGCATCTCAGCAGATCCCAGGCTAATGCACACAGCATCACTGAGTCCAGTCACTTTCGGGGTGCAGGGTGAGAATTAACTGCACAACAGCCAGGGAAGGAAGGAAATGTTTCCCCAGTGACCCAGGGGCTTACGAATCATGCCAGGTCCATGGAGAAAGGACAGCGCCTCCATCACTTCCAGGTGAAGGCTGAGTCCTCCCAGCAGGTTCCAGCAAGTCTGTGGCCTGATTTTCAGAGGGATGGAGGCCAGAAGCTGCACTTGTCCCACCAAGCTCTGAAAGAGAAGCCAGGGGTTATTGTGAACCTGAGGCATGGCCCGAAACCCCACCCCCTCCATCTGATGGAAAGTCATGTCTGGAGAAACGAAGGCAGGTAGTCTTCAGGCACGAATGCCTGGCATATCTGCAACGTTTGGACGTGCACTCTGTAAAAGACATCAGCCTGGTGTTAGATCCAGGGTGGGTCTGCAGAGCTCAGACACCACCATGATGAGCATGGCAGAAGAGATGAGCAATAGCCAAAATCGCTTGCAGCAGTGAACTGGCCCCGTGCTAACCTCACAGCCAAGGGCAGATGTCCAATCCCAAGCTAGACTGGGCGAACCAGAAGAACTTCCACTCCAAGGGAACGGAGGGAATGAAAAGCGTACGTACGGAGCCTTCCAGGAGAACTGCAGGATTCAGCTCAGACCGGGATGTTTGTTAATGATCTTTAATGAATGAAAGGTCACTCCCTAAGGTCACGGTCTCTGCCAGGCAGCACAGGGGAGGCGGGTTCATTCGCACTCAGGGAGACTCAGGCAGACACTCTCACTCTCTCTCTCACACATGCACAGATTCGCTTTCAGGTTGGCACCTTTTGCTTTTACAGCCAAATCTGTCCAGGAGATAATAGCTACCAACTGGGCTCTCCATTTGCCAAATGGAACATATCCCGACTCGAATGGGCACAGTTCCTACTGTAACTGCTTGGTAAAAAGGAGCTACCAGCTGTCACCATTTAGGGAGAGGGAGAAGAGGGGAGGGAGGACGAGACAGAGACAGTGATTCACATGATCTCATTTCTGTGCCGGGCCTCACTGTAGTAAAAGTGGGTAGCTGACCAACGTGCAGGGTGTCAGCAGCCTTTTCGAAAGGAATCACTTAGGAAGAGCCAAGGAAAGGTGTCAGCTTCAGCTGTGCCAAAAGCATAGGCAGGTTTTTGTTTTTTTTCCTGAAGCTCCATGAGAGAAAACAGAGATTGAGAGAGAGCGAGAGAGCGCGCCTGCAAACCTGCTGGGGTGTTTGATCCATCCTCTTCCCAGCCACGTGGCCCTGCAGCCTAATACAGGTGACACACAAAGGGCTTCCTTCATGACTCTCATAAAGGAAGCTATTTTTTAAATAACAAAGGGTTTAGTCGGGCCAGTAAGTGTCATTATTCCCATTTCACAGATGGGGAAACTGAGGGGAAGGAATATGCTGCCAAGGTCACACAGTGAGTCAGGGTAAGAAACTCAGGAGTCCCGGTTGCCTGCATTAACAATCTTCCCACAGCAGTGAATGGAGCCCAGGAGTCCTGGCTCCTAGTCCCCCTGTCTTAGTTGTGAGCCTACGCTCCCACCTAGAGCTGGGAACAGAACCCAGGAGTCTTGACGCCCAGTTCCCCGGGGGCTGACGACTAGCCCATGCTCCTTTCCAGAGCTGGGAATAGAACCCAGGAGTCCTGACTCCCCCCTCTCCCATCCCCGCTCTAACCCACAAAACAGACTTCCTCAGGAGCCAGGAATGCACCCTAGTCCTGATGCTTTTCTCCTAAAAGCAGTGGGTCAGCTCCTTAGCTCGGGGGCACTATGCCACTGCACCAGCCGAGCTGGAGTATTGAGTGCAGCTTCTGAGTGTCTTGGGAGGGTCAGGAGAGGGCGACGGTTTCCTGATGACCCCCTGCTGACCAGCAGCGTGGTCCATTAATTACACAAACAGCCGCTCAAGGACACGTGTCCAGCACTGTGGGCAGCTGACCCCATGGAGTAATTAAATATATGCCCTGCTGCACAAGGAGGTGGGGGGTGAAGTGTAATTAATGTATGTAAATGGCTGGGAGAGCCTCGGGTGGATGGGGCTGTGGCCATGCAAAGCACCATCACTGCAAGGTTTCATCCCAAGAGTCTCTCTGCGGGAAGGCAAGAGGCATTTGGAAGTCGGAGGGGGCTTCTTCCTGCTCCACGATTAACTCTTTGCCTTCTCTCTCCTCCCCTTGCTTTCCCACGGCAGGGAGCTGGCTGCACCGCACTGGTGGTGGCCGTGGTGGCCAGGAAACTGGAACTCACCAAAGCCGAGAAGCACGTGCACAACTTCATGATGGACACTCAGCTGACGAAGCGGGTAAGGTGCTCCAGGCAGCGGGGAGTCTGTCACAGCTGGTTGGGGTAAAAATCCCCAAATGGAACAGCAGGAAGCCTTAAGCCAGCTGGTGTAAATCCACTTTGATCTCAATGGAACTATGCTGCTTTAGGCCTGCTGAGAGTCTGGCCTGACAGTTCTCATCTTGTAAACTAGACTGTGACATCACAGTGAGACCGGACATTGATCTGGGAGGAGAAAACTTGCATGTTCCCAGAAACTCCTCAAGCATCAACAATGCTGGCTGAAGGGGGGCGCTGGCCATTTGCACTATAAGCTTTTCTTGAGCCCTGACAGAAAAATATCATGGAATGCTGCAGCGTGTCTGTTTCCTCACATTTCTGCAGGAATGTTTTCCTCTCCAAAGTGCCCTTCTCTAAATCATTTCCCCCCTTGGTCACTCCAGGTAATTTTCCTTATGGAAGTGGGTATTAAAATGAAAAACCAAAGTCTCCTCTCTGGGGCAGAGCTCAAAAGATCCCTGAGCTGGTGCCCTGGTGCAGAGACAGCACTCAAAGGGGAAAACGCTCCTGTCGGCCAGGCAGAGATGTGTCCATCACAGCAATGGAGCGCCTGAACAGGTCAGGAGCTGTTTCTTTACGGACAGCTTCTGTGAGAAGTTTTCCCAACACTCCTGTCTGCATGAAGATCACAAATATTCTTGCCAAGAAGCCCCACCAGTGTCAAAGCCCTGCTGTGCTCAACAGGTCTCTGTCAGGCTGCCGCTCATTGGGAGCGTCATTAGAAACTGGGCTCTGCTTTAATTCTCTGCAGCCTGAGCTAAGCATGGAGTGACTTGTATTGTGGAGTCACAGCAATGCATGCCCAGTTGTCCCTGCAGCCCCGTTTCACTGGGGAATTATTCATGAGAGTTGAGCTGCTTTGTTTTGACTATAAATTGTGTTGGCGGAGGGCGTTTTTGTATTTGGTTTTTTTAGGAGAATATACAGAGGTCAAAAGGAAAGTTCAGGGACATATTCCTCTGTTGTTGTTACAAAAAGTACAGCCTACTTCACGCTACAGTGGCACGGCAACTGCTGTAGCATAATAGAAAATAAATTGTATAATCCGTACATGGTCTGAATGCTGTGCAGGCTTGGAAGAGGAGCTGTCAAGTCTGTAATGAGCAAGTAACACCAGCTCTCTCTCAATCTTCTGCTCCAAAAGTCTCTCGTTTACAAGGGATTTAGGAAAATCTGAAAAGCCCAACTGTGCAGCCAAGCAGAGGAAGTGCCTTGTCCTAGGAGGAGACAGGCTACCTTTCCCCTCTCCGAAGGGGATTCTCTTCCTCATCTCTCCAGGGCAGGCCTATGCTGACTGGAGGCACAGGGCTTGTTTACATGCTTTGGGTCCCGGCTGGGCAGGGCCTAATGATCACTCCGAGGTCCTCTGCACTTCAGCAGCAGGGCCAGTATTTCAGACAGCTGCCCACCCAATTACGAGTCATTCTTTATGCTGGGATGGTACCCACTGTGTACTAGGCAAAGGAATCAACAATACAAATAGAGATCATGATGCATTCATTATAAAATGTAGTTTTGTTTGTTTACTGTAAGTTTCAAATCCTTTGACAGGACTTATTCTGCCTTTGCTGTAGGAGCAGTGGAAAAGTCTCCTAAAGAATTAGTTCCAAGTGAACAAGATATTGTGCTATTTAGAGCCATACTGGGCGGGCTGGCCAGCAGAGGGATTCAAGAGAACATCAAATCCAGGGCTTACCACATTTTGGACAAACTTCTCAGTTGGTATAAATGGGTGCACTGTTGACTTCAGTGGAATTTCATCCATTTACATCAGCATAGAATTTGGCCCCATGTCTCTGATTTCCAGTATCTGCTCCCAAAAAGGGCTGGAGGGAAAGCTGCAGAGCCAGAAGCGTTTCCCACTCAGGGCAGTGCAGGGATTTCTGTGATGCTGCCCTCATGGAACCTTCCAGAGGCAAAACAGGAGGTAAAGTGACCTTGTTAATCAGGGCCTAGTGCTCACAGACCCCCGCTCACACCTCTGTCTGGGGGCATTCATTCTTAAAGCCATTTTCCATTTTCTTCAAGAGCATCCAGATGAGCTCTTGTGTTGAGCTAGAATGATGCATAGACCAAGCCAGCCTGGAGCGCAGCAGGTAGCAGTAGGTTCTGACAGATGTAGGGGAGTCTAGCCAGGGAGCCGCTCCACGAAGAGAGGATGGAGTTAGTGCAGTTACACCTCTCGCCATGAGTATTCAAGTTCACACTTGTATAAATAGGGCAGCTCAGCTGAAGCAAAGGGAATTGCTTACACTAGGGTTGAATTTGGTCGATTAACTTTTCATGAGTCAGAGTGGATGATCCATGCGAAGCATCCTGAGCTAATCTTTCCACTTACACCAGTGTGGCACTAGTGCAACTCCTCTGACTTTAGCCGAGGTACTATGTAACTATGGAAAATCCACACCCCTGAGCAAGGTAATTATACCACCTCACCCCCGGTGCACCCAGCTGCTGCCTCTCGGGGAGGTGGAAATAGATAGTGTCTCCACCAAGCTCTGCAGAGGCGCAGCTGCACCAGTACAGTGCTGTGAGTACAGACAAAACCCTAAGCCTGAATTTCACCAGCATGAATGAGAGAGTTTCTCAGAGGGGAAGAAATCAGTGAGGACCCAGTCTCTGCAGCCTAGCCATGGAACTGCACTAGAACTCTGGCAGTGTATAATCACTTTATACCCTGTGGTGACTGTACTTAATGTCATTTCAAATGTGAGTGGCGCCAGCAATTTTTTGTATGAGTGAGATGGCAGTGAAGCAGAGGTAGGTATGTGACTTTGGACTGGCTCAGCATCACAACTTGGAAACTCAATTTTCAAATGTGTCTGGATCCTGTGGAGACTTTGCAGTAAAGGAGATTGTGATCACGGGCAGGGAATTGAATTGAAACTGCCAGAGATGAAGAACGTTACACAAATCTTGAGTGCGATGCAGTGCCCTCCTGCTGAAGAGAGGGAGAAACCTAGGAGCAAAACCAGATACCTCCTATAAGCAGCAGAGAACTGAAATGATCGTCTTCATAGCCAGGGAATTGGAGCAGTCAGAAGAACAAAACTAGCTTCCTCTGTGCTCATTTTTAAGGGATTTTAAAACATGGTGAAAAAATAAGCCGGTAGATTGATGTGGGATGTATTTTTCCAAGGACCATGCAGTGGATTGGTCCCTTTTGGAGATAAAACCGGGATTCTGTTATAAAGCAAAAACCCTTGAAGTGATGTTTGGAAGGAAAACGGAGCAAGCCTAATTGTCTATGCACCCTCCTTACAGCTTCTTTTCCGGTCTCTCCATTCTCCTCCCTAGAGCAACGGCCCATGTTACCCGCCCTCTGCCCCATTCCCCAACCCTCATGTATGTTTTATTTGTTAAATATGCTCTAGGTCCTACAGAAATCAAAGGCAGCTACAGATAAAATCCAAGTGGAAAATCTGGTGGAAAACTAAGAGCCCCCGAGAAGTTTAGGGATAAAATTTTTGTATCCCACAGAATATCCAGGGACCTTGGGGAGAGTCTGGTGCCTCACTCCTTTCTCAGGAAATCTGCACGTTCCTCCTTTCCATCACTCCTGTTGGGTCATGGGGCCCAGCCCGTGTCACTGCGAAGAGACATTAGTTTCTGCAGGATGCCCATTCTGAGCTTGAGTCTCTGGCAGGGGAGGAATGTCTTGTGAAGAGCAAGCTGCCAAGGAGGCCGGGGAAGGGGTGTTGGGCAGGAAATGTGGCGTGCCTGCCTTGCAGGGAGCCCACAGCCACAGTGGCGTTTATGGTGACATAAGCGATACAAAAAGCAAACCTGTTCCTCCTCCTCCTCCCACCGCTATTGATGTGCTGGCTTTGTGCCAAGTGGACTGTGGCCAATTCATTTCAAAGCAAGCACCAAAGCTGCAGTTTAACAGCAGACTCTTCACGCCAGGTTCCTGCACAGACTCTCAGACCGAGCCACCAGCAAGGGGGTTAATAAATTCAGTGATGTCCGTGTTGCACTGTGGTTTGTGCCTGTGTGTTCACAGGTGGAGGATCTGGTTTTCCCACACCTGACAGCCCAGCCTAGCCAAGACGAGAGCACGTGGAGTCCTGATTTGAGAAATACTTGGATTTGATTACTCTGGGCACAACCACCAGCCTAATGTGAAATTTAATTATAAACCCGTGTATGGGAAGTGCAGTACTTGAGGGTGGTAGAAAGAGGAGAGCTGTGGTTCATTCTCTCGCCAGCACCTGTGTTCAGGTGTGACCTGCTCCTGGAGACAAGTAAACCTGGGACGCACGTGACTGAGAGTCACTAACATCTGACGGCTGCTGGGGGGGTGTCAGTCAAGTCCCTAGTGGACAAGTGTCCGTAACAAAAGCAAACAATTGGCTGGTTGGCAGTCTCAGTAGCGAGGCCAAAGACAGAGTGAGCCATGAAAACTGCTGCCCCACGGTCAGTGCCTCCAAGCGGCGGCGATGCACTAGCACAAGAGACTGGAGGAAGCTTTCACTTGCACTGCCAGTTCTGTAGACAGAGGACCTGAGCCTCCCGGGCTGTTGGTTACTCTCACAAGGTTGTGTATAAAAATTCCCCCTGGTACTCACAATCTCTCTTTGTTCTCCTGCCCCAGCACCATAGCAATCTGCAAAGCTTTTGGAAATGTCTGAGCAGTGGGTATCTGTGCTTAAACTCCTGACACAGAGCAAAACATGCAAAAACCCAAAAGGTAACAGCTAATTACAATCAGCTTGGCTTGCCTGTGACCAAGGAACACTTCCCCCTGCTCTTTCCACTAATTACTCAAGATGTCTGTGTTTAAATGAAAACTTGGTCCCTAGCCGTCTGGATCCTGTTGGTCTGTCTCAAATTGGTGGTGCACTGAGTGATATCAGCCGTTTCCGGGCCAGCATATGGGAATGCCGTCAGCAGGAGTATGTGGCTTTATAGCATGGAGAGGGGGCTGCAAAGGGGAAAAGCTCTGGCTTTAATCATTGGGGATAAGTACAGGAAATTGCTGTGGTGCTGTCCCCATTTCCAGTGTAACCAAACCGACCCCTGTGTGAAACAGCTGTTACAGTGCTTTGGCTACCGTGGGGAAGGGGCAGCTGGTACGGGGGGTGGATTCCTCTCTGCATGTGAGGCATGTTCACACCGGCGGCCAGTACAGAATCCATGTCCTCTCGGGGACAGGAGTAAATATTTGCCAGGCAAGGTTCCCTCTAATTTTTTACATCCATGTGCGGAATGAATTTTGTTATATGCACCAAAACAGAGGTGACGTGTGGTGGGGGTGGGGGCCAAGGGGTTCACAGTGTGGCAGGGGGCTCAGGGCTGGGGAACATGGTTGGGGTGTGGGTGAGGGAGGGCTCTGGCTGGGGGTGCGGGCTCTGGGGTGGGGCTGGGGATGAGGGGTTTGGGGTCCAGGCTGCCTCTGGGCTGTGGTGGGGAGAGAGGACTTTCCCCAGCTCTCTCTTGTAGTCTCTCACTGGCTGCTGCAGCTCTGGGTCTGGGAGAGAGGTGCCTCTCATGCCTGCGTGTCTCTTGATAGCCTACTGTGCGCCCACACAGCTTAGAGGGAACTTAGCTGCCAGGGGCTCTCAGTGGCATGTGGGGATGGCCTGGAACTGGTTCCATGAAGAACGTGGTCCTGCTCAGCACAGGGTAGACGGTTGCACATTTAGGCACAAGGTAAAAACTGAGGGGCAGGCTAGGGAGTGTGTGGGACCCCAAACAAGAACACTGCAGCGTGGTCCCCAATCCACTCCTGCCTCGCCTTCGAAGTGCCCAGCAAAGGACCCTGTCAGCATAAGGAGGAGCCCACTCATCCCATGTCTCCTCAGATCTGCCCATTTGCCACCAACCCTCTTTCTTACCGGTCACTCTCGTGAGCAAGGGCACGATCCTACCAAGTGCCAAGCTGTGCTGTAAAGTGCCGAGTGCCCTCAGTTCTGACTGACTTTAATGGGAGGGGAGGGTGCTTAGCAGCTTGCAGGACCAGTACAGACCAATCCAAACCATTGCCCCAGGCCTAACATACAAGATACTGCATCCCATATGCTCTCTGAGCCAGGAGGAGGAACTAACCTGCAGCTGGGTCTCCACTTTTGTCTTGCAGATCAAGAATGCTGCAGCCAACGTCCTTCGGGAAACGTGGCTTATCTACAAACACACAAAGCTGTTAAAGAAGATTGATCATGCCAAAGTCAGGAAGCATCAGAGAAAGTTCCTTCAAGCCATTCACCAGTAAGTGGAATCCACTCCAAATGGCGACCAGAAGAACAGTGGGGTGGGAGGGAGAATGACCAACATGGTCCAGACCTCGATGTTCCAGCTCAGTTCATAGAGAAGAAAATCTGAGCAATTTTCCATTTCCTTGCCAGATGCCATTATGAATATGATTGTCTCTTGTGACCCATGTGCTGTGTGTGGCTAATCCCAGCTGGGTTTCCAGAGCAGTTAATGCGGCTGGAGGGACCAGCACACAGAAAAAGGACATGGCTGTATCAGCATTTTCTTCTTCCACAGGCTGCGCAGTGTGAAGATGGAGCAGAGGAAGCTGAGTGACCAGGCCAACACACTGGTTGATCTTTCCAAGGCAAGTCTCTGAAGTTCTCTCCGAGGCCGACAGGGCTGCAAGCCTTTCATCTACATTTACTGTATAATCAGTCAGTCGGAGCTGGCTGAACGCAGGAGACAAAAGGTCAAACACCAGGCATCTGGAAATGACAGTTGGGGGTATTACTGACACCCTGCAGCCAGGGATAGGGCC
Source organism: Gopherus flavomarginatus (assembly GCF_025201925.1). Lineage (NCBI taxonomy): Eukaryota > Metazoa > Chordata > Testudines > Testudinidae > Gopherus > Gopherus flavomarginatus. Next base: position 24,683,559 of record NC_066636.1, on the reverse strand, counting down.
CGTTTGTAGCTATTACTTCACTGGGAGATTGGGGCAGTGTAGATTCTAACAGGCTGGAGTTGGATAGGTACAATAGTATTGTGCCTCATCTCTGGAATGGGAACAGCTGGCATTGATGGGGTGTGCCAGTTCCCTTCGCAACCAACACACAGCAAAGCAGGATCTGGGATCAGTCTTTTAATGTCAGGCTTCTCAAAGGGGCTTTAGGCAGAGCGGTGCTCAATTCCCACTGAAAACCAGCAGCAGCCGGACTCGCTCAGGTCCTGTTGAGAATGACAGCGTAAAACATTAACCAAAGATGCTCTTCATTTGAAGACAAAATTCTGGTAAATTCTCACCCCCGCAAACAGGGGCTCATCCCAGAGATAGAATATCAGTGGAGCCGCAGCAGCGTCACAATGTCCATATCTTCAAAGAACTGCAAGAGCTAAAAGCTCCCAGGCCTGGAACACCCAGCTGCTCCGTCGGCAGGGTTCAGATGCTAGGAGGACATTATTTCTGGTTACTCTCCTCTCGATCCCAAGTTAGATTTCGTAGCAGAGGGAAACCTAGTTGGAGAGCCAGACTAAGAGCTCAGTTTTCATGTGCAGTGTCCTGCTGAAAAGATTTAATTTAGGAAGCAGCTTGTGCTTCCCCTCCCGGACAAATAGAAGCTGGGTTGCTGTCAATGCGATGGCTTGTCTTTTCTGCGGAGATGGGTTAAGACAGTAGGTCCCCGATGGGGATTATCCTTATGATGCAAATATCAGTGTCCTAAATTACCCACGAGCAATTCAGGAACTACCCACCCAGCAGTGTAGCCTAAACCCAGAGGAAGATCCGGCCCAACCCAGCAAGCAGGTCCCTCTTCTGTTCGTTGTTACTGTGTTATGGGTGTGCCCAAAGGCCCCAGTCGGGATGAGGGCCTTGTTGTACTCGGTATTGTACAAACACAGGTGATGTCTTCATGGCCTCCAGGGCTCACAGTGCAGAAGATGAAGGGCTAGAGGTGGAGGCAGAACACATGCAAATGCCTGTGGGGGTGATAGGCATAGCTGAGGATGAGGATCACATTTAATCATTTCAGCAGCATGCAGCTGGATCGTAACACAGAACAAGCTGCAGAGCATTAGCTGGAGGCGACACTGCACAGGCTGCTTGCACCGCCAGTAAATAAATCTAAGTATCTGACACAATCAAGCCTAGTCCTGCCAGAAAAGAGTTTAATCAGACGGTTCCAGCTGCTGCCAGCATGTGCACCTTGCAACCGAGAGGTGAACTCTGATGTTCTGCTGATCGATGTCTTTCTTACTGGGATGCTCTGGACCAGCCAGAAGTCTCACATCTTTCATCTCTGTCCAGGCTTCCCCGGCATTCAGTCACCAGGCAACAAATTAGAAGAGCATAGCATCTCTCTGGTAAAAACCTGGTAAAGGAATAAACTCGTTATAGCAAAATCCTGTAACAGGCTTTTCTTTTAACGGGTCATTGATTCATTTTAAAGACTTCTCTCTTGATTTGGAAAATATGCTTGTGCCTTGCTACACAGGAGACAGCTTCACTGATTGGCTCAGCACTTGTGTTGCAATTTGCTCTGTAGCACTGGAAGTTCAGTCTCTGAATGGAGATTTCCCTCTTCCCAGTATCCATGTGAAAAGGCTTCACGGTTCACACACTGCTCCATTGGTTACAAGGATTGGTTTAGCTAGGTGCAACTATACCCTAACTCCCTCTAATCAAACTTTCACCTCCTTGCTGTCATTTTCCCTCTCTTCTTTCTTCTCCCCTTTTAGCAACCTGTGTTTGTTTGTTCCCATCTCTATTTTGTGAACAGCATCAGAATCACAAGGTGGAGGTGTGCAGAAATCCATTCACTGAGGTTGTATGTGTGCGCACCGATGTCAGACCACACCGAGAGTCTCAAACCCCCAGCAAAAAGGACCAAATGTGATGGAAGACTCTGTAATTTCCAAAAGAGCTGGTATTCCCACTTGCCAGATTCCAGAGAGGCTGCCTTGCCTATTGGTTAGAGCAGGGGCAAGTCCAACTTTGCTACTGCCTCAGCATGTGACCCTGAACAAATCAGTTCCCCTCTAGGGGCCTTAGACAACACCTACTGTTGTGAAGCGCTTTGAGATCTTTCCATGGAAGGTGCTACCTGAGTGCGAAGCAGCATTGTTGTTTAGATCTAGTCCTACATGCTCTGACTCTGATGATTCCAAGCATTCCCAAAAGACAGCAGCCAGTTTTAATTTCTTAATTTTTGGCCATTAGCTGGTTAGGGGCTGCTCAGCTGGGAGAACATTCTGTCCTTAATTTTCGCAGGATCTGCCAACAAGATGTATTTTCAAGGTTTCTACAGCCAACAGCTCGGTGGGACAGAGTAAACATCCAGCATTTGCCACTTAGCTTTCACAGGGTGAAATGTTTTCTTCTTAGTCCCAGTACAGAACTCTTGGCCTCTGAGGCTTCATTCCAGGCTTAGCCAGCTTGTTGCTCTCCCCAGCCCATCAGAAATGCAACCCAAGAGGTTCTCCCCCAATATTTCTGATCTCCAAGAGAGACAGGGCAGGTCTTCCATATGCAACATCCTGCCGGCTGCTGCCTCATGCTTGCAGGCCTTTGTCAGCTGTGCCAGCTCAGCTGTAAACAGGGCTTTTACCTCCCACTTGTTCTGGCTGTTAGTGTCCTCTGCGCTAATCCCAGTGATGTCTTCTTTGTCCCCCAGATGCAGAACGTTATGTATGACCTGATCACAGAGCTCAATGACCGGAGTGAGGACTTGGAGAAGCAGATTGGCAGCCTAGAGTCCAAACTGGAGCAGCTAACCACTAGCTTCAACTCTCTTCCCCTGCTCATCGCTGAAACCCTGCGCCATCAGCAGCAGCAGCTCCTCACAGCTGTTATTGAGGCTCGTGGCATCAGTATGGCAGGGGGCACCCCCCAGACACCCCTGTCTGACAGTCCGATTGGGGTCAGCTCCACCTCCTTCCCAACCCCTTACACCAGTTCAAGCAGCTGCTGAATTGCAGACTGAGCCCTCAAGCCCTACGAAGACAGACAAGAAGAGCTACTTGTGGGTCTTCAGAGTCAAGTCAACTTTCTTCCGGCCCTCTGGCCGCCAGAAACATCCAGGCCAAGCCAATGCTGAAAGCACGACCGAACTAACGCCGAGGTTAGCTCAGAGCCCTCGGAGTTCAACAACGCCTTGGAACCAGAAATCCAGTCTCTGTTTCGGTGCCTCTACATGCGATGAGAAGGAAGCAGATGTGAGGGGAAGCCTCTGGCAAGGCCCTTGCTGCAGTGTTTGGTGGAGGACAGAAATCCACACTCAATCTCAGGTCTTCAAATAGGGAAAAGAAAAAAAAAATGTCCGAAGCACTGAAGCAACGGAGCTGCACCAGAGGAAGAGTACTCCACAGCACGGGCTGTGAGCCATGGGCAAAGGGGCTGCTTATCTCCAGGGCCTTCCTTTGTCCCCATTCCTCCCAGCCCTGTTCGTTAAGTGTCTTGCCAAGGAAGAGTGGGGGAGGAGGACAATTAGTTTGCCAAGACTGCTATCCCTTTGCCTCCTGCATCTCCCACAGCCCTACCAGGGAACTGCCAATATCTCACCTTCTTGCACAGGCTCTGAGCTCAGAGGCCCATTTGCCACCCCACCCCCTGCCAAAACACTGCCACATACACACATTTCCAGCTAGGGGAGGGTGCTTCATTCGCTTTATTCTGAGTCTCTAGAGGAGTGAATCCATTTTCTGCCTGAAGCCAATGTGCTGGAGCGCAGCATTCAGGTGCTGGGCACGGCATCTGGGGCATGCTGGCTTCGTGGGGGTGTTTATTGCATTACAGGGCGGTTACAGGGAGATATATGATGAGGCCCTGATGAAACACACTGCAAGTCAATCCAACATGGATTGTTTAAAAATGCACTGCCACTCCAGTGAAACCATGCGAGGCATCCGAGTTCCAAGCACCCTGAGAAGGCGGGGCAGCGAGGGTTGCAGAAGCAATGCATTCAGCCAATGGTCAGGGAGGGCTTTGTGGAATGGAACCAGATGGTTCCTCCTGGAGCTGCATCCAGTCCTGTTTGACTGGAGCGAGGGTCACTGCACTGCAGGGCTTTCAAGGAGGCACCCTGCATTACTCCTGAAAACCCCTCTGAGGAGTAGAAAAAGGTTTGTGGTGGATCTTGAATTACCTGCATCACCCACAAACCAGAGCCACCATTTATAGTCTCAGCAAATAATCCAGTACCTCTCCAATCCAGATACTCTTTGAAGAGGCTTCAGAACTGAAAGGTAAAACACCCAGGGCCAGTTAGAGAGAGGGTCTTAACTTGTGACATGAATTTAAAAATTCTCTCCCCTGCCTTCAGCTTGGCTGACAACAATGACATTCTACTAGCTCAAACATTGCTGTGACCTAACCATGAGGTTGCTTTAATGGGAAGTAGGAATCGGGAGAGACAGAAAAGAAAGTTGATTAGGACACTTCATCAGTTTAAAACAAAAGACTAATTTATTGCAGTGATTCTGTTGGGTCTTGGTAGCTAGCAGCAGAACCACCCCGGGGTAAATGATGCAATGCACAGCTTCACAGGCAGCTAGACAGATACCCACAGCCCGGGATCCTGCCCTTTATGGGCATCTGCTGGGGGAGCTGCCTTCAATAGCAATGGTCAGGAGTGGGGATGGACGTGCAAGTTACCAGCCCCGCCACTGGCTGTGGGAGAGGGCAGTCCATAAGAGAGAGATGGCTAATCTTTGCTGGTTGTCACCATGGGCCTGGACACCTCCCAGCTTCCTCTGGGAACTAAAATGTTCCCTTCTCCCTCTGACATTTTCACTTCTTTAAAAACTCTTTGTTCAGCCCCAGCTCCTGCCTTTGTTGTTTTAATGCCTTGTATGGTCTTTGTTCAGAGTCCTGCGGGCAGCCGCAAGGCACTGGCTTGCTTTCTTAGAATTCCGGGGATGGTGTTGGCTGCTCTCAATGAAAACTCAGCAGAGGATATTTATATATCTTTAAACGGATGAAGTAACCATGTAATTACTCTGTGATATTAATTACACATCACCCAGCGGTGTCTTCTAATTGTACTGAAAGTCACTGTGTTACTCCAGGCATACTTAGCCTGGAAGCTTCTCCTCTGTAACTCTTTCACTTCCATAAAGAACACTGGATTCCATAGGTACCTAGGCAGGGATCTATGATCAGCAGAGGGGTTTACATGCAAAACTCTCCTTGCTGCCGCTGGTAGGTGTTGTGCGCCTCAAACCCTATATTGAAAGTTTCTGAGAAAACCATCACTAGTTGGAGAGAGGAATACTCCTTCTTCCCACCGGTGCTAACACTGGTGGCACAACGGTATTGCTCTGCTGCATATTGTGGCAGAAATACCAAGAGAGTTCTGCTAATAATGTGCCCTGCTACCACAGAGGTCTGAGTAACCTCGTTGGTAATGCAGGAGCAAAATGAGCCTCCATAAACACAACTGACCGAGTTCAGGAGGGAAATTATACACCCTCCAAAGAAGTACTGCAGAGGCAAGGCAGGATGTTACACAGCCCCATGCCAGCAGGAACAAGGGCACCATGGACACCTTTCCATCAGCCGCAACCCAGCAATGCGTTTAGTGTGGACGTACGCAATTGACTGTATAAAATCGATTTCTAAAAATCGACTTCTATAAAATTGACCTAATTTTGTAGTGTAGACATACCCTCAGAGGGTTTCCTGTGCCAATAGCCATGGTACTCCTCACCCAGAACCTCTGTCACCATCTTGAGAAATTGCAGGCTTTTCCCTCCATACAACAGCATTCAATAATCACCATCAGCTCTCAAAGCCCATCGTGGTGTGGGGTGCTGGGGAGCCAGGGCTCAGGTACACCCCTTTCCATGGTGGGAGAGGTTTTCGGTTTATAGCCACACCATTGCTTGGCCTGTCACCCTCCCAGTCGTAGCCATCAGGCCTTTCTCCTACTTCCGGAGTGCATCCATTTCCACTGCCATCGTTTGAGCTGTGCTCCCCCTCCTTCCCAGCCCTAACTGCAGTATTTAGAGAGGAGAGACGGCTACGCTAACATCACTGCCAGTATCCCTCCAGTCTGGCCAGGAGGAGATATTCTAGCTACGGTAGCCATCTGCTCCCCCTTTCAAATACCATGTAGGGCAGTGGTTAGGTCACTCAACTGGGAGTCAGGAGCCCTGAGTTCTAGTCCTGGCTCTGCCACAGACTCACCGTGTGACCTTGGGCAAGTCACTTCCCATCTGTCTGCCTCCATTTCCTCTCCTGTAAGATGGTGAGGACAACGCTTATCCATCTTTGTAACGTGTTTTCAGGTCTAGGGGTGAGAAAGGCTCTATAAATGCTAAATAGCGTTATAAAATACACAGGTCTTCATCTCTGGTGGTTCACATAGGACTAAACAACAGCATCTTACACTGAAGCTGTGATATAAGTACTGGAAAGAGACAGAAAAATATATCCTCAAGTTTTAGATCACTAAAGGGAGTATTGGTTGCAAAGGATCAGTATCACCAACAGGAAACTTGGAACTTGTGCCTAATAATCAATTTTGGTAAATCCTACTGAATGAGATGAGACTGGAAAATGCCAAATCGCTAACAGATTCAAAGCTTTTGTGAGGAATGAAGCACAGGCAGTGAAAGCTTCAATATCATACGTAGCGTATGAGAATTTTTCTACAGGCATAACTGTCTGGAGAAGTGTAATTTCATTAGGATTGATTATTATCTTGACAGAAGTTTCTTGCTGGTTTATAAAGAGACACAGATACTCAACTGCACTGCCAGTTGGTATCTCTGGTGCTGCAACAAGCAATGTTCCGTAATTCAGTTGACTGGTCCAGTACTCCAGTTGTCACCCCTGCAGTATCAGGCACTACTGTTCCTCTACCCCACCAGTTTTGCAGTCCCTCACATTTCAGCACCTTAGACAGCAGTCTGGTTAATCAAACTATCAGTGGCAACAGCATGTTTGACTCTACCTCTGATACCCATTTTTACTCCCTTGTTTCCTGCTACCATTGTTAAAGTTAGTATGGAAGTGACAGCAATGATGTTTGCAGTGGCATTTAAACGATTCCATAGAGCCATTGCTGTCAGACAGCCTTTGCTAGTAGAAGGATAAGCCAGCCACTGATTATATTGAGACAGGCACATCCGTAGTAATAGTAGAACCTCAGAGTTTCGAACACCAGAGTTACAACCTCACCGGTCAACCACACACCTCATTTGGAACCGGAAGTCTGCAATCAGGCAGCAGCAGAGCCAAAAACCCCCAAATACAGCACAGTGCTGTGTTAAAGGTAAACTACTAACAAACTGAAGGGAAAGCAGCATTTTTGTTTGCATAGTAAAGTTTCAAAGCTGTATTAAGTCACTGTTCAGTTGTAAACTTCTGAAAGAAGAACCAGAACATTTTGTTCAGAGTTACGAGCAACCTCCATTCCCAAAGTGTTCGTAACTCTGAGGTTCTGCTGTATAGTGTCAGTTTCCACAATGACCTAGGCTTACCCTGAGTAACTAAGGTGAGTTTTCCTAGATTTACTAAGCTGCTTTAATAGGACTCCTTGTGTAAACTAGACCTTGCATCTCTCCTCTATTGGAAACACCCTCCCTGAACTGGAATTTCCCTCTGAGTAGCCCACTGGCAAATCTTGAACAACCAGTCTCCATCTCCCAGTGGCAGGGGGTTCCGCTGTTTACACACCTGAGAAAGGCATTCTGGAACCTGCATTAACGGGCCAGGAGATGACACCCCCTCCAACTGAACCAGAACAAAGGAAGGGAAGAACTGAGACCAGCTGAGGGAGAAAAGCACAAGAGTAAAACTCAACGCATCGTTATCATCCCAAAGAGATGCTGACATTCTACAGACAAAAACCAGTGACAAACCACACGCAAATCAGACTGAACCAGCCAATGCCCACATTTTGTGGTAGATGGAAGGGGAAAAAATAACCATCCCCTGGCTCATTAGTGCCAGATACATTCTCATTCTGAATCTCAGACACCCATCTTCAGCACATCTCATTTCCTGGCACAGCCTCAGTTTTGCTCCAAGAACCTCTATTCTGCACTGTCCACGAGGGAAAAACCACAAAGAAGCAGAATGCCAGAACCGATATATCATCCTCTTTGCAACTCTCAAAACTGAAGTGTTTCTATTCAGACTTAGATGATGAGCATCAATATGGGTTTGCATCTTGCCTCTGTACTGCTTGCTTTTTTTTAAATAATAGCAGAAAAGCCTAATAGTTTATTTTAACTATGAATTATATTGCTATATTATAAAGGGTATTGTAACTTTCCATTAAGTTTGTTAGCAGGCAGAGATGTCAGCCTGCTGTCAAAATGTCTGTTTCTGAGTACAAGTCACTGCAGATTTTAGCGTAACACAGGGACTAAGGCAAATGGTCATCAGATTAGAGCCTTTGCAATCCTTGTGTAAGAGACTCCACATACTCCTAACCCTCTGACTGTTACTACGTATCGCATAGGCGCTATACACCGAGATTCAAGGCAGGTCCTCAGCGGGTGCAAACCAGTGGAGCTTTCCTGCCCTCAACGAGCTATGCCAGTTTCCACCAGCTAAAGTGGCCAATCCAAGTCCTAACATGCCCTGCCAGCCAGTTTCTCTCCCTCGTTCTCTGTCTCCAAATGAACGCAGGAGCCTGGTGCCTAGGCCACAAACGGCATGAATCCAAAATCCAAGCTCTGCAAACTCAAGTTTTCCCAGTGGGACGTAGGATTTTGTGGAATGAGCCGTGTAAATGCTTCTCTCCCGAGCCCTGTGGTTTCGGTGCAGTCTGTGGTGCCCAGTTGGGATAACAAGGCTTGATGGCCTCAGCTCAGTGCCCACTGACAGAGGACAGAAGCCCAATATGCAGACACGCTGCTCTGACCTGGGAACAGCTTGCGCCCAGAAGAGGATGAGGGTCCGAATGTCCTAGAGTAGAGCTCGTCTGCAGAGCAGGTGGAGGGAGCATGCGGAAGCTCCCTGAGTCACTCCTGGCCTGTAGATCAGCAAAGAAATTTGGTTTTCAGCCGCTGTTGTCCCCAAGGCCCCCAGCACCATGTGTGTTCAGGACTTCCTTGGGGTGGGGAGGTGAATAGAGTCCTCCCTCTCTCTCTCCCCCGCCCTCGGTCATCACATGCCTTCCTGTGTGATGGTGTAGTACTGCCCTGCCTAGAGGACGTTTGCTGCTGCAGATAAGGTCTGCTCTCAGGGGAAATTGTTTTAAGTGAAACAGACCCGACAGTGCTCTGTGCCTCACTGAGGTGCACTGCCTCGCCTGGTCACCACTAGCTCTGAGGAACTGCCCAACATTCTTAGCCAGAAACAAATGAGCCATTCCAGGCCTGGATGGTGCCAGGGCACTCTGGGGTCAGATGACAGCCAGTCCTAAGATGCCAGTGTGATACCAGACTTCATAGGATACCCAGAACGACACTGCCATGGGGTAGAGTTGACACATTTCTTCATTGGTATAAAGAGTCCTAAATTCTGAGAGAGGCTCATTTTCTGGTGGTACAAGGGGTATTCCTTACTGCAGAAGAGAGACATTACGCATTTCTGAGGACTCATCCATTCTCATCTTTGGGTTTTTGATGCTTGTGGCTTGCAAGTATTCAGAACAATGAAACAGACCACCTCTAATGGCTGCCTTGGAACTGGGCTGGGCTTGATCTGCACGGGTGGATGTGCAAAGCTGGCGTGAGGCTCTCCCCTTTCCACTCCCCTGTGGCTGGTACTTGGCCAGCCTCCCTGTACCGAATTAGGGCTGCTCCAACTTACGCTTGCTCCAAATGGCCCCAAGGGTCTGGAACTACAGCCAAGAATCCACAAGGCACATAGACCTAGTCAGACTCCTTCCCTCCAGAGCGGGAAGTGGCCAGAAGCTCTGTCTTACAATGGAGTGACCCTCCTGGGCTGGCTAAAGCCGCTTTACAGTCAGAGTCCATCAGCAATGCAGCACGGAGCAGCCAGATCAGCCAAAGAGCCCAGCCCTAAACCTCTTTGTTCTGTATTTCTGTTCAGTGCCTTCCTGCCCTGTCATCCCCACTGCTCATGGGCTCCCATCTGCAGTGCTCCAGAGCAGCACCCTTACAGTGACTAGATGCCATTCGGAGAATGACATCTGCTGCCCCCCCACCCCCAGTGCTTCCCAACAAGTCTTCATCTCTCTGAAGATCTGAACACCCTTTTCCGCTGAGTCGCCAGTGCTGCCTGGAGGGGACATGCTCTTTCCCTGGCTCAGCACCATTCAGACATGCACAGCCACCAGCCTATCACAGGCAACAAACATCCTTCACTCCCTTTTCCTCAGTTTCCAGTCTGCAAGCTCTTAGTCAAGGGGAATGCATGAGACGAGAAGTCCAACCACTCATTCCTGCCCCTGGGACTCTCATAAGAATCATTCACATTATTTCTTGCAAAGGAGAAGATCCCTGCAGGAAACTCATGAAAGAGCAAAAGGGGTGGGAGTAGGTTTGCCAGACCATGGAACGAGCAACGGTCCCAAGACCTGTGGGATTGCTCAGGGCATCTTCAGAGGATGAGTCCTTGGCTCAATTCCACTCTGGCTTCCCATCAACTCACCCCATTTTCACTGTCTCCTCTAGTAGCATGATTCCACTCCTGCCCAAACTGCACCCTGTGCTACTGCCTCCGGGTCAGTTCGCCATAATGGATCCTGGCTCCACAGGGAGACACTGATGATAATACCATCCTTAACTCCCACAAACATCCCTGAAGGAGGCTGATGCCACCAAAGTCTGCTCTTCTCCCAGCCACAGCCCCTTACCCAGCAGTGCACCCCTCCACACCACGAGAACTGAATTACAGAGAAGGGCTTTTTGGAGTTTGGGGAAATATTCCTATATAGGATTAGTTCCCCTCCCTCTGTCAGATTTGGGACTATTTTCCTGATGCTTCCTCTGGCCCACAGCGTTTAACAAAGATGCTCACACTATTACCTTCTTGCCTGAATGGATATTATCCAACAAGAGTGCTGCCTTCTCACTGTTTCTGTTCAAAGTCATCTTGCGGGCTTCCCCTTCATTTCAGACTCTCCGGATCCCTGCTAACAGCACAGTTACTGTGAGACACAGAGCAGGGCAGAGTTTCCACTGGCTTGTTACTGAAAATATCTCATTCCTTGGCTAACTACCAGTCCAGGATTCCACCAGGGAACTGCCATGACCGAGGTCAGCTCGTACCAGTGAACTTAGTGAGCTCTGATTCACTAACCCTGAACTATGAATCACTTTTGGTTGTTATTTGTACGTATCCACGGGCAGGATTTGATCCAGTGCTCACATTTCCTAGTTCTTCTGCTAGCCATATGCATGGTCCCTGCCAACCCGGGGCTCCCTAAATTTGAGGGGAAGGGGCGGAGATGCATCCGACAGCGTTGCCATAAAACTGATTTGTACCCGGAAACAGGCATGTTTTAAACTAATGGCTTTAACCTGTTCACTGTAAAAAGTGCCTTGGACTTAAATCTGAAGAGGTCAGTATCTATAAATATTTACTATGTGGGTGTGTAAGTAGGTAGATACCTACATATCTATACACACACACACACACATATATATACACACACACACCCACAAATATACCATCTATACGTATATATATAAAGGCTTCAGAACCCTCTGTCATATTGGTCTTTGCAGCTCTGTTCTTTCTTTCTGATCTTAAATATATTTGCTTAGAAAAAGGCCTTTTATCAACTAGGCCAAACTGCCCAGCAGTGTACAGTGTTACAATTCTCTCTCTCTCTTTAAATAACTTTTTATGAACAAGTTGGAGGTTTTTTCTCTTGTGTTTTGAAATAGCCAATGCTAGGTCTGGTGGCTTTGAATTCCATCACCACAGCCTCCGCCCAGTGGTGGGAGAGCAGTAGGATGTGTGGGAGAAGCAGGCTTCACTTCTCCGGGCTGCCCTGCTGGGGCATTCTGAAGGTGGGTCTTTTGGAAGTGAATCATTTGGAGACATTTCATTAGGATGGCTTATTATTTCCTGCAGAATATTTATTGAAGTGGCCTCCAAAATGTCTAGACCTTCCCAGGTCCCATACTGCCTGAGTCGGTGCTCACAGTCCTGTTGCCGCAGTGGAGCTGGGGACCTCTGAGACATTCCTGAATACCCTGCGAGAGAGACCATTTTGCATTGCTCCTGATCTGAGGCATAGACAGGTGCAGTGATTCACACAGAGAGTTTGTGGCCGAACTGGAACTTGAGCCTAGATCCCCTGAGTCCCGATGCCTTAACTGCAAGACCATCCTTCTTGTCTTCCGCAGTCTAGTGCTTCCCACCGGTAGAGCTGCAATGATATAGCAGTTATGTCTCCAAAATGCAAGTGGCATTAACCAGCTGTCCAACCCTCCTCTTGAGTCACAGCCATTAGCCCATTTGCAGAGCACAGACAGGAGTGGCCATTAATCTCCCATCAGTGAGCACGGCAACTCCCACCAGAGACAAGACCCCAACTTCCCAAGCAAGTCTGGAGCAGAAGCAGCAGCTTCCCCAGTTTAAGCCAGCATTTGTACACTTCACTGCAGACTTCCCTCCCCGGGGAAAGGGCTGCCACAAGCCTGGCCCTTGTCTGACTAAAGCCTGTGTCTTTTCTGAACGAGAGTCTGAGCAGGAGATAGCAAACACAGAACAAAGAGGCAGAAGAAGCAGCGCCGGGCTGCCCCAGAATCTGAACTAGAAAGGGTTCTTCTCCCTGCCTTCCACTGGAGTGCTCCAGTTCCAAGCTTTTTAATGCTTATTACAAACTGATGTAGACAAACCCACAGCTGCTAGATGCTTCCACTCAGAGGCCTCCTACCGCTGCAGTGGTACTTCATACTGTCTCTCCTCTCCTCTTAGGAATGACATCAGGGTCACATCCCCCCACAAAAATGTTATCATTTGAAGGGGCTGCTACCTTCCAGTGCTCCCTCAGGAATCTGTTTTGGGACTCAAAAGTTTCACCCTTTTTAAGGGACGAAGGGATCGGCCATGGCAACTTATTAATGTGAAACGCTGTTCCTCTGGCGCCCTGGCAAGGTACTTTGCACCTGAAAATGTAACTGTAGCTCAGAGCAGACAGGTCTCTCACACTCCGAGTGTACATTCAAATACAAACAAGACACTCAAGGAACCTAACTCTCACCCACTTACAGCAATGCAAGGGAGAACAGGATCAGGCTTGGTGTGTTTGAACTGTTAAGCAAATAGCCAGAGTCCTTCCCTACACACAAAGAAAGGAGTGAAAGGCTTTGAAACCAGATAGAGTCCAGATGGCACCAAGGTGACTCTGCAAAGAGAACGAACTGAGAAAAAGAAGGAGCCCTCCCTACCTGGCATGGGATACCAGAGCCAAAGTCCAGCAAATGGCTTAAAGGCCTTGTCCAAAAGCTGCTGAAGTCAATGTGAATCTTCCCACTTACTCAGGAACAGTGCCCAAGTGATCAGATGATCCAGCAGCAGCCCTAGTCACTCAGGGCAAGCAGCGGCCCGGTGGCTAAATCTCATACCCACATACACAATTCTCCAATCCACCCAGAAACATGCAGTCATGATGGGAATCTCTCATGCAGTAACCCAGATATTGATGCTTTGAGGAATCCTGGGACATGTGACGTCCTCCACTGACACGCTTATCATTTCAAAACTGGGGTTTGTGAGAACTCCACAGTTAATACCTGTCAAATGGGAAAATACCCTCAACAGGCTCTGCAGCACTTACTTAGAAGATTAAAACCATGTCACTTTGTTTCCAGTATTACAGGAGATTAAGGAGGCTGTTCCCTGGTGTGTTAATCCTGCTGCATTTTCCAATACCACTAGAAATTACACACACAGATTAGGCAAAATGTGCTTAATCTTTCTTTTCAGCAGGAAATCTGTATTTATGAACAGTTCTGGATCGAGGACTCTCCAAGGGGAAAGAGAGTAATGCCTGAAACCTAGATCTTCATTCTCTCTGCAACAATTCACCCACTGGCTTTCTGAACCTGGAAACAAGGACTCCATTGTTGTTTCAGCTTGGGACCAGACTGCTGGCATGTAAAATTAAAAAGGTGGTAAAGGAGTTTTTAAAGTAAGGGCTGGGGAAAGCTGACCGGTGCAGAGGAGCACACTCTTCGGACAGAGCCATCCTGTGTAAGAGGATTTCTTAAAGGGGATACTCTGTATCCTAGTAAGGAGGAGAGGACAGACATTGATAAAATACAGGTAGGAATTGAGGAGAACCAGTAAACAAAAAAAAAACCCTATTCAATTACATCACAGGAAGGCAGACAACTAAATATGGACAAACCTAAGTGATTGTTTATAAATGCTAGAAGTCTAAATACCAAGTGAGTGAACTTGAGTGCCTGGTATTAAATGAGGATATTGATACAACCAGCATCACAGAAACGTGGTGGAACAATGATACTCAAAGGGACACAGTATTACCAGGGCACAAAAGAGATAGGAATGACAGAATAGGTTGTGCTGGTGTGGGAGTGAAAGCAAGCATAGAGTCAAATATAACAATCTTAAATGAGCCGAACTGTGCCATTGAATCTATGGATAGAAATTCCATACACATACATGTTAAGCTGGATAGTTTTGCTGGTTGTATACAATCCAGGGGTTGTGCATTAACCACCCAGATGTAACATTTCTCCAGTCAGGTCCTGATTCCATTTAAGCGGATTTACTCCTTTCCCCAGAATGTGCATGTTACTCTCAGTAACCCTAATGGAAGTTCAGCATGTGCAGAGAGGAGATGGCAGGCTGCTAGTAAGGGTATGTCATCTCCCAGCACAGTTACTGGAATAAAAACAAGCTGTTTCCAGTTTAGACTAGTGGCCTGGCACTCAAAGAAAGCAGCATTTCTCAGCAGGATATGCTGTGAAATGTGCCAGTAAATTACATTTTTTTTCTAACTAAATGGGTATTTCTGAACTTCCTGCTGGTAGCAGCCACTAGGCTAAGACAATTATATCAGTTGTGATCCTGCCTGCATGGCAGCTCCATTGCACAAACTGCAAACACATCACCGTCCTTCTGAGATGCTAGTTCAAAAAGAATCAAAATAAAAAACGTAGGGCTTGACGCTCTGTTGTCTGGAACCTGAGCTCTCATTTACACCGGTGCAAAGTGCGGTTGGCCACCACCTTCCAGATGTATCTGTTTTACTCCCACTTTGCACAGCTGAGAACAACAGAGAATCAAAACCATGAAGTAACACACTGCCTGTAGCCAGAGACGCTACACTAGGGTGGTGTATAAAATGCAACACGCTATATAAAAGTACATGGGGCCAGTGTTAAGAATAAAAGTAATATCATATGTGAGCAAAATACAAGAGAACATTGTGGATGGATTCACTCAAAAACCATCCTGGGTAAATAAAAACCAAGCCTCAGTGTAACACCGATGCAGGGTTTCACATCCCAGCCATTGAGAAATGCAGATGAGGTTGATAAATCTTTTCCTCCAGTTGGATTTTTGCAAAGATCTGTACTATTCTTAATAGTGCTGTTCTAAGAGGCCCCCCTATCATAACCTTAGTCCCAGATTTGGACCTTAGCGTCCAAAATATGGGGGTTAGCATGAAAACCTCCAAGCTTAGTTACCAGCTTGGACCTGGTACTTGCTGCCACCACCCAAAAAATTAGAGTGTTTTGGGGCACTCTGGTCCCCCTGAAAAACCTTCCCTGGGGACCCCAAGACCCAAATCCCTTGAGTCTCACAACAAAGGGAAATAATCCTTTTCCCCTTCCCCCCTCCAGGTGCTCCTGGAGAGATACACAGACACAAGCTCTGTGAAACTACACAGAGACTCCCCCCTCTCTGTTCCCAATCCTGGAAACAAAAAGTACTTTCCTATTCCCCCCAGAGGGAATGCAAAATCAGGCTAGCAATCCAACACACAGATCTCCCCGATTTCTTCCTCCCACCAATTCCCTGGTGAGTACAGACTCAATTTCCCTGAAGTAAAGAAAACTTCAACAGGTCTTAAAAGAAAGCTTTATATAAAAAGAAAGAAAAATACATACAAATGTGCTCTCTGTATTAAGATGATACAACACAGGGTCAATTGCTTAAAAGAATATTGAATAAACAGCCTTATTCAAAAAGAAGACAAATCAAAGCACTCCAGCACTTATATTCATGCAAATACCAAAGAAAAGAAAACCATAGAACTTACTATCTGATCTCTTTGTCCTTACACTTAGAAACAGAAAATTAGAAAGTAGAACTACTTCTCCAAAGCTCAGAGAAAGCAGGCAGACTCACAAAAGACTTAGACACTCAATTCCCTCCACCCAAAGTTGAAAAAATCCGGTTTCCTGATTGGTCCTCTGGTCAGGTGCTTCAGGTGAAAGAGACATTAACCCTTAGCTATCTGTTTATGACACCCCCACAAAGCATAAGAAAATGATGAGACCCGTGGGAAAGAACAAAAGTTTGTTCATGCTAAAGATATTCTCCAATTCGGAATCTAATTCAGTCAGCATACTCCCATCTCGCACTTCGGAAGCAGACGGCTTGCTTCTGACTGCACCAAAGAACTGCTCTGCAAAGACAGGAGGCTCCAACTCCGCACCAAGCTGGGCCCGATCCGCCTATCACACAGGCCTTTTAGTCCAGGCTGCAGGGAGCTGTGTCTGAACCAGTGGTTTCTGCCTAACTGCGGTGCCAGGATCGCCCACCTGAGAAGTGCTCCCTGTTCTCCCATATGGAGGTGGGTAACTGTAACATTGGCTGCCTCACAGTACCGGCAACTTGAAACTGTTGGGCCAGATGAACTCCCTCAAGCTTTGATGGGTTGGCTCCAAACTGCTCCTGGGTTTCAGTTTTGCAAAATCAAAGCCCATCTGAAGACATCTTGCAAAAAAACGCCCCCCCCTTCCCCTAATTTTCATTCTCTCTCTCTCATAGTCACACTGATCGGTCGTTTTGACAATTCTTATCTCACTTCTAATTCTATATTAATTGTAAAAACCCTCCTTAGAAAACATCCCTTTGTTGTTACATCTCTTGGAACGGCAGGATAGGGTGGCAAGCGGAGACCTTCCTTGTAACAACACAATGCTTCAGGAAAGCTAAACGCAAGCTCATCAAACTGCACACACTGTAACAACTTTCCTTTTTAAAACTCCCAGCGCTCACCCCTCCTACGAGCTATTCCTCTGGCTAGATATGGCCCCATTACTGGAGTCCCTGAGCATCTCACAGTCTTGAAAGCCCGAGGCTAGTGCCCTGAACACTGCACCCACCGGCAGAGAGTGCATGTGAGCAAAGGCAGTTGTTTATTAATCAGTCCGCAGGCGCAGGATATAAAGTATAACCCATCTTGCTATGGCGGAGATGCTGTTCTTGTGCTAAGGTCTCCTTTCCGGTACAGAGATAAAGTGTCTGTCTGTCACTTTTGGGGGTTACCTGAGGTGTTTGGGGAGAATTACTACTCCCTACTCACAGCAGGAGGGAGCCCTAATGGGCACCAACTTGCTGCCTCCAGGGAAGCAGGGCACCCAGGTCCCTGGTTTCCTCTCAGTTCGACACTCTCCTTAGCACGAGGCACTTTGGCAGGTTTAGAGTAAAGCCAACCTGCCGTTGGTTTAGCAGAGCTCGAGGGAAAGAGTCCAACACAAGCCAACCTCAGGATCTGGAAACGTAAGGCCACAGATAAAAGAAAAACGTAAGACGCAGTTTATAGCCTGGCCTTAGTAACCAGCGACTTTCCTGTCTCATTCGGTATTTCTCACCCAATTAAGTTCTAAACAGTGCTTGCCCAGTCTAGAAAGCTGGGATTCACCGTTGATGAGACAACCCCCATTGGCAGAATCACTCTTCCTCTTTCTTCTTCTCTTGTCCCATGACCCAGGACTCCCCATTCAGAGACTTTCCTTGGGGTTCTTTTGTCTTTGCAAATGCCAAAGCCTGCATCTGGCCAAGACAGTAAACACCAACTAGCTCAGTCGATGGTGATTCACGGTTCTCAAGTAGATTGGGTCAGCTCTCCAGCTCCCCCTCCTTAGGTGCCAGGTTCACACCCAACCGATTTGAAACACCACTGCTTCCCGTACAAACCTCTCTCAATAACCATGATAATCAGCCAGTTCTTAGCTGTTGGCAGAAATCCCACATGACCCCCTCGGTGAAACATTTAGAAGGTGTTACTAGGCTAACTTTAAAGAATTAAGGAAATTAGTTATGGAAGTGGATTGGACTGAAGAACTTGTGGATCTAAATGCACAGGAGGCCTGGAATTACTTTAAGTCGCAACTGCAGAAACTATCAGAAGCCTGCATCCCAAGAAAGGGGAAAAAAGCCATAGCAGGAGTTGTAGACCAAGCTGGATGAGCAAGTATCTCAGAGAGGTGATTAAGAAAAAGCAGAAAGCCTACAAGAAGTGGAAGAAGGGTGGGATTAGCAAGGAAAGCTATCTTAATGAGGTCAGAACATGTAGGGATAAAGTGAGAAAGGCTAAAAGCCATGTAGAGTTGGACCTTGCAAAGAGAATTAAAACCAATAGTAAAAGGTTCTATAGCCATATAAATAAGAAGAAAACAAAGAAAGAAGAAGTGGGACCGCTAAACACTGAGGATGGAAAGGAGGTTAAGGATAACCTAGGCATGGCCCAATATCTAAATAAGTACTTTGCCTCAGTCTTTAATAAGGCTAATGAGGAGCTTAGGGGTAATGGAAGGATGACAAACGGGAATGAGGATATGGAGGTGGATATTACCACATCTGAGGCAGAAGCCAAACTTGAACAGCTTAATGGGACAAAATCGGAGGGCCCAGATAATCTTCATCTAAGAATATTAAAGGAACTGGCACATGAAATTGCAAGCCCGTTAGCGAGAATTTTTAATGAATCGGTAAACTCAGGGGTTGTACCGTACGACTGGAGAATTGCTAACATAATTCCTATCTTTAAGAAAGGGAAAAAAAAGTGATCTGAGTAACTATAGGCCTGTTAGTTTGACATCTGTAGTATGTAAGGTCTTGGAAAAAAATTTGAAGGAGAAAGTAGTTAAGGACATTGAGGTCAATGGTAATTGGGACAAGTTACAACATGGCTTTACTAAAGGTAGATCGTGCCAAACCAACCTGATCTCCTTCTTTGAGAAGGTGACAGATTATTTAGACAAAGGAAATGCAGTAGATCTAATTTACCTCGATTTCAGTAGGCATTTGACACAGTTCCACATGGGGGATTATTAGTTAAATTGGAAAAGATGGGGATCAATATGAAAATTGAAAGGTGGGTAAGGAACTGGTTAAAGGAGAGACTCCAACGGGTTGTACTGAAGGGTGAACAGTCAGGCTGGAAGGAGGTTACTAGTGCAGTTCCTCAAGGATCAGTTTTGGGACCAATCTTATTTAACCTTTTTATTACTGACCTTGGCACAAAAAGCGGGAATGTGCTAATAAAGTTTACGGATGACACAAAGCTGGCGGGTATTGCTAACACGGAGAAGGTCCAGGATATCATACAGGAAGATCTGGATGACCTTGTGAACTGGAGTAATAGTAACAGGATGAAATTTAATAGTGAAAAATGCAAGGTTATGCACTTAGGGATTAATAATAAGAAATTTAGATATACATTGGGGACACATCACTTGGAAGCAACAGAGGAGGAGAGGGACCTTGGAGTATTGGTTGATCACAGGATGACTATAAGCCGCCAATGTGATATGGCCGTTAAAAAAGCTAATGCAGTTTTGGGATGCATCAGGCGAGGTATTTCCAGCAAAGATAAGGAGGTGTTAGTACCATTATATAAGGCACTGGTGAGACCTCATCTGGAGTACTGTGTGCAGTTCTGGTCTCCCATGTTTAAGAAGGATGAATTCAAACTGGAACAGGTTCAGAGTCGGGCTACTCGGATGATCCGAGGAATGGAAAACCTGCCTTATGAAAGGAGACTCAAAGAGCTTGGCTTGTTTAGTCTAGCCAAAAGAAGGTTGAGGGGGGATATGCTTGCTCTTTATAAATATATCAGAGGGATTAATACTAGGGAGGGAGAGGAATTATTTAAGCTTAGTACCAATGTAGACACAAGAACAAATGGGTATAAACTGGACACTAGGAAGTTTAGACCTGAAATTAGACGAAGGTTTCTAACCATTAGAGGAGTGAAGTTCTGGAACAGCCTTCCAAGGGGAGTAGTGGAGGCAAAAGACATATCTGGCTTTAAGACTAAGCTTGATAAGTTTATGGAAGGGATGGTCTGATGGGATAGCTTAATTTTGGCAATTGATCTTTGATTATCAGCAGATAAGTATGCCCAGTGGTCTGTGATGGGATATTGGATGGGATGGGATCTGAGTTACTGCAGAGAATTCTTTCCTGAGTGCTGACTGGTGAATCTTGCCCACATGCTCAGGGTTTAGCTGATTGCCATATTTGGAGTCGGGAAGGAATTTTCCTCCGGGGCAGATTGGCAGAGGCCCTGGAGGTTTTTTGCCTTCCTCTGCAGCGTGGGGCATGGGTCACTTGCTGGTGGATTCTCTGCAGCTTGAGGTCTTCAAACCACAATTTGAAGACTTCAATAACTCGGACATAGGTTAGGGGTTTGTTATAGAAGTGGATGGGTAGGGTTCTGTGGCCTGCTTTGTGCAGGAGATCAGACTAGATGATCATATTGGTCCCTTCTGACCCTAAAGTCTATGAGGTGGTTGGACACAGGGGTGACAGACCGGCCAGAACACATCTGTGTTCCAGCACCTTGCTGTATCTGGGAAACCTTTTGTAAAGAAGTGCAGAGGGATTATAGTATCGACCAGGCATGCAGGCCCCGTTTGCTACGCTGGCGAGTGACTCAGCCGCAGCTTCTCAGGGATTCTTAGGTAGTGCCGTGACTAATGCAGTTATTTTCGGATCCCCCACCTTGCTGGCAATGGAATGGGTGCATGATGCATCTCTGCACCCACCAAGAACAGAGACACTCCTCCCGCTACTGAAGAGAAATAGAAGATCACACTGAATATTGCTGAGGGTGGAGGATGAGCAGAAAGTTCTCCATGGATTGCAGTGTAAGCAGAAGTAACCACCTGACTTCAGTGAACCTAGTCCCATAATGCATCAGTACCCCTGACACCGAACGATCACTGGGAGACAGTCAGGTAACATCCAGGGGCACAGTAAGGCAAATGAATAGGCTTGTGCCGATTACAGTTACACTGGAGTAAATTGGAATGATTCAGCTGGATTCTCTCCAGATTTACGTCAGCATTGACAGAGCAGAACATGGCCCTTGGATTTGAAAGAAATCACATTTTTGTGTCATTCACTAAGCTCCTTTCAATGTGCCCTTCAGAGCCGCTCTTCTTGGGAGCGCAGACCCCTGCTTCTCCCCTCGTGCTCTGCTCCAGAGCAGGGCTCTCTGCCTTCTCCAGCCTGCCACCACAAACTACAACAGAAAGAAGTTTCAGGACCCCTCTGAGCAAAAAAACTGGAGAGCTGGCCATGCTTCCAGGTTGAGAACCCGCGCTCCAGAGAACGGAGGGGGAAGAGTAGGGCTGGATGGGGAGAGGAGCATGAAGAGAAAAAGGCAACTCAGATGCAAGTCCCCTGGGATCTGCCCAATTCCCAGAGTCACCATTTCTAAGGCTACGTCTACACTTAAAACACGACAGCAGCGCTGCTGTAGCGCTTTGGTGCAGACTCCCTATCCCAATGGGAGGACCTGTCCCATCGGTGTGGGTAATCCACCTCCCCAAGAGACAGCAGCTAGGCTGACGGAAGAATTCTTCCATTGACCTAGTGCTGTCTACACCCGGGTTAAGTCGGTGTAGTTATCTCTCTCACACTCCGAGAGACGTGCCTATTCCAATGTAAGTTCATGGTGTAGACCAGGCCTAAAAGAGAGATTCCCTTTGGCGAGGGGGATAAAAGAAATCTGCTCTGGGCAACTGGGTCAATCTCTTCCAGAAAACAGATCAGATTAGATCAGACCAGATAGACAGAATGGTGGATAACAACAAGCAGTAGGCAGCAAAATTACCTCTCCTCATGTGTCCCAACAAACCCACTTCCACACAGGTGTCCTTAATCCTGCAATGTTCCATTTGCCAGCTCTGAACCCTGTCTCCCCTAGACACACACCAAGCTACCCCACAGCCATTGGAGGACACGGCTTGCTCTGAAGCTGACACTGGATGTTGATCAGGAGCAACAGGCTTTGTACTCATTAAAGAGAAATCAGTTAAGCTGCTAGATATTCAGTCACCTGGTGCCTCTGACTGGTTTTTCTTGTCCTTCTCTTTTCCCTTAATGTGCCACTGCTGCCCCAGGGAAGTCATGAAAGAGATTATACAAATTTCTCTCTCTCTTTCTCTCTCTCTTATATTAAAAAATGCTGTATGCAAAGAAATCTGCTCGGGCCATCCACTTGCACTACATACCTAGTCTCTGAGATTTGCAAACAGCTATCTTTCTATCCATTTATCATCTCTCTCTCTCCGCATCCCTGCCTCTCCATCTGCACAGATCACTAGCTGATCCACGCCTCGGCTCCTTCTGTTGGCTCGTGCTGCATAAAATGATCATCTGTAGTGAATAAAGAATCTGTAGTGAATAAGGGGTCCTGAGGAAGGTGTAATAGGCTCCCGTGGGATGCAGAAATTACTCCGTTATGTGAGGAAGCCCTTTCAGAGGCCCAGATGCACTAGTGTTCCACTTGCTAGACAAACGCATTACACCATCTCTCGGCTCTCAAGAGCTACATAAATATGAACAAGCTGAAAGAAGAGGGCCACCTATCTTCTGGCCTTTCAAGGAGGTTCCTGAAGTTTCTTGAGGAATATGATGGGGCAGGTGGGGGGAATCCACTCAGTGAGCTTCAAGGTCATATCAGGCAAATACTGTGGCTAGTCTGGGTAAATTCAGACCTGGGCGTCTTCCCTGCTGGCAGAAGTCGATTTAAATGAGGATGGCTGCTAGGCTCCTGGCAGATGGCTCAGAACAAGAGGGAAGGGCAGTGAGCTGCATTCCCCCAGGGTAGCTGCACTGCAGAGTCGCACTCAGCCCTGAGGATGACTCGGGGGCCAGTGGTGTAGCTATCTGTAAGCGATGCCAGCGTGGCAAAGGTCAGACAGATCCTGCCCCAAAGAGCTGACAGTCCAGAAAGTGCACAGATAAGACAGTCACACCAGGAATCGGAGGAGGGAGTTTTAGTTTGGTTTGTTATTATCTCACTTCCTTGTGGGCATGATAGCAGACATGTATCCTTAGGTGGGACCTGAATAAGGCTCATCAGCCTGGACCTGGGCCTGTGTCCCAGCCATAAAGGGTGGCCTGGAGAAAGGAGATATGGGGCGCTGCTGGCAAAACAAAGAGAGTCACACTGAGAAAGATTCAGGTTTGGCCAGAAGCAGCCTCGCTCCAGGGCTCACTTTGAACTCTTCCTTTTCAGACTCTCTAAATGCAGAGTACAGGGCTCTTCCTCCAACAAATCGTACTGCACACGATGGGAGGGGAGCCTGAGAGAGCGGTTACGGCTCAGGAACAAATACACAACAGAATATTAAACTGACATTGGGAAGCTGAATGAAGTCTGGGATTAGGAAGGGTCATTAGTTTAACTGATTCACTCTCTGGGAACTGCTGTGTCAGGCACAGTAATCCGGAGGGGCGACACTGACCCACTTTTCACTGCCGATCCCCCTCAATAACCAGTGCTGCCGGAGAAACAGCATGGCCACCCTGCCCACAGAACAACAACGCCTCCCTAGGGAACCCCACTCAACATCCCATCTCATGCACATGCACCCAGGCCATTGCCCAGCAGGCCTGGATATTACAAGGAGGAGTCTGTGATGCTGGCAGGCCTGGTGCAAGCCATGCCAAGCTCCCCACGTCTCCACTGGACACTGACAAATACACAGTCTGACTCACCTGCGTGTTAGCAGTGTTAAAACAGGCTTTAGAATTAATACAATGTGTTTTGCATTTAGACTTTATTGAACGCTTGTGAGCTGCTGCCTGCATTAATCTCATGTATAACGTCTAGTCCACACTGCACAGTAAGATTTGAACATTTGCATCATAAGCCTTTGCAACTGTAAATCACCAGACGAGAGAAACATTAACCAGCGTGAAATGCTGGTCTCCAGCAGGTCTCATTATCCTGCCTGACCAAGAAGGCCTATCAATGCCAGATGGACCAGAGTGGAGCATTAAAAGAGACCAAAGACTGATGGTTACCTTTCCTCTTCCCCTATGAAGATGAGACCTGCAAGTGAATTCCTCCATCAGCTGAGTTTGCAACTCGAAGCGGAAGATAGAGGGGAAGGAAAAAAGCCCCTAACAAGGAGGAACTGGATCTTTATGTGCTTGGACTCGGGAGCAAGGATTACTAGGCATAAGCAACAGCTCTCCCATGCCAGGCCTGGACTAGCCCTAAAGGACACACAGAGCTTGCTGCTTAGAGAAGCTTCTATTACTTTTTGAAGCTTAACACTGGAACTCACTTGTGTACATCTACGTTTACCTGCTTTAACCTCGTAAAGAAATCTCGTTTCCTTTTCTTATATAACAAATCATTCGCTAGATTATTGTAGGGTTGGCTCCAAGTGCTGTCTTTGGTGGGAGATCTAAAGTGCAACAGACCTTGGGCAAGTGACTGGTCTTTGAGGCCTGGGAGCAACTTGAATGTTACTGTGATACTTGGTATAAGGGGCCATCTATCACAAAGGAAGGTGGCGTCACAGAGCAGAGGACCTGAGGGGATGGCCTGTGACTCCATATTGAGGATGTTATGGTGCCTGGGAAGTTTACGCTTGATGATTTGCTGATGAAATCTAAGTACAGAGCTCCCAGGCAATTTTGGGTTTGTGCCCTGGCTCTTACCAGTTTGCCCTGACGTTGGTGCTTACACTGTTGAGCGACAGCCTGGCAGAGCTCAGCTGGGACAGAATATTCTGGAACAACATGCAAACCTCTTTCCTGTGCCATGGAAAGCAGCAGCACTAAATAGTCCAATATCCACCTGGCCCAGATGAGCAGAAGTCTTCTTAGCCCTAAGAACACCAAGACAGTACAGCTACTGCCATCACAGAGCCTCCATGTTACCCCCGAATGAGACCCGTACTGGACCTGTGCCAGGAGCCCACGGCCCACAGGCAGTGCGTGGCTAGGGCTACAGAGGACTCAGCCTCCCTGTCTATTTTCTGAGCCACTCTGCTGTCCACGTGGATGCCCAGCTCTGCAGGCAACGCCCATGTCCAGCAGGGCCAGGGCCAGGAAGGGAGTGGGGTGTAGCAGGGGGAGGGCCCCACCTGCACACAGGCATGCACGCCAAGTGCCACTCGGATTCGGCCGAGCAAGAGGCCGGAGCAGGGAGCAGGACCCAGGCCCACAGGTCAGGAGTGGACGCTATGGGGTGAGCATGGGGTTGGCTCAGCCCCCCAATGAATATTTTCACCAGCAGCCTATGCTGAGGCCCACACCTAACTTCCATAAAAAATGGAGCACCCTCCTCTTCAAAACTGAAGGGCAGCCCAGTGTGACCAATGCCCCTCACATAACGGGGCCTGGGAGCGTGGTTCTCAATGGCACACTGCAGGTTAGGACAGGCCAACTAGATACTACGATTGGCAGCCTATAAATGCTACAGACTAAATTCAATTAGGCATCCCTGTGTTTCTTGGTTCAAGATAAGGGCAGCCCTGGCCTGCACTGCAGAACACCCCAGGTTGGATCTGGCTATGCCTGCACCTTACCCAGAGTTATACGTCAAGGGATGGTCAGCCAGGGAGACTGAGAATCAAAATGTTCCGATGCCCCTTTGTAATAAGACGTGCTGCCTTGCGGAATAGCCCTAAGGATACTAACACTTTCCACTGCTACAGCTGATGTGGGAGCTCCCGGATTTTGGCTCCTGAAATTGACCCCCCACAGGGGCAGCTCCAGGCCCCAGCATGCCAAGCGTGTGCTTGGGGCGGCAAGCCGCGGGGGGCACTCTGCCGGTGCCGCGATGGCGGCAGGCAGGCTGCCTTTGGTGGCGTACCTGCGAGAGGTTCGCGGAAGTTGCGGAACCAGCAGACCTTCCGCAGGCAAGCCGCCGAAGGCAGCCTGCCTGCCGTGCTTGGGGCGGCAAAATGCCTAGAGCCGCCTCTGATCCCCTGGCAGCATCCGCACCTGCTTTGCAATGGCGCAACTTTAATAGACTAAAGGCAGTCTGTGCAAATGTGAGAATGTCATCAGACTGCTGGACCAGGCAAGTGTGTCACCAACAGCTGGACAGACGTGGTCACTCTCCCCAGAGCCTGGCTTCCCCCTCTCTCTACATCCGGAGCTCGCAAGATGAGTAATCGTTGCTGACACTTCTCTGGAGAACAGCCACGGCAGCTGCCTCAGCTTGATCAAAGCTCAGATTCAATCATTCATTCAGCAGCAAGAAACCCTGAAAGGAGCAGCTTGTGCAATGCCCTAGATAACACACCTAGTTGCTGGGACCCACCAGAAAGCGGAGAAACCCACCCCACTCTAGACATTAGCAAGGGACAAGGAGGTGGAGGTGAGCTGCCTTCCCGCTACATTTTAGGAATGAAAGCCCTCTCCTCTCCAGTGTGGAGACAGCAGTTCTAACAAAGCAAGAGAAACCCTACTGACAGACTCAGGATGACACAGCGTTCTTCATGCACAGGACAAGCAGACCGGGCGGTACATTGCTGTATGCAACCTACTTCCTAGTGCATGTGCACAAGTCAGTTTACACGCTGTCTGGTTAATGGTCCATACCAGCTCATTCACACGCCATTTCACTAGTGTCTTGTGCTAATGTAATGGACACTTACCAGGGACACTTTGCTCGGCGGGATTGTTAATTGTCCCTTGCTCATGTTAGAACAAACGCACTGTCTTAAGCACACTCTGCCGGACATCTGTTCGCTCACACGTTGTGATACCATCACAGTGCTTTTAGCAACAATAAATACTGAAAAAACTGTGAAGGGGAACTGAAGGCACATGAGATGTGGAGACTTTCCAGTCAAGGTCACTGGTTTGAATGGGCCCCAGGTGAAGACAATGCTGTCTGTTATGGGGGCCATGTGAAATGAAGGAGTGACATCAGTCTAGTTTTTAGTGCTATGTGACAAAACCCCTTACTGCTTACTGGGAACCTCTGCGAGGAGGCCAAAACTGATCCTGTCTTGAGCGGATCAACCCAGTGCAAAAACAGTGCATGGGCATGGGAGACGTCTGCACCTATTCCATGGATAACGAGGAGATGACTACAGGGCTATTCATCCAGCCCCATCCACCCCAGGAATCCATTCATCTTAAATAAAAACGTGGGCTGTTGGGTTCGGGCAGCAAAAAGCAAGTCAACTACAAATCAAAGCCACCAGCCCTTTTCTGCCTGGTGAGAACAGGCTGAGGTCAGGAGCAGAGAACGGACGGTCAAGTGTCCTTGAAAGCCCTTTAAAATGAAGCTCTGTGGGAATGGCAGCCGTATCCTAGAACTGTCCTTAGGACAGAAAGTTGGATGGGAGAGCTGTGCTGCAATTTGTTTTATTTCAAGAGAGAAAAGCAGTGCACTGCAATCAGAGGCAAGCTGCAGGTTCCAGAATCTCCTTGCCTCGCTGCTTCTGAGCAAATGCTGCCATCGTGTGGCCTCTGGAGAGCTCTAGGCAACCTTTTAGGAGAGAAAACCATTTGGAACCAGCTCTCCATCTCCCAGGGGGAAGGACCAAGAAGAATAAGAAGCACTTGGCAGAGCTACAGCAAACCAGCCCTGGATCCCCCACCCTCACAGAGCCAAGAGCTGATTAGCCCCACGTCCCCCTCGGCCAGATGCACTTGCTGAATCTCAGCAGATAATACAGAGCATGAAATGAAAGCACATTGTCGTCCTCTGCTGGAACCATGTCCACCAGTTAGCATGGGCACCGTAGTCCCTGACTCAATGAATACACCGTGTCCACATTCTTCTGTACTCCGACCCATGAATCAGTTATTAGACGCTGGCCCCAGGCAAGCGACTTATCTCCAGTATGAACTCACTCGCCCAGCCCGTTCCCAAACAACAATGGGTCTTTGTCGTTACAACTCAGGACGCAGACAGGATATTAAGGTTTCTTTTAAAATTAAATCGATAAAACTGCAGTTATTAAAGATGTGACTTTGGCGCCTTGCAATCTGCAGAGCATCGAGCCGCGTTCCTATTGAAGGGAGTTTGGAATCCAGCTGATTTTCCATCACCAAGGAGACCTAAAGATGAGCTCCCATTGATTAGCTGGTTTCAGAGTAGCAGCCGTGTTAGTCTGTATCCGCAAAAAGAACAGGAGTACTTGTGGCACCTTAGAGACTAACAAATTTATTTCAGCATAAGCTTTCGTGGGCTACAGCTCACTTCTTCGGCTGCATAGAATGGAACACACAGACAGGAGATATTTATACATACAGAGAACATGAAAAGATGGAAGTATACATACCAACAGGAAGAGTCTAATCAATTGAGATGAGCTATTGTCAGCAGGAGAAAAAAAACTTTTGAAGTGATAATTAAGATGACCCATAGAAGATGTGAGGAAAACTTAACATAGGGAAATAGATTCAATTAGTGTAATGGCCCAACCATTCCCAGTCTCTGTTTAAGCCTGAGTTAATTGTATCTAATTTGCATATTAATTTGAGTTCAGCAGACTCTCTTTGGAGTCTGTTTTTGAAGTCTTGTTGTTGCAAAATTGCCACCTTCAAGGCTGTCACTGAGTGGTTAGAGAGGTTGAAGTATTCTCCCACTGGTTTTTGAATGTTATGATTCCTGATGTCAGATTTGTGTCCATTTATTCTTTTGTGTAGAGACTGTCTGGTTTGGCCAATGTACATGGCAGAGAGGCATTGCTGGCACATGATGGCATATATCACGTTGGTAGATGTGCAGGTGAACGAGCCCCTGATGGCGTGGCTGATGTGATTAGGTCCTATGATGGTGTCACTTGAATAGATATGTGGACAGAGCTGGCATCGGGCTTTGTTGCAAGGATAGGTTCCTGGGTTAGTGTGTTTGTTGTGTGGTGTGCAGTTGCTGGTGAGTATTTGCTTCAGGTTGGGAGGCTGTCTATAAGTGAGGACTGGCCTGTCTCCCAAGATCTGTGAGAGTAAGGGATCATCTTTAAGGATAGGTTGTAGATCTTTGATGATGCGCTGGAGAGGTTTTAGTTGAGGGCTGTAGGTGATGGCTAGTGGTGTTCTGTTATTTTCTTTGTTGAGCCTGTCCTGTAGTAGGTGGCTTCTGGGTACTCTTCTGGCTCTGTCAGTCTGTTTTTTCACTTCAGCAGGTGGGTATTGTAGTTTTAAGAATGCTTGATAGAAATCTTGTAGGTGTTTATCTCTGTCTGAGGGATTGGAGCAAATACGGTTGTAGCTTAGAGTTTGGCTGTAGACACTGGATCATGTGGTGTGTCCTGGACGGAAGCTGGAGGCATGTAGGTAAGTATAGCGGTCAGTGGGTTTCCAGTATAGGATGGTGTTTATGTGACCATCACTTATTAGCACAGTAGTGTCTAGGAAATGGACCGCTTGTCTGGATTGGTCTAGGCTGAGGTTGATGGTGGGATGGAAATTGTTAAAATCACGGTGGAATTCCTCAGGGCTTCTTTTCCATGAGTCCAGCTGATGAAGATGTCATCAGTGTAGGGCAAGTAGAGTAGAGGCTTGATTCTTCCCTGCCCTGCACCTCGTGGAGTGATTTACACGAGTGCAAAGTGGGTGTGATGTGCTCCATCCACCCCTCCGCCCTGGTCAGAAGGGGAGCAGAACAAGGAGCAATAGTCTCAAGTTGCAGTGGGGGAGGTCTAGGTTGGATATTAGGAAATACTGTTTCACTAGGAGGGTGATGAAGCACGGGAATGGGTTCCCTAGGGAGGTGGTGGGATCTTCTTCCTTAGAGGTTTTTAAGGCCCAGCTTGACAAGACCCTGGCTGGGATGATTTAGTTGGGGTTGGTCCTGCTTTGAGCAGGGGGTTGGACTAGACCTCCTGAGGTCCCTTCCAACCCTGATATTCTATGATTCTATGATTTTGCCCCTCACTTGCCAGCATTGCCAATTCTTGTAATTTTATCATGAGTCTCATGATGCTTGGTGTCTGTCTCAGATCCCCACCCCCCCAGTCACATGAGAACCTTTGCTTTCATTTTTTATGCCAAGGAAGAGAATCAGCTACATTGGATCTAAAGCACAAGGTCCCGATCCTGCAAAGACCAATGCACCTGCTTAGCTTTACTACTGTACAGGGTCCCAGATGAAATCAGTGGAACTACTCCTGTTAGCAAAGTTAATACACATGGAGGTCTTTGCAGCACTGGGGCATCAATGTGTACTTATGAGTTACAAAGTCTAAAAAATTATGGGTTCATTACATTTACATTTCTATATCACTGGTTTTGTTACAGTCAGACCAAGGACACATTTATGACTTGCCCAGAAGGGGCTGACTGCAATATACCAGGAATCACCAAGCAGAGCTCCTACCGATAGTCAAATAAGTTCTGTTAAACTGAATGAAAATGCTGTTGGAGCTTAGGAAAATGCTCACTGTTAGCTGTAATGCAATTCTTTTTCGAAGCTACCAGTAAAGTCTGCTTAGTGCCTTAAGCCCCAGTCCTGCAGTAAGCTCCACGCAGAGGATTCCTGAGCAATCCCAGTGCGGGTCCAGCCACACATAATGCAGAACTGCAGCTTTACCTTCTCTGTCTGAATTACTTGTCAGGTGCAACTACTGCCTACCAGTTATACCCATGCAAACCAACAAAAAATGACATAGTGTCAAAAACATTACACTGACCACCTTACCCTTCAGGTGGAAAAAACATTCCTTACACCATTACACTTTGTGCCACTCATACTGTATTCAAAGTAGTTGCTGTCTAGATATTTTGCTCTCCTTGCCAGATGGTAAATTACATACAACTATTTACAGGAAAAAAAAACGCAACAGACACGAACAGTCTGTTCTATGCCACTGGTTTTCATACTAATACAATTAAGAGGGGTTTCACCTTATGAGATGGAGAATCCGCAGTATTTAAGGGATTAAGCTGTTTTTTAATCAGGATGGATGAGTCCGCCTCCATGTTCCTGGAAAGTGACGTGGGGAAAAAACGATGAGGTGATTAGTTTTTGTTTTGTTTTTTTCAAATAGAAATTTTATTAAGAACTGAAAGCAGCAGCAGCAGCAGCTCTTTGCTCAACGCAGAGGGGGAACCATAGAAATTAGAGCTAGTCCATTAGCACCTTCCCGTAGAATTCTTTGTTGTCACTAACCTAGGGCGCGAGCAGCCTTTACTCTTACTGAAGCTGACGGCATTCTGCACTTTGCAGACTACTAACAATGCTGGCAATGCAATGCAAGGTCAGAGGGCCCTTGAATCCAAAACGAGCAACTCGACCAGCTGATTAAAGGAAGAATCCTCGTTAGCTGCCAGCACTTACTACCTTTGCCCTTTCCAGACTGACCATTACACATCCCTTCCTGTAGAGATGTTGAAGTGGGGTCCCCTCTTCCCTTCTGTAGCAGGTGTCTGGCTAGAAGTTAAAGGCAGTTGAGTATCCACAAAACTTTAATTTTGCTTCTTTGTCTATTGAGGAATAAGGCAGATCAGGCCCAGATGCTATTTTCCTCTGGGCTCTCCCTCAATATTAGGATTCACTCAGTTCAGCAGTAAATAAAATATTCATGAAAGTGCATTCTTCCTAAAGCCGTCTTGTAGCCAGTGTGCACTATTAAATAGAAGCATGCATGCTACTCACAAGTAAAATGGCCCCTTGCCAAGACGTCTATTTCTTGCCGTAATGGATGACACCTATAAGTAAAACCCACTTATTGTCTAAATGACTCTATTTTAGGAAGAGCTGCGCTCTCAGGGATATTGAACATTCCCATGGCCCTCTTCAAAAAACACTCCAGAGATAACCCAGTTTTCCAGTCCAACATTATCGCTCTCAGTAAAATAGGCTCCATAGAGAAGGATGAACCTGAGAGCATCCGCTCTAATACCTAGGGCTATACGTCTAATGCATGAGGCTGGACTGAACCTCATCTCCAGCACTAAATCCTGGGTTGCTCCCTTGTGATCCCTCAGGCTGAGTACAGGCTCAGTTTAGGCACCGGGAGCTGCCTGCCTACATTTCTCCTAGATGTTTCATAACATTTGGATGAAACATTATGACACAAAGCCAGATCATCAGAGTGTACTTTGTGTGAAGAGATTCTGAGATCTCATGACACTCTCTCTGAACCCCAGGGCTGGTTCATGAGAAGATGCTGGCCCCCTATCGTCCAGAAAGACATGTATTCATTCCAGCTGCCCCTGAAAAGTCACAGATCCAGTGTGTGACTCTCTACACTGGGAGGAGAAGAGGTATCGGTCTCACAGAAGAGGAAAGGTAGGGAGAGAGGCACGTCCAGAACTGGGGTATCTACTGGCATAAGTTCAGGGAAGGGAGGATGGAAGTTTCCTTTTAAATGGGCACTGGGGAGGAGAATAGACTGCAACATTTCCCAGCCAGGACCTCAATAAAGGCGGAGACATCAGATTACAGAGGGCAGGGGCCAGAGGAGACATACGTTCCTGTTCTACAGAACTCTGGATCAGCAGCAAGAAACCATGTAGCGGATAATTACAAAAATAGTCTGTTCACAGACTTCCTCATAGGCCACGGCAACTGGCTTTTATAGAGTTTAAGGCAGAGGTTCTCAAACTGGGGGTCAGGACCCCTCAGAGGGTCATAAGGTTATTACATGGGGGGTGTCATGATCTGTCAGCCTCCACCCCAAACCCCGCTTCACCTCCAGCATTTATAATGGTGTTAAATCTATAAAAGAGTCTTTTTAATGGGTAACGGGGGGGGGGGGTCACACTCAGAGGCTTGCTGTGTGAAAGGGGTCATCAGTACGAAAGTCTGTGAAGGGATGATCCCAGTCAAACCCGGATAGCAACCCTACGCTCCTCACTCCCACGGCCCTCTGCTACCCTCCTTCAGCCCCCATGGGAATGGGCTTGCCCCCCACCCAACTGGAACCTGCCTGGGGTTGCACTCCCCCGTACCTCAGAGATGTGCTACTAGCCTTCCCCTGCCTCAGGGGCCATGCAACGTGACAGGCTAATGGCAGCTTAGCGGTAGCTTTTAAAGCTGTCAGATGTTTCTTGGTCTTTCTCTGGAGCCTCAGAAGTGAGTGGTCAACAGAGACATATGTCTTACAAATGAATGCACGAAGGATGCAGATAGGGATCAGACATTTGTGTGAATAAGAACATCCAGATTTACATCAGATAGGATCGATGAGCATGAGGAATAGAATACCTCTTGGGGCAGGATGTAAGCTACACAGTGGGCTTCTCTGGCCTGTGTTATCCCAGAGGTCAGACTACATGACCATAATGGGCCTCCCTTGCCTTAAAGCAGGGGGTTTGGAAGCGGCTCTCCTGGGAAATCTGTCCGGGTGCTCGCTACACATTCCCAGCAGGCCAGTTTTATGGGCTCAGCATCACTGCACGTTCCTTTTTCTGTCCCTCGGAAATGGCACCCAAGGGGGGGGGCGCGTCCATCACAGGATGGGTGTCTCATGGGGTGCAGGGAACGGGGGTATCCTGGGGGGCCTGTTCCTGTGGGGGCGCCCTCAGGGAAGGGAAATACCCCAGTTCTGGGCAGGAAGGGGGTATCCCGCGGGTGGGGTCTGCTGGGGGGTCCATGAGAGGAAATGGGTGTCGGGGGCGCGCCCGCCCGCCCGCGCAGCACGCGCTGGTGGAGTCACGTGGTTTGCCCCGCTCCCGCCCCTCGCCCCCCGTCGCGCTGTGACGCCATCAGCCCGCGCCAGGCACCGCGGCGCTGAGGAGAGCGGGGTCTCCGGAGGGGGAGGGGAAGAAGGCCCAGCGCGAGCCCCGGCGGGCAGCGGCCTCTCCAGCCATTCGGGCCCGAGCCCCGGGACGGACGCGGCGCAGCGGTGAGAGGCCGCGGGGGGGGGGGGGGGGGGGGGGGGGGGGGGGGGCGAGACCCGGCGGGGGATGGGGGAGGAGAAGCGGGAAGCGCCTCGGGGCAGCGCGTGCGCAGTGGGGCGGCATGGCGGGGGCGGCGCATGCGCGGTGTGGCCAGCGAGGGGCCACATATAGGGAGGGGGCTCGTCCCCCCCCGGCGCCCCGCGCTTCGCAGCACGTGCGTGGGGGGGGGGGTCATCCGAGTCCTTCCCCCCCCCCGGCCGGGGGTGCCTGGCGTGTCCCGGTGACCCCCGGGAGCAGCGCCCCGAGCGCGGTGCGGGCTGGCGCCGCGGGGCCTGTGTCGCTCCTGCCCCGCTGGCCGCGCGCTGCCCGTGGGGTGAGTTCTGCACCGACTCGGCGCTTCGCGGCTGCCGGAGCCGCGTTCCCTGTGCACGTGGCCGCTGCTCGGCGAGTCTCCCTTTCCCTGCCCTCCGCTCTGCTCGCCACTGCTGCAGCCTGCGACACGGTCAGACCCCTCGTGTTACTGCACGTGGTGCCGCCACACCAACACGTTAGATCGGATCGTTCCTGGCCAGTGGGGGGGATCTACATTCACTTCTCCAGTGCTCCCATTTCTGCTAAGAGACGGGGCGGGGGTGGATGGCTAAATTCTCCTGGATAAATACTCCCGGGAGTTGTCTGATACCGTTAAAAGGTTTTCCTTCTCTGCTTGGAATGAGGAAACTTAAAATGATATTGTGAGATGTCCGAGTCAGATGCTGCCTAGTTCAGAGTGTGACTGTTACATAACCTACCAGGCAGACTTAAATGTTCGACTGCCACCCTTTTATACTAACTTTTAGCGGGAGAAGAGGCCTGTCTGCTGTCAGAATGACTGCCTGAGCGGCCGTATCTGTTGTGGTACCTTTTTACACAGCGTAGGAGGATGCTTTTCAGGGAGACTTAGAGGGAGGAAGTGACTTTTTATTTCTCAAAGGTCCCAGCATCTTGAAAGGATGAATGGAAGGCTAGCGATTTTCTCTGTTGGAGGTATACAAGTGAACTTAGCAGGCAAGGGCATTAGTGGATCTCTTGCTTGTTTGGGGTAGAAAGGAAGGCCTTGAGTTTAAAGCTCTGGAAGAGAGTTTGATTTATGAGATGGGAGCAGATGATGTGGTCCATCTTCCTGAATGTACATAACTGTTTTGATTTGTTCGGAGATATTTTGGTTTCATGAATGTAATAGACCTGTAAGTTATGATTGCTGACTGAGTATGGGAAACCTAAAAAGAGCTTTGAGGCAGAAGTATTGAACACCTATAGCTCTCACTGACTTTGACTGCTGATGTTGGATGCTGAGCATCTCTGGTTGTCATGGAGATCCAGGGCCTGATTTTTAGTGTTATAAAGGTCAGGTAAACATACATACCCAATTTTACAATATTTTGTTTCATGATCGCCATACAAGCTGCTCAAAGTAGTGCCTTCCTAGGTGAGCAGTAACCACCGGGAAATGTGCTGCCTATCATATCTCATTGTTCAGATATTTATCTGTAATGGAAGCTGGTAGACATCAACACAGTTATTTTCATCTGAAAAGACTGGGAGATACTGTCACTTTCTACTTGATGTGGAAGCTTTAAGGAAGCAAGCACAGTGTTTGGCTGGGAAACCAGGACCTCTCTCTTCAAGTGGGTTTAGTAGATGTGGATTAGCTAAATATTACCAGTTGCAATGGAATGTGGTCCTTTCAAAGTTCAGATTTTTTTGTTTGTTTTAAACTACAGAATGAACAGATGGTGGCAGTATAGGACTGATTATATGGCATGTGCTTTTTAAAAGGGCTAAAACATTTTTCCTATCTAGATAGTGTTGTGGCCTCCATCACTCTCATGTTTGTCAGGCAGTCAGATACTGAAGAATTCTCCTCACAACACCTTTGTGAGTCAGCAAAGCATTACTATCCTCAGTAATGATGGCTGGTCTGAAAGACAGAAGAGTTCTTTGGTGAATCCATTAGCTTCAGTAGCAAATGTGCATGAAGACAGTTTGTAATTAAAGAGGAACACATCTGCTCATAGTGAAATAATCAAATATTGACTCCTTTCGAGGACAAATATAGATTATATATTGATTGAGGCCTAGATCAGCAGTTATTTCCAAGGCTAGTAAATGTTGGTGACCACAAGTAGAAGTCGTATGTATTATACACTGCACATAATTTGTTACTCGTGTAACTTAATCATTCTTAAATTACCGAATATGTAGAACAAAACACAATGGGCTTGCTAAAATACATAGCTGATATATTGAGCACTGGTGCTCAGCATGTCAGAGAACATGCTACAGGAAAACTGCTGCACTGACCCAGGGCTGGTGGTGGGATTGGGGGAAGACAAGATGTGTCTTGATTGTTTCTCCATCTCTAACTTCTGTATTATGTGCAGCTGCTTTGTGGTAACTAAGATATCTGTAGTGTTGCTTGCCTCCCAAGCTCCACCCTGTTTGTGAAAAACTGGAGCTGCCAGACATACGATTGAAGTGAGAGTAAAAGCAAGCTGGGAAAACAAAAACGACTTTGAACCACAGCTCTAGGAGGCTGAGCTGGACACAGAAGGGGATTTATTCCTGCCCTTTGTAAAGGGCATGTTAAATTGGTTTAGAAACACTTTGGGAATGGGACAGTGAAATCTGCTGGCACTTCTGCATTCTCTCTCTCTTTTGGTCAGAGCTGTAGCCAGCAGTTTTGAGGTTTGTTTCTCCCAGTGATCAACTGAAGAAATCATTTTGTCAGTGAGGATGACTTTTTGGTCTTAACTTAAACAGGGATTTTCCCCAAAGCGTATCTAGCTGGAAGGGCCTGTGTGTCTGTTATGAATAGAGTTTCGGTGGCTGGGTAGGGTAGATAGGGGAGACCTATTGCAGGAGGAGTCTTCCAAGTCATGTGGTTCTTATCGATGGGCGCTTCTGACCAATAGCGGATTTGCCATGGCGCCAGGCCCACGGGCCGAAAGGGCCCAGGGCGGCCCCTGCTCTTTAGGGCTGCCAGCGCTGGGCTCCCACTGTGTAGCAGCCCCTCCACCAGTGCCGCTACCGATCAGCTGCTCCCAGCAGCAGCAGGAGTAGAGGTGGGGCTCCTGGGAGGAGGAGAGATGGGGCCAGGCCTTGGGGAAGGAGGAGAATGGGGCTGTGGGGCCCAAGAGCCATCAGCTGTTCAGGAGGACGGGGGGATCATTGCAGAGCCACCAATCAAGGAAGTTTTTCCGGCTCTGAGTTGCTGATTAGCCGGGCCGGCAGGAGCACCGCCAGCTTTTTTGCTGCCCTATGCGCCCCCGACCCAGGCGGCTGAAGATCTGGTCACCGCCCCCAAAATGTTAGCGCGGTGGCCTAATGGGTTGCGCCAGCCCTTCTGGCTGGGCTAGTGGGCAGGGCTGTTTAGGTGTGTTTTGGCCACCAGCCAGTCAGCGAGGGGAACTCTGCTCCTGGAGCAGGGGCTGAGCAACCCCCACAGGTGCAGCCCCACCTCCTCCTCCTACCTGCTTCTCATGGGCAGCTGCTGTCTGTGGCTCTGCTGCTCAGCAGCTCTCAGCCTCTCAGCCAACTAAAGGCAGCCAGTAGCAGCAGCTGAGATGGTAAGTGTATTTCAAAGGGGGTCTTGGGGTGAGGGTGGCTGAAACCCCTTCCCAGGGGGCTGTGCTGAGAGCTGGCTGCTGGCAGGGTGGCTGTCTGCATGGTGGGGGGCACCAGCTGCCACCCAGCTCTAGGTGGCTTAGCCAAAGGCATCTCCAAAAACATCCCCTGCACCCCCGCAGCACAGAGAGACTGAGAGTACCAGCCCCTGCTGGGCAGCTGGACCAGGATGGGCATGGTGAGGGGGGGCATCTCCCCGGTCTCCCCTGCTTGCCCTCTCTGCCCAGGCAGAGACGCCTGCCTCTCAGAGACAGTGTCCATGTCCATGTAGTGCGCTTGGTTCCCCTCCCTGGCATCTGGGTGACTGCCTCTTAGGCGGTGGAAGGGAAGAGGCGGTAGGGGAGGGTAGGAAAGGGAAACTGAGGTTATCAGGGAAAACTGTCCTAGCAGTGCAATCTCTGCCTTGGGGTGTGGATGGAATTGTCTCCCAAGGGAAGGGCTAGTGATCATGTTGGGGAGGGGAGGGGGCATTTCTGAGTCCTGGGGCTGAGTAATTCTCTTGTGATGGGCATTGAATTGCTAACTGTCATTCACTTGCTGCACAATGGCTGGTGATGGTGGTTTAACACCCACCCAGCTATTTGGTCAAGTTCCTTGTTTCTGGGGAGTTGCCTTCTAGGCTACTCCCAAATTTGCAGCATATTTCATTCACACCATACAGCACAATCTCATAACTTTATACACTTTAGTGATATACATATTTTGACAGAACAGTGGGTTTCAGCAAATGGCTGCCTTTCCCATGATATCTTACATGGCCTGCTTCATATGAAATATAAAGAATAAATACAAATGATGAATATGGGTTTGCAGTGCACAGCATGCTGCTTCCCCGAGGTATAGAGCAGTGGCTCTCAAACTTTTGTACTGGTGA
The DNA here is from genome assembly GCF_025201925.1 of Gopherus flavomarginatus. Lineage (NCBI taxonomy): Eukaryota > Metazoa > Chordata > Testudines > Testudinidae > Gopherus > Gopherus flavomarginatus. Next base: position 24,645,059 of record NC_066636.1, on the reverse strand, counting down.
CCCTTTTCACGTAGCAAGCCTCTGAGTGCGACTCCCTCTTATAAATTAAAAACACTTTGATAATGGTGTTAAATATATATAATGCTGGAGGCATTTGGGGTGGACGTTGACAGCTTGTGACCTCCCAAGTAATAACCTCGTGACCCCGAGGGGTCCCAATCCCCAGTTTGAGACCCCCTGGTATAGTGTCACAGCTAGAAACTCCAAGGCTTGGGACTTTTAAAAGGAGACTGGACAAAACATGCAGTAAGGATCAGCCCTGCATTGGCAGGGAGATGGACTGAGCCAGGACGATCACAGGGGGCTTTTTCCCCTGTAACTTCTATCATTCCATCCCACTCTCCTGGCAGTACAAATTCTGGTACTAAAGACCTGGTGCCTGGATCCCATATCACTTTGCACTGGGATTGGGAATTAGTGCCCTGATGTGCGGCGACTCCTCTTGGGCCAGTGTAGATCCTGCGATTAGTGCAGTTATTTGCAGGTGCCCTTGTGTTCAGCTGAACCCTTGGACTCAGTCCCTGAGTGTCTTCCTGCTAAACGGACACTATTGCACTATCCTGCTGTGTGGATCCCAGGGGGTGAATTCCTGGCATGCACACCTGGCTGTATTTATCTCGTTGTGCTGGTAGTGCTACTTCCTTGGTGTGATGATGACATTATGCTAAGATGAATCCTGAAAATAGTGTCCTGGTGTGATGGTCACTCTGTGCTGTTCATGTGAATCCTGCATTTTTGTATGCTGGGTTGTTGTAGCCCTGTTGTTCCCAGGAAATTAGAGCAACAAAAGGTGAGTGAGGTAATATCTTTTATTGGAGTAAAACTCTTATTGGTGAGAGAGAGAGAGACAAGCTTTGGCGCTTTCACGGCGTTCTTCCTGAAGCAGAGTTCTGTGAAAGCTCAGAAGCTTCTCTCTCACCCACAGAAGCTGGTCCCAAAAAATATATTACCTCAGCCACCTTTTTTCTCTAATGTGTATAAATATGCTGAAAATAGCCCCCCCCCCCTCCAAACTGGCAGAGGTGCTTGGAGGAGGGGGCGGAGAGGAGCCAGCAGTGGGCCGGGGATGGGGAGGAGCGGAGTGGGGGTGGGGCCCAGGGAGGGCACCCACCAGCAAAACCAAAAGTCAGCACCTATGCATCCAGCCCCTTGCTGTGAGTACCCCATGACCTGATCCCACACTCCCAGCCCCCCCTACCCTGACTCCTGCACCCCTGCCCACATTCTCACCCCAACCCTGAGCACCAAATGGGAGTTTCTGCACCGCTCACACCAAACAGGAGCTGCCCAGGTAAGCACTCCACATCCCCAACCCTGAGCCTCCTCCCTCACTAACACTAAATCCATTACTGGCTAGCACATCACTTGGGCTGGGGATGCTGTGTCAGCTGACCCCCCCAGTCTCCAACCTACCTGGGCAGTACAGCGGACAAGGCCCTGCCCACAAGCTCCTCTCCACTCCCCAGCCCACTCACTACTTGCTGCCCCCTGCTTAAGGCTTAGCCCTCTCACTTTTAAAAATGATTGCTTGCCCCTCCTCCACGCCCCAGGCTTTCCTGGCAGCCACTGCAAATGCTGACCATAATGAACGTGTGTAACTTGCCGCCAGTCTTTCCAAATGTCTTTGTTGTGCTGCGCATTTACCTGACACTACCAGTCTCAAACCACAGTGGTGAAAAGTCATTTTCACATTTAAAAAGGCTAAAAAGTGCTTTACGTGTTACAATGGTTCAGGAAAGGCTTTACAGTCTTACTCTGTTAGCCATTGAATCTGAGATGGTAAATTCTATAGACTTCTCTAGATTAATTGAAATGTTTGCTGCAGCAAAGACACATCGAAAAATCTGAATAAAACTTTGACATTTTATTTACGGCATCATACTAGTCTTGCTTCAGATAAGTAATTTGTGTGTTACTCACGTTAATGCTTGCTATGTAACTTACTCAACCAAACCACTTAGTATAGCTATTGGTAATAAAGCCTGTGCAGCTATGTGCTGTCTCAGACAATTTCTGTGTTGATTTCCTGTCTTTTACAATCATTCCCCGTGAGGGGCCCACAAATATGTTTGGCACTGGGCCCACAAAAAGTTAATCCGGCCCTGGGTCTGACTGTTATGTTCTCCCAGCATCTCTCTCCTTGTTACTAGGAGGAAAAGTCCAGCGCTCCGAGCTGCTGCACCCGAGAGTGGGATGTCCCGCCAGCAGAGCGCTCAGAGCCGCAGCCAGTTTGCATGGACAGGGGCAGGCGGTGCTATGCTGAGCAGGAGAGAGCAGCGACTGCTTCCCCACGCGGCTTCTCCGCTCAGTCCTGTGTTTGGGGGGGTGTCGCGTGCATTGCATGTCATCGCTCCTGGCCGGGGCTCCCTCTGCACAAGAGAGGCGGCATCGCTGGCGGTGGCAGCCGAGGGGGGTAAGGAGGCTGCTGGGGCGGGGCGGGAGCCAAGCTCCCCTGGCCCCATTGTAATCCCAGGATCCACAGGGGGGCATTGGAGCCCCTCCCCCTTGTTCATTCCCCCCCACTCATTCTCCCGCCCTGGTGCATGGCACCCCTCCCCCTCGCTCATTTTCTCCCCCCCGCCCCAGTGCATGGCACCCCTCCCCCTCACTCATTCTTCCCCCTCCCTCTGGACTCAGTGCATGGCACCCCTCCCCCTCGCTCATTCTCCCTCCAGTCCATGGCACCCCTCCCCCTTGCTCATTCTCCCCCCACAACCCAGCCCATGGACCCCTCCCCCTCGCTCATTCCTCCCCCCCCAACTCAGCCCATGGCACCCCTCCCCCCTGCTCATTCTCCCCCTGGCCCTGGTACATGGCATCCCTCTCCCCCAGCTCCTGTCCACGGCCCCCCCTCCCCCCCCGCTTGCTCATTCTCCTCCTGGCCCCAGTGCATTGCACCCCTCCCCCTTGCTCATTCTCGCCCCCCCCCCTCGGCCCCAGTGCAATGGCGCCCCTCCCCTTGCTCGTTTCCCTCTCCCCTCCCACCGCTTTGCGCCCCACCGGGCCCTGAGGGAGCCCAGATATACTTACCTGTGAGGAAAGAAGCATGTTCCTGGGTTTTCACACACGCGGTGGGGCGCACAGATACATTTACTGTCACTGGATTGTGCCTAAAGTAGCAGGTCAAGTCGTTAAGAACAGTGATGTGGGACCAAGGCTGGGAAAAGGCTTTGATTTGAAGATGTTCATGCTCTTTCCTTTTGAAATGCCCCTGAGGGACTGCCATGTGACCACATTCATTCAGTAGCCCAGCCTCCCTCCTCACCAAACACCTCAGCTCAGGAGAGATGAACTGTCCCCCCAGGTTGCTGAGGGAGGAGACTGCTGTGCTCTTGAGCAGGTGGCAGGTTAGTGATTGGCTGGGCCAGCTCTCACAAAGGAGTGGAGTGGAGGTAGATGGAGAGCCCTGGACATCGTCATTCCACTGAAAGAGAGAGCCCCCTTCCTCATCCAGAGGGAAATGGAGCTGCCTTCCACCCCAAGAGTAATTTATAAATGTCTGTTGCAAGGCTTCATGTTTTCACTTCGTTTCTTAACACAAGAACAAGGAGAAATTCAATGCAATTAAAAAGCCACATGCCTTACAAATGGTAAAAGAACATCTTTTTTACATCAATATTAAATTGCAGAACTTGCTGGGATAATATTGATTCAGATAGTTTAGCAGGATTAAAACTGGATTAGATGTTTATATAAAAATCAAACACTTAACCTTACACTAGCTAAGGTAAAATATCCAGGGCCATAGATCTTGCTTCAGAGCATAAATTGTGGTCAGGATGAAATTTCAACCCTTGTTTAACTGAGAAGGTTTACTGAGAGCAGGGTTAGGCTGATGTCACACAGGATTCAGAACCAATGGACCAGCGATCTGGTGTGACAGTTCCTATGTGCCTGCCATCTCTCAGGAATTTAGGAGAGCAAATCATCTGCCAGCCTGTGTGCTCACTGGAAGGGAGAAGAATGAATAAATTGTAGAGGGAAAATAAAGTTCACTCTTCTGCACCCCACAGTTGCCATTAGGGAAGTGATCCCTACACTTTTTACCTCTTGTCCCCCCTTACTCCTGTGCACTCAACCCCTGGGCTCTGGGAGAGGCACGGTGACAGGGGTAAGGGGCTGGGGCAGGACAGGGGCCAAGGCTGGTAACCAGTGCCCCAGGGGAGGGCCAGCAGCCACATGATGCCCTGGGCGAAGGGCCGGGGCTGGCCCAGGAGCGGAGCTGGGTGGCGCTTCATCCCCACCCCCCATGGGCCTAGCCCAGGCCCCAGCCTTGCCCCCTCCGAACATTCCTCTGCACCTCCCTAGGGGATAGCGTCTAGGGGCCTCAGCTGAGATCAAAGGCTTGTTGTGCAGACGCTGCGCAGACAGTAAGAGAGCTTAGGGTCCAGACAGACAAGACAGAGGGTGTAGGGGAGGGGAGAAGGGAGGCACAGACAGGGGCAGGGACTTGTCCAGGGTCACACAACAGGTCATTGGTTCTCCTGCCTCACAGCCCAGTGCTCTGCCCACTTGATCCATTGCCTCCCCAAAGGAAAGGCTGGCAGAATCCCAGGCTCTTGAAATTGCTGACAATCCAGGCTGAGCGTCAGGGATAAGAAGTAGCTTTATAGTGACAAGTGCAAGTAGTGGCCATAGAGTGTATCCATGAGTGCGGTACGGGTACACATGCCCTTAAAAACTACCAGTGTAACTAACGCTCCTCACACTCATCATCTTCAAAGCTTCGTACAAACAATAGATAATGAATTCTCACAACACTCCTGTCAGCTGGGGGAGTCAAGACAGCCAGGGAATCTAGCTCTGAGCCCCTCTGTACACTACAAATTACTTTGATATAATTTATGATGCTCAGGGATGTGAATAATCAACACTCTTGAGCACCGTAAGTTACACCGAGTCAAGTGCCGGTGTAGACTGTGCTGTGTCCTGCCTACATAGCTACTGCCTCTTCCAGAGGCAGATGGTATTAAGCCAAGGGCAGAGCTGTCTCCTGTCAGGTTAGAGCGTCTTCACCAGAAGTGCTGGAGCAGCGCAGCTGTAAATGATGTCCTGTAGACATACCCTGAGAGAAGCTATTTCCTCAAGGCCGCAGAGGAAGTCTGAGGGGTTCAGCCCGTGGCATCCCTGCCAGAGGCTAGTCAGCTTCACACCACCATTCACGAGCCACAGGTGTGAGTGTCCTGAGAATGGAGAGGAATGTTCTCAGTAATCAGATTTATGGCGTTAAATTCCTGCAAAACAAAATCTTCCACCAAAGAGCTCATTCCCGAAACGCACACCCTTCCTCTTGCTAGAACATGGGAAAGGCAAACTAGAAGCACCTGTCCTGAGGCCAGTTCCGACGGCAGAGTCACTGCCTGGTGCAGGGGGAGCTGTGTTAGTCTGTATCCACAAAACCAGCAAGAGCTGCCCAAAGAAATCTGTTAGTCTTAAGGTGCCAGCGGACTCCTCGTTGTGTTTGTGTAGTCCAGTTCGGTAAGAAGTTTGTAAGCCGCCGTTTAAACCAGAGCCAGCTGCAGCAGGAGATGGGGAGAAGGGGGCGTATGTGCGGGCGCTGCATGAAAGGGTTCCCCTTCTTTCCTGGAGAGAGACCCGCCCTGCGAAACAGGACACCAGGCAGCACGGAGGCGAGACTTAGCTGGGAGAAACTGAAACCGAAACTTAACTTGGAGCCATTTTAAGCTGACCGAGGGGATGATTGCACGGGTAGCTGCACGCTGGGCAGCGGGGAAGGGGGGACTGGCCTGTCTCGGGTGTTTGTAAAAAGCACAGAGGTACCGAGCTGTTCTGTCTAGGAGCCGTTTGTGGACTCTGTGTGCGGCTGCCCTTGGGGTTTCAGTTCAGCTCCCAGCAGTGGGAGTCTGTGCTTAGAGAGACGCGGTGGGGGAGGCGATATCTTTTCTTGGACCAACTTCTGGTGGGGGAGCGAGAGAAGCTTTTGAGTTACACAGAGCTCTTCTTCAGGCCTGGGAAAGGCGGTAAGAGTGTCACAGCTGGGGGAGAGCTCCGCGTAAGGAATCAGCACCTATTCTAAGGCACCATTCAAGGTTGGGAACAGTTCTTTACCTTCTGATCAGTTAAATGAATTGTACTTGTCAGCTTGGGCAAAAACAAGGTAAGAGCAACTTCTAAATCCTCCCTTCCTCCTCCAGGCATGTTGTGTGTTTGAAGGATTTCATTTTAAACTTGGCCAGGGGACCAGATCTGTGTGTCCTGGTAACTAATAGGCAGGAAAAGGAATCCTCGCTCCCCTCTGCTAACAAGGAGAGGGAGCGCTCCTACCTGCTGCACTCGGAATCAGAATCAGAGCAAGTCACTTGGTGTCGGTGTGGGTTGAATCAGGGAACGTGTTTGGCCATGTCTATACTAGTACTTATGTCAACAACGTTGCTCAGGGTGTGAAACACCCCCTCCCCCCTGCCAACAACATAAGTTTTGCTGGCATAAGCAGTCTTGTGGACAGCACTGTTGTCCCACCACTGGTTGAGCTGGTTTTATTGTGTGCATGGGAGCGCTCACTCTCTGTGCCCGTACAGCTGTGCCACTGTAAGCTTGTAAGTGTAGACCTGTCCTTTGATTCTCCACAGTAAGGCTGATGCTAAGTGGCTTGGCTGGTGTCTAGGGTACTCTTGAGCTGAGTCCTTTTGCCAGCACTTAATGATTAGCTCACTTGCAGTGTCCTGTGTTTTTCTCCCTATTTTTAAGGTGATGTAATTATCGATCCACTTACATCCCGCACATGGTCACTTTCTGTGTCTGGCTGTAAAGAATCAGTTATAGTCCTGCACAGCTTCCCTTAGAAAGATCTGGGGTATAAATGTTCCGTTGGGGATATGGTTTCTGTCACTTTATGTTCACATTCGGCTGCTGTCACGCTTGGGTAGGATTAGAGCATCCCAGTCAATAGTGGTGGCTATCTCATTGGTTCCAGGCTGATGGCTCAGACCAAAATTCACTTGTAATCAGATGATGGTGCCACGTTTGTGACTGGTGTGAGCTGGATCTGAACTGCAGCCCTAAAAGGCTTTGCATCCTATTACCAACCCTCTGCGCTATCTGGTTCCCATGTATCTTATCTCTTTAAAGCATCATGAAATGAGAGAATTAGCTGTATAGGTCACACTCCATCAAGGGAGGAAGAGATGTTCGTGTGGACTGAGCCACAACTTAGATGCTCTGCAGACTCACTGGGTGATGCTTGGCAAGCCATTTGACCTCTCTGGGCCTTAGTTTTCCCATATGTGAAATGGGAGAATTGTGCTTGGAAAGCGCGCTGAGATCCTTAGATGTAGGGCACAACGGAAGGGCAAAATATGATCATGATTGATCCAGCCTGAAATACCCAACAACCAGTGAGAGTGCTGAGTCTTGCGAATGAAGTTATTTCTGATTGTTAAGCTCCTTCAGAATTCCTTTCAGGTCAGTTTTGTGTTTGGGGCAGGGGCTTGGGCAAACGCATTGTCAGTTTCATTTACCTGGCATGCATGCGTAGCATAGCAACAGGCCTTGTAGGCTGCAGGCAAGGTTAGCCAAGAAGGTGGTTATACATTGTCTTGGAGTGGAGAGGCTGGTCATACTGTAGCTCTGGGCTCCTCTGGGAGTGTAATTGAGTTCTGAACCTTGTTCTTTCCTTTTGGCAGGCCTGTGTGCAGCAATTGTGCGAGTGGAAAGTGAACCACAGCTGCCTCTCTTCTGGTGTGCAAGAGCCCAGATTCACACTTGCATTCCAGCAGCACGCTATGAACACAGGTTTTGGTCGAGGCAAAGGCTCTTATCAAACACCCCCAAAACATATCTACTGCAGTCCTAATCCAGCCTTTTTTAACAACTCTCTTGTCCCACAGGAAAATAATCGCGACAGATTCAGAAACCAGCAGGTACAGTTCCTCTTGGGGCAAATCACTGAAGCTCCCCTGTACCCTTTTTGGGAACAAAGGCCACAAGTAGAGCAACACATCAGGGGTCCACGAGCTGCTGTACCAATTCCTAGAGGGAGTGGGCACAACAGCTGGGGCACAGCTGGGAGCTTAAGACCCCCCTATATCAGTCAGCAAACGCGAAGTTTACCGTCTTATCCCCCAGCTCAGTACAACTACAGAAAATCAGAAAGGGAATTTGACCATTTCAACCTGAATTTCCAGAGACTGTCTGTTGCTGAGCAAAACAGGGAGCAAGAAATTTTGACAATTTTAGGGCAGCTCAGGCAGGGGGAGTCCTGTACAGGTCGTGAACTCGCCCGTAAACTTAAAACCCAAAAGAAAGAAGTCAATCGTTATCTATACAAACTTCTCCGGGAAGGTAAATTGCATAAAGAAGGAGAGACCCCCCCTTTCTGGCGGATTGCGGACAAATCTGGCTCTATAGGGGCAGTGTGCGAAGGAAGTGCTACCGCCAACAGGAATCATTGGAGAGAGACAGCTTCTGAGAGTCAAGAAACAGAAAGCTCCCCGGTTGACTCAGAAGACAGTACTGAGTCTCCCATCATGGCTGAAGTCAAGGAGAAAATCTGTAACTATTTGTTCAATGTCACAGACTCCACAGCATACAACCTTGCAAAAAACATTGGTTTTTCAAAGGCCAAGGATGTTAACACCACTCTCAGAGCCCTGGAAAAACTGGGAGAAGTCCACAAGGAGAACACAACCCCCCCCAAATGGTCCCTCACTGAAAAGAAACGGGAGAGGATGCAGATCAAGATAAAAGCCAATGAAGTAACGGAAATGCCACCTCCCGCCCCAGAGCCAGAGTTTCCAGCTGCCTGCGTAGAGCCGGATCCACAGGAGAGCATGTTGCCTTTCAAAGAAGTAAAGATGGAAGAAGAAGAAAATGTAAAGAATGGACAGCAGGCCTCTGAGCAAACAGAACAGACTGACACCAGTGCTCCTGACCCAGGCCTGCGAGCCCGGAAGCCCAGATACCGCTTCATGAACTATGACAACTCTGAAAATGGCAAGTGGGCCACAGATGACATTCCAGATGACCTGAATGCCATCAATAAACAGGCGGATGAGTTGAGATGCATCATGGAATCCCCCTCATCTCCCAGCTATGCTGCCCAGTTTGACACTGCGTTCCAGTGTACGCCCTTAGAAAAGCTGATTGCCTGTCAGGAGAAGAATCCGGTCAGCGGCCTCATCGAATATAGCCAGTACACTTACCAGCGCTGTGAATTTGCCCTTTTGGAGCAGAGTGGACCCTCACATGAACCAAGGTAAGAAAGAGAACATGGGTTTCCTTTGCTATTCTTTTCTGCTTAAAGAGATGTACATAAGCTAAATTATGATTTAATTGGTATCACAGAGCCTTGGTGGGATAAGTCTCATGACTGGAATAGTGGTATAGAGGGGCATTAGCTTGTTCAGAAAGGACAGGCAGGGAGAAAAGGGAGAAGAGGGTTACATTATACATAAAGGATATAGACACTTGTTCTGAGGCCCAAAAGGAGGTGGGAGGCAGACCAGTTGAGAGTCTCTGAGTAAAGATAAAAGGGTTAAGAAATAGAGGTGATGTCTTAGTCAGGTCAGCTATAGAGCACCCAATCAGGAGCGGAGTGGCTGAGGTATTTCTACAGCAAATAACAGAAATATCCAAAACATAGGACCTAATAGTAACGAGGGACTTTAACTAGGCAGACATCTGTCGGGAATGTAATAGGGCAAAACACAAAATTTCCAGTACATTCTTGGAGACAAAGAAAGTGAGGAAGTAACCAGGGGACACCCATTTTAGACTGGCTTCTGACCAACAGGGAGTAATTGGTAGTGAATCTGAAAGTGAAAGGCAGTGTGGGTGACAGTGATTGTGAAATAACAGATTTCATGAGTCTAGGACAGTGGTCCCCAACGTGGTGCCCGTGGGTGCCATGGCGCCCACCAGGGTATTTATGTGTGCCCGCCTAGTGCCCAGCAGGGGAAAGAAGCCATGGCCCTATGCCTGCCGGGGACAGAGAACTCAGGCTGCAGGCGCAGTGTTCTCGGTCCCCAGCAGGCGCGGGACCCGCCCAGTGTCCAGCAGAGGAGAGAATCCGGGGCCCTGCGTCTGCTGGGAACAGAGTACTCCGGGGCTGCAGGCACCTGTGTTCTCTTTCCTTGCAGCTTTTCTCCGGCTTCTCTCTTGATTAATATATTATGTAATATTAAATATGATTTTTTTGTATTATGTACAAATACAAAATAAGTCTTGAAAAATTGTTGGTGCCTGCCACATGCTTCTGACAACGTGAGTGTGCTGCTGGCCACAAAAAGGTTAGGGATCACTGGTCTAGGAAAAGGAAGGAGTGAAAGCAGCAGAATAAAGCCACTGGACTTCCGAAAAGCCGACTTTAACAAACTCCGAAAACTGGTAGGTGAGGTCCCATGGGAAGAAAATCTAAGGGAAAAAGGAGTTCAAGAGAGCTGGCAGTTCCTCAAGGAGACAGTATTAAAGGCACCACCGCAAACTATTCCAGTGCGAAGGAAAGATAAGAAGAGTAGGTGGTCAACATGGCTCCATCAGGCTCTCTTCAATGACCTGGAAAGAAAAAGGAATCCTACAAAAAGTGGAAACATGGTCACATTGATAAGGAGGAGTACAAAAGAACAGCACAAGTGTGTAGGGACAAAATCAGAAAGGCGAAGGAACAAAATGAGTTCCACCTGATGAGACATAAAAGGCAGTAAGTAATAAAAGGTGGTTCTTTAAATACATTAGGAGCAAGAGAAAGATGAAGGAAAGTGTAGGTCCTCTACTTGGAAAAGGAGAGCTAATAACTGATGATATCAAGAAAGCTGAGGTGCTGTGTGCCTATTTTGCTTCAGTCTTCACTAAAAAGGTTAATTATGACCAGATACTCAACACAAATAATATTAACAATGGGGGAGGGAATGCGAGTCAAAATAGGGAAAGAACGGGTTAAAGAATATTTGGATAAGTTAGATGAATTCATGTCATCAGGGCCTGATCAAACTCATCCTAGGGTAGTTAAGGAACTAGCTGAAGCAATATAATAATTAGCAATTATTGAGAACTCCTGGAGGATGGGAGAGGTTCCAGAAAACTGGAGACAGGGAAAAGTAACACCTTTCTTAAAAAAGGGAAACAAGACCGACCTGGGGAATTATAGACCAGTCAGCCTGACTTCAGTACCTGGAAAGATACTGGAGCGAATGATTAAGCCATCCGTTTGTCAGCACCTGGAGGATAACAGGATTAGAAGGAATAGTCAGCATGGATCTGTCAAGAACAAATCATGCTAAACCACCTTAATTTCCTTCTTTGACAGGGTTAGTGGCCTAGTGGATGGGGGAAGCAGTAGATGTGATATACCTTGTTTTTAGTCAGGCTTTTGACACAGTCTCTCATGACAGTCTCATAAGCAGACTAGGAAAATGTGGTGTAGATGACAGTAACGTGGGTGCACAGCTGGTTGAAAGACTGTACTCACAGAGTCGTTATCAATGGTTTGCTGTCAAATTGGGAGGACATATCTAGGAAGGTTCTGCATTGGTCAATCCTGGGTCTGATACTAGTCAATATTTTCATTAATGACTTGGATAATGGAGTGGAGAGCATGCTTATCAAATTCACAGATGGCTCCAAGCTGGGAGGGGTTACAAGCACTTTGGAGGGTGGGATTAGAATTCAAAATGACCGTGACAAATTGGAGAATTGGTCTGAGTTCAACATGATGAAATTCAAGTAAGACAAGTGCCAAGTACTTCACTTAGGAAGGAAAAATCAAATACACAACTATGAAATGGGGAATAACTGTGTGAGTGGTTGTACTGCTAGAAAGAATCTGGGGGTTCTAGTGGATCATTCTTGGGATGCAGCTGCAAAAAGGCTAATATGGGTGTATTAACAGGCGTGTGGTAAGACAGACACAGGATTTGACTGTCCCACTCTGCTTGGCACTGGTGAGGCCCGAGGGGGAGTCCTGTGTCCAGTTTTGGGCACCACAATTTAAGAAAGACGGGGACAAATTGGAGAGAATCCAGAGGAGAGCACTAAAAATTATCAAAGGTTAAAAAACTGGGCATGTTCAGTCTTGAGAAAAGACGATCAAGGGGGGACTGGTAACATATTGGAAGATTGTTAAGGGCCTATAATGAGGATGGTGATCATAGACTCATAGACTCTAGGGCTGGAAGGGACCTCAAGAGGTCATCGAGTCCAGTCCCCTGTCCTCATGGCAGGACCAAATACTGTCTAGACCATCCCTAATAGACATTTATCTAACCTACTCTTAAATATCTCCAGAGATGGAGATTCCACAACTTCCCTAGGCAATTTATTCCAGTGTTTAACTACCCTGACAGTTAGGAACTTTTTCCAGATGTCCAACCTAAATCTCCCTTGCTGCAGTTTAAGTCCATTGCTTCTTGTTCTATCATTGGAGGCTAAGGTGAACAAGTTTTCTCCCTCCTCCTGATGACACCCTTTTAGATACCTGAAAACTGCTATCATGTCCCCTCTCAGTCTTCTCTTTTCCAAACTAAACAAACCCAATTCCTTCAGCCTTCCTTCATAGGTCATGTTCTCAAGACCTTTAATCATTCTTGTTGCTCTTCTCTGGACCCTCTCCAATTTCTCCACATCTTTCTTGAAATGCGGTGCCCAGAACTGGACACAATACTCCAGTTGAGGCCTAACCTAATCAGTTGTTCTCCATGTCCCCTGAAGGGAAGACAAGAAGTCATGGGCTTCATCTTCAAGGGAGACTTAGGGCTTGGCTACACTTGCAGGTGTGCAGCGCTGGGAGTTACAGCTGTCTTCGTACAGCTGTGTAGGGAAAGCGCTGCAGTGTGGCCACATTTGCAGCATTTGCCGCGCTGTAGGGAGGGTGCATTATGGGCAGCTATCCCAGCGTTCAAGTGGCTGCAACGTGCTTTTCAAAAGAGGGGGGTGGGACGGAGTGTGACAGGGAGCATGGGGGAGACACAGAGAGTCTTGCAAGTTCTAAGTACTGGAAGATACACAGCACCAACCTTCCATCATTTTAAAAGTTTCGACCCCTTCCCCCACGCCTCTCTTATTCACTAAATGCAAATAGCCTTCAGACTAGATAAGCAGCTGCTCCAAAACGGACGCCCCCTCCCCACCCTCCGGGCTGCTTTTCTCCTCAAGCAAATACTAGGGGATTCCCCCTCCCTGCCTCTGCTCCAGCAAACAGGAGCTGTGTTTGTTTTTTACATAAGCAGCTCCGGGAGCCCCGAGTTCACAACAAAACAAAGAATGTTATCTTTACTTAAGCATTATGGGAAGCGTCCAGAGGTCAGTTACAGTGTAGTAAGATTAATCACTGTTTACACTGGCACCCCAGCACTGCAGCACCAGCGCTGTTCTCTTTATTCCTCTCGTCGAGGTGGAGTACAGCCAGCGCCACAGCGAGGGAGATGCAGCACTGTATGTGCCTTGCAAATGTGGACGGTGAGTAAGTTGCAGCGCTGTAAAGCCACCACCAGCGCTGCAACTCTCCAGTGTAGCCAAGCCCTTAGGTTAGATATTAGGAAAATCTTTCTAACTCGAGGAGGAGTTAAACTCTGGAATAGGCTTCAAGGGAGGCCATGGAGTCCCCATCATTGGAAACTTTTAAAAACAAGTTGGACCAACCCCTGTCAGGGATGATCTAGGTTTACTTGGCCCATGACTTCTCAAGGTCCCTTTCAGCACCACGTTTCTGTGATTCTGTTCGGCCTCAATTAACTTCCCATCTAATTGCCTCATCCTAGATTTGCAGGGCCAGTGTGTCAATATTTGCTGTGCTTCCTCCTGTGACAGCCAGTCTCATCACCCGCACGGTTCATGTGCCTCAGCCAAAGGACTCAAGATCCCTCAACTAAAACAGAAAAGACCATTCACCAAAACAATCAGCTCTTTCCCTCAGAAACCCCCCAGTCCCCAGTGAGCAGGACAGAAAAGGAACACGCAGTGCTGTCCTTCCTGCTATTTCACACTGCTGAATGGTTCAGCTGGAAAGGAAACCGAAAGCAGCTGAGAGTGTAAAGGACCGAATTCTGCTCTCAGTTGACACTAGAGTTGCCTCTAGAAGGACTGGAATAAGAGTAAAATGAGGGGAAGTCAGTAAAGGCAGGGGAAATAGAGGAAAATAACCTCTAGAGCAGTGGTTCTCAAGCTATTGTACTGGTGACCCCTTTCTCATAGCAAGCCTCTGAGTTCAACCCGTTTGTATATTTAACACCATTATAAATGCTGGAGGCAAAGCAGGGTTTGGGGTGGAGGCTGGCGGCTCGTGCGACCCCCCAGTCTGAGACCCCCTGCTTTAGAGAGAGAGTTCCCCCTGAGTACGGATGAACAGAAGCTGATGTCTCTGCCCAGGAGTGGGAAATCCTCTGCAGCAACTTACTGGGACAAGGGGGAAAAATGTCCTCCAGGTTTCCTGTGGTTTCGGGCCCTTAGGTCTCTTTTCTGATCCCAACACCATTTGCACTGCATGGAGCCCCTTGTTAGCAGCTCTGCAGCTCGTCATTCGCTGCAAGCATCTCATTGCCATGGCAGTTCGAAGCATCCTCCGTCCCTACGAGCAAAGGCGGAGCATGGCACTTGCAGTCACAGAATGGGATTTTTTTCTGGGCCTTTATGATACTCTGTTGAGGATACTTTTTGATATTGTGGCCATTCCTGGGCACTGATGTGACAGTGCAAAGCACCGTTTATGCCACACTGGAATATGTCAATAGGCCCACTAGACGGGAAAACTGGCCTCCTTCCCAAAGACAAAATCCAAGCTTTCTCTTTAGGGAAAGGTCTGAATGGAGTTAGCCTCAACGGCCTGCCCCTAGATCCAGTTCAAACTGCTTTTTCCTGAGAGGAGTCCACCTCTGCAAAAGGCTGGGTGACATAAAGAAATTTAGCTGGCCTAAGCTGTCATTGGGGTCTGCCCCTGAGAGAGAGGCAGGGACATCTGTCAAAGACAAAAGATTTAAACGAGGAAGTGCCCGGCAAAGATGCTGTGCAGAGAGTTGGCAGGCAGCTCAGATCCTGTCTGAGGGACAAAGTGACTAGGCCCAGATGTGACAATTCAGACTGCTGCCTGACCGGCTTTCAACCTTCCTTTCCCCCATGCCGGAGACTGTCTTGGATTTGCACTCTGTGCGGTGAGAACAGCCAATGAGTTAATGACTCATGCGGCCTCTGGACCAAGGAGACTCGTTCTGCAGCATTAGGGCTAAACTCATTGGGGTCTGTGCCACCACATCTGCTGTGGAAGGCTGTGTAAACTTCGAAATGAAGCCTCTGAAGGCCTGCACCAAAGTCTGGCCCTTCTGCAGCCTTGACCCGTTTGCTTCCGCACCACGGGAACCAGCAGCCCCTTCACACTAGAGTTCCAAGAGCTAGGCTAGAGGCGTAGTGCAGGAGGGGCAGGCTGGTATCTGGAGTGACCGGTCACATGTTTGTCCTTGTCTCTTCCTCTACAAAGATTTAAGTTCCAGGCCGTGATAAACGGGCGCCGGTTCCCACCAGCAGAAGCAGGTAGCAAAAAACTGGCCAAGCAAGAGGCAGCTGCCAATGCCATGAAAATCCTGATGCGCGAAGCTGAGAACCAAGGGGAGGATGGCATGGAAGGGGAGGAGTCATTTGTCCCAGACAGCTCAGAAGCAGAGTTGGTGAGTCCCACACTATTTGTTCTGGGCGACATTCAGGCTGAAATCAGTGCCTTGATGCCTGTGTTCATAGCCCTTCTCTCCCAGAAGAGCTGTCCTCTGCTGCTGCTGAGATTTGCCATTCACAGATGCAGTGTCAAGACAGTATTTGGGGCAGGCTGGCCCAGCACTAGCTGTCAGGGGAGGGTGATGTAAAGGAGCTAGAGATTGTCCCTTCCCAAAAGGAAATGTGATTCCAAATTGAGTGTGGGGAAACTGTTTCAAGCCTGTATGAGGGCACCCCGCCTTTCTCTTTCCGGAATTGGCACTCTCAGGTGCTATTTGGGGATTGCCCAGAATGGGCAGAACATTCCACCAAAGGCCTCACACTTCTCTTGCTTGTCGCAAAAGTGGCTTCTTTTGAGTACACAAAGGGGTGCGGAAGCAGAACCACAGATGTGAAGCTGCCATGCTCTTGTTGCAATGTGGTGCTCTTGGCCGGGTTGGCTTTGTCCTGTAGTTAGCATCTCCGAGTTGACAGAAGGTTGCAGCCCCTGGGCTAGTGCCTGACAACAGCAGCCTGTGAGTGGGAGTTCGGCTGAGTCACCTCTCTGTATCTCACTGTAGCCTGCACACCCAGAGCCAGAGCCTTCGTCTGCAGTGGCACAGCTACACTTGTCGTCCGGGAAGAACCCCATCAGCATATTAATGGAATATGGACAGAAATCAGGGAGCACATGTGAATTCCAGCTGCTGTCTCAGGAGGGACCACCCCATGACCCCAAGTATGGCACATAGTGTTAATTGGGGGGGGGGGTAGGGATTCTTCTCTTTATTTCCTCTCCAGTCAGAGGAACCAGCCACGTTACCACATCTGTCCAGGTTCCCATACACTTCACTGTGTTACCTGAGTGCTCATCTTGCTCAAAGACGTCTGGACCTGGCTCCCCCGAGGCCCTATGTGCCCCAGAGAGAGGTCAAGGAATGCCTTCCTCCTGGGAGGCTGGGTGTCTGCAACCCAAGGACAGGTTCGGAGCTCAGGGGCCAGTCCTGAATACCATGCATGGCAGTGCCACACCAGTGCTTTTGGAGCATCCAGTCATCCTGATGCTCTTAAACTGCTGATAACTTGGAAATGTTCCTTGTGCATCTTTAGCCCGACTTGACCTGGGAGTTGGTGCAAAGAGCAGACCGAAGCGGCTGCTTTAACATTCTTCTCATGGTGTAACATCCTGCCAGGTTCAAATACTGCGTGAAGGTGGGTGAGCAGACATTCCCCACGGTGGTAGCCAACAGCAAGAAGGGAGCAAAGCAGATGGCAGCTGAGGTTGCTGTGAAGATCCTCCGTGGGGAAGCTGGGGGCCAGTTCTTTCCAGAACAGGTAGAAACACCTTGCATCCTTTACTCCTCCCTCCAGTAGGATTTTACCCCGGGCTGGCTGTGGCAGTTACCCTGCTGTAGTACATACTACTAACTATTTAACTGGCTCCTCTTGTCTAACTCTTCTTTAGCCCTCCGGAGAGGTCCTGAGTGAGCCGTCCCTGGATCCACCTGTTGCCCAGCCTCTGAATCCGGATGAGTCAAAGGCAGCAAAAGCCAAGGGCGTCGGGGAGCTGATCAAATACCTCAATGCCAATCCCATCAGTGGCCTGCTGGAATACGCCCGTTCCAACGGGTTTGCAGCAGAGTTCAAAATGGTCGATCAGACGGGACCGCCTCACGATCCGAAGTAAGTCGCTGTGAATGTCCATGACAAAACTGGCACCGTCTGTGCCCTCCTGAAGTAAGTGCAGACTCCTGCCTAAGATAGCAAATTCCCAGTGAAAGCTGCAGGCTGGTAACAGAGCTAGCTACTGTCAGAGCGTCATCCACCTTCCTACAGCTGGCAGGTACAAATAAAAACCACTTGGTTTTTAAACCTTGCTTTCCCAGTGACATGCTGCTGCTCCCTCTGCAGGTTTGTCTACCAGGCCAAGGTGGGAGGCCGTTGGTTCCCAGCCGTGACTGCACACAACAAAAAGCAAGGCAAGCAGGAAGCAGCTGATGCGGCACTCAGAGTCCTGATTGGGGAAACGGAGAAGGCTGAGCGCACCGAAGGACCGAGCATCACAGAGGTAATTTCTCTCTCCCCAGAGCTAGGCTGTCACTTGTCCTTTTGTCCCAAAGCTACCCCCTGCAGATCAGCAACTTGTAAAGGTAGGGCCAAGCTGGGTCTGTTATCCTTTCCTGGCAGGTGCTAGACACACACATACTCTGACCCTGCCTCCTGCCAGCATCTGGTGCTGGACTGAAATAGCCCCAAACTCTGATCCCTGAGCGCTGAAGCATAGTCCTGTGGGTAAGAGCAAGAGCACTCACTGTGATTCCGCATTCCAAGTTCAGTCAGTCTTACGCCGCCTTATGGCACCTTCAGATATCGCACTGCAGCTCCAAAGGGGCTGTGAACAAAGCTCTAATTCTGGCAGAATTGATGTCCTAGTTCTGTGCCATTCTGAGTCCTGCTCTGAGCTCTGCGATCTCCTAAGATGTGTGTTCTCTGCTGCAGAGCTGATCCTGGCAGATGAGATCTTGCCTAATAAAAGCGGATTCAGAGCAGTGCCCGAGAAGGCAGCCAGGTGCGCACCGTACACTCTTCCCACAAGCACCCAGAGGAAGAATTCCTTAGGCACTGGTGACAGAGATCCTACCAGCTAAGTCCCAGGGAGCTGGGACAGAATTGTTTCTTACTCTTCAGTTTTGAACGTTCTCCGTGATTGGGGTTTCCAGTCCTTCCCTGGAGAGACTGTTCCTCACCCCAGTACACCTTGCTGTCAGGAAGCAAGACTATCCACTGATGCGGGGCTCAGAGCCGAGTGTGGGTGCAGCAGAGTTCTCTAAAGAGGTGTCCCTTCCACGCCGTGGTAATCTCTGCGTTTGCAACCCAAAACTGCATTGGCCTTTTGTGCTGTTCTAGCCCATGGCAAACTCACCTGCTCTTTCCCTTGGCATTTGTGCTCTCTGGATTCTGCCCTCCCACTGAACAGCTGTCTTTCTGGTTGGCTTCCTTCTCCAGTCTTTATTTATGTCAATGAATAACCTGCGTGTGATCCCTTAGCAATGCTGGTGTTGTGTGCCCCTTCCAGCTCCCGGTGAGCGGCAGTACCCTGCATGATCAGATAGCGATGCTGAGCCACCAGCGCTTCAACGCCCTCACTGCTCGCATCCAGCACAGCCTACTCGGACGGAAGATCCTGGCTGCAATCATCATGAGGCGAGGAGAAGAGGGCCTGGGAGTTGTAGTCAGCATTGGCACGGGTATGAGCCACTGCTTCCAGCATGCATCGAACTCAGACTCCCTGGCTAGATACGTTTCTTACTAGAAGTAGGCACTGGCCATTCCTATGGGCCCCTTCAGGGAGAGTGGGACACAGTCTCCTCTCAACATCCTACGGGGTTAAAGAATGTTCCCTCGGTGTCACCAGGGAACTAGTTACAAAAGGAGAAAACAAAGCGAACGTGCTTTCAGCTGTATCGCTCGTAATCTTTGCTTGCACTGCTACGCGCTAGCCTGTGCATCAGCGCATGGATCTTCCCTCCTGGCGTCAAACAGCATGAGCTCCTAAGGCTGCCCTCAGCTTTAGATTTCTAAATCCCCCTCTCCTTAGGTAGTTGGCACTGCTTTGCCTCCCCTCAGAGGATGGGCAGCTGAGGCCTCCGGGTTTGAAGGGACACTGACGTCAAGCTGGGTAGTTCTAGATTTGTGCTGCTCATAAAAGGAGGCAAGCGATTTCTGTGTGGAGTAGAATTCTGTCCTGTTCATTTCTGATGGACTTGGCCGGGATAATGATCCCCGGTAACTGGGGCCACGGTGCTTAGGAGCCCAGAGCAGTAAGACTTGGTGAGATCAAACACTGCCTTTTCAAAGGAGCCCACCCATGCGTTGGCATTGTGAGACTCTTCCTCCCTCCCCTCTAGGTAATCGCTGCGTGAAGGGGGAGGAGCTGAGCCTGAAGGGAGAGACTGTGAATGACTGCCATGCAGAAATCATTTCCCGACGAGGCTTCATGAGGTGAGAAACAGGGGAATCTTTATTCTCTGTTTGGAGGGAGTCTCAGGAGAAAGGCACGAAAGGGAGCACCCAGCTGCCTGTATTGTCCTGGACCTCTGCCTAGCAGGCAAACCCCTCTCCAGGAGCACAGCCAGCGTCGGTTTCTGCAGAGAACACTGGTGCCTAGGAGCCGTGGTTGCCAACATCTATCTGGCTGTGAAGCACGATGACACTGTCTTACAAGGAAGGGTTTGCGTGACTGTAGCATCCCACGTTCTCCTACAAGTATCCCTCTCCACTGACCTGTGGGGAGTTTGAGCTCTGTTACCTGTTCAGTCCTTGGCTTCTGGGCTGAAACCTCTCCTGGGTTTCCTGCCCTCATGCGCCCAACTGACAGACAGAGCTAACCACATCATGTGTATCACTGGAGCTCTTTTCCACCTTCAACAGAGACTGCGGTTGGGGCACTGCCTGTCCTGGTCACATGTGGGGGTTGGGGTGGTTCTGACCTCTGGAACGAGGCCATCTTCTGACCCATCGTGTTTGTTTCCAGGTTTCTCTACAGTGAGCTGATGAAGTACAATCCCGCCGATCCCTCCTCCGCAGAACAGAGCATATTTGAGTCAGCAGGAGAAAACAGGCTCAAAATAAAAGACGACGTTACCTTTCACCTCTATGTCAGGTCTGCACGGCGCATAGCACTGCTAAGCTTTCCTGAGGCCACCCCATTAATCTGCCCTGGCTGATCTGGGTCTGCTGATTGGGCGTGAGCCCCAGGCTGTCCCCTGACCTTCCCAGTCCCCGTGTACCAATAGGTTTGGGTGCTGGATGGTAGGGGTTGCAGTGGCTTTCTGAGAGGGCTGCATGGTGCACGCTGTCATGGAATGATGCTGTTGATACCTCACTCTTCTATAGCATTCAGGGGGCTTTAAATCTGTAATGTATGTGTCCTCCCACACCAACGGGAGCTCAGGAAGTAAAGGTAAAGCTGCACGTATGGACCAGTCTGGAGTGGCAGTGACTAGAGCAGACCTCAATAACAAACTCCCCCAGGGCAGTAACTGTCGTGCTGAGCCAGCAGAGGAGTCTCGCATGGCCTGCATTATTTCCAGGTCCTTTGGGTTTAGACTAACTCGACAGGGGCTGTTGGTTTGTTTCTAGCACAGCGCCTTGTGGAGATGGGGCCCTCTTCGATAAATCCTGCAGTGACCAGGCAAGCACGGCGGGGGAGAGCCAGCATCAGCCTCTCTTTGAGAATCCCAAGCAGGGTAAACTGCGCACCAAGGTGGAGAATGGTGAGTCTTGCAAAGCCTCAAGGGCCCTCGTGCCGAGCGTGCTGCAGTGCCGAGGGTGCCGGCGTCTATATCTTCCAGTCACACGGAGGATCCACTGCGGGAAGTGCTCCCTGCTGATAACCCCTGGCCAGATGCGGGGCTTAGCTCCATTAAGCTCTTCCACATGGTAACGTGATTTGGAGAATCAGAGCCCTGAGGCCAAAGGCTAGGCGTTTCGCAGCTACCTCCCTAGGAGAGGACCAGACCCTCCGCTCTCCTGTGTCAGACAGAGAGCTGCAGGAGATGGAGAGGGGAGCTAGTATGGGGAGGGGGTTAGCGTGTATCCCCGGGAGTCTGAGCGCCCACAGGGTTAGGCACTGGAGAGGTGATGTCGTCCTGCAGGCCTTTCTTCCATTGGTGCTTGTTGCTGCCTGAGGATATAGTGGGTGAAGACCGAGAGGGTTAGAGGATGGGTGAAGTGGGTGGGGGGTGGGGGCCGTGTGGGTGGAAAGTCACTCTCTGCCCTCAGTGCTTTTGTGTGAATCCAGCATCCACACTCATGTGGCACTGACCTCCTTTCCAAGCGCAAGCTAATTGGGCTTCAGCCGTGTGAAAACCTGCCTCTCTCTAGTCTACCCAGCTCTCTCTGTCTGCTTGGCACGAGAGCTTTCCCAGCAGAACCTGGCATGCAGGAGCATGTTGTCCTCTGTCTGCGTGGGGTCTTGGCGTCTCGGAGGTGTGCATGTTCACTCCAGGGAGCTCATGGAGCGTAGCCTGCGCCCTTGGTGGCAGGGAGGTTTGTAGTGGTGTGGGCTGGCTGGCTCTTTGCTAATTCACTTTCCTTTCCTCTCCCGCAGGGGAAGGCACCATTCCCGTGGAGTCGAGTGACATTGTGCCTACGTGGGATGGGATCCAGCATGGGGAGAGGCTGCGCACCATGTCCTGCAGTGACAAAATCCTGCGCTGGAACGTGCTTGGCCTGCAAGGGGCGTTGTTGTCGCATTTCATGCAGCCAGTGTACCTCAGCTCCGTTACGCTCGGTAGGAAACCCTGCGCACACTGTGCTCTCAGTGCATTCAGGAGCTGGGCTGCGTACGCCAAGTGCCAGTAACCTCCTTACTGCAGTAATGGAAAAGAAATTCAGCGGGGGCGTGGGAACCGAAGGCTAAAATGTTGATTCCAGCAGAGGTGCACCATTAGGAAACACATGGGACCTTGTGGATTTTAACCACAGGGATACGTGGGGATTTTCTCCTTGGGTCTTCGTTTGGATGTGTGAGGATGAGGGGGAGGCCGAAGCTGCCTGTAAATGTTTTATGGCCACAGATGTTGCAATCTGTAAAACTGAACCCTTCACATATTAATGACCAAGGACGTGTCTAGTCGTAGGAAAATTGCTGTCCTGAACCTTTCCCGCCTCAGGCTTTCTGAGCAGAGCGGTGCATCTTCTCAGATTTCTGCCTGCCCATTAACAATGCAGCTGCTCTGTTTCCTAATGCCTGCATGTGCTTTTCCCAGGTTACCTGTACAGCCAGGGTCACCTGACACGTGCAATCTGCTGCCGCATGTCAAGAGACGGGAGCACGTTTGAAGCGGGTCTCCAGGCTCCGTATCATGTTAAACATCCCGAGGTACCGTAGGCTGGCAGCTCTTAATGGTTCCATTCTCTCCTCTGCACAAGGGTCCAGCCGTCTGCACTGGTGCATTCTGTATTAGTGGGACTCGGTAGACTACCTGCCAGATGGTTAATGCTCAGTGACCTGCCACCTTCCAGCTGTAGCAGGAAAGTTTAACTTCCTTCTGGTATTTGTGGGACCAGAGACCTGGCTCAGGACAGACAGATCATAGTGGCTGGCTCTGGGCTTCTCTATCTTTCAGCCCGCTGCCACATCTGGCCAGGTGTGAACGGTTAATGAGACCTTTGTGCATACGATGGTGCCTGGGCACGACTCAGGGGACTCTCCGGAGTTCATGCATGCCAGGTCTAACCAGAGCCCCGGTGACCCATCTCTCTCTTGAGGGTGTCGTGGGACGATCTTTGAATTGGTGCGTGGCGTAGCTGAGATTGAGAAACATCATAAATGCTTTGCCGGTGGGGGGAGCTAGAATGCAAAGCAATTGCCAGGCACTCCAGCTGGCAGGTCGCTAGTGGGGCCACAGGTGAGAGGCTTCAGCTGCATTACCCGCCTGCCAGTGCTGAGAACCATGCACCCCTCCCAGCTGTGTGCATGTGCCACATAGTCTGCTGGGCCAACCCGCTTGTCTCCCTCTGGCCACCTAGGTGGGGAGAGTTAGCGTGTACGACTCCGCCAGGCAGACGGGCAAGACCAAGGAGTCGAGTGTGAACTGGTGTCTTGCCGATGGAAGCGAGGTGGAAGTCCTGGATGGCACAAAAGGCAAAGTTGACGGGTGAGCTTTGACGCCTTGCCAGAGGCTGGCTCTAGGGGAGCGTGTGAAGGGGCCGGTTCTCCGTGCTGTCCCTGCAGTGTGGGAGGACCTGGGGGACTGGACCCCCAACCCCAGCTAAAATGGGGATTCATCACAATCAGAACAGACTCGCCACCAGCTGGTCTCAGTCACTGGGCACGCGGCTCCAATTGCTCCCACGCACGGAGCTGTCCTGCCAGTGGGACCTTCGTTTCCCAGCCCCAGTAGCCAGAGCACTCTGACAAGTCCAGCGGAAGCCCTGGCACGCAAGGGGCAGAGCGCTGGGCTTTCACTGCGGCAGCCGCTCTTGGTCGCTAGAGTGGAAACGTTTAGATAAACAGTTTGGAGGCAGATTTTCCCTGTGAAATGTTCTTGTCGGTTGTGGACCAGGCCTGTGTAGGGGGCCCAATTGTGCTAAACAGGCACAGAGCAAAAGACAGTCACTGCCCCAGAGCGCGCCCTGTCCACACATGGGCCTCCTGAGTTCTGTTCCTGACTCTACTGGTGATCTCTGGTGACCATTACCCTTCTGCCCACGTGTTAGGGTATCCCAGGCGCTGCAAGGCGTAGCTGCTGTGTGATCCCGGGTGCTGCATCGCTTTGCTCGTTGTTACCCTTGGGTACAGTTACAGCCCAGACTCTGCCCGCCCGGATCCGATGGCAGGACCGTGCCCTACATCCTCAGCAGCTGTTTGCCTCCTTGCCCCAGCTCCAGTCCCTGGGGTTTTCATTCTGTTCGTGTCCTTCCCCTTTCCAGACCAAAGCTCGAGGTGTCCCGCGTGTCCAAGAGGAGCATGTTTGCTCTGTTCCAGCAGCTTTGTGCCAAGGCTGACCGCAAAGACCTGCAGAACCTTGTGCTGTACTCGGATGCCAAGGAGGCAGCCTCAGCCTACCAGGGAGCCAAGCAGCACTTCTTCACGGCGCTGGAGGAGATGAGCTATGGGAGCTGGATCTGCAAACCCCAGGAAGAGGAGAACTTCTCTCTCGTCGAGGCATAATGAGCTGCCTTCTGTGTGTGTGTCTGTGTGTTCTTTTGTTTTCTTCTTTTGTTGTTTTAAATGGAGCCAGTAGCGTTGACTAGGATTGTGAATTCCCCTGGGTCTCTCCTCCTTTTGATTATCCTGGCAGCACGTGATTCTGCTGGAAGGGACTGCTGCATTCATATTGCATTCTTTCGACGTGAGTGTACACTCGGCACATGGTGGTGAGGAGACGCGAGCGTGTGAGTGTTTGGACAAGGGAATCCACACTGTCCATGCATTTAAATGAAACCACAGGGAAGCCTGCTCCTGTGTCCCTTCATCACAGCAGCTGGGGGGAACTCAGCTTTTCACTTGTCAGATGCGTTGTCTCGATTGGATCATTTTAAACAGTATGTGGGTACTTCCCAGCCTCATATCCTCTCCCTCAACACTTCCCTCTGATTTGCAAGATGATTCCTGCAGCTATTGGTAAACTCCCTGGGACTTTTTCTTCCCAGCAGTCCTGCTGGGTTGGCACAAATTGGTTTGAAGACAAGGTGATCTCTTGCAACTGCTATTTAATTCTGGGATCTGCCCTAGGGCATAGCACGAGTCGTGAGGAGCTCAGGGCTAGTGGCAGATTGCATGTACGACCTGATCTAGATCTCCATAGTTAGCAGGCGTGTTCCTGGCTTTGGTGTGGTAGCCTTGTCTGAGATACCCGGTTGATTATGAGGGTTGGGTCTTGGTTTCTGGAGTCCTGCTGAGATGGGCCATTCTAAAACCCTGCTGGACACGTCCCCCTGCGAGGGAGGCGAGTGGCACCCAAGGGTGGGTGTCCCAGACTTGCCAGTTAGGGTGGCACCACTTTAAAACGCGCATCAGTGAAGTGGAGCTTTTCCTCCTCACCCCAAACGCTCCTTGGACCAGTTTCCTGACTAGCCCATGGCTGGTTCGGCTGCAGTACAGCCCTTTACTGAAATGGGACCAGGGATCTTTTAGAGCCTGGCCCCCGTTTTTAAACCCTGCCTTGAAACGGTCATTAATTTTAGCTTGTCCACAGGCCTCGGGCCCAGCCAGCCTCTCCTCTTGGTTGTTTGCAGGAATCTAAGACACCTTCGTGGGTGATGGGATCTAAGGCAGGTTCTGTCTGCGCTGGGAACGCTGATTGGTGGCTATGCGCCTGCCTGCCCTCTCTGCAGGCCTGTGTCTGGGTAGCCCTGGGGAACGGTGGGCGTGGGGCTGCCTGCCGGTGCGGTGCTAGCAGGGCCAGCAAATTTCTTCTTCCTTCTTGGAGGAAGCACAGGCCTCTCAGCTAATGGACCCAGTCCCATCCAGCCTGCCTGGACCTAGAATCCCAGGCCCCGGGCCATGGGGTCAGCTTGCTCCAGAGGTCGGTTGTGTTTGGCCTGAGCTGGCCTGGGCTTTGTCAGAAGCTAGTCTGGGTTAGCCTGGTCCTGGGGGAAGGGGCGAATGGATTGCTCCGGAATTGAGTGGCACTGTGAGCGGTCAAGTACGTTGCAGTGCAGGAGGCTGGGGGCAGGGCAGGGGGTGGGCTGCCCCTCTAAAGTAATTGAAGGGAGACCCAGACCTGTTCTTACTCCACAGTTCTGGCATCTTCTTGTGCCATCTCCACCCTTCCCCCATTTATTTTATTTGTAATTAGTTGCACTGTCAGCGGGTCAGAGCAATTCCCGTTGTGCATCATTTGGGGACTGTCTCCTGCAAACTCGTCCTACCCTCACCCCCTTTCTTTTCTGTAGTGTCGGATTCCTTCTCTTGTCGCACTGGTTCCGGGGAGCTGAATGGAAACAAATGTAAATTTATTCATGGGAGAACTGTAACCCTCCTTTTTATTTTATTTTAATTTTTGTAAGTCTGCTTTTAAGTGCCCCTCGGTATTGATGATTTGAAGTCCTAACATTCCGCATAAAAATAAAAAAAAATCTGTATTGTTAAACAGCTCCGCCCTGTGGGTTGTTTAATTCCTGGGACACGAACAGGGGGGCCAAAGCTGGTGTTAAATGGCAGCGAGCATGGAGATGGAGTCGCTCAGAAGAGAAAGGGTGGAGTTATTTGATCATCAGCTGGACAAGTGCTGACGGCTGCACCATGTCCCACGCTGAGTTCAAACCAGGTGGGGCTCTGCCTCTGGATGGCAGGTCTGTGCAGAGGAGCAGCTCTGCCGGGGCAGATTAAATCTCTCCCCCCTCAAAGTTCTCGAGTGAATTCTGAAGTGACGTCGTCCCTGGCTCCAGGCTTGCTCTGCCATCACTGGAGCTAGGGGCACCCTTCTGTCCATCCCTGGGCACTTACCTGCATAGCCCCAGGCAATAACTCCCCCCCACACACACACAGGGGAGACAGTTGGCAACTCATGGATTTAAAGGCCAGAAGGGACCATCCAGTCTGACCTCCTGGGTGACACAGCCCAGGCAGTGTCAGCCCAGTGACTCGTGTCTGGCTAACGCATGGCAAGCTGGATCCGAAGTCCTCAGCAGATCGACTCCACCTCTCCCCTGGTTCCAGTGGCTGATCACCCTCCACATTAACAGTCTGCCCTTAAACTTGCCCGGCTGCCTTGGGGATTGGCTGAGGGGTTGGGCTCCCCCCTCCTGGAGAGGGGGGCGGGGAGTAATTCTCTAACTCCCGGAGCAGTGCCAGAGTGGGCGAGCCCAGGGCCCTTGGGGCGTGGGGCCTTGTCAGGCAGCCCCCCAGCTAGATGTGAAGGAACTCTGACCGTGTGAGTCGCCGCCCTGTGGGTTTCATCGTGCTGGGAGTGCTGCTAACGGACGTCTCCATGAGGTGCCGTGTGCGGCTGACCGACTGTCCTGGTAACAGAGAGGCTGGGAGGGCAGCACCTGCCCCGCGCGGCCCCATAGCACAGGTTGCTGTTACATTTGAGCTCAAGCTTATTTAAGACGGAGACTGTCCTGCCCAAGAACAGTTTTATTACATGTCAGAACAGTTACAGCCTCCCTTCGAAACAGACCCCTTCCTGCAGCACCGCTGGTTCTCGCTTGGCTCGGAGCAGGAGGAAGATGCTGGTGACCAGGCGTGCCAGCGACGGACGCTTAGGCCATTTGGAAAACTAAGGAAAACAGCAAAACTGCTGATGCCTGGGGCTCCTGGCCACAGCCAGCTGGAGCAGAAGAGTCACTCGATCCCCTGCAGGGCCCATTGCTATTGCTCTGCAGTAGGGTTTTGCCTCGTGGCCACCCAACAGCCACTCTTGTATTTTTAATGGGGTCCCACTGTAACCACTGGGAAACCAGGTGCCTTCAGAGCTAAGCAAGGGGGACTTGAAAATGACTCGGTGAAACCATGATGCAAAGAGCCTAAAGAGACTCCTTCAAAGCACCCAGTCGTTGCATGCGCAGAGTTCACCCTGCCCGCCATCCATTGCATGGTGCTGCTCATGCCATGAAGGGACCCTGTTATGTACCCGGTGAGTAAAGGCTTGGCGCTGCACCCTCCTGTGTCTGGGGGGTGTGAGGGAGGAGTTAGAAGCAGAACCCAAAAGCACGACTGATCCGCAATTTAAAGCGAAGGGGTGGGAGTAGACAGAGAACGGGAGCTGGCTTCGTGCGTCCAGTCTAGCGCACATGGGGGCAGCATCCCACCTGGCTGCCTAGCGTCGCTGCTATCTTTCCAGGCGCTGTGTGCAATAGCTGGGCTGCACCTGGAGGTGAGGCTGGATTTCCGCCTCCGAACGCTAGGCTGGCGTTGCAGGGCTCTGCTCCAGCTGGGCCCCAAGACTTTGGATTCTGCCACCGTGCAAAGGCAGGAGAGGGCTTGTCCCTGAGCTGCTCTGCAGCAGAACCCTGGGCTGAGCGGTTGGGGGGTGGGACCGTCATCCTGACCGCTCAGTGGGTAGCTGACCAGCAAGGCCAGTGTTCTCCAGCCCATGGGGGTCATCTGGCACAGGTGTTTCATACTCAAACATCTTTAGATTTGAAATATCACTAAAATCTAGTCCTGCACCCCTGGAGGGCAAAGCTGGGTGCAGTGTAAGTGGCAATCTGCCAGCGGCTGGCTGTTCGGGAGCAGGCTGGGACCCTCTATGCCTGGCTGGGGGGAAAGCTGAGAAATTACTGGCTGATTGTTTACAGAGGAGCAGCGGGATGTGCTCAGCCTGTCCCTCTGCTCCATGCCCTTCCACGCAGCCTGGAGGATTAGCGCTATTTATAGGAGATGCTTGATTTCAGATTTTCCCCAGGGAGGCTAATTCTTGCCTGCCTAGAGACCGTGGCACCAGCCTTGCATTTCCATTCTGCACATGGACTGTTCATCTCCCTCCACCCCACATCAGCTCCAGGGCACCAGCCAGGGGCCTGGACACAGTTTCTAATCATGCTGCGGCTGTATCTGCTGCCTCTCACCCCCCAGCAGAGCTGGAACCTGTGAGGGGACGGCCCTAGGGCTCCGTCAGAAGGAGCAGCAGTGGGATCTTTCACCCACGGACCGACAGTCATACTGAGATCTGACGAGCCACCCTCGGAGTCTTGCAGAGGGAAACAAAAAGAGCAGAGCAACCTGGGGCCACATGCGACTCCTGGGGGTGTCTGCAAGGATCCTAATCGAGCTGGCTCATGGCTGTAATAATCATTCTCTCGCTCTATGGAGGCCCCAGTGGCATCAGCTAAACCTGCCTCCCCTTTGTCCTGTGCGCCGCCTCGCAGCACGATGCACTTTAACACCCTCTGTGACACTGGTGGAATCCAGCTTTGCTGCATGTTCACGCCCGTGTTTCACTGCCATCTTCCACCGGCATTGGCACTGACGCCGCAGCCTGGTGCAGCCCGATCGTGATCTGCGGTGGCACAAGAGCCCTTGCCGGGGGATGGCCAGGTGCAGGGTTCCCATATGTGCTCTGGCTCAGATTTAACTGTGTAAATTGCAATGAGAAAGGGACACTGCTTGGGCCGTGACAGAGGTGCCTGCATAAGCAGGGGTGCAGGAACCGCCCTCGCTGGGCTCAGACACCTTGTGCCTGCAGCCAGAACGAGGAGCTGCTGCTCCTCTTGGTGATCCCTGGGCCCAGCAACCTGCTGAGCTCTTGCTCCCACCTGACCCAGAATTCTGCCCCCGACGGTTTCCACTGGAACAAGAAGGGGAGGTGCCTGCTCAGCCCCAGGGCAGCCTGGCTCTGTCCCTGCAGGGCTTGCTCCCTGTGTCCACACTGGGCTGTGTCTTTGCCTTTAAGAGGGTCAGATCTCCCCTTCCCCTGTGTTAAAGTTCCCAGCCCACCTGGAGAACTGCAGCCCTTGTGCCCTCCCAGCCCTGCCTCTCCCCTGCTCCAGGGCGCCCCATGATGAGGGGGCTTAGAAATAAAAGGGGGTCAAATTAAACCAGGTTTTAAACAAATCTCCCCCCCCCAATTCCGTGTGATTATTTATTGGGCTGTGGTGACATTGGAAGCAGCAGTGGACGTCTGAGGCTGCCCAGGGCAGTGTCGCCCCCCCCCCGCCCCTGAGCTTCCAGAGACACAGTTGGCTGAACACAGCGACGGGCTCCGGGCTCAGTGCAGAGGACGTGTCTGGGGCCCGTTCACCCCCAGCTGCTGCCTGCACCCTGCCCTGATGAGCTGGAGCATGCCTAGCCAGCCCTGCCCCCAGCCACATGCGACCTGGCAGCAGCTTCACGGCAGAGATCGAGGGCCCCACTCCACTCACGCCTTGCTACTGTGGGGACTGTTTGGCCTCGCTGATCTCTGGGGGGAGGAGAGCCCTCTTTGTCCCCCAAGCACAGTTGCTGGAGCAGTCCTGTCCTTCCCCCCCCCCCCGCCCCCAGGAAGGGCCGGGGCACCTCGAGCTGCACCCGGCCTCAAGTCTGGGGCTAGATCTGTGCCCAGCCTGTCTCCTCCGTTAGTTCCTGGGATTTTGCTCTCAATGGGGCAGACGTGGAGCACGCCCCCCCAACCCCCAGCAGCAGGAGCCAGGACCCCTTCGGGCAGAGGCAGCACCGAAAACAGCAGCAAGGCCCTGAGAGCCCCCTCCCCAGACTCCCCCGGGCCTGTGTGCTCCAGCCATGCGCACCAGGCCGCTGTCTGCATGGGATGATGGCTCCGTGCACACGGGGCAGGCCGCCTGCCTTCCCCCAGCCCTATTTGGAGCTGGGCGGGCCGTGGTTGAGCTGCAGCAGGGAGTTGGTGGCGTAGTTCTGGAAGAGTGGCTGGAGGAACATGCCGATGGTCCCGAAGACACAGACAAAGACGAAGATCCACAGGAAGAGGCGGTCGATCACCATGGCCACGTATTTCCAGTCCTCGCTCACCTGGAAGGAGACGGTGTGTTCAGGATCCAGGGCACGGCCGCCCCACACACTGGACCTATCTTCCCTCACCAGCCATGCAAGCTGCATCAGCTGCTCTCGCCCCTGCCCATACGGCAGCACTAGGCCTGGCCAGGCGCTCCTGTCCTGTGCTACTTTCCTCTCTTGCTATGGGTCTGGGAAGGAGCAATTTCATGCCTGAGTCATGCTCTCATTTCTATCCTTGGCCAACAGCATCCGCTTCGCAGGGAG
This sequence comes from Gopherus flavomarginatus, assembly GCF_025201925.1. NCBI lineage: Eukaryota > Metazoa > Chordata > Testudines > Testudinidae > Gopherus > Gopherus flavomarginatus. The sequence goes on along the minus strand of NC_066636.1, from coordinate 24,614,260 downwards.
CCTGGCTGAGACATGACAGATGGGACCTCAGCGCAGCTTGGAGGAGGGACAGACAGGGAACAAATTAGTTCTGCTGCCTAGAGATCACGGCAAGACCCAAAAATTGGCATGTGCTAGAGGCAGGGACACGAGGAGCCCGGTAACCGGCATTCACCTTCGCTTCCACCAGGCCCTGGGACGGGCAGCTTCCTCCCCTGGGCTGGATTTGTGCTAAGGGAGGCAGAGCTGCAGGTCCTGGCCAGCGGCGAACCTGGCCCAGGCAGAGGCAGTGCAGCCATGTGGCAGGAGCAGGTGGGCTCAGCCCACCTCTGGCACTGTGTAGTTCTGGGCACTGCCACCTCTGCCCTGGACCTGCCATGTAACTTCCGGGAAGTGACTTCCCCTGCAGAGGCCTCTTTGTTCCCCTCTGTAAAGTAGGGATTGTTCCAGGAACGTGGAACTCGACCCATGGGCCACACAGCAAGGGCTGCGCTGGCACCTCCCCCACCGCTCTGCCAATGCCCCACGCTCCGCACCTGCAGCACATGCACCCCTGGGATACCCTAGTACATGCAGCTCTGCACACGGGCCTCCATCCCACCCCCCCTTGCCAAGCCACATGTGCCTAGAGCTCCCCTGCCAGGCCAGGGCTGCCCACATCTCCCCCAAGGGCCTGTGCTGTGCCAGGGGCCGGTGCCCCTCTGAGCTGGGCCCCTCCCTGGATCTCTCCCGCCCACCCCTCATCCAAAAACTGCAGCACCTGAGCTGCTCTCATGAGAGACAGTTCTGGTTACTATAGCAACTCCTAAATCGGGGCCTGGCCTGCTCCTGGAGTGACTGGCTGGGGCAGGAGCTGACGGTCTGGAGGCCCAGGAGGAAGGGATGGGGGCTGGGGGGCTGGGCCTGCTGGAATCCCGCCGCAGGGTTACCCTGGCACTTGGCATATTTGCATTTCACAAGCCCCCACCCTCTGTGTGTTGGCAGAAATCCCACAGCCACAGCCAGCCTCCCTGCCCCCGCCCCTGCCTGCATCTCCCCTGAATATTTCATGGGCTTCCACCGGGGCCCAGCCGAGCAGAAGGAGGATATTGATTTTGGACTTTGCCGTTTGCGTTGAGAGCTCAGGGCCGGCGCCTTCCCGCCAGCCCTGCAGGCTGGGCTTGGAGGAGAGGGAAGCTCGTCCTGCAGCCCCGTCCGGGTCGCCTCCCTCCAGGCCCCCAAGCACAGCACAGCACCGCAGGGCACCGGGTGTGGGCACGCCTCGCGGCTTGTCCCTGCAGGGCTCGTGGGCACCTGGCAGTGCTCCTGTGCAAACATGTCGGTGAATTATGGTCGACCCCCCGTCCCCCGCAGAGGGGTGGTAGTTGGGGGGGGTCTCCCCTGCACTTACGCAGGAGCTGGGCCTAAGGGGCTGTACCCCAGGGCAGAGGGTCCACCCGGCTGTTGTACTGCGGGCTGCCAGCAGGGGGCGCAGCGCTTTCACCACCTCCCTGGGCGACTCCGGCTGCCTCCAGGGATGAAGTTTGCCCACCCCGGCTGGGGAGAGGCCGGTGCCGGGATCTGCTCCGAGCGGGCAGGTTTGCCGTGCTGTCTCTGCCCCAGGCTTGGCAGCAAAGGGGGCAGAGGGAGCCTGCGTGTCTGGGGCAGGACTGTTCCATGCTCAGGCCTGAGCCCACCCTCCGTGGCCACGCATTGCCCAGGTAAGACGTCACGCAGCCACGGAGCAGAGCCCCTGGCCAGCAGCGGGGTCAGCAAAAGAAACCAACATGCACAGGGGTGGAGAGGGCAGTGCCAGGGACACGCATGCTTCTGTACACACACACACACACACACACACACACACACACACACACACAATCCCGGCTGTGTGTGCAGCCACGTACATGCATACAGCCTGCTATGGATGATTGTGCTCACACACAGACGTATCCATTCCCCCTTGCACACCCTCCTCCCACCTTCCCTCTCTGCCTCCGCCAGCTCCCCCGACTCACGCTCTGGTCATCGTCCTCGCTCCTCATGTGGTCTGCAATGAAGCGCACCCCATCTACCGCCTCCTCCACCCCGCAGCAGCACTGCTGGCTGGGTGCTGGGGCCTGCCCCTGCCGCTCCCGGTAGCCATTGGCACTGTCAGCTGCCTCGGTGAACTGCCGGCCGCCCCCCGCGCCAAACTTCGTGATGGTGGCCTGGTTGGCAAAGCAGGTGCAGGAGCGGGCGCTCTCCCTCAAGAAGAAGCTGCTGCTGGTGTGCTCCTGGTTCTGCCGGCGCTGGCGCAGCCGCTGGCGGGCACAGTTCTGGCGCGGCTGCTTCATGAAGAGGACGGTGGGCAGCTTGTCCAGGAAGACCACCTTGACCCAGGGCGGCATAGTGTGGGTGGTGGGTGAGCGGTGGTGCACGTTGAGCACACACACGCTGGTGACGATGGAGAAGGTCACCAGCACCATGGTGAACATCAGGTACTTGCCCACCAGCGGCACGTCCAGCGAGGTGGGCGGCACGATCTTGGAGATGAGCAGCAGGAAGACGGTGAGGGCCAGCAGCACGGAGATGCAGAGCGTCATCTTCTCGCCGCAGTCAGAGGGCAGGTAGAAGACCAGGATGGCCAGCGAGGTGATGAGGATGCAGGGGATGATGAGGTTGATGGTGTAGAAGAGCGGCTTGCGGCGGATGATGAAGTCGTAGGTGATGTCCACGTAGGTGGAGTCGTCAGGGTTCTCGTTCCGCCGCCCTGGCAGGGCGATGATGTCCCACTCGCCGCTGGGCGTGAAGTCATCCAGGCTGGCCACGTCGCTCTTCAACACCAGGTCGATCTCCGTCCGGTCGTAGGTCCACGAGCGGAACTTCATGGTGCAGTTCTGCTGGTCAAACGGGAAGTGCCTGACCTCGATCTTGCAGGCGCTCTTGTAGATGGCCGGGGGCAGCCAGAAGATGCTGCCGTCGTAGGAGACGACCGCGTTGGAGTAAAAGGAGACCTCGTACGTCCCGTCGGCACTGGGGATAGGAGAAGGGCCGTGAGGCGGCAGGGCTCTCTCGCTCCACCAGGACTGTTCTGCCCAGCAGAGCCGGGCTCCGTCTCCCCAGGCAGCAGCCGCCAGGAGCTGGGGATAGGAGTGGAAAACACCCAGCTGGGTTCGCAGCTCCTCTGTGAGTCTGAGCAGAGCCGCTGGGATCTGGGACGGCTGGGAGTGGGGGAACAAGATGCTGCCTCTGCCCACCCCTGAGGCTCCCCCACAGATCAGGCCAAGTCCACTCTGGGCAGAACCCTCAGCCAAAGTGAGTGGGCCCAGAGGCTGGAGCCGCTGGGGGACAGGGGTCCTGGGGGGTGGCACCTACTTGTTGTAGAGGACGACGTCCGGCAGCCAGATGTGCTTGGAGGGCAGGCGCACCTTCTGCATGTTGTCAAAGTCCCCTGGTTTCCAGGTGAGGCGGTAATCCTCCCACTCCTGCGGAGAGCATGGCACGGCCTCAGCACCGCCCGGCCCGCTCCCTGCCGCCCAACAACCCAGGCCTGGCCCCTGCCTCTGCTGCCCAACCGGCCATGCCCCGCCCCTGCCTCCCAATCGGCCCTGGCTCTGGCCCTGCGCCTGCCGCCCAACCGGCCATGCCCGGCCCCTGCCACCCAACTGGTCCTGTCCCTACATCCCAACCGGCCCGGCCCGACCCGGACCCTGCCACCCAACCATCCCTGCCCCTGCCGCCCAACCGGCCATGCCCGGCCCCTGCCACCCAACTGGTCCTGCTCCAACTGCCACCCAACCGGCCCGGCCCAGCCCCTGCTGCCCAACCGGCCCTGTCCCTACATCCCAACCGGCCCGGCCCGGAGCCGGACCCTGCCACCCAACCATCCCTGCCCCTGCCGCCCAACCGGCCGTGCCCGGCCCCTACATCCCAACCGGTCCTGCCCTTGCTCCTACCACCCAACCAGCCCAGCCCCTGCCGCCCAACCAGCCGTGCCTGGCTCTGCTGGGCCCCACGCCAGGCGTCTCACCTGTGTCAGCCACACGTTGGTCGTCATGATCTGTTCCCTCTCATGCTGCAAACAGGACCGAGGCGGCGTTAGCAGGGTCGGGGGCAGAGGGCAGGGCTGGGGCTGGCCGCTATGGGCAGGGACAGCCAGGCAGAGAGCTCAGAGAGGTCAAACTGTATTCCCTCCCCCCACGTGGGTAGCTCAGCAGCAGCCACAGGTGCAGCCCGGCCCCCAGCGCCCCACAGCAGCGCCGGAGCCACCTGTGCTGGCTGGGCAGGGGCGGTGCCAGGAGGGGATTTGCTCCATGGGGCTGTTCTGGCAGCAGAGCTGGGCCAGACCCAGGCCCTTGAGCGTGCATGTACCTGCGTGCAAAGCACGAGTGTGAACAGGGAGCCAGTGTCTCCCTGCACGTGGGGTTGCACATGCACTGGTGTGTCCCCGTGTGGTGGGTTTACACACGTGCCTGTCTGGGAGTGTTTGCAGCCCATGACTGGTGTGAGGGACTGATGCTCAGCACAGCCCAGGAAACCCCTTGTGCCCAGCCTCCCCTCCCACCCCCAAGCACCTTCACCCCTCCAGCACCTGGTCTCTGCCCAGGGCAGCAGGTGCAAGCCCCCCACCGTGCTGCAGACCCAGCAAACTCACCACGCTGATGAGCTGGGCCAGCGACACCATGAGCTGCACGGTCACCAGCTCCGAGCCATTGGTGGCCGGGCGGATCAGCTTGTTGTAGCGGGACGGGTCCAGGAGGTGCTCAACCAGCCGCTCCTCTGTGTCGGTGCCCAGGCTTCCTGAGGGCAAGGGGGGGATCAAGGGGTGAGACCCCAGCACCCACACAGCACCTCTTCCAGCCTGGCCTGCCCCACACCCCACTGGGTCCTGCCAGTGGGAGCTGAGCCGCTGCTCTGGCCCCAAATATTCCTTCCACACCAGCTCCCAGCTGTGGCGTCTGCAGAAGGGTCCAGCGAGGGAGCGGCTGCTGGAATGCCACCACCAGCTCCGAGATGGGCTTGTCTGGGGGCCCGGGGGGCCTAGCGCCTGGCTTGCCCAGCCCAGCATGGGAGGGGGAATCCCAGCTCAGTCTGAGTGCAATGGCCAGACCCCCGCTGCCCCAAGGGACAGGACCCCCGCCAAGTGCTCAGCACTGCCCTCGGGCCCCTGCCAGACAGGCAGCCCGGACAATAACACTCACCTGGCTGTTCCCGGGGAGGGTTTGTTCCAACTATGGGGGCCTGTCCTGGAGTGTGGGGGAGTCAAGGCCCTGCACCCCCACTTCCTGCCATTCACCGGGACTCTCAGCCAGCCAGTAACCCAGAAGGTTTATTAGATGACAGGAACACAGTCCCAAGCAGGGCTTGTAGGTACAACCAGGACCCCTCAGCCAGGTCCCTCTGGGGGGCAAGGAGCTTAGACCCCAGACTTGGGGTTCCCTGCCTCTTCCCAGCCAGCCCCAAACTGAAACCAAAAACCCCTCCAGCAGGCTCCCTCCCTTTGTCCAGCTTGCCTGGCAAAGGTGTCGACTCCCCACCCCCTTCCCGGCTCAGGTTACAGACTCAGGTACCGTCCCTCACCTAAAGTCATCCCCTGCTCTCCTATCCCCCACGCAGACAGCCCCAGTAAAACTAAATGACATTCCCAGGTCAGTCTACCCCACTCTTTCCTGCGTCACAGGGCCCTTCAGCCCTTCTTGGGGCACAGCCCCCTCATCACCAGCCCCACTCAGGGAGGGCCGGACGTGGAGGGTCCGAGTGGTTTTCAGTGAGCAGCAGGGTGTGACCCTGGTGTCCTGGCCAAATCTCAGTGTGGGGTGTGACATTCACCCTCCCTAAACTGCCCCAACAGGCTCCCATAGATACGGGATTTGCCTTTCCTGTCAAACTCTTGGCAGCATTGCTGTGGGGCTGTTAAACAGCCTGCACACCTCACCCCAGAGGCGGCTGCATCTCGGTGCTGGATGAGGAATCCCTGTATAACCAGCCCCTGCACCTCACCCCAGAGGCAGCTGCAGCTTGGTGCCGGACGAGGAATCTCTGTATAACCAGCCATGGCACCTCACCCCAGAGGCAGCTGCATCTTGGTGCCAGGCGAGGAATCTCTGTATAACCAGCCCCTGCACCTCACCCCAGAGATGGCTGCATCTTGGTGCTGGGTGAGCAGTTCCCTCTCTCAGTCTGTAAAGCAGTTTGGGGTGAAAGGGGTGTTAGAAACATGACCTATTCATATAACTGCAGTACTGGGTCCTGCAGCTAAGACAGACACATGGAGAGGAAGCAGACCTACAGACAGACAGCAAGAAATGGGGCTTATTCTACAGCCCCCCAGCTTTGCCCCTGCCCTCCGGTCCCACATACCACCAGCGCCTGGGGTCAGAACCCCATGGCTGGGAATACCCGCCCACATGTGCACACGGATCCTGGCCCATCAGCCCCCATTGTCCTGTCTGAGCCAGGCCGGAGCCCTGGCTCCTCGGGACATTCATCCCCAGAGCAGCTCGGCGCCTGCCCGCCCACCCGTCCTTGGGGATGAAGGCGCTGGTGACTGACAGGCTGCTTCAAAGGGCCTGTAATGAGCCTTGCCCGTGGGGTCAGGGCCTGCGGAGGATTCTGGGGCTGGCACTCGGGCACCGTCTCATCTTGCCTCCTCCTGGGCGCCGCTGATAGCTCTGTGCTCGCGGGCCCTCTGCCCCTCATTACACGCTGCCTTTGTAGCCAGCCCAGCAGCCGGCTCCGTCCTTATCACTAATCACCAAGGAGCCAAGCCCAGCTGGAGCAGGGTTACACCGTGGGGGATTTGGCCCAGTGCGTGCAGCTCACCACGGGCAGGGGGGATGCCAGGCTGAGCGCCAGGCAGGGCGGAGGCCTCATGCCGCTGATGTCCCCCCTGCCCCAGTTCTGAGCCTCAGCGAGTGGGGGCTGCTGGGGGAGGGGAACAGGCAGGGGGGTGAGTGCCTGGTGGGGAGGGCCCAGCTGCAGGGGTGCTTGGGCCAGGTGCCGGCTCTGCTCCGGAGGCTGCCCTGTGCTCAGCCCCATGCTCAGCCGCACCCTCCCACTTCCCTGGGCCTGTGGGTTTATTCCCTTGCTCCCATGTCCAGGGCTCTGCAGCCCCAGATGCCTCCCTGGGCTGGTGCAGGGGTGTGACCGTCTGTCCGTCCATGCACCACCCTTGGCACTCCCCTGTTCTGAGCCCTGTCGCCAACTGAGCAACTGCTCCACCCTGCCCCACGTGGGGCTGAGGGGGCCCGTCTCATCAGCCTGCTGGGTCCCGGCCAGGGAAGGGGAGAGGAAGGCAGAGCAGGGGCCCAGCGCTGCCCTCCCTTGGTGCCTGTCACTCTGCATCCCCCACCCCCCTTTTCCCAGTCCTGGCAGCAGACTCACTGCTTGTCACTGTCAATCAGCCGCTCCTCCTGCCTCACCCCCCCAGGATCTGCCCCAGCCGCTGCTGCAGCTGGATCCCAACTACCCCCCTGCCAGGCTGCAAGGGGTGCAGCGACTGCCGAGTTTCAAAATAACCCCTCTCAGCCAGGGGGGCACAGAGCTCGCTCTGGGGCTGGCGGGCGAGTGCAGGGCTGCAGGTAAGACCCAGCACCCGCTGCACTAGAGACACCTCCTCCCCTTGCTGCTAGAGGGCATGGCAGCTCAGCGGGGGCAGCAGGGCGAGCTCCCGGGCCCAGGAGCTGGGCAGTGGCAGGGAGGGATGCAGCTCTGGGCAGGGCTGGGAGCTGGAGGGAATGGCTGCACCATGTGTAGATCTCAAAGCATGTGGCACAGGAGGCCAGTATCATTTTATAGGTGGGGAAACTGAGGCACAGAGACAGTAAGTGACTTGCCCCAGGTCCCTCAGCAGAGCCAGGCATGGAACACCCTCCCCACCATGTCTTCTGAGTGCCGGGCCAGGCCACTAAACCACAGGGCCCCTCCCCTTCCAGCTGACACCCCGGTCCAAGCCTTGGCACGACTCGGCTCAGCTGCCCCCACCCCACTGGCTAACGCTCCCTCACGCTCCCCTCGGAAGCCAGGGCACAACACCCGCGTTTCCTGACAGTGTAACCGCGTCTCTGGGCCGGGGCTCAGGCAGGCCGCAAAGCGCAGCGAGGGCTTGAGTCCGAGAGCTCTGAAATATCGATCCAGGCACAACGCCAACCCCGAAAGTGCAGTTTCCAGGCAGAGACGGGGGAGGGGCACAGAAACAAGCTACGTTCCACAAACTCGTTTTTCTGCCAGCGCTGACCAGAGCTCGGAAATATGGGGCTGATCCGTGAGAGGCTGAGGATCAGGACTGGGACACGGGGCCTTTCCCCTGTAGGGGTCATCGGCTCCGATCCAGCCCCGGGGCGGGGACTGGCTGGCTCGGGGAGCAGGGAATGGGACACGGGGCCTTTCCCTTGTAGGGGTCATTGGCTCCGATCCAGCCCCGGGGCGGGGACTAGCTGGCTCGGGGAGCAGGGAATGGGACTTGAGGCCTTTCCCCTGTAGGGGTCATCGGCTCCGATCCAGCCCCGGGGTGGGGACTGGCTGGCTCGGGGAGCAGGGAATGGGACTTGGGGCCTTTCCCCTGTAGGGGTCACTGACTCCGAGTCATAAAGTGGGTGGAAATGCCCCGCTCAGAATCACACTCCCCCGTGTGGGGCTCTGCACCTCCCCAGCCAAGCCCCAAGCAGGGGGGTGGATCGGGGCATAGCTGAGCGCACTGCACACTGGCTAGTCTCTGCTTCCAGGGGAAGCTGAGCAGAAGAGCCTTGAGGCTGCTCTTACTTCTGCCTAAAGCCACCTCCCCCCGCCAGGAACAGGGCCACTGAGAATTGAGCCCTGCCTGACCAGGCCAGCCGAGGAGGAGACGCTGGCATAGCCACCCACGCCCCAGGCCGACGGGCGGAGGGTAAACCCACCTGGGAAGGGGCGAGAGACAGAGCGAGGCTAAGTGGCTGCAGCCAAACACACAGGGGCTGTCTGAGGGCCCAGCCCTGTTCCAGCCACATTCCCCCACCCCCAGTGTTGCCAGCTGGGGTAGAAGAGAGGGTAAATGAGGGACAGTGGGACCTTTGGGGGGCCTAGGGAGCCCTGCCCCCCGGCAGTGTCTCAGCTGGGCCCTTCCCGAGTGAGTCGGCTTCTCCTGCGTGGGGCCGTGTTGTGTCACACGAAGAGGCCGGTGCCACGTGGGGCCGTGTTCTGTCATACGACAGGGCTGGTCCCGCGTGAGGCCGTGTTGTGTCACACGACAGGGCAGGGCCCGCGTGGGGCCGTGTTGTGTCACACGAAGAGGCCGGTGCCACGTGGGGCCGTGTTCTGTCATACGACAGGGCTGGTCCCGCGTGAGGCCGTGTTGTGTCACACGACAGGGCAGGGCCCGCGTGGGGCCGTGTTGTGTCACACGAAGAGGCCGGTGCCACGTGGGGCCGTGTTCTGTCATACGACAGGGCTGGTCCCGCGTGAGGCCGTGTTGTGTCACACGACAGGGCAGGGCCCACGTGAGGCCGTGTTGTGTCACACGACAGGGCCGGGCCCGCGTGGGGCCATGTGGTGTCACACGACAGGGCCGGGCCCGCATGGGGCCGTGTTGTGTCACATGAAGGGGCCAGTCCAGTGTGGGGCCGTGTTGTGTCACATGAAGGGGCTGGTCGCACGTGGGGCCGTGTTGTGTCACACAAAGGGGCCGGGCCTGCGAGGCAGCTGGTCCCCCCAAAGCCAGGCTGCAGGATGGGGCTCACAGAGGGAAGCAGCAGCCGCAGAACGAAGACCAGCTGAGCTTTGCCCTCTCCCACAGCAAGGTGCCACTTTTCCTAGCCCTCCCACAAGTGCCTCTGGAAGCTCCTCCCCGAGCCGGAGCTTTGGTCCCAAGTGTCAAACCCCAGGAGATAAATGGCACCAGAAGCTCCCATTGACCCGAGGAAGGAACAGAAACCTCAGCAGAGCTGGGAGGGCCTTGCTGGTGCAGTGGAGTTCAGCAGGGAAGAAGCTGATATTGCTCAACCCTGCCCTTGTTGCTGCCAGCCTGCAAATCTCTTGAGAAGCAGATGTGGGTTTGCAGAAGAAAAGGCTGGTCTGTGAACTAGGGCCAAGCAGGAAGGACACGGTGTGAGACTGGGCGTATTTCAGCCAAGGGCCTCTCCAGGCTGCTTTGGGGGTCACCGGGTCCCCAGGGCTCCTGGCTGCTGGCTGCTGCAGCTAAGCTAAAAGTTTCCATTGGTTACAAAAGGGTTTGGCGTTTCCTTAGTCTGTGTCCTTCAAACCACAATTTGAGGACTTCAATAACTCGGACATAGGTTAGGGGTTTGTTATAAAAGTGGAGGGGTAGGGTTCTGTGGCCTGCTTTGTGCAGGAGGTCAGACTAGATGATCACATTGGTCCCTTCTGACCTTAAAGTCTATGAGTCTATGAGTCAGCTGCAGCTCAGAGCAAGGGGAATCACCCTCCACAGCCTGGGCTTAATTTCCAAGGTGTGAAATATCTAATCACCCCGAGTCCCAGCTGCAGCCCCTGGCCCAGCTGCCTCACAGCCCTTCACGCTTCCAAGACGAATTGTGTCCTTCCGCTCTACTGCGTATTGAGAACTGAAACCCCGAGAGCCTCTCTGGCCCCTGCAGCACATTTCTGTAAGCACATGCTTCACAGCAGCAGCCTCAGACCAAATTCCCCCTCCCCTCTGCACTGTGGTGCTAGTTGGCTGCTGCTCTCTGCCCCAGACACAGCCGCATTTAATGTTCTTGGCGACCCTTTGGGCTGTGATGCTGGAGGAACTCACATTTCACAGAGGTGGGGTGAAGGTCAGTTCCACATCCATCGTCTCACTTCAGAAACGAGCTGCAAGTGCAGCTGCTTCTCGGGGAACAGTTCCGTTGAGCACTGCCAGTCTGCGCAGCACTTGGCATTGGATTAACCCCACACGCCCAGGAGGGCGCCACTCTCCTGAGGGGGAACAAGGCAGCAGCTCCCGGGGCCGTGTCTGTAGCACCAGCCTGTGCTCTTTGACCAGCACTACGCTAAAGCCACTGGGGGCTTTTTCCTGGACTGCAGCGGACTTTGGATCAGCCCCACTAAGCCAGGCAAGAATCCAGGCTCCAGCAATGGCGCAAGGAGCCCCCAGCCCTGGGAACCAGCGACAAGGCCTGGGGTGGAAGGAAGTGGGGTCAATCCAGCCACCCACCGGAATTGCCATCTCCCACCAGCCTAGCTCACTCGCCTGTCAGCCGCAGTGCTGAGTCCCAAGGCGCAAGGCGCCCCACGAGGTGTGGGGGGAGTTTCCCAAAGGCAAAGAACATTTTCCCTGCCCCCGTCAGTGAGCGGGTGGCTCGTGCAAAAGAGTTTAGGGCCCTTCTGCACTATTTTTATCCTGGCTAATGTAATGGCAGCTGCTGTCATCATGCAATGCATTTTCCAATCCTGCTAAACATTCCAGCGTGGTTATATCTTGTGGCAAGGAGTTCCACAGGCTATATCTGCATTGTGAAAAAAGCTTTCGTCTCTCAGTTTTACATTTCCGGACGGTCAATTCCAAGTGCGTGCATGTGTGTGTTCACACCTAGCCCCACCTGGGGCTCAGGTTTCCAGCAGCTGCTTTGTTCACAGCTGGGGAGTGCTGGGTGTTGGACACCTATGAGGAAGCTGCCCAGACAATGAATGTGCAAACACAATTGATGTCCAGCCAGAAGAGCGTTTAGCACTGCAAGATATAACCTGCTCTGGGAGTGTAACCAAACCTCTGTCTCTGCTACAGCACAAAGCAGCCAGGGATGACTCAGGTACGGAAATCATTGAATTCAAAGTTGGCCCTGTATGGGGAGCTCCCCGGCAACCTGGGCCCGGCAGGGCTTGTCAGTAACTTTTTCTCTCTGTGTGGCCTGACAGCTGGATGCCTGCGATGTGTCACCGCAGTTAACACAAAGCCCCCGCTGTCACCTCTGGGGTGCCCAGGCTCAGCAGCTCCAGCTCTGTGACTAATGGGAGTCAGGGCAGTAAATCATGCTGAGCAGCCAGCATGGTGCAGAAAAGCTGGGGGAAGGGCACTGAGCCGGGGGGACATGTCTGGGGCTGAGCACCGCCCGGTTCGCACTGCACCACCCTGCACTGCAAGAGCTACAGCTAGAGTCTGCCTCTGGCACAACGTGAGGCCCAAACAGTGTCTGTCTGTCTGGCAAATCTCCATTCACCACAGCCCCTGTCTGTCCAGCGGCAGCCCATGCTGTGGGACCTGAGCACTATTTCCATCTGAAGGGGGAGGTGGGATCTGGAAGTGCCTGGCTAACAAGGGAGATTTGACTTTTTCTAATCCCCCTTGTTCCTCTGGAATTAACATGATCTCGCGCCTAACTGAACAGAGCTGGCCTGCTGCTGATTGTTGCCTAGGGTGAGCGTGAGTGTGTCTGGGGTGAGTGTGTGTGTGTGTGTGTGTGTGGTGAATGTGTCAGGTGTATGTGTGTGTATGTGTGTGGTGAGTGTGTCTGGTGTGAGAGTGTCTGGGGTGAGTGTGTGTGTGTGTGTGTGGTGAATGTGTCAGGTGAGTGTGTGTGTGTGTGGTGAGTGTGTGTGTGGTGAGTGTGTCTGGGGTGAGTGTGTGTGTGTGGTGAATGTGTCAGGTGAGTAAGTTTGTGTGTGTGTTGTGAGTGTGTCTGGGGTGAGTGTGTCTGGGGTGAGTGAGTGAGTGTGTGTGTGTGTGTGTGTGTGTGTGTGTGTGTGTGTGGTGAATGTGTCAGATGAGTGTGTGTGTGGTGAGTGTGTCTGGGTGAGTGTGTGTGTGTGGTGAATGTGTCAGGTGTGTGTGTGTATGTGTGTGGTGAGTGTGTCTGGGGTGAGTGAGTGAGTGTGTGTGTGTGTGGTGAATGTGTCAGGTGAGTGTGTGTGTGTGGTGAGTGTGTCTGGGTGAGTGTGTGTGTGGTGAATGTGTCAGGTGAGTAAGTGTGTGTGTGTGTTGTGAGTGTGTCTGGGGTGAGTGTGTCTGGGTGAGTGTGTGTGTGTGGTGAATGTGTCAGGTGTGTGTGTATGTGTGTGGTGAGTGTGTCTGGGGTGAGTGAGTGAGTGTGTGTGGTGAATGTGTCAGGTGAGTGTGTGTGTGTGTGGTGAGTGTGTCTGGGTGAGTGTGTGTGTGTGGTGAATGTGTCAGGTGAGTGTGTGTGTGTGGTGAGTGTGTCTGGAGTGAGTGTGTGTGTGTGTGTGGTGAATGTCTCAGGTGAGTGAGTGTGTGTGTGTGGTGAGTGTGTCTGGGGTGAGTGTGTGTGTGTGTGGTGAATGTGTCAGGTGTGTGTGTGTGTATGTGTGTGGTGAGTGTGTCTGGTGTGAGAGTGTCTGGGGTGAGTGTGTGTGTGTGTGTGTGGTGAATGTGTCAGGTGAGTGTGTGTGTGTGGTGAGTGTGTGTGTGGTGAGTGTGTCTGGGGTGAGTGTGTGTGTGTGGTGAATGTGTCAGGTGAGTAAGTTTGTGTGTGTGTTGTGAGTGTGTCTGGGGTGAGTGTGTCTGGGGTGAGTGAGTGTGTGTGTGTGTGTGTGTGTGTGGTGAATGTGTCAGATGAGTGTGTGTGTGGTGAGTGTGTCTGGGTGAGTGTGTGTGGAGGCTGAATGTGTCAGGTGTGTGTGTATATGTGTGGTGAGTGTGTCTGGGGTGAGTGTCTGGGGTGAGTGAGTGAGTGTGTGTGTGTGTGTGTGTGGTGAATGTGTCAGGTGAGTGTGTGTGTGTGGTGAGTGTGTCTGGGTGAGTGTGTGTGTGGTGAATGTGTCAGGTGAGTAAGTGTGTGTGTGTGTTGTGAGTGTGTCTGGGGTGAGTGTGTCTGGGTGAGTGTGTGTGGGGGGTGAATGTGTCAGGTGTGTGTGTATGTGTGTGGTGAGTGTGTCTGGGGTGAGTGAGTGTGTGCGTGTGTGGTGAATGTGTCAGGTGAGTGTGTGTGTGTGTGGTGAGTGTCTGGGTGAGTGTGTGTGTGTGGTGAATGTGTCAGGTGAGTGTGTGTGTGTGGTGAGTGTGTCTGGAGTGAGTGTGTGTGTGTGTGTGTGGTGAATGTCTCAGGTGAGTGAGTGTGTGTGTGGTGAGTGTGTCTGGGATGTTGTGTGTGTGGTGAATGTGTCAGGTGAGTGTGTGTGTGGTGAGTGTGTCTGGGTGAGTGTGTGTGTGGTGAATGTGTCAGGTGAGTAAGTGTGTGTGTGTGTTGTGAGTGTGTCTGGGGTGAGTGTGTCTGGGTGAGTGTGTGTGTGTGGTGAATGTGTCAGGTGTGTGTGTATGTGTGTGGTGAGTGTGTCTGGGGTGAGTGAGTGTGTGTGTGTGTGTGTGGTGAATGTGTCAGGTGAGTGTGTGTGTGTGGTGAGTGTGTCTGGAGTGAGTGTGTGTGTGTGGTGAATGTCTCAGGTGAGTGAGTGTGTGTGTGGTGAGTGTGTCTGGGATGTTGTGTGTGTGGTGAATGTGTCAGGTGAGTGTGTGTGTGTGTGGTGAGTGTGTCTGAGGTGAGTGTGTCTGGGGTGAGTGTGTCGGGTATGCATGTGAGTGCGTCTGAGGTAAGTGTGTGTATCTGTGGGTGTGGGTGTGCACCCGCTAGACACACCCACTCTAGATCTGGAAATATTCCCTGACAATCCCTTCTCCTGCCCAGCTGAATGGCCGGTAAGTGCAGAGATTCTCTCTGGCAAGAGGCAGTTCTGGGGGGCCCAGCTCTGAGCCCAGGGGAGCTCCAGGGCCCTTGACACCAGCTGAGACCCCCCCCCGCATTGGGGGCAGCGGAACTGGGACTAACCCAGTAGAAACAAACCTGACTTTGAAACCTGAAGCCGGGGGGAGGCAGAGGCGCGCTGGGCCCTGGCCCCCTTAGCCCGGCCTGCGGGGGGGGGCACGCAGGGGAGAGAAAGGCCCCACCAGTGCCAGCCCCAGGGGTCCCGTGGTACCCCGGCCTCGGCTTTCTTCCCCGTTAGGACTAGAAGTCACCCCCCCGCCCGCCTCCCGCAGCTGGGCACAGGGTCCGCCCGGCATTAGGGGCTTTGTCTTAGCACACCCGCCCCCAAGGGCTGCCGGGCTTCCCGAGCTGCTACCCGGGCACAGCCGGGCCCCCCCCCCCGGGCACAAGCGGGGCTCGCAGGCCCGGCCCGGCCCCCCCGGCACAAGCGGGCCCCCCCCGGGCACAAGCGGGGCCCCCCCTAGGGACAAGCGGGGCTCGCAGGCCCGGCCCGGCCCCCCCGGCACAAGCGGGCCCCCCCCGGGCACAAGCGGGGCCCCCCCCGGGGACAAGCGGGGCTCGCAGGCCCGGCCCGGCCCCCCCTGGCACAAGCGGGCCCCCCCCCCGGGCACAAGCGGGGCCCCCCCCGGGGACAAGCGGGGCTCGCAGGCCCGGCCCGGCCCCCCCTGGCACAAGCGGGCCCCCCCCGGGCACAAGCGGGGCCCCCCCCGGGGACAAGCGGGGCTCGCAGGCCCGGCCCGGCCCCCCGGCACAAGCGGGCCCCCCCCGGGCACAAGCGAGGCTCGCAGCCCCCCCCCGGGCACAGCCGGCCCCCCCCGGGCACAAGCGAGGCTCGCAGCCCCCCCCTGGGCACAGCCGGCCCCCCCCCGGGCACAAGCGAGGCTCGCAGCCCCCCCCCGGGCACAGCCGGGCCCCCCGGGCACAAGCGGGGCTCGCAGGCCCGGCCCCCCCCCCCCGGGCACAGCCGGGCCCCCCCCCGGGCACAAGCGGGGCTCGCAGGCCCGGCCCCCCCCCCGGGCACAGCCGGGCCCCCCCGGGCACAAGCGGGGCTCGCAGGCCCGCCCCCCCCGGGCACAGCCGGGCCCTCCCGGGCACAAGCGAGGCTCGCAGCCCCCCCCCCCCGGGCACAGCCGGGCCCCCCCGGGCACAAGCGGGGCTCGCAGGCCCGGCCCCCGCCGGCACAGCCGGCCCCCCCCGGGCACAAGCGGGGCTCGCAGGCCCGGGGGCACTTACTTGCCAGGAGGCCGAGCAGGCAGAGGCGCAGGAGCGAGGCCATGGGGGCGGGCGGCGGCTGCATCCTCTAGCGGCGGCGGGACATGTCCCGGCGGAGCGGGGGGCCGGGGCTGCAGAGCGGCGCGAACCGGCCGCTGTCCCCGGTGCTGAAGCGGCTGCGCCGGCCCCTGCGCGGCTCTGTCCTGGGTGCTGGAGGCGGCGGAGCGCGGGCGGGTCCGGGCGCTGCTCAGACCCCGGCTGGCTGCGCCGCCCCCGTGCGCCGCCCCCTGCGCGCTGCAGCCGCTCGCGTCCCCCCCGCCCCGCGCTGCGCTGCGCTGAGCTGCGCGGGCCGGCGGCTCCCAGCGCCCGGCGGCTGCGGCGGGGCGGGGACCGGGGCTGGGGAGCGAGCGCCCCGAGAGCCGCGCCGAGCAGCGATGGACCGAGCGGCCCCGGCTGGCAGGGGGCTGAGCTCACGGGGGTGCGTGTGTGTGTGAGTGAGTGTGTGTGTGTGAGAGAGAGAGAGCAGTGTGTGTGAGACAGAGACAGTGTGAGAGAGAGCAGTGTCTGTGTGTGTGTGAGTGAGTGTGTGTGTGTGAGAGAGAGAGAGCAGTGTGTGAGACAGAGACAGTGTGAGAGAGAGCAGTGTCTGTGTGTGTGTGAGTGAGTGTGTGTGTGTGAGAGAGAGAGAGCAGTGTGTGAGACAGAGACAGTGTGAGAGAGCAGTGTCTGTGTGTGTGTGTGTGTCTGTGATCACTGTATCTGCGCATTTGTGTGTGTGTGATCACTGTGTATGTGTGTGTGGGATCACTGTATCTGTATGTCTGTGTGTGATCACTGTGTGTGTGTGTGCGTGCACACGCACCAATGTGGTCACTGTGTGTGTTTGTGCATATAATCACTGTGTGTGTGTGAGAGAGAGAAAGCAAGCGATCACTGTGTGTGTCAATGGGTCACTGTGGGTGTGTGTGATCACTATGCATGTGATCACTGCATGGGGGGTGCATACAATCAGTATGTGTGTGATTGCTGAGCTTGTGGGTGTGCATATGAGTGTGTATGGGGGGGGCATGCATCCTCGTAATCACTAATCCTGCCCTGAACCCTGCTAAACCAGTGTCGCTCTTCCTCCCACTGCTCTGTGACCTCGTTTTAGCATGTGCGATGGCACGGCTGGGGGATGGGATGTCACCCCCACACACACTCTGTATAGCACCAAGCGTGTCGGTGGCAGTCGCTAGAGGCCATGTGACCTGCCATCCTGCTGACATACAGCTGGGTACAGAGAGGGCCTTGAGGGCTTGGCTACACTGGAGAGTTGCAGCGCTGGTGGTGGCTTTACAGCGCTGCGACTTACTCACTGTCCACACTTGCAAGGCACATCCAGCGCTGTATCTCCCTGGCTGCCGCGCTGGCTGTACTCCTGCTCTGCCTGGGGTATAACGATTGCAGCGCTGGTGACGCAGCACTGCTCTGCCCGTGTGGCCACCAAAAGCGCTGTCATTGGCCTCCAGAGGTATTCGGAGATATCCCAGAATGCCTGTTCAGCCACTCCCAACAGCGCTGCAAATGCTGCAAATGTGGCCACAGTGCAGCGCTGGTAGCTGTCAGTGTGACCACACTGCAGCGCTTGCCCTACACAGCTGTAACTCCCAGCGCTGTACAGCTGCAAGTGTAGCCACACCCTATGGCTAGCAGACGAAGGCAGAACAATCCAAAGGCTGGAAGCTGGAGCTGGCCGAATTCAGGTGCAGTTTTGTACCAGGGAAGGCGATTGGCCAGTTTTCAGCCCAAGGGCCAGGGGGATTCTCTGTCATTGACACGTTTAAATCGAGCTGGTCTGTTTTCCCACACTATAGGTCTTAGCACAGGCCCAGCGCTCGGCCTCGAGGCACAGTTAATTCAGGGGAGCCCTGCAGCCTGAGCTATACAGGAGGTCAGATCTGGTGGTCACAGATGGCCCTGCGGCAGTAGAACCTCTGGCTGCAGCTGGACACCCCTGCCTTTCTCTTCCCGCGTCACATGGGTGCAAGGGGACTGGCCACCTGGCTCCTCCATGGCTGGAAACCAGCTGAGCCCCACTGACTCCAGAGGAGTTCTGCTGTTCTGCTCCCGGTGCAGACCTGCCCAAGGAGCCAGTGATTGTATTTTCTCTGGTTCTGGGCATGGGGCAAAGGGCTGCTGTGCCAGGAGAGGCTCTGGCTTTGGGCTGGGACATGAAAGGCAGGTCCTGACTGCTCCATGCTAAAAATCCTTTATAATAATAGGAGATATACCAATCTCCTAGAACTGGAAGGGACCTTGAAAGGTCATCAAGTCCAGCTCCCTGCCTTCACTAGCAAGACCAATTTTTGCCCCAGATCCCTAAGTGGCCCCCTCAAGGATTGAACTCACAACCCTGGGTTTAGCAGGCCAATGCTCAAACCACTGATGCTTTGCACAAGAGTTGGGTGTAAACCCCAGTGTCCTGGATAAACTCCAACCAGAGCAGCATCTTCCCACCTCCCTGAAAGCCCAGGTAGCCTCACTTGCTCATATTCTAAACTGCTATGCAGTGTGTCTATTAAACAGCTGCCACACCCCACCCCAGAGGCAGCTGCAATTCAGGGGATAGTGAAGCTATATAACACAGGCCCTGGTGCTGTGGGATGTGTGGCTGAAAGATGCTATTTCAGATTGTGAGTCCTCTGCCTCTCTTCTGTCACTACGGCACCCAGCCCAGTGAGGTCCTGGTGCGAATGGGCATTTGGGTGCTACCACAATACAGGTATTCACAACAGAGACCTGGCAGAACTCTGTGAATGTTCTTGGAGTGAAGAGCCCTGGCCCCTGGTCCTTTTGGGAATGGGGCTGGATTTCGGACTGACAGGACTGTGTGACCCCAGAGAGAAAGTGACCCTCCAAGCTCCTCCCTGGCAGAGATGCCACCCTAGACTGCAAAGGCAGCTGCTTCCACTGCAGCTTCTCCCCTCCCCAGCTCCCACCGCCGAAGGCAGGTCACAGCTGGCCAGGGTAAGATTCTCCTGCTCTGCCCTGTCCATGCTATTAGTTACTGGACTGTTTTTCCTCCCATGGTTCCGACTTTCCTCCCCCCTCCCTGCTGCCCTCAGTGGAATCCTGGCTCCTTTTCCGCAAAGCCTGGCTACGTCTTTTTCTCTTTTCAGACCCTTTCGGCTCCTAGAAGTGTTAGCCGTGGCGTCCTTCTCAGACCCGTTTCTATCACGTCGCACCCACCCGTCAGCTGCGCGGACACCAAGTGAGAGACCGTCCCTGCCCCAAGGAGCCAAGACAGATGAAGAAAGGGTCGTATCCGCATTCTGCTCCTTTCCTCCAATCCAGCCCCCCCAGCTGCACGAGGGGCCATCTGAGCTGGGAACGGGGGTGTTGGGTGTGGTGCAGTGACTCGGGGCAGCATCTTTGAAAGGAGCGAGGCCTGTCCCTGGGACGGGGCAGCCACAGGCAACGCCGCTCTGCATTGCGTGCTCGGAGAGTCGAGGTGAGACAATGAGGCTGGCTCAGCAATGCGTGATCCCTGGGCTCCAAACTCCCTGTCTCCTGTAGATAAAGGGAGTGAGGGGCCCTCGGAGAGGCCAACCCCTGGAGAGCTGCCCAGGCCTGGGGAGAGGTGACACAGGCAAGGCCCCAGATAATGTGGGGAGTCACATGCCTGGGCAGACGCAGCTACTCCCCTCCCTGCAGGCCCAACAGACAGAAGCTGGTGCTGACGTCTTTCCTCTGCCTCTGAACATGCTGATTCCCCTCGGAGCGGAGAAAAGCAGGACCCTGCTGGTCCCCTCAGGGCTGTGGAACTGGGACCTCCCTCCTGGTGGCTGCCAGGCTCCTGCTCCACATGCAGCTTGGCTCCCTCCTGCCAGCTGGCCCCATCACTGCCTCCGAGGCGCTGCTCAGTCACCCAGTGCTCAGCTCCCTGGAGCTGCTGATCCCACTTGGCAACAGGGGGCAGGGTGATAAATGATGGGTAAGACAGTGCTTGGCATGTCTGGCTGGGCCGTGCCCACTAGGCTACCTTTCCAGCAGGACCCTCCTAGCTGCACCTCCTTGGGCTCCCCCACGTCCCCCTGGCCATGCATTGCACCTGGCCTAGCAACTCTGGCTGGTGCTCTCCTGTCCTGGGGGCTCCACCCCCCGGTCATGCGTCTGTCTGTCCCCTGCCCCAGGGCTCCACCCCCTTGGCTGTGCATCTGTCTGTCCCCTGCCCGGGGCTCCCCCCCGGCCATGTGTCCATCTGTCCCTTGCCCTGGGGCTCCCTGCCCCAGCTGTGCATCCATCTGTCCCCTGCCCCGGGGCTCTCTCCCACGGCCATGCATCTGTCTGTCCCCTGCCCCAGGGCTCCCCCCGTCCCCTCAGCCATGCATCCATCTGTCCCCTCTGTCTGAGCTCCTCATGAAGCAGCCCCTGGTGTTGAAGGATGGTGCAAGGGCCTGGAGGGGTTGGGGGGAGAACACAAGGGGCATAAGCAGCTCAGAGCCCCATGACACAGGATGGTGAGGCCTAGCGGATAGACCAGGCAAGGGGGTGTGTGAGAAGGGAGTGGGAGGCAGGACTCCTGGGTTCCATTTGCAGTTCTGCCACGGACTGGCTCAGGGCCTTAGAAGGAAGTCCTGGCCCGTCTGTGTGAGTTTCCCGATGTGTAGGATGATGCCACCTCAGGGAGTCGGGGCCGCCTCCATTAACGTGTGTAAAGGGCTAGGAGCTGGCTGCAGGATGGGGATGGGCGGGTCACTGTGGCGGGTGCACCCTGGGCAGGTGAGTGAGCAGGGCGCTGTTCTCAGGGGCAGAGCTGGGATTTTTTCCCCTCTGCCCTTCTACCTGGGCCCAGGCCTTCTGAATCCCCAACGGAGCCGGAGGCAGCTCCCCCACAGCCATGCCAGGCCTGCTCATTTCCCTACCAGAGATGCAGGAGAGCAAGGGGGCAGGGCTCCTGAGGGGCCTGGAGAAGCCCTGTCTACCCCGTGCCCCGGGGCCGGGAGCAGCATTGGTCCCTACTACAGTCTATTGTCCCGGGCCCTGGTCTAGTTTTAAACCTCAGTGAGGGGGCTCCCAGCCCTGCCCCAAGGTCGGTGGAAGCTCATTCAGCCACAGGCTCCATCCCCGGGGGCCTGGAGCCGGAGCCCACGTCTGCACTGTAGCTGCTGCAGCAGTGGCCTGGCCAGGGAGGGGTTCCCTTTGTGCCATGGGGGAAGCAGCATCACGTGCATGTGCCAGGTTGCCATGTGCCAGCCAGTGCAGTTAACCGCTGGGAGCAGCCAGTGGGATCATCTCCCTCGTGCGGCTCCCGGCCCCACGAGGTGGGGAAGGGCCCAGGCCAGGCGGCAGGGACTGGTCCGCCCAGTCTGTGCCGGGAACCTGGGCTATAAGTGATAGCAACAGGCCTCCAGCATGTCTCTGTGGCTGGTCACGAGCCCTTCCCCATGGCCTCGGGCTCCTTGAAGCCGCCAGTCTCAGCACCAGGCCTCCACCCTCCCCCTGCTGCCCGTGCTGCAAGCAGGGTCCCTTGAACACAGAAACTCCATTACCGCTGCCAGCAGCTCCCACGACCTTTCTCTGCACAGACAAGGTCAGAGTCTGACTGGCCCCCCCCAGCCACCAGCCAAACGCCTCTTCCTCTCCCTCTCTGGGCATATCTAGCTCCGCATCTCGTCTCCCCCCCGCCCCCGCCAGCCTTTCACACTGGCAGGCCAGGCCCCTCAGCACAGAGACTGGGCACTAGGCAATGTGAGAGAGAACCAACGAGAGGAGCAGGGCTAGGGGACGCAGCCACCCCCGCCCGTCCCAGGCAATGGCACCTGCTCAGGCTGGTGGGAGAGTGTTGCCCCTCGGCCAGGTGAGGCAGGAGCCGTCCAAGCTGGGCAATACCCACGTGGCAGAGCAAGGCCCCCATCTCTCTGCACCGAGGTGGAGCTGCTGGATGGCCGGGCTGGTGGGAGGCAGGAACACTGAACGCAGCCCCAGCACCTGGGCATCAGCTTCTGCCTGTCCTGGCCGGCACTCGCAGCAGAGCCTCGGGAACACGAGACCTGCCATGGGACTGGGTCACACTCAAGGCCTGCTGCCCGCTGGTGGAAATGCCCCACACTGCCCCCTGTGCACTGGGGAGAGTAGGAGGATGGTGGACACAGGTGTGATTTACCTGCCTGGGCATGTCTGGGTTACATGCGGGGGCTGGTAGGGCTCCGTGTGGAGGGAGCCCAGGGCTGGGATAGCAGTACTGATGCATTGCCCGTAAGGACGTGGCCAACCAAGCAGAAAGCTGTCAGTCACAGGGTGGACCTGCCCTGGCCTCTACCCGTCTCTGCCCCCCGACACTTCCTGCATGTCAAGGTGGAGCCTGACTGAACAGGACTGGTCCTGCAGGGACGACGCACCCTCTTCCAGCTGCAGACTTGCTCTGTCCACTCCCAGCAGAGGCCATGGAGGGGCTGCACTCAGTCCTAACCCTGCTGTAGTGGGGTGGGGCCTGTCCCCAAAGCCACCCTCCCTCCATTCCCCTGATCATTCCCCAGTGGGAGACAGAGGGGGCTGCCAGCAGCTCATGTTGCCATGGGGTGACATAACTGGCATCCCATGGCTGGTCGTGGGAAGCTGCCCTAGCCCACACAGAGACGTGGGTACTGCAGCACCAGGCGCCTCAGATGCTACCCCGAGAGGTGCCCCAGGCTGGCTCTCCCCAGCGTGTCTCTGTCAATTCCACTCCAGCTTCCAGTGACCTTTCCAGACACCATTTGCCTGCAGCAAATGCTGACTCATGGTTGCAACTCTGGAAGCCGGAGCCCTCCCTGAGCCAAGCCCAGTGGCGGGCGCTGGTTTCCAAGGCCAGGAGTGAGTCCTGTTCGTCTGCGTGTTCAGCCAAGCACACATGGAGGATGGGAAGGTGACAGCTGAGCCCACCTGACTGGTGTGGAGGGGAGACCTCCAGTTGAATCGCTTCAGCATCACTTCTGTGCCCCTCCCCCTCCACTGGGGCTGTAAGGTGCCTCTAAGCTGCAAAGGAAAACCCACGGTGCCGAGTCTCAGAGCCCAGTCAATGGACTCAGGCTCACGGGGCTCGAACTGCGGGGCAAAAAATATCTGTGTCAAGGCTTGGGCTGCAGCCTGGGGTCTGAGATGCGCTGCTGCAGGGTTGGGTTTTGGCACCATCGTGGTCCTGCTCCTGCCTGTGTTCATCATCCCTGGTTGGGCCTCAGAACCTCTCTACCCAAGTCAGCCAGGGATCAAGAACATACGTGATGGCTGGGTGGCTCACTACTCCTAATCCCAGAGGATGGAGAAGGCTCCCAGAGGGTCAGTGCGGGCAAGCGGTGGCCCCCGTTCTACATCAGCCCAGATTCCTGTTGTGCATGGTGGGGGGGGGGGGGGGGGGAGAAGAGGAAGCAGGTGCTGCTCACTGAACAGGAGCAGGGGGAGAATGGTGGTGTGTTTTGCTGCAAGGAGACCTGCCTGTGTCCAGCCAGGCAGCAAATGCCCCTGTCAGAATAATCCTGCTTGCAGAGTGACAGCAGCTGTCAGCAGCACCCGTTCCAGGCAGCAGGAGATGAGCTGCTCGCCTCTGAATTTTCCACTAGGCTGGAGCCTGGGAGACTTTGCACAACAACTTCGCCCTGGAAATTTGGCAGCTCCAAGGGCAGCACAGTGGTTCAGATACCCTCCCCACACAAAGGGGGGCAAGGGCAAGGAGAACCCTAGGGAGCAGGGAGCTGAAAGCAATTCTGGAGCATCACTGCCACTGCCTAATGGCCTCAGGGCCCTGACTCAGCACTGCTGCCCTGCCACTGCACACGGGAGAGGAAGGTGGGTCTGGAACACGATGCAGCATCATTTCAAGTCATGCACTTGAGCTAGGCTTTCAGGGCAGAGCTCATCCTCAAAGTAACCCTCCAGGTGAGCAGGAGTGTTGTAAGCAAGACACGAGATGTGATTCTTCCACTCTACTCCATGCCAATAAGGCCTCAACAGGAGTCCCAGGTCCAGTTCTGGGCACCACGCTGTGGCAAAGCAGTGGATAAACTGGAGCAAGTGCAGAAGAGCAGGGGCTTGGACTAGATCCCTCCTGAGGTCCCTTCCAACCCTGAGATTCTATGGTTCTAGGAAGAGAGCAACAAAATGTACTAAAGATGCAGAAAACAGGACTTAAGAGGAACACTTGACACCATCAGGCGCGTTTCGCTGGCGGGGGGAGGACGGGAACGTTCAGCACGTGAAAGGTGTTGTAAGGAGGGTGGCGATAACCCTTCTCCTGACCCACCCAGCACAATGTGCGCACAGCGAGGTTTAGGCGAGAGCTCTGGAAACACGTCGCTGCGGAGCCCGGGAGCTTGCGGGATGGTTGAAGGACGGGGGGGGGGCTGTGACCGTGGGGCCCAGTCCCGCCTGGGCCGCCCCCTTGGCTGCTGTGCGCGGCGCTGCGGGGTCCGCACTGGCCCCGCCCCCCATGACGTGCTCGGGGGAGGCCCAGCGGGGGGTCACGTGGCTGCGAGGCACCCTCCGGCCGGGCCCGCGGGGGAGGAGCCGGGCGATGCACAGTTACCGGCCCCCCCGCCATTAGCGGGTCCCCAGCATCCTCTGCGCCTGCGCTGGGAGTTAACCAAGGCGTAGAGCAGGGACCACTTCCGGCCAGTGTGCACGGATGGGGGAGCTCACTTCCGGTCTCCTGTGAGTTGGATCTTTGCGTCACTTCCTATGCCAGAATGAGGCGCGAAACGTCATTTCCTCTGCGGCTGCAGGACCTCCCAGCGACTGGTGTGTAGGGAAGGGGCCACTTCCGGTGGCTGTAGCCCGCCTCCTGCGCGCGGGCCGGTGGGAAGGGGAGGGGTCACTTCCGGGTAGCGGGGCCCGTCCCGGCCGCCATCTTGGGCCGGCTCCTGGCGCTGAGGCGGGGTCGGCGGGGCCCGGGTCCCTCCATGGGAAGATGCAGCGGGCGGGGGCGGAGGAGGCGGCGGGGTCGCAGGCGGCGGCGGGGCCCGGGCGGAGCGGGGGCGGCGCGGCCTCCCCCGGGCGGCTCCTGAGGCGGGAGCTGCGGCTGCTCGAGTCCATCTTCCACCGGGGCCACGAGCGGTTCCGCATCGGCAGCGCCTGCCCCGACGAGATCAGCTGCGAGTTCGTGCCCGGGCCGGGGGCCCGCGCCGGGGGGTCCGGGAGCCGGGGGCCGCCGCCGGGGCCCGTCCGCATCCACTGCAACATCACGGTGAGGGCGGGGGGGCCGGGCTGTAGCTGCCCGCGTGGGGCTGGGCCGGGCCGCCTGCGCAGCATGGCGGGGGGGGGGCGGTTACCAGCTTCCCCTTCGCACGGGCTGCGCCCCCCCCGGCGCCATCGGCGCGTCCGCAGCGCCAAACCAAACTGCGCAGCGCCGAGCGCAGAGCCAGGCCAGCTCCTTCGGGCTCGCACCCCCGGCCTAAAGCCGCCGCGTAGCCCTTGCCCTGCCTGTGCGGCTCCTCCCAGCCCTGTGGCGTGAGCCCAGTCACTGGCCCTCGCCTCTGAGAGGCGCTGCCACCGGTCGTATTGGGGTGTTCTGCAGTCCCGCCTGCTCTGCCTTCTTGCCGTGAACCCCGGGAAGTACAGGGCGGTGCTGGAGTGCTCAGAGGAGACCCTATCCCCAGGGCTGTATTCATCCTCACTAAAATGAGAATTATAATCTGTTCCCCTAAGGACCAGCTCCTGTAGCTCATTCCAGTTGAAGCTTCCTATCCTGCACCTGCTCACTCGCTGGGATGAGCAAGAATGGGCTGGGTGTTTACATTGAAAACTAAATGCCCCATCTTAGCCCCTTTTCAACATGGAGGTAGCTGCTCTGAAATGCAAATGCCTGCACACTTCCCCAAAAGGTGCTGCTGGGTTTCTGGGCAGAGAGGAGCTAGAGCTGGGGCAATACATGGAGGGAGAGATGTGCATGGTGTTCCTGTGAATAAATCTCTCAGATCAGGTGGGATTAGCTCCTGGATTAGACCCTGAAGTGTCTGCCCTTCAGACATTCAGCTGAAGGAACTGCTGTATGCAGACTCCACCTCAGCTGGGGCTTGTCTGATGTAAGGTAAAGCACTAGAGGTGCTCCTCAAACCCTGGCTGCATGTTCATTTCCAGTAGCTAGTGGCACAAAGCTGCCTCAGGATGCTGTAACCCACTTCAGATGTTATGCTGCATAAGGTGAAGTGGGTTCACAGATGAGCTGTTCCAACCATTGTCTCTGTGGTGCTAGGAATATCGTTCAGAACCCCAGATGCCACCCCTAATTTTGACCTTGTCCACTGGGAGGAATTTGGATTATGGGAGACTTGGGCCTGGTGCCAGTTGTGGTTTGCAGCCTACTCTGTGGTGTTGAGTGAAATTCCTCAGGTGGGCACCAGATAACCCAGTCTGTCCTGCCATCTCCTGAAACATCAGCATCCTGCTTCAGAGCTTCTGCTCTTTGCTTTCACGGGGAGGATGGCAGCAGGCTTGCACTGCACACACAGAAGCCAGAAGGTCACTGGGCATAACTTTGAAATGGTAAACTGCAGTCTAGAGCAGCTTGCAGTGCCGTGCGCATAGCCCTTGGTGCAGAGTGCAAGTTGGGTTGGTGTGTAAACAGGGTCTGACTGCAGGCTTGCCTCGTATTGGTGCAGTCTCTGATTGGATTGCTCCGGAGATTGCAGGAGAAGGATAGTGTTTTCCTGTTGTGACTGGACAGTTGCAGAAGTTAAACTGGCCAAGGTGATTCTTGGGTTTGTCTCTCTTCTGGGGGTCCCAGTGGGAATTCAGCTGGGTAGAACTATGTGCATGTCTTTGCCCCCACAGGGTTTCCATTATCATCCTGTTTCTCAGGACACGCAACGTCCTGAACTAAATGTTTGCAGCAAAACCTCTCTGCTCCCCATCCTCGCACAAGATCTCTGCTCAGGATGTTTGCATGCAGCTCAGAATGAGGATTTTTTGTTGAAAACACTGTTTTGGCTGTGTTTGAAATGAAACATCAAATAAGGACTTGATCTTTCTGATGCACGTGAGACTCCTGGCTCTGTGTGTGCTGGATTTTTCCGGACTCGGTTATGGATAAATAGCAAAGGCTGAGAGCTCCCTTTCAGGGAGCAGTTGAGCATGTGCAGTAAGAACATTAGCAGGCTGCAGGGGGGTTTGGAGCTGCAGGGCCATGTGCTGCAGCAGCCTCATTAACACAGACACATTTCTTGTGCCTCGGTGTTGGGGCCTGCTCAGGTAGGGTAGGTTATAGGCTGGGGAGCAGCTTGTCTTGAGGAGAAGCTACATTCTCCACTCCTTTGCCCAGGGGCCTATTTCCATGATGTGAGTTCAGGATGATTTTCCAGAGGGCTTGTTTAAAAAGAAGATACGTTACCAAGTGCTGTCAGCAGAATGTAGGGCAGAGAGGACCTGCCCTTAAGGGGCTGACAGGCACTGGGCTGCGTAGGATGAGAGTGTAGGATTTCATTCACTCTCCGTAGGCAAAGTGTGAAGTGACATAGACTTTGTACCTTTCTTTCTCTCGCCTCCCCATCTGGCAGAGAGCTTGCGGGTTGGAGGGAGTGTAGCAGCACAGATTGATGCCATCAGAGCAACTGTTTGTTTTGCCTCCATCCGGGATTAGTCCGGAGGGTGGAGTGCCTTTGCTTGGACGCTGTCCTGCTGAGCTGTGTGTTTGGGGGCGGGGGGAAGAGACAGGACTGCAGCTTGCTGCCCCGGTCAGAGGGATGCTCACTCTGACACCCTAGGCTGGGTGGGGTTGAGGTGCACTCTGTAACAATGGCCCAAACATCACCGTTTCCCCTGTTCTCTAGGAGTCTTACCCAGCTGTTCCCCCAATCTGGTCTGTGGAGTCCGATGATCCAAACCTGGCAGCTATCCTGGAGCGGCTGGTGGAAGTCAAGAAAGGAAATACATTGGTGAGGTGACAAGGTATAGGGAAGGGCTGGACGGGGAGAACTTGAGGAGTACGAGTCCCGTCTGGTCTGTGGTTCTCTAGTGTTCTGACTGGGGTGATTGTAAAGGGGTTTGGAGAGTCAAGCTGAGCAGTTCAGGCTTGTCCAGCTAGTGAGTCTCCCTATGCTCTTCCCTTACGTGGGATGTGGCTTGGTTGCTGGTTGCAGCCTGCAGTCGTGCTGGCAAATGGCCTGCCCTGGTGCTGTGCAGAAGCTGCGTTCAGCAAGGAGCTTCTCCCATGACCTCCCCAGGTATCTGAGTTGCATGCAGTGGGGAGAAGTGTGCTGCCAGGGGCTGCGTAGGCTGCACTCGACTGCTGGGGACTCTGTGCCTTTTTCTAACACTGCTTGTCTGTCTCCTTCCTGGGCAGCTTTTGCAGCACCTGAAGCGGATAATCTCCGACCTGTGCAAACTCTACAACCTTCCCCAGCACCCAGATGTCGAGATGTTGGACCAGCCTCTGCCAGCAGAACAAGTAACAGACCTAAGACAAGCTGCTCTGACCTTGACCTGGGGGAAAAGCCTGCTGAGAAGATAGCTTTTGTGCAGCTTTGTACTGCAATGACCCTTCTCCCATGTGCCCAGTCAGGGGGATCTGGGGGTGCCCTCCAAAGGGGTCTGTTTTCCAGGATTGTGGCTTTGGTTGCTCTCCTGGAGCATGGCAGGTGGACCAGTACCTGTTTTTGCCCTAGTGCTCTACATCGTGTGCACCTCTTGTAACATACAGAGAGGGCAGCGCACTGCATGGGTCCTTTTCTCACCCAGTCTCTGGAATTGAATGTGGGTGTGTTTCGCTTCCCTGCCTGAGACAAGTACGTTACCTTGGCAATACTGGCCAGGTGGCCTGTGCAGTGCTAGTACAGCCCCAGCTTGGTTGTCTGCCCTCTGTGGGTATGTATGCCAGTGTGTCAGATGTTGCCCACTGGGCTTTCTCTGATTACTGCCCCAACTTAACCCTTCACCTGTGAGGCAGCCATTCTAGAAGGAACAGCCTGTAAAAAGTTTCTGGCTTCACTTGAATTTTGAGCTGAATGCTCAGGGTCAGTCCTCATCCAAGCTTCCCTTGAAGCGTTGTAGGGGATTTCGAGGGCTCCACTTGCTGTTAATGAGGTACAGAATTGCATAGGCCACTGCTCCAGGGCACTGGTCAGTGAGCTTTGCCTGGTGGCAGCTTCCTAGCTGAGGTGCCGCTTGTCAGCACAGACTGTCTGGGCAGCGGTCACTCGGCTGGCTAGCTCCTCCCTGCAGAATGGCAGCGACTCCACAGGGGCCGTTCTGATCCTTGTCTCTGTCCTGCTCCTGTAGAGCACCCAGGAAGAGGTGTCCTCAGAGGATGAAGATGAGGAGATGCCAGAGGTAAGAGCAGGGCGGAGCAGGAGAAGTTCACACTGTATCCAGCCGTGGGGTGGGGTGGGGAGAGCACTGCAGTGAAGTGTGTCAGGAAAGGAGCTGAGGCAGATTAGCCCAAGCAGCAGTTGTCAGATTCAAACCTGGCTTGTTTCTTTTCAAAGCATGAGCAGCTCCTTATACTGACAAGGTTGGGATCCGTCACTGAGCATGTTTGCTCAGCCCTGACGGAATCATCGGGTCTGCTTTACTGAGAGCCTTAAGGAAATGATACTGCTGCTGTCCTCTGCATTTGGTTGATATAAGAGGCCTGTGTTATCAAGACTTGCCACTGCCGGGGGGGGTGGGAAGGGATTGTGAGCTGGGAATGGAATCCTTTGGCTTGCTGCTTTGTCTGTTTGTACTGCAGTTCTCCAGGGCCTGAAATTTACCAGCTAAGCTCTTTGATCTCCTTGGCATGGAGTTTTGAGTTGCCATTGCTGGCATGGAAATCGCATAGTGGAAATCTGAGTCTTGGAGAGAGAGGATTAGGCAGGCTTGCAAAGTGCGCAAGCAAGACACTTGTCCAGGCGGTGAGAGGCGGCCATATTTCACTGCAGGCTGGTGAGGACTCAGCTTTGCTGTAACTCCTGTGGGCTTCAGCTGTTGGTTTTCAAGGGGATGGAATAAACCTGACTCTCCATGGTGATGTTTCCTAAAATGCCTCTGGCTAGGATATGGATGTGCAAGGTTCATACAGCTTTTCACAACCATTCCGGCAGTCACAGGCCCTATACAATTAGTGGGGGTGTGCAGTGTAGGGATTATAGTGAAGATGAGACCCTGTTGGATCAGGGATAGGCTCGTCCCCTGAGAGAGGATGTTGTGCATTAACCTAATACACGAGGTCACATGCAGTACATGTAAACTCACCCACTTTCCCAGCCTGCCTGCGATGTCTACACTCGCCCACGCTACACTGAGCTGGACCTGTCGGTGGTGAATGGACCCTTGAGAACTGGGTGGTTACTAGCAGTAACTAGAGTCCCATGTTTTTTACAAAGGTGAAATAACATAAAATGAAGAACCGCACCCTGCAGTTCGGCTCCATCCCACAAGGCTGGGCCCCTCTCCTCACTTCAGGCATTGCAGCTGTGTTCAGGGTTGCAGTGCTGCTCAGGTCTGGCCCAGCCACCATTCTGTTGTGACAATGCGGGGTGGCCGGGCCAAATTTGAGTAGTGGTGCTATGACCCCGTCACAACATTGCTTTCTCAAATCTGGCCTGGCCGCTGCTGTCACCCCTCCACCCGCTGTCCAATCCGGAGTGATGCTGTGACCCTTGTGCCTGGTCGTGGTGCCTGGAGTGGGGATCTGGGCCCAGTCCTGTGGGACAGGAACCACCCCTGTGGGGTGAGTGCAGGTCAGACTCACTGTAGCCTGCTGTGCAGGTTAATCCTGTTTGGAGGGTTTCCTAGGCAAAGCCCTTCCCAGAACGCATTGTTTCTCTGGAATAGCAGCAGGTGCCCTGGAGAGCGGCGACAGCAAGGTGCTCCCTCGCAGAGGTTTGAAACTCCATCAGGTTCTGCACATAGCGAGGTGGTTGGTGGAGTCGGCATTTAGCTTTGTATGGAGTGACACAGCATCTCTCCTGAGTGACAGTAGCCGTCAGCGCAAGCACTGAGTGCAGTCTGCAGATGTGCTGGGTGTAACAGCATGTTGCTGCGCTGGCGAATGGGGCTTCCGACCATGCTCTGTGAGGGCTGAGGAGCCAGCATGCTTGAAACACTATCCACATAGAGCCCGTGTCCCACTCAGCAACCTTCTCTGGCCAGCTGACTGTGGAGGGAGGGAAGGGGTCTGCAGAGCTGGGGGTGATCTGAAAGACCCTCCAAAAGTACCCTGAAATATGGTACTACTTCCAGAGAAAAGGGCCCTGAGCCGCTCTGGGTTTCACATATACAAAGGCCCTGGGAATCTGCCCTGGGTCCCTTCCACACTCTTGGTGACCAGAATGTTTGTCTCCAAGCATTGAGACAGCTCCGTTTGCTTTCCACCTTCACAAGCAAAGGCTCAACAGAGCTACCGAGCCTTCCGGCTCAGTGAGGCATGTTGGGGAATGTACACAAGGGGACAGTGGCTAATTACAAGAAGAGCTGGACTTGGCAGCTGAGAAGCTGGTGAACAAGCAGCTGTATGTGCCCACTTTCAACGTGGAAAGAAACATGCAGTGGGGAGCAGAGTGAAGAGCTGAGGGAGCTCACTTGGGGTCCACTCAGAAACCTGCTTAACTTTGGGGCTGGGTTTCCTCTTTCAGATATCTGCAGC
The DNA here is from genome assembly GCF_025201925.1 of Gopherus flavomarginatus. Taxonomy (NCBI): domain Eukaryota; kingdom Metazoa; phylum Chordata; order Testudines; family Testudinidae; genus Gopherus; species Gopherus flavomarginatus. The sequence goes on along the minus strand of NC_066636.1, from coordinate 24,582,889 downwards.
CACCGCCAAGGGGTCCTCCGATGGAGTAAGGGAGCAGGGACAGAGTTGGGGAGGGGAAGAAGCAGGATGGCTGGTTGATGGGGAGCTGTTGGATACACACTGAGATTCTCATGTGGCAGCAGAGCCACTTTGGAGGCTAGTAATGACTGGACGTGGGATTTCACCATAGAATGAGCTGCAGCCAGTTTCCGGGGTGAGGGCTGGAGGTGTGGGAGTGACAGCGGCTACAGAGCCTCAGTATTTCTCTTACTCTGGAGATGAGAATTTCTCGGAGTCCCATTGTTGAAGTCAGAGGGTGAGTTGCATGTGCGTTCCAGGGACAGACTGCGTCCGGTCTGGGATCCTCGGGCATTCGCTAGAGGCAAAGACTCATCTTTACTCAAGCTTGCCCAAGTGCAGCACCAGCTTGGAGCTGGAGCAGTGCACGGGTGTCAGTAGCTGTATGGCTTCAGGGCGGTGGAGTTTGCAGCTCCTGGCTGCTCGTTACCCACTTGTCCTGGAGGTGGAGCATTGCAGGTGGGCTGGGGGCCATTGCGCAGTTTGCTTCCCTCTTCCTGATCTCCAGAGGAGTGAAGTGCAAGCGGTGCGCTGGACCCAGCTCGCTGCCCAGGTACTGGAATTTCCCATCCCATAGCTCAGACCTGACTTCCCTCTGCCCCACACTGGCTTCTGACACCACGAGCCCACCAGGATTTTGTGACATCTCTGCACATGTTGGGAAAGGAGTTGCTGAGAATTTCCACTGAGGGAGACTGGGAGCCCGGAATGCTCCCCAGAGCCTGCCTTGGGTATCGTAGGTTCTGTAAAACTGCAGCTGCTCAGAGCAGTGGGGAGTGGAGCTGCGTGTCTGGTGTGAGATCCTTCTTCTCCCTGCCCAGGACACTGAGGACTTGGATCACTATGAGATGAAAGAGGAGGAGCCAGTCGACGGGAAGAAGTCGGAGGATGACGGCATCGGGAAGGAAAACCTGGCCATCTTAGAGAAAATCAAACAGAACCAGAGGCAAGATTACTTAAATGTACGTGTCACTAGGAGGGGGCGGGGCTGGGGAGCAGAGGGGCTGAGGGATACCCTGTGTTGCTGCCGCACTGCTTGGCAGAGCAGTGCCTGAGCCCGTCAGTCCCCATCTGCTGCAATGTTCTAGCTCCTTGGGTGACTCCTGTTTCCATGGAGGGATCTGCATTTGCTCAGTTGCTCACGACGCTTGTAGTCTGCATAGCTGCACGTGCCCAGTAGCTCTGTAGCAAACGTGCTGTCTCCAGAGAAGGATGCAGGGAGAATCTTGGAGAGTCCACGTGAAGACCACTGACCTTGGGTGGCTTATCCAAAGGAATTTGGTTCGCTTACCTCTAATGCTGCCGGAAGCAAGTGCAGCCGCTTCTCCCTCCCCTTGCTGGAATCCAGGCTCCTGCTCCAGTACAGCTGAGCGGGAGCTCTGCCCTGCACAGCACCAGGAGGTTGGACCCTTCCTGGACTCCTCTGTTCTTGCTGGGATACAGTTGGTGTCTTGGGGCCACGCAGTCTTGCCATGGGGCTGGGCTCATCTCGGGCTCGCCACCTGCCTCCTAACCCAGAGGATCTGAATGTCTGGGCAGGGGTGGCTGCTCCCTGGAGGACTGCAGAGGAGGGGGCTGCAGTGCATGGCACGAATGCACCTTGGCCAGATCTCCCAGGGCAGTAGTCCTGGCTCAGGCCTTGACTGTAGTGAGAGCAGTGTAACAATGTGATTGCTCCCCGCCCCTCTTCCCACCCCTCGCAGGGCGCAGTGTCTGGCTCTGTGCAGGCCACTGACCGGCTAATGAAGGAGCTCAGGGATATTTACCGATCACCAAGTTTCAAGGGCGGTAAGTGGTGACTAGCTCGGGCCTGAGGAGGAGGGCTGGGGGGGCCCTTCCTTAATCTGACTGCTCGTGTGTCGTGGCTGTGCCAGCCTATACCTAATGGCCAGGGAGAGCTGATCTGTTGAGCAGGCCACTTCCCTTCCCTATGCCCTAATGGAATGGGCTTCCTGGAGCCATGCTGGGGGTTTGGAGGAGGTGGAGGCGCTGGATCAGTGATATCACTGTCCGTGTTAGAGGGGAGCAAGGAGCTTGTGCTGAGGGAGGGCCTCTGAGTTGGTAGTTGCTTCCGTGAAGTCTCTAGCTGGTGCAATGGCCCTTTCACCGTGCGAATTGGTGGCGGCAGGGGAGTGACTGTCCCCTGCCCCGAAGCCCCCGACTCTGGGGAGGGGCAGTCAGTTGCCGGTGCCCTGTGAGGACAGCCTGCCTAGACAAGGGCGCTTCCTGCGCGGTGCGGATCCATGCCAGGTTGAGCTCATGCTTTCTCCCAGAGGGCTGCTGCTCAGATCCTTGTCCGAACGGCGGCTGCTGTCTCCGGTGGCGCTGACGTGTCCTTTCTCTGCTCTGCAGGAAACTATGCAGTTGAACTAGTGAGCGACAGCCTGTACGATTGGAACGTCAAACTCCTGAAGTAGGTGGCCTGGCTCAGGTTTGTGGACAGGGCTTGGGGTGGCTGGGCCCTGGTACATAGAGTGTGAGTAGGGAGAGAGGAGATGATGCTTGGCAGACCTGGGCTGTGCTCCAGACTCTGCCACTGAGACTCGCATGCCCTGCCCAGTCTGTGCCTCGGTTTCCCCATGCTTCGAGGGAGCTGTGGAGCTGTTTGCTGTTTCTGGAGCTTTGGCATGGGTGCATCCTCCCCTTCCACCCTCCAGATACAGTCTAGGGCCAGGCATGCGTCCCTTGGAAGCTGCCAGCTCTCGCGCCATGCTCATGCGGTGGTGTCCTTCCCTCTCCTCCCCAGTGCATGATCCCGCTCGTGCCTGGGGAGCGAGGGGTTGGGCTGCGAACCTGAATTCCATAGTGGTTGTGTTCCAGCCGGCAGGCTTGGGTCAGCCAGGTGCGATTGCCCTGGGCTCCCGTAGCAGTGCAGAGTGCTGCCTGCCCTGGGCTCTGACCCCACGGCCCTTCCTTGCAGGGTGGACGAGGACAGCGCTTTGCACAACGATCTCCAGATCCTCAAAGAGAAAGAAGGGATCGACTTCATCCTCCTGAACTTCTCCTTTAAAGTAAGGCCTGCAGCACTGGTCCCTTCCCGCCCCACTCTGCCCTGCTCTGGTTCTCAACAGCCCTGGGTGTCTCTCTCTCCTTGCAGGATAACTTCCCTTTCGACCCACCGTTTGTAAGGGTTGTGTCCCCTGTGCTCTCGGGGGGGTAAGTGATCGTTCAGATTAGTGCGCTTGCCACCACGTGCTTTGGCCACGGCAGTCCCTTGTCCCATATCGAGGGAGCTGCCGCAGGGGTGCGGTTAGGCCTCCGCATTAGTAGCGAGGCTGGTGGTTCCTCTGGGCTTGTCTGGGGGGTAGGGATGGATAGTCCCTGTATCTCTTTGGTCCAAGTCCCCTCTCGGGGTCTGCCAAGAGCGGTTGAGGTGACACTCTGATGACTCCACTCCAGTAGGTCAGTGGTCATCTCCCTGGTGTGGTGTTTGCTATTTGTGAATGAAGGCGCTAGAGGGGGAAGGTGACTGTGGCCTTTCCCAGGGGAGTGCAGGGCCCAGGCATGGGGGTGTGACTGTGGAGAGGATGGAGCTGAAAGGTGCTGGAGCCCTGCTCAGCTGCTGTCTTTGTAGCAGCTGACTGGGGATGTTTCTGTAGAACTGCGATCTCCCTTGGAGGGGGAGCAGTGACTAGTTACCTCAGGCTCTGGAGGGGGAAGGGACTGGGCATTGCTGCAGGAGATGGGTATGATTGTCATCTTCCCTCCCAAGGTACGTTCTGGGGGGAGGTGCCATCTGCATGGAGCTGCTTACAAAGCAGGTGAGTGTCTCGTCTCCAGCCTAGGCGGCTGCATTGCAGGAAGGCCTGTGAGCAGCACTGGTGCCGGGAGCCCTGCAAGTGTCTGAAAATCCTGCCACTAGCGTTAACATTCCCACACAGCTCTGACCCCTCGAGTGCCTGGCGTTATTGGGCTTCCCTGGCCTGTACAGTGCTGCTGCCTTTACTTGGGGGGAGGGAGAAAACATTTGCTTAAAGGATATGGCAAAATGTTCAGTTGGTGGGCAACAGTGCCAAGCTGCAGGGAGAGTCCACCATAGCCCGGCGCGTTGTTCTCAAGCCGGGGGGTGGGGCGGGGGGGAGCGCGGAGCAGAGCACTTGAAGATTGCGAGGCCATGAAAGTTTCACCACAGTCTTAAGCAAAGCAAATCTCTCCTCCCCCCCCCCAGCAGCCTCGGAGAACACACCCCAGTTCTCTAGGGCTAGCATCATTCTTGTTCTTCTCACTTGTATAGCCCAGGGTGAAAAGGGTCATGAGACTGTCCCCCTCTGAACAAGAGGTGACCAGCCTGCAGCCCAAGGGTGGGCGGGCTGCTGATCCTCCAATAGCTGCACCCTAGCACTGCTGATGGGGTCCACCTGGACCCCTCAGCAGAGCCCAGCTGAGAGAAGCCAGCTCCCGCCAGCCAGGACAGGACTGGCTACTGCCTTCTGTTGGCCGTTGCCCAGCCACCGGGATGGCAGGTTCCTGCCACTCACTGTTTCCCCTTGTTTGCAGGGCTGGAGCAGTGCCTATTCTATTGAATCAGTGATAATGCAGATCAGTGCCACGCTGGTGAAAGGGAAAGCAAGGGTGCAGTTTGGAGCCAATAAAGTAAGCCCCTGGCCTGGGGGAGCGGAGTGCATGTTTCAGCATCATCTACTCTGTGGGTGCAGGTTAAAGCCACGATTCTCAGGTGCCTTACATACTTGGGAGCTGCTGTTTCCTTGGCTGATGCGATGAATCAAATGCCAGCAGTGCGCTTTGTCTGGGGCTGTGGGATGGAGATAGGAATCCCAGCGCGAGGCCCCTGTGCTGTCATGCCACGCATCTGCATCTCAGCACCCTCGGAAAGGGTGACGGGGCTCGGGATGATGTGCTGCATTCTCATTAGCTCTAGAGGGGGGGCTGCGACCCTGTGCAGATGGGATAAGGCGCAAGCTGCCTGCCCCCATCAGCTCTGATCGTTGCATCTTTAGGTTCTGGTGCCAGAAATGGGTGTAAAGTGACTTGGGGTGGGACATGGGCCATGGTGCTGGCCCAGTGCAGCTGGTTAACTGATGCCTGTTCTGTAGTGCACTGACCCGACTGTCCCTCTGGCTTCCCCTGCAGAATCAGTACAGCCTGACGCGAGCACAGCAGTCCTACAAGTCCCTGGTGCAGATTCATGAGAAGAATGGTAAGGCCCCCACTGGGGCGTGGGGGGGTGTGTCTGTCCTTCCCATGGGGCTCCTGCGCGGGGCACAGCAGAACAGACAGCATGTCGAACCTGCCTGTGCCCACTTCAGAATCGCTGCTTGAGAGCAGTGTGACTGAGTGGGCTGCACCCAGTGTGTGTCTGGTGAAATGCCCTGGGTCCCAGTTCCTGCGTGGACCTTGCTGCAAAGCTGCCTCTCTTGGCATGTGGGACGGACCCTTAGCTCACTGCAGAAAGAGACCGAATGTACGTGTGTGTCCTGCAAGGCCTGTGTAGTGGCTGCTAAGCAGGATGTCTGGCCTTGTTAATGTTCCTGCGCCTGGCTCACGCTGTCTGACTCCATAAGGCTTTACCCATCCTAGCCATGTGGAAGCTAGAGCTGGGGCGGGGCAGAGCAGCACTGCGTGTAACAAACCCAGCTGGACTGAGAACGTGTTCTCTGAAGAAGTGCAGCAGCTCAAGGGAGCTGAATGTCCAATACCTTACCGGGCCTGAGACCGAGAGGAGTTGCTACCTACACGGTGTTCTCCTGTTTGATGAAACTATCCCTCTCTTCCTCCTTGGCTCCCCAAATTCAGGTGCACTGGGCATATTACGGGGTGGGTTAAATTTGTCCTGTCAGTGCTGGTCCCCAGCTAATGAAACCGTGTGACACTCCAAGCTCATGCTGCCAGCTGAAAACAGCTCTGCTGGCACAGTGAGAGCTGGGCGCTGCTTGGCCTGGTTGTCCTGGTCCGGCAGAGCTACATCAGGTATGGGCTGTGGAGAGCTGACCTGCTCAAGAGGGAGAGTATCTTCCTGCCCTGTGCGTGCAGCGTGCATCCCTTGCAGTGCTTCAGGAAGCTGCAGGATGGGCAGAACCTACAGTCAAGGCATGGGAGGGGGAAGGAGAGACTATCCTCCCTGTCTGCCATCCCAGAGCTGCATGGTCTCACGTGAGGCACTTGTCACGTGGCAGGTTGCTGGAGTCTGGTGGGACTGTTCTGGGGAGTGTAGCTGTAGTACTGGGGTGAGACTTGTCCCTCCCATGGAGTCTTTGCTCTTGTTGCAGGCTGGTACACGCCGCCCAAGGAAGATGGCTAGCGTTGCCAGTTGGCTACTGTGGAATGCTGTCCTTGGCCCATAAAATGCCCTGTGGCTCCCTCCTGGGATGTGATAGCTCTGCCTGTTCGCAGGACAGTGACAGCTGTTATAAACTTGACGGGAAAAACTGTGTAAGCAGTTGGACTGACATGAAACTCTTGCTGGACCCTCGCTAGCAGGCGTCCTTATTAAAACAACTCTTGAGCCTCTTGTATCGCTGGAAACTTTCGACTCCGCTCCAGTCTAGAGCATCCTCCTCACCTATGCTACGGATTTAATTTATTTTCTTATTTCATGTACACTGCTTTTTTTGGTTACAGTGTATGATGGATGTGTATGGAAAATGTATCTTTGGAGAAAAATTACAGTTTGTTAATTTGCAGATGCTGGTCTGACTCTTTTTTTCTGAAGTTACTGCTGAGCTGAGTTCTACACTGCGGGCGCAGCGTACCGCTCTGAGCCCCAGGCCAAACTGTCTTGGTGTGGCCCCTGGCCAGCTGTGTGTGGCGGAGGGAGTCTTTTCTCAACTGCCCATTCTTATGGATGGCCAAAGTGTGCTGAGATCCCCCCAGGAGACCTGACTGGGAAAGTCCGGTACGCAAACAACGTCTTTGAACACCTGAATTCCATGCTGTAAGGGAGAGGTAGTTAACTTGCTAATCTGCAAAACCAAGAACAGATTTTCCTTCAAGAAACCACAAAGTTTCTCACTTCTGGAGAACAGATACAGATTATAGCTACTTGATGCTGTGCTCATCCTGCTGTGGGTGAGCAGTTTGTATGCGTTTGGGGGTGCGGGCTGTCAGCTGCTGGGGGGGCTGTCAGAAGCACTACACCTGCTCGCATGTCAGATGTTGCCCAGCTCTGTAACTTGTTCTGGTTTTGTCTCTGCCAGGGCTGCTGCTCAGTAAGACATGGGTGAGCAAAGCTTCTCTCATTCAGGGAGGCAGCAGGTTCTGCACTAAACTGGCTAACAGCTGGGCCAGTTGTTCTGTGCTCCCTGTAAATGTAACAGATCATCTCTACCTTCTAACTGAGTGAGGCAGGATTACAGGCTGAGTGGAGGATGGGCTGAAAGGGCAACCCTGTTTCTGCCCCTGCAAATCCTAGGAGTGCTGATGAACTGATTATGGCAGCTGGAATCTGTCCTGTCCTGTCACCTCTGACTCCATTTCAAAAGAGGTTTATGACTCTGCCTGTTTTACCTTTGCTGGAAGTTAACTATGTGAACTCAGCGCCCTGGAACTGCTGAGTACAGCTGGGCTCCTGGGCCTGGAATCCTGAGCGTGCACCATGATGTGAACCCTCTGGCTATGGGCTATGAGACCAGCACCTCAGGGAGGGCAGATCATCCCACAGCTGCCTCCTCTGAGCTTCCTTCCTTCCTGAAGCAGCTGCTGCTGGCAGCTCACTGTGGTAGATGGCCCATGGGTCTCATCCAATGGGGTAAACTGTCCCTTGCTGCTCAGGCACCAGGGGAGAGGAGGTGTGGTGGACTGAGTCCTCCCTGCTCATCCTCTTGTTCACTTCCTGTTCCCATCTTCCATCCCTTAAACTTGGCATTTAGATTGTCAGGATCTGATGTTAGAGCTGCTCTCGTCCGGGCCCATCAGTGTGTGGCTACATCACTCGTGCCCTAAAGCCAGACTGTCGGTATGAACTTACTCTAATAGATGCTGCTAGAACTCAAAGGCACTCAGAAGCTGCCCGTTATCTTACCCAGCAGCCTTTCTACTTTTCACTGTCAGCTGTGCATCAGTGCTCTGGAATTGCAGGGACTGTTTCACTGCCTGCTTGTAGGCTAGTTGTGTTCACTAAATAAAGGAAGCAGAGTATCACTCAGGAGGGTCTGTGCTGTTTTCCTTAATAATTTTAGGGGAGTTCCCCTCAGACTGAAACCTGCTTCACAAGTCCCCTCCCCCCCTTTGAACAATGGTAAAATACTCTGCTGAAGGATCGCAGTGACACGGGTAAGACTGCAGGAGAGGTTCATAGAGGGAGCTGAACTCTTGTGATGTGCCACCAGCCACACCCTGGATACTGCTGCCAAGCCACTTCATGCTGGAGCTACTGAGAGTTTCCCTCGAGCCGTAGCCAAAATAAGATTTCCCCAGTGATTAGAGCTTTAAACTCAGCAGATAGCTGGCTCTTGGTATGGGCCAGAGCAGCTCACTAAAATGTTCTACCCAGCTGCAAAGCTGAGTTCAAAGCCATCCAGGATAGCATGTGTGCCAGCCTCAGGCAAGCGTTATACAGCTTTGTTTTCCTTTCAGAAAAAGGGATTCTACAACTCAGGTTCAGCCTTCTGGAGGCTCCTGTGGGAGAATCTCAGTGGTTTCACAACTGCCAGCCCTGCCCACTGACTTTCACTTGTGAAATTAAGCTTGACAATTTCTGATCTAAACCTGGGGGCCAGGTTGGAACCATTTACTTTAAGCTAGCTTCATCCTTTCAGCCAAAACACCAGAGCAATTTTCTTCTGAGCCACTTAGCAACCAAGCCCCAAAACCAGACACTAGGGGCAGACCTCAGTTATCCAGAGCCCTGTTAGTTTCTTCCCCCCTTCAAAAACAAGCCAACCTCTGCCCTCAGCAGTTGAGTCACTCTTCAGAACTGAGCATTTGGCCCCTGTCCATGGTTTGTGAGAGTAACAAATTGGAGATTTGTATGATGCTTTACCCAAACGAGCCTGTGGGCACAGCCTGCCCCAGGCCCCTGCTGTTCTGACAACGGGCAGAGCTGGCTCCCAGTTACAAGCCCTGACACCAGGTGGAGGCTGAAGTCTCTAGTCCTGCTGAAGAAAGGGCTGCAAGGCCTTGTCCTAACAGCACTGAGGGAACAACCCTCCCACAGGCCCTTCAAGCTGCCAGGGCACATGCTGGTCTAACAGGGATTTGTCCAGCAGCCAGGCACTCTGGGCAGACCCACACCTAGCGGAGGCAGCGTTAGCGGGACTTGCCAGGCTCCATTTAATAGTCAGGCACCAGAGAGACAGTTCACCAGCCCCCTCACAATTTTACAGAAAAATCAAAACTAGGTAACCCCCTTGAAGCTAACTGGGGATATCACTAAACCTGGAGAAATAAGAGACGCCCCCTCCCCACAATCACAACACTGCAGCCAGTTAATAAGGCTGGTTCAGGCTGAAGACGACTTTTCCAAGGTCCAGCAGTTCTCTGCCCCACTCCTGCTTTAGGCAGCAAGAGGCAGGGGACTTTCAGCTCAGAGCTCACTGGTCCTCAGCTTCCTCTTCCTCCTCTGTGCAGAAGGTGAATGTCAGGATGTGAGGCTGGCACAAGGCAAGTGGGGCAGGAGTTAGCAGGTCTCCAACCTCCTCTTCAAAGCTGCCATAGGCCTCCCTCCCCCTTGTCCCGTTCCAGGGAGGCTGGTGTAGGATTGGTAAAGATATCACAGAGAGGTGGGAAGGAGCCCCAGGGGAACTGGTCCCTGCTGTACACACACCAGAAAGCTGTCTTGGGTATGTACGTTGGGCCAATGTTTAGAGACAGTCACACCCAATGAAATAGGACCCCAGGGTTGTGATGGCAGACATGACCAATGGCCATGTGTATTTTGGGGAGGGCAGCATCCTTTCAAACAACACATGAGCCTTTCACACACCCCAAGTGCTCAGGGCTCCATAGTACCTCCAGGCGAGACGGGCCAACCACCTTCCCTCGCAGGATTTGCCGGACCATGGGTCTTGCAGAGACAATCTCTAGAAGACAAAGAGGGTTCAGTGGGGTTCTGCCCTGCATCAGATGGAGGAATGCAGGACAGTAACTCATCACTTTAAACAGCCAAGTGATTCCAGAGTGTACAGGGGCCTGGCAGGTCGGTCCTGTGTATAGGCTGCTGGCCTGGGAGATCCAGGGTTAAGGCCCAGCTCCATGTGACTCTGTATCCTCACAACATCCCTGGGGTGGGTACCAAGACAGGTAAATAGGAACCAGCTCTTCTGTTTCCAGGCAAGCTATAGCATATCCCATTAACAAGGTGGTATTTTCATCAGAGGCATTAACTAGCGCTGGCAGGGTGAGGGGTGCAAGCCAGCGGGAAACGAGAGTTCTATCTGCCCAGAAAAGCCAGTAGAAGATGGGCTGCCCGTTACACCCAACCCATGCTAGGAGCTGAACTGCTCTGAGGAGCAGCAAACATTTTATGATAAATTAGGAGTTTGTGATACGTCATCACTAGGCAGCAACCCAGCAGCAGGAGTGAGAAAGGAGAAAGGCATCAAAAGACCTTCAGGGTAAAATAAGACCTATGTTCCTGAAAGAGTGGGTGGATGTTTTGCCACTGGGGCTGTAAGTATTCAAAGCAGAGAAAACCACAGTGCTTTGACAGCAGCAGAGCGTTCTTCCAGCCCTGGTTTGCACCTCCACATTGGGAATTGGGGGGTTTATACTGAAAATGCTGGTTTTACTGTGTGCCGAGAGGTTAACCTTCAGCTGGTCAAATGCAATACACCTACCTGGCCAGTAAGTGGCACTGCACAACCAGAAGGTTGTTTCTACCAAACTGAAGTTTAAAATCAGTTCTAGCCCACGGGAGGCTGCAAAAGGCCCGACGAAGGACTGTGCAAAGTGCTCCAGGCAGAGCATCAGAGGGAACGGATCCCTTTGCAACATCGGAGCCTTAGGCTAGTACCTTTTTGGAACATGAAGGGCTGGGCCAGCGGTTTTATGTCCCAGAAATCATCTTCATCCAGCTTCCGCAGTGAGTTCAGAGGAACAGTGGCTGAACGGCCAAAGTCAACAAAGAGAACCACTGCAAGATCTTCCACTTTCTCCAAGACCCAGCACCTGTGAGGGTCAAATAGGAGCACGTGAGCCTGGAAAGAAGCTACAGGAGCCAGGATTTAATATTTGTCCTGCAAAGAGGCGGGAGAGAGAGGCCAGCTGACTGCCTCAGGGGTTAGGGGATTGTGGTTTGTTTTTTTTTTAAACAGTACAGCTTAAAATCTCAGCAAAATGGAATTTTGGCTGCAATATTATCTACTGCCATCTCAGTAACTCAGACCGGGAGAGCGAAGCCAGGACAGGCCGTGTCAATACCTGCATGAGAGACCTTCAAGGAAGAAGCCAGGTGAGACGAGCTGGGTCTGGGCAATCAGCAGGGGCGCCTTTCACCAGCATAGTGCAAGGTGACACTGCGGCTGGTGAACCACAAAGCTTGGCTAGAGCGGCACATGCTTTGTTCGAAGGTTCACCCCAGCATGCGGACAAACCCCAGCTTGGATAATTGCACTTGCTGAGTGGGTTAATGTCTCTTTCACCTGAAGCACCTGACCAGAGGACCAATCAGGAAACCGGATTTTTTCAACTTTGGGTGGAGGGAATTGTGTGTCTGAGTCTTTGTTTTCTGGCTGCCTGATTTCTCTGAGCTTTGGAGAAGTAGTTCTGTTTTCTAATCTTCTGTTTCTAAGTGTAAGGACAAAGAGATCAGATAGTAAGTTATATGGTTTCTTTTCTTTGGTATTTGCATGAATATAAGTGCTGGAGTGCTTTGATTTGTCTTCTTTTTGAATAAGGCTGTTTATTCAAAATTCTTTTAAGCAATTGACCCTGTGTTGTATCATCTTAATACAGAGAGCACATTTGGATGTATTTTTCTTTCTTTTTATATAAAGCTTTCTTTTAAGACCTGTTGGAGTTTTTCTTTACTTCAGGGAAATTGAGTCTGTACTCACCAGGGAATTGGTGGGAGGAAGAAGTCAAGGGGAGATCTGTGTGTTGGATTGCTAGCCTAATTTTGCATTCCCTCTGGGGGAATAGGAAAGTACTTTTTGTTTCCAGGAGTGGGAACAGAGAGGGAGATTCACTCTGTTTGGATTCACAGAGCTTGTGTCTGTGTATCTCTCCAGGAGCACCTGGAGGGGGGAAGGGAAAAAGGATTATTTCCCTTTGTTGTGAGACTCAAGGGATTTGGGTCTTGGGGTCCCCAGGGAAGGTTTTTCAGAGGGACCAGAGTGCCCCAAAACACTCTAATTTTTGGGTGGTGGCAGCAGGTACCAGGTCCAGGCTGGTGGCTAAGCTTGGAGGTTTTCATGCTAACCCCCATATTTTGGACGCTAAGGTCCAAAACTGGGACTAAGGTTATTACACAGGCCGTGTCAATACCTGCATGAGAGACCTTCAAGGAAGAAGCCAGGTGAGACGAGCTGGGTCTGGGCAATCAGCAGGGGCGCCTTTCACCAGCATAGTGCAAGGTGACACTGCGGCTGGTGAACCACAAAGCTTGGCTAGAGCGGCACATGCTTTGTTCGAAGGTTCACCCCAGCATGCGGACAAACCCCAGCTTGGATAATTGCACTTGCTGAGTTCGACTGCCCCTCTGCCTGGGGAATTCACGCTTTGTTCCCCGTCTCAGCAGTGGCCAGGCAGTGGTGGCACAGAGCGGCTGCGGCTCGGTAACAGGGAGAGGCTCCTGCACGGGGTGAAGGTGCGCTAAGAAACCTGCAGACCAGGAAAGGTGCCACATGCCCTCCATGCACAGTCGGAGGGGACCAATATCAGTCAATGTCCCCCCCCACTCCCCACCCCTTTGGCCTCAGCGCTGCCTCTCGCTCAGCCGGTCCATTCTGAGCATGCAGCTTGTTCCCTAAACCTGTTCCATGCCGCGCCGTCCTCCCCCAGAATGCACTCTGCCATGCAGCGGGTCCCTCGCTGCACCGCCTGCCTCGTCAGGTAGGGCTGCTTGGATTCCTCTTCCGCCAGCTGGCAGAACAGCTTGTGCATGTTCGAGTGACTTTCCTGCCAAGGAAAGAGCAGAGCAGAGAACCCACTCAATGCCACCCCTCGCGCCAGGCTGCCAGCGCTACAGCACATCCACCACCACTCACTCGTACTCTAGTGCCAGCCGAGGGGACAGCCTTGTTCTCCACTCCCCTCCGCCCCAGCTTCGAACTACCTGTGCATCCAGCCGGACTTTGGTTCACTCCCTTTGCAATTCAGCAAAACACGCGTAGCCCCAGGGGGCATCAGCGGGATTTCAGCATGTCCCTGGCTTGGGAGCAAAGACCCCAGAGCAGAAATAAAACAGGGCCTGGGGAGGGAAGGGGAGGGAATGGAACTTGATCCCCTTGTGCCTTTGAGCCTTGTAAATTCAAAGCGCAGAGATCCCAGTGTGAAACCGTGCTCAGAATGGGCGTCAATCAACCCATTCCCGGAAAGCAGAGCTCCCAGCAGTTCTTTGCACGTTTGGCCTTTTCCTCGTGGGCCTACGTAATCATTACGCAGACTGCTCGCAGACACCAGCATGTCCTCACCCAAGAACACGCAGCCCAGAGACACGCGTGTTACAGTCCGATACACGCACGCCAAGACCAAGGCGACCGTCTCGCAGGGGCTCCTGTGAAAGGACTCACAGCCCAGCTTTCCCTGTGCCTACCTCTGTGAGGTGTATGGCCCAGAAGTACGGGGTCTGTGGCAGAGCATCCGTCACCAGCAGCCCTGCCTCTCCGTGCAGCTTTGCAATCGACACCAACCAGTTCAGATCCTGAAAGCAGTCTTTTAGCATGAGTGCCAAGAAGGAACCCCTGGAGAGGAAAAACTAGCTTAAGAGGACAGTCAGCAAAGGGAAGGCTTCTCATGTGGTACAGCCCTGCACAAGGTGGGAAAGAGAGGGTGTAATCTAGCTGACAGAGAGAGCTTCTCATCTATGGTCCAAGGCTCCTTCTCTCCAAGGCTCAGCATGCTCATTTACAGGGGCCTCAAGCAACAGCTCCATCTCTCTTCACCTGCCCAGCAGATTAGATACATGCAAAGCAAAGAGCAGCAGGTGCAATGAATGAGTTCCCAGAGTTACGAGAAGACTGAGTCTGGCAGGACTAGGAGAGGCCAAGGCACAGGTTGTGGGAGGGAATTAGGGGCTAGGTACCCGGGTTGGCAGAGTTGTGGCGTCTCCAAAAGACATTTGAGCTATTCTGGGGGTGAGGTGAGTGGATTGGTGCACTGGCCTGTCCTGGTGGAGGTCAGAGAACTGAAATCCTCTGCCGAGGTTACCAGCAGCATGGAACATGGCCGCCTCAGCCAGACAGCCAGGACTGAACTAGCGGCAGGATGCCAGAGTGAGGAACATTAAACATCCAGCGCAGTTATCCCAGAGCCGGTGATGCTGGCAGGCCGGGGTCGGCGCAGGAGTCCCTGGCACTGGTGCTTACCTCATTTCCATGGGAACCGCATAACAGATCTGCCTCGCTGCATCGGGAGGCGCCGGCTGCAGGGTTTGGGTCTCTGCCTTTGCTAGGAGCAGAGGAAGAACAGGACGGTTTGAGATTTAAACGAGACCTTTAATTAAAATCCGCCAGACAGGATTTCAGTCGCCTTCTCCTCCTGCTCCAGGAGCTCGTGCGACTGCTGGAGAATGGGGTTGGAAACCTTACAGCGAGATTTCACCGGAGCAACCAAAACGTGCCCAGCGGTGTTGGTCACCCCGCAAAACCTCCTCCCAAATTAGCTAAGCCAGGCCCTCGGGCGACCGAATTCCTTCGTCCCCAGCAGGCCCATGTGCACCAGGAGCCTGAACGGCACCAGAGGCACAGCTGCCTTTTCAGGTAGGACAGTTCTGGTGTTTGGAGCTGGTTCTGTGTTTTGGCATCCGCAGGGTGAGCTGCTGACAACAGGGACTAGGGAAAACACAGGCGAGCTCCTGCAAAGCCAGGAGCTGGGAAAGCAGGAGCCCAAGAGATGTTCCCCTTTGAGACCGGGCAGGGGACACTGGGAATAACATGAACAGCAGCAGATCAGCGTACAGGTGGCTGCTGAATTAGAAGCCACTCAAGGTTCCTGGGCCTACCAGCCTGTGCAACCTCCAATGTCCTTGGGTCTAGGACAGGCCAGCCGAGGGGGGGACAACTGCCCAGGGGCCCCCAGCCACCGCCGGCAGCAGTGCAGCTGGGCTAAGGCAGGCTTCCTGCCCGCCCTCGCTCCACACTGCCCCGGGGAAACAGCTGGAACGTCCCTGTGGCCCCTGGGGAGGGGGTCTCCACAAGTTGCTCTGCCCTGTGCACCGACTCCACAGCTCCCATTGGCCAGGAACTGCAGCCAATAGGAGCTGCGGGGGCGGTGCCTGTGGCTAGCAGTGAGCAGAGAACCCTTGGGGCCCCCCCAGCAGCCGCTGCCAAAGGGTGTGTGGGTCGCTTTCAGGAGCTGCCTGAGGTAAATGCCAGCCCCCTGACCCCCTCCTGTACCCCAACCCCCTGCCTAGACCCTGCACCTAAACTCCCTCCCAGAGCCCACACCCCTCCCCCCTGCACCCAAACTCCCTCCCAGAGCCCACCCCCCCATTCCCAAACTCCCTCCCAGAGCCCGCACCCCTCCCCCCGCACCCAAATTCCCTCCCAGAACCCCACCCCCCCATTCCCAAACTCCCTCCCAGAGCCTTCACCCCTCCCCCCCGCACCCAAATTCCCTCCCAGAACCCCACCCCTCTCCCCCCACACCCAAATTCCCTCCCAGAGCCTGCACCCCTCCCCCCCGCACCCAAATTCCCTCCCAGAACCCCACCCCCACACCCAAATTCCCTCCCAGAACCCCACCCCCTGCCCCAGCCTGGTGCAAGTGAGTGAGGGTGAGGGAGAGCGAGTGATGGACGGGGTGGGGTGGAGTGAGCAGGGGTGGGGCCTCAGGGAAGAGGTGGGTCAGGGCGGGGCAAGGGTCTTTGGGTTTGCGCGATTAGACAGCTGGCAGCCCTACCGGCTGGGAACGTGAAGCCCTGGCTGCGCCGGAAGAACGGGTGAATATCAGGCATCCGCGGCTTGTGCATGCGGGGGGGCGGGGGGCACTGACTGTCCTGCCCTGGGGCCCGGAATTGCTGTCTGCGCTCCTGGGCTAGGACGTCTCCAGAGGCATGTGGAATGAGCCCCTCCCTGATCATTCCTGTCAAACACAGGGGCATGGGACAGCCAGACAGCTCAGTTCACAAGCAGCCACCAAGCTTCACTTCCCCATGGGGGAGGGAGGTGGGGAGCTGCTGATGGAACCAGGGCCGGAGGCAGCAGGCCGGGACCCCCCTGGAGCTTACCATGGCTCAGACCAAGCTCTCCCCTAGGGACTCTCTCCAAAGCCTGCAAAGAAAACAGCTGATCTCACAATACAAGACACGAGCCCCCAGGGCCTGGAAGCACCCAGAGAGCAGGCGCTGCCTCCTGCCTGCTCCCCACAGCGGGCAGCAGCTCAGGGCTGTGGATGGTGGTACCAGCCAGCGCTGCGGGGTAGGGACATGGTGCACTGACACCGAGGCTTTCCTCCAGAGAGCCCAGAGCGCTTTGCAAAGGCGCATTTTATTCTCCTCTTCCAACAGGCAGGTCTCGGACTGCAGCCCCCACTTCTCCCATTCACCCAGTGACACAGCTGGCAACATCACCCGGGCTTCCCAGTTCCCAGAGCACGTCCTGCCTCCCACTCCCCACTTCGGGTAGCCGTCCCCCGTGTCTCACTGATAATGTGGAGAGAAGGGAGGGGCGAGTGACTTGTGCACTGCCACAAAGGGCTTGGTCCAGCTGACCAGCCTTGGCCAAACGCGCCGTCGGGAGGCCTCCCCTACAGCTAGTTACACGGCTCAGAGCTAGCAGCAGCCATACGGGCATTTCCATGGTGCTCTGGGTCTCAGCCGGGGCCTTCCTCCCGTTGTCTGCACCCGTGCGGCTCAGAAACAGGCGACGTCCGTTCACGAGGTGCCCGTTGAAGCGCTGGATTGCAGCCTGCACCTGCTCAGAGGAGCTGAGATCTACAAAGGCATAGCTGGGGGGGTGGGGAAGGAAAGGGGACACGTTACTCTGTGACGGTGCATGCCATGTTGTAGGGAAATATGCTGATGAGTGTGAATATGATGTAACTGGAATATGCTTTATGCAAAAGGTCTCTTGTAAGGTATCATAACAAAGGTTATAACCTACTGGATATATTCCTCCTATTTGTATGCAGGAATCATTCTTGTGTATGAAACTAGAAATAGGAAGTGTAACTCTGAGGTCCTGTTGTAATTATGCAAAGTGTGGGCCATTAATGATGGTTTAGAATCTTGATAGCTCCCATTGATTAGGACAATTGGTTGTAAATGGTTTATTTACCTGCAAACCTTCCTGTGTAAGAGTGGGGCCAGCCCATGAGGAATGGAGACTGGGGGGGTCTTAGTGACATGTGACCATGTCACCTTACTGGAATCCATTTTAAATCTGGTACTTTGCTATTTTGAAGGAGGGGTGGGGATCCAGAGAGACAAAGTATTCCCACCTTGTGCCAAAGCTATAAGAGGGGGTGGAGCAGGACAAAGGGGGCTGCCAGTCATGAGAAACCCCCTGCTTCCCACCTGAGATGTCTGCTGGACCTAACAAGGACGGTACCGGGGAAAGGATTGGGCCCAGCCTAGGAAGGAGTCTAGTCTGTGAAAGAAGCTCGCTGGAACATCTCGGAGGGTGAGAGACTACAGGTGATCAGTTTCTTAATGTGTTCAGCTTAGACTTGCCTGTTTTTGCTTTATTTTGCTTGGTGACTGACTTTGTTCTGTCTGTTATTACTTGAAACCACTGAAATCCTCCTTTTATACTTCATAAAATCACTTTTGTTTATTAATAAACCCAGAGTAAGTGACTGATACCTGGGGGAGCAAACAGCTGTGCACCTCTCCCCATCAGTGTTAGAGAGGGGGACATTTTATGAGTTTACCCAGTATAAGCTTTATACAGAGTAAAATGGATTTATTTGGGGTTTGGATCCCACTGGGAACTGGGTGTCTGGGTGCTGGAGACAGGTGACCTGCTGAGCTGTTTTCAGTTAAGTCTGCAGCTCTGGAAGCATGGACCAGGCCCTGGGTCTGTGTTGCAGCAGGCTAGTGTGTCTGGCTCAACAAGACAGGGTTCTGGAGGCCCATACTGGCAGGGAAAACGGTCTCAGAGGTAATTTCAGCACGTTAGGTGACAGTCCCAAGGGAATCTGTGACAGGTACAGTCACAGAGACCCATCCTGCTGTGTTCAGTAGCAAGAAGCTAGAAATGGCCCAGCAATGAACAAGTGCCACTGGGCAGACCTGCAGGGAGCTCACGGCAACGAGCCAGACTGTCATAGGGCAGAGAGAAGCCCAAAACAAGGGGTTTAAGTTATCTCCAGGAACTGTTCCCGAGAACCTACTCCTCGGGCTGTCTTTGGCCTCCCGTCCACTAGCTTGGTGCGGATGTGGAGAGGCAGGTGGAGAAAAGCTTCCAGGGTGACCCCAGAATGTTGTTCTGCTGTTTCTGGACAGAAGGGAGAAGCTAGGGTGCCAGTTGGGGGTTCTTCTGAAGCCACCCCCTAGAATGATATAACTTGATAACTACCACGACCACCCAATCTGCAGAACAAGCTAAGGAAAAGCCAGGGACCAGGTCATGCCCCATCAGCCATTTGCTCTCCAAGCCTCTATCCCCACAGAACAAAGCCCCCTGGAGCAGAGACGGGAGCTTGCTGAGCTGGACAACAGGGAGAACTACACTGAGGGCCAAAAGGAAAAACAAACCTACCTTCTCAGCCCGGAATGGCACCTTTTTATATGCTGCGGGTGGAAGTCCCTGAGCAGGAGCAATATGTCCTCCTGGGAAAGCAAAGCAAAGCAAAGCAGAACAGGTTAAGGGGGAGGCCTCGTTACAGCAGAGACAATGACAGCGGTTGCAGCACTCGGTTTATTTGTAAGCAGTTTCCCAAAGGGACGGGAGCACGTTTTATTTTGGGTGAGTCCAGCTATTGTCTGTGCCGAGACAGGCAGCTGACAAAGGGCAGTTACACACAGAATAGCCAGCCCTGGAACAGGATCGGTGCAAAGGATCACGCAAGTGGAGCAGGCACCTGCCCCCGATTCAGAAAGACGTACAGTAGGGAATGGGAGCAGAGTAACCATGGGGAGCAAGGTGAAAGCGACTCCTGCCCTGATAAGATTCACGGCCATTACATGAAACTGCTGGGTTCCTGCTGCAGGTTCCCCCCAAGCGCATCACTAATCCCATAACCTGCCACCGCCGTGTTCGCACTTACACAGGAGCAAGAGCGGATGTTTGCAAACCGCCTTTCGTTTCCTTTGGAAGATTATTTGCTGGCTGAGCGGGGAAATCACTGAGCATAACCGTATGTCACAAAGAGTTAAAGACAGCAGGCTACGTACGACTTGGTGGGACGTCAATGTTAATTGCTTAGCTTATATCACTAAAGCAGAGAACGGCCCTTCCAAAACAGCGGTGAAGATACCTCCGTCATCTCAGGCGGGACGTTTCCGACATAAACTTCTGAATCCTTTTTCTTGACAACACCTTGAAAAACAAGGAAGAAAAACACCTAAAATTCCATTTTGTGCTTCCAGCGAAGCAGGGTCTTGACAAGCTTACGGATAAGGCTGAATGCAAATCGCAGGCTGACATTTTCTTCCGGAAACAGCAACTTTTTTTTTTTTTTTTAATAATTGCAGCAAATTTGACTCAAATTTTGGCCTAGCCATCCAAGCATCATGCCTGCCTGTGAGAACCAAACCGGGCATGCAGGATCTGCCCTGTGCCCCTGCCCTGCTTCGGGGGTGCACACCTGGAAACACCACACTAACAAACTGGGGCTACAACTTTTGAACAAACAAACCAAACAAACCCTCCCAACCAAACCCAACTTTCTTCCAGCCTTATTAGTGGGTTAATAAACCTGAGAGTTGTGTGAAGTGACCTCCTCTCCCCTTTGTTCAGGGGAAACGCACAAATGCATATTTTGGTAAATAGCTCCCCTCAATGGCTAAACCTACTATTATATACATACATTTTGGGCTAAGTTTTGATGATGGACATTAGCCAACAGATGCTAACAATGCCACAAGGACATTAGCCAACAGATGCTAACAATGCCACAAGAACATTACTGTTTCTCTTGCATATCTGGGCAAAAAACACACACACACACACTCTCTCTCTCTCTCACTTTAGTTACTTTACTCCTCAAAAGATAAACAAGCTCTGTTTTAGTGACAATAAAATGCATCTTTTATCTTAAAAGCCAAAGATGGATTCCCATGTCACTCCCATCCTCCTGATCCAGGGTTTGGTTATTAGTTTGCAGGATGAGATGCCAGCTTCTCCTGAACCCCCGGAAAAGGGTTTATCATGGAAATTCAGGTACAAACTTAGGTCTTGGTCCTGCAAAAGATTAAGCCACTTCCTTAAGGTGTCTTCAGTTTCACATCTGCATTTGATGGGGCTGCCTCTGGGTTTAACCATTTGTCAGATTCAGGATTTGGCTTGAACTACCACCCATGGATTATTTTCTATCCCATTGGCTTTGATACCAAAGAAAGAGCAAAGTTGGTCACTGCTAACAGCATGAGAGCGCCCCACAAAAGCAGCTACAACTCTAACGAGGGACTCGTTTGCAATATAAAAAGAGCAGTTGTAAGACGGTCACATGTACAAGAGGGACCCATCCTGTCACAGGACACAGAACAGCTGTTTGTAAAGATGCTGCTGCAGCGTTAAATCCTAAACACACAGAAAGTTAATGATTCTCTCGCTTTCGTGTGGAGGATGCAAAATGAACAGCCACATAAGTACAGCTGTGGCAAGGGAAAGGAACCAGGATCTGAGTTTACCTGAGTATTTGAGCTGCTGCGGTTTCCCGTTGGGCTTGTGGGACTTGGGAGCACCCCAGCCACCGCTGCTGCTTGCCCTGAAAGACAGGAAGGAGCAGAGGACATGCGCACTTTGTGCTTTTAACTACAGCAAAACGAGACCTTATCACCCACGATCCGACAGTCATAACGTGGAAGGAGGGTGACGTGGGAGGGAGCTCTGGGTGCTCGGCACTGCTGGAAGCTACTAAATCAAGTCAGACACTTGCTCAGGGCCCTGGGGCAGGGCAGAGCAATATGCCACACCCAAGATTCGCCCCTTGCTCCAGGGCCTGTCTCTCGCACTCACACGTGTGTGTTTCAAGCCTTCATGCCACCGAAATAGCCTCAAAACAAGGTCAGGGCCTAAATTCACAGATCCCAAGGCCAGGAGGGACCACCAGGATCATCAAGTCAGCCCTCTGGCCTAGCACAGACCAGACATTAGAACTGCCCCAAAGTAATTCCCAGAGCCGATCTCTTAGGAAACTGATGCAGTGATGTTTCCTGAGTTTGCAGCAGCCTGAAACAGGTGTGAACTGCGCTGTGGTGTGCCTATGCCAGCGGAACCCCACGCTGCCAGATTTAATTCCTGCTAAAGATTTTCTGAAACTGCCTCTGCAGAACTGGGACCCAGCTGCCCATGGGGCCTGATACAAGTCTGATCTGGGGGCTGGAGCTTTGCGCTGGGAGGGCCCCCCCAGGGACAGGGTGGGGGACGAGCAGTAGCCCAAGACCTTCCCCAAACCAAGTGGCGCCTGGGGTTGCAGCACCCCAGAACCCCCTGGGGCACATTGCAATGCTGGGGGCAGGGGCATTTCCCAGCCCGGAGCCAGGAGGGCTCCCAGCCCCAGTCCCACAGACACCGAGCCCCCCAGCTCACCACCAGCACGAGCTCCTCTCCCCCAGCTACTCACATGGCTCAGGGGTCACGGGCCCAGCAACCTGCAAAGAGACCAGGAGACACTGAGTGAACATGGGGGTGGGGGCGCGTCTGACCATGCTGCTCCCAAGGGTGGGGCCAGCCAGCCTGGGGGCCACCTGCAGATGGGAATCCACAGCAGTTCCTGCAGAGCTGTGCCCATTGCAGCCAGGTCTGCACCGCCGGGCACCCCCACCACAGGGCCCCACCTGGGAGGGCACCAGGGGCCTATGTGGGGGGGCTTGCAAGGGGAAGGAGCAATTTCCCTCTCGGGGTCCCCCAAAGGGGGGCTATATTAGGGGGCCAGTTAGGCCCAGAAAGCCACATGGGGGAAGGGGTGGGTCTGTTCCCCGAGGGGCCCTGAGAGGGGAGGGGGGAGCTGCTCAGCCCCGTCCCTGGCCGCTACCCCCGGGAAGGGGGGGGCTTCCAAACTCGGGGCACCGGCAGCTGCAACCAGCCCCCCGAGTCCCGGGCCCCCTGCGGCCTGGAGGCAGCGCCACGCCCGCTCGGCGCCATTGCACCGGCTGCAAACCTGGCGGGCGGGATTAGCCGCCACCTCGGGGAGGACGAGACGGACCCGGTGCAGAGCCCGAGCGCGCAATTCCTGCGTTGCAGCCACTCGGACCCGCGTGCAAACTCCGCGCTCTTGGGAACGGCAGCGCCTGGCCGGAGAACAGCGCTAATGGCCGGCGCTGCTGATTGCAATTAGTCCGAAAATGTAGCGTTGACCAGCGCTGCTTGCACGATCCCTGCCTGCGTGCAGAGCGATTCCCCCGTGCACAAGCTGCAGCCTTTGCGCGGGGACACCAAGGCTCCGCGCACTGATTTGCGCGGGGGCGACAGTTATTCACAGGCGCAGTTCGCAGTCTGTAATTACCGCCCGCGCGCAGCGTGTTCATACTGCCCGTCGGGGCGGCGATTTCCAACCCGGCCCGGAGGCAAAGCGCGCAGCGCACTGACCGCGCAGATCGCGCCCCCACACCGCTGGAAATCGCCCTACTCCTTGCGCGGCAGATTGCGCCCCCCCGCGGCGGGGGTCGCTCTTTGCAGGCCGGTGCCCCCTCCCCCTGCACCACCCCCTCCGGATCTGGGCGGGGAGCCCGGGCTGCGCTGGCCGCGCAGCTGAGCGAGGCGCTGGAGACACGGAGCCGCCCCCACTGCGCTGCGCTGCGCCCCCGCAGACCCTCTCCAGGCCTCGGGGCTGCCCGGGAGCTGGGCGCCCGGCAGCGCTTCGTGGGGCCCCGGGGGCGGGGTGAAGGACCGGGAGCGACTCCACTTGCCCCCCTTCCCCCCGGCGAAGGATCAGGGATCCCTGGAGCGACCCCACCTGCCCCCCCGGCGAAGGAGGATCCCACCCCCCCTTCTCCTGCAGGTGAAGTTGTCTCCCCTCCTGCTCACTGCTGCACCCCCATGGGTTAAGGACCAGCCCCCCCCCGAGTGACTCCAGCTCCCCACCTCTGCGATGGGGGCCCCCTTGCCGTGACTCTGGCCCTCCCCCCCACGCCGTGACTGTAATTTATCGGGGGCGAGGGGGAAGCAGGACCACCCCTTCTCCCGACCGCATCCCCTGCTGGCTCTGAGCTGGCACGGAGCTCCTACCCAGGCCCCGTGGGTGGGGCACACCCCCTCCCCCAACCCACCAGGCTCCAGATCCCCCCCTCCCCACCAAAGGTCACAGCCCCCTCCCCGGCATCTCAGCTCCGGCCTTTCCCAGCCGTAGTCCGACAGCCCCCCCGCCCCATGGCGGCCAAGTGGTTCAAGGAGTTCCCCTCCAGTCTGAAGACGGCTTCCGAGCGGGCCAGGCCGGGCAGCGGGAGCCTGGGCAAGCTGTGCAGTGCCTCTCGGAAGCCCCTGGGCCCCGCCGAGCCGGGCCCCGGCCCACTGCAGGGCAAAAACCGCAAGAACTCGGCGGCTGAGCTGGGGGGCTGCAGGGCGGCTCCGGGGCCCAGCAAGGACGGTGGCAGCAGGCTGTCCCGGGACAACCTGCAGGGGCTGATCCAGGCCGCCACGGGCAAGATGCGCAAGAACTCACGGGCGGAGGGGAGCCCCCAGGAGGGCGCCCCCAAGGGCCCTGGCTGCAGCACCTACATGAATCGGCTCATCAAGGTGGACGCCCATGAGAAGAATGGGAAAAGCTACCCCGGCAGCAGCCCCTCGCCGGAGGAGGAGAAGGGCAGGAGTCCCAAGCAGGAGACGGTAAGGGGCCATGGCCTAGCGGGTAGCGCCTGGGGCTGTGTGGGCTTGGGCTTGGGCAACTCACCCAGGGGCGTCTACACGGCAGCAAATGGCTGGTCTGGACCCGCGGTTGGAACGCAGCAGCCGCGTGCTCGGAACCTGCCCTGTGCCCGGGAGAGGGGATGGGGCTGCCCTGCCGGACGGATTAACACCCCCTTCCCTTCGGCCAAGTATTGGTGCCTCGAGGGGGCCAGCGCCCCCTGGGAGAGCGTCTGCCCCTCTGCTCGGCAGAGCTCTGGTGCGTGGCACTGGGCAGGTCACGTTCTCGTTCTCTGCCCCAGTTCCTGGGAAACGGGAACCCTAGAGCAGGAGGCAGCTTTCAGTGCTGCCGGCCCAGCTGATCAGCCTGGCCCTGAGCCCTTCCCTAATTCTCTTGATCCCAAATCGGTTAATCTGCCACAGGGAGAATAGGCGCTCTGTCCCCCAGCTAAAGGATCCCACGCTGACCTCCTTCGGCAGGGCCCTGCTGGCTTGGCTGCTCGTGAGGGGAAGGAGTTTGAAAAGTCTGGTTGACAGGACCCTGTTCGCTGGGAAGCGGGGCTGCGGTTTAGCTAAATAAAGCCTGGAATCGGAGAGCCCCTGGCAGTGCTGGCCTGAACCTTGGTACCGACCTGCAGCTCTGCTGGCCCAGACGGAGGTGCCCATGGCTGGTCAGCCCTGACCCACAGATTCCCCTCCCCCCGGCCCCAGTATTTCAGTCCTGTGCTTCCCATCGGGCAAGTCAATACGCTGGAGTCCTGGTCTGCAGCTACTCCAGGCTCAGGAGCCCCAAGCTGCTCGAATTCACCTGGTTCTGCCCCACAGCTCTCGCTGCTCTTCCTGGCCAGGGCCCCTCCTTGCCCGCTCTGCCGATGTGCCCCCAGTAGCCAGCCCAGGGGCCGGGCCCCAGGCTGTGGTTATTCATTGGGTAGCGAGACCGGGGGAAACTGGCACTAAGCGTGTCCGGTGCAGACGCTGCACCCCCCTGTCTCGTGTTTTCTCCACGCTGATAGGCATGTGCATTTCACGTTGGCTTCTGCAGCCAATGGCCTCGTTAATCCCCTGCCCTCTGCCCCTGCTGGCACAAGAGCCTTCGACTGCGTGTCTCTGCCTCTTGAATTCAGGGTGCTGGGCGCTGCACCGATGCAGAGGCCTTGTCTTCTCCAGGGACACTACCATGCATCCATCAGCTGGCACCATCCCCATGTGGTTGTCATGTGCGTTAGCGGGCTCCCCGCTAGCATCACCACGACGGGCCAGTATCTGTGAAGGCTCCAGGCTGCCTGGTCTGCCCTGGGAGCTCCCTGTGTGTTGGCTGCAGCGTTATTGGGACGCATCATGGGTCTGAACAGGCAAAGTGTGGGAGGAGAAACTGAGGCAGAGAGGCAGGAAGGGACTTGCCCAAGGATACCCAGCAGGGCAATGGCAGAGCAGGGGATAGAAGCCAGGTCTAGGTTCTAGTCCAGGGCCCTCCCCACCAGGCCACACCATCTCGTCTTTCTGTCCCTACCAGCTTCTGATCCCCTTGGGATTATATTGTCTCCAACCGTGAAGCATTCCCGTCACTGTGCGTGTGAACCCAGTCGTGTCGCACAGTTGTGCCAGCAGCACTGGTGGCAGTGAAGCAGGGCCTTCGGAGCTGGTAGTGGTGATGCTGAGCACCCCGCTCTCCAGTTGAAGATGTGGGGCGCTGTGGGGCTCAGCATTGCTGGAAACACAGGCCCTCCTGCCCCAACGCTGGGCGCGCTGGTGCTGTGGCCCTTAGGGGGCTTGTGGCTGTCCTGGCCGGCGTGCTGAGAACTCTTTGCCCCCAGCAGGTCATCATTCTGGAGGACTACGCCGACCCGTATGATGCCAAGCGCACCAAGGGCCAGCGGGAGGCGGAACGGCTGGGGGAGAACGATGGGTACATGGAGCCCTACGACGCGCAGCAGATGATAACCGGTGCGTGGCCGGCGAATGCCAATTTGACCCCGGGGAAAGGGAAACTTGGGGTGGGATGAGGCACGGGCCAGTACTGAAACTGGATATTTAAATCTGCCCGCTGCCTGCCGAATCGGGGAATGTCTGGCTCTGGGGAGGCTCACTCAAGTGGCGTGCGGTTCCCTGCGGGGGGGATATTTGCAGGTATTAGAGACCCACCCCTGAAGCCGTGGAGCTGGGTAGGATGTGGGATTGCCCCAGGCTGGGCAGACTCCATCCCTGCAGCAGCCCCTTAGCCGAGCTGGAGCAGGAAGCCGGCTCTGCTGTTTCCTCTTGCTCTGTGGGGAGAGATAAGGAGCAGCGCGGGCTCTGGCCAGGGCCTGACCCGGGGCCGATGGACTCTGACCTCCGCTCCAATCCCACACTGAAGGGAAGTGAAAGGAGCAGCCCCTGGGCGGAGAAGAGGGGAACGAAACATGGGGAAGCGCTTGATGGGGCCAGGTACCGAATCCCTCACGATGGGCCCAATCCTGGCATCCAGAACTCCCATCGCGCCTGGAGTCCTTGGCCAAACTGGAGTGGGGCAGGCTCCAGAGCTGTGTCCACCTGCGTCTGGGCCAGTTCGGGTCCCTCCCCGCTCTCTCGGCTGCACAAACGCTTGGCCAGCGACAGCCCAAGTGTGCACAGGGCTCCTTCCCCATCCCGTGAGCTGGCTGGCTCCTACCTTCGCCTGTGCCCGCTCACCGGGCTGGGAGGTCTTCATTCCCAGTGCTCGAGGGAAGCGAACTTGGTGCTCCCCAGGGGTGGGAGCCTGACTCTGCCATCGGTCACTGGCCTGGGGGCGGCTGGGGCCTGGCTTGGACCGTGGCGCTTGGCCCCGTTCGCACATGGACTCCCAGGGACTGCAATGGCTTGTAGGGGATGAGTGCACACAGGGAAGCTTTGAATACCCTGGGTTACTGCTTCCACTTCTGCTGGGCTCTGATCCAAAGCCCATGGAAGACCCGATTGGTGTCTGGCTGTGGGTTAGGTGGGGGGTAGCCAGGGGACACTGTGCCTAGCACAGCAAAGGGGTGTGTCTGTCCCCTCCCCAAGCAGGCGTGCTGGGCACGTGGCAACTGGCACTGCAGTGCCTCTGGGGCAGGGTGTGGGTGGTAATCGGTGCCCGTGAGCCCGCTCTGCGTAACCCCAGCCAAGCCAGAGGCTGGGTGGGCCACACCTTGGGGAGCAGAGGGGGGCATGTGACCTGCAGGGGCGAGCAGAGTTAGATGCTTGGGGCTCTTTGCGGCTGGAGCCTTCAAGTCTGTCCTGATGGCTGCTGGGTTCCCTGCCCCGATTCTGGGCACACGGCTGAGCCTTGTCCCAGACGGTGGGGCTGGAGCAAGTGTGCAGGGACTCTGCCAGTTCGGAGCTCAGCGCCATCCCGAACCCAGGGTGTGTCCATCACGGTAAGCAGTTGGGCAGGGCTTTTGGTGCACGCTCATGAGAGTCCAGGCCTGGACAGCTGCAGCTTCCACTGGTGAAATTGCAGGGCTTCAGCAGAGCCTGTGTGTCCTGGGCGGGGACAGCAGAGGCTGTGGGTGAAGAGTGAGGGGTGCTGGCAGAGCTGGGTGGAATGCCCCAGGCTGGGCCAGCAGGAGGGGCTGGGGGTCAGGTTGGAGGGGCACTGGGGGAGCTGGGCAGGAGGGGTGCCCCAGGCTGGGCCAGCAGGAGGGGCTGGGGGTCAGGTTGGAGGGGCACTGGGGGAGCTAGGCAGGAGGGGTGCCCCAGGCTGGGCCAGCAGGAGGGGCTGGGGGTCAGGTTGGAGGGGCACTGGGGGAGCTGGGCAGGAGGGGTGCCCCAGGCTGGGCCAGCAGGAGGGGCTGGGGGTCAGGTTGGAGGGGCACTGGGGGAGCTGGGCAGGAGGGGTGCCCCAGGCTGGGCCAGCAGGAGGGGCTGGGGGTCAGGTTGGAGGGGCACTTGGGGAGCTGGCCAGGAGAGGTGCCCCAGGCTGGGCCAGCAGGAGGGGCTGGGGGTCAGGTTGGAGGGGCACTTGGGGAGCTGGCCAGGGGGGGTGCACCAGGCAGGGCCAGCAGGAGGGGCTGTGGGTCGAGTTGGAGGGGCACTGGCAGAGCTGGGCGGGAGGGGCTGGGGGTCAGGTTGGAGGGGCACTGGGAGAGCTGGGCAGGAGGGGTGCCCCGGGCTGGGCCAGCAGGAGGGGCTTGGGGTCAGGTTGGAGGGGCAGTGACAGAGCTGGGCAGGAGGGGTGCCCCAGGCAGAGCCAGCAGGAGGCGCTGGGGGTCAGGTTGGAGGGGCACTGGGGGAGCTGGGCAGGAGGGGTGCCCCGGGCTGGGCCAGCAGGAGGGGCTGGGGGTCAGGTTGGAGGGGCACTGATGGAGCTGGGCAAGAGGGGCAGGCTGGGGGTCAGGTTGGAGGGGCACTGGGGGAGCTGGGCAGGAGAGGTGCCCCAGGCAGAGCCAGCAGGAGGCGCTGGGGGTCAGGTTGGAGGGGCACTGGGGGAGCTGGGCAGGAGGGGTGCCCCGGGCTGGGCCAGCAGGAGGGGCTGTGGGTGAGGTTGGAAGGGCAGTGACAGAGCTGGGCAGGAGGGGTGCCCCAGGCAGAGCCAGCAGGAGGCGCTGGGGGTCAGGTTGGAGGGGCACTGGGGGAGCTGGGCAGGAGGGGTGCCCCGGGCTGGGCCAGCAGGAGGGGCTGGGGGTCAGGTTGGAGGGGCAGTGACAGAGCTGGGCAGGAGGGGTGCCCCAGGCAGAGCCAGCAGGAGGCGCTGGGGGTCAGGTTGGAGGGGCACTGGGGGAGCTGGGCAGGAGGGGTGCCCCGGGCTGGGCCAGCAGGAGAGGCTGGGGGTCAGGTTGGAGGGGCACTGATGGAGCTGGGCAAGAGGGGCAGGCTGGGGGTCAGGTTGGAGGGGCACTGGGGGAGCTGGGCAGGAGTGCCCCAGGCAGAGCCAGCAGGAGGGGCTGTGGGTGAGGTTGGAAGGGCAGTGACAGAGCTGGGCAGGAGGGTTGCGCCAGGCAGGGCCAGCAGGAGGGGCTGGGGGTCAAGTTGGAGGGGCACTGGCAGAGCCAGGCTGGGACCCTGGGCTGAACTAGCCGGGCTATGGGGTGGGATCAAGGGCAGCTGGCAGAGCCCGCTGGATGAGCTGTCTCAGCACGTCTCTCACTTTCACCTCCGAGGTTCCCCTGGGCGTCTCCATGGGGAGCAGTTCTCAGGCTTTGTTCCTTTCTCCAGCGTGCTGGGGGGGGCAGCTCCTGGGCAGCAGGGGGGCATGGGGAACATCTGGGAGCTCTGCGGAATTGGGGTAATTTGCAGCTCGTTTTACAGCCAAGCTCTTGAGCAGCAACTTTCTCCCGCTGCCCTTTGAAAAATACATCGCGCGGGCGCCTGGCAACACGGCGGGCTTGGCTGTCCAGCTCCCAGCTCAGCGTCCCCCAGCCAGTGTCGTGCTGCGCTGGGCCCCGGCTCGCCCCGGCCAAGCAGCTGGGCGGAATAACAGGAAGCGAGTGGGACGGAAGCTGGAAATGAGAGATTGGCTGATGGGTTTTTTCCATGCAGGGCAGTTTGTCAGGCCTGGGGCGCCAGGGTTCGCGGTGAACGGAGAAGGGTTGGGGTGGGCGGGTGGTTTTGCTGATGGCTTGGCTGTGTCCACAGGGGCCCCAGCCACAGGTTGGGCTCCTGTTTGCTAGGCGCTGGGCAGGGTCCCTGCCCCACACTGCCCTCATGCCTACCCCTCCCGGAGCCAGGGCAATGGCTGAGCTCAGCTCTGGCCCTCTTCTCGCCGGGGAGCAGCTGGGCTCTGTGACTTGGGGGATAAGGGTCCTGCTGCTGAGTGTGACCATGGAGGGTGGCTCGTGACGGGGGCCCGGGGCAAGTCCCTAGCCCCCGGCCAGCTGCATGCACGTCCCGAGCGCGGCAGGGTTAGCCTGTTCCCAGCCCTGCTTCGCTGCGCCCACTGGCTGGCCCTGGCGTAGGGGCTCCTATCGGACAGCCAGGGCGTAGCTTCCTGCCTGCGTTTCCTCCGGGAGCCCGTCCTGCACGTCCCACTCCATTCTCCCAGCTGGAAGGATCCCTTTGCAACTCCAGGATTGTTTCTGTTACCGGCGCCTTGGGGAGGGGCAGAGAGACCCCAGACCCACCCTAGCACTCATCTCCTCATCTGTACCCCAGTGCTGAGAACCTGAGGGACGCTCCCTCTTCCCAGCACCACGGCTGGGACTTGCCTTCCCAGCCCCATAGCATTCAGGGACAGCACCTCGCCCTCCCGGCTCCATGTGCCGATGTCCCACAAAGCAGCATTAATCCCTGCCTCCCGGAGCTTGGGTTTGCAGAGCTGGGGTGTTCCCAGGGCCAGCTTGGGTCAGCCCATGGGTCCAGGCCTGGCCAGTGCCTGTGGGGGCCCATGGGAGTCTCCCAGGATCGGGCATGTTGGATTGAGCCATGACATTGCAGGTTCCAGGGTGTTCACCTGGGCATTATTATGGGGAGGGGGGCAGGCCCCTTTGCTGCCCTCTCCCCCTACTCTGCCTGCAGGGCTCTGGGGGGCTGCCTGACTCTGGTTCTCCCCTGGCTTTTCAGAAATCCGCAGGCGGGGCTCCAAGGACCCTCTGGTCAAAGCCATCCTGCTGCTGGACGGGCCCGGGGAGCCAGGGGAGGGCGGCACCAGGCCAGACGCAGCGCCCAAGCGGCAGGTCTCCAAGGAGCAGCTGGGGAAGGCCCCGCCGCAGCTCTATGACACCCCCTATGAGCCCGGGGAGGCACCGGCCAGCACCCCGCAGGACAGGAGGATGCGGGCGGTGGACAGCCGGCTCCCGGAGAATGACGAGCGCCCTGCTGCGGAGTACGAGCAGCCCTGGGAGTGGAAGAAGGAGCAGATAGTGAAGGCTCTGTCGGGTAGGAGGTGGGGCTGTGGGGCACTGGCCAGCAGGGCACAGGAGGCAGTGGAGGGGAGAGGGGGTGCTGGCTGGCGGGATACTAGGGACTCTGGGGCGGGCGGGGCGTGGGTCTCCTGGTGACAGAGGCATATGGGCACCTGCTCTCAGGGCTGCAGGGGAGCAGCCGTGGGGTCGCTCTGGTTTCCACATGGCCCCAGGCTGCCATGGGGAGCTGCCCCACTCTCCTGCTAGCAGAGGCCAGGGACTGGCTCTCCTAGCAATACGCCAGGGTGTCCATCCACACCGTGCGGTGCCCGTGTCCAGTGGGCAGTGCCCTCCCCCTGGCAGGGGCCCCGGAGCCTGTCCTTGGGAGTGAGGAGGGGATCTGGGCTCTGGGCTGCTGGAGAGAATCCGGGTTGGGGAAGCCCCGGAGCTGAGGAAGGGCCAAGCACAAGGGAGAGGAGCGCGGCCCGTTCCAGCTGGGTCTGGATGGGGAGAGTCGGGCACTTCTCCCCTTTGCCGGACGGTGAACGGAGCCCTTCCTTCCAGTCCAGTTTGAGGGAGCGGAGCGGGTGGGCATCCCCAAGGACGAGGCGCTGCGGCAGCACCATCGCCAGAAGAGCTGGACTCCCAAGACCCTGAAGCCAACGCTCGCAGACCATGGCGAGGGCGAGCGAGTGGACCCAGCCCTGGCGCTGGAGAAGCAGCCGTAAGCTCCACACCCACCCCGCCCTCCTCTGCCCGGCGCCGCTCCTGGTCCCCCCTCCTGCCGAGCCCCATGCCCCGCCCCCCCTCGCCTGCCTGGGCCTGCTCCTGGTCCCCCCTCCTGCTGAGGCCATGCCCAGCCCCTGCTCCCCCACCCTGCCCCTGCTCCCCTGGCCAGCCCCCACCTCCTGCCCAGCCCCGCACCCGGCCCCCCCTCCCCTGCCCCCCAGGAGCTTCCCAAACAAAATGAGGCTGCATTGTGACTTTGGTTCGCTGTTGCCCCTTCCCACCAGCCTGTCCCTCCGAGGGCATTGGGGTGTCCCTTGTCTCGACCCCTCTGCCCTAGGCTCTCCCCACTTGCTTTGGGAAATCAATTTTTCTCTCCTCCTCCTGCCTCCAAATCTTGGCTTTGGAACGAGGAAGCAGAGGAGCTGAGTGGTGGCTCTGGAACCCCAACACTGGGGCTGGCCCAGTGGGATCCGGAGCTTGCTATGCCCCCTCCTGGCCCCGTATCCTCCCATCCCAGGATCTGCAGCCACTTCCTAAGGCTAACGAGATTATCAGCCTCCGATGGCCTGGACACCCAGCCCTTAAAACATCCTGTGCCCCCAGGGCCCAGCGCTGCTTCCAGGGACACGCTGGGCAACGCAGGTGCCTTTTACCAACATGAGAGGAAAGGTGGAGCCTGTGCCGTGCCATGCAGCCCCAGAGCTAACTGCCCCCCTCCAACCAGCACATGGGGAGTCCCTGTAACCCCCCATTGCCCACCCCACAGAGCCAGGACTCAGGGGCCCTGCAGGACATGCTCACAAACCCAGCCTGTTCTCTGCTCCTCGCAGCTGGTACCATGGAGCCATCACCCGGGCCGAGGCCGAGAGCCGACTGCAGCCCTGCAAAGAGGCCGGTTACCTGGTGCGGACCAGCGAGACGGGGAGCGGCAAATACTCCATTGCACTCAAGTAAGTAGCGGAGACGTTTGCCTGCAGGGGGTAGGCAGAGCAGAGATCTGGGCCCCAGGCTCGGAGGTGTTGGATGGGCCTGGCTACAGGATACGGCTCCCCTGTGCCAGGAGGGCTCAGCCAGCAGGGCAGTGGTTGGGATCCATTGAAATGGGATAAAACGTTGGGGGGCGACACCCCTGGGGTGATCGTGTCCCGGGGCCTAATGAGCACCTTGCACTGGCCACTAATAGACCCCACACCCCTCCCTGGGCCAGAGATAGAACCCAGGAGTCCTGGCTCCCAGCCCCCCTGCTGTAACCCACTGGACCGCACGACCCTCCCGGCGCCATGATAGAACCCAGGAGTCCTGGCTCCCAACCCCCCACCTCTAACCCCTACACCCCACTCTCTTCCCACGGAGAGAACCCAAGAGTCCTGGCTCCCAGCCCCCCTGCTCTAACCCACTGGACCCCACGCCCCTCCCTGAGCCGTGATAGAACTCAGGAGTCCTGGCTCCCAGCCCCCCACCTCTAACCCCTACACCCCACTCCCTTCCCAGGGAGAGAACCCAGGAGTCCTGGCTCCCAGCCCCCCTGCTCTAGCCCACTGAACCCCACTCCCCTCCCTGAGCTGGAAATAGGACCCAGGAGTCCTGGGAGGGCTCTGTGGGTAATACAGGCTGGTGAGGCTGCCTTGCAGCAACACCTTTCCTGGGCAGAAGGGTCTCTGGGGAGCAGCCTGACCCCCTTGTGGACGTGGAGCACTGTGGGGAGCCCCTGCGCACCCCTCGGCCTCCCCGTTGCTGGCTGTGCCCTGGGAGGCGCGGCAGTGCCCGGTGCCTGGCTCTCTGGCGCAGCGCTGGAGGATCGTTGTCGGCAGTGCTGGCGGCGTTTCCTTCCTGAGGAAGTGGAGCCCCTGGAGCCGAAACAATCGGAGCAGGGAAGGGAACAAACAGGGGCTGGGCTGGTGACGAGGCGACTGCAGGGCCGGAATGGCCCTGGGCGGCCCCTAGCTGGGCCCAGCCCAGGGAAACGGGGAACAGACCCAGGGACTCGCCAGCACCTCGTGTGGCTGCCCCCGTCACGCTTGGCCTGGGAAGCAGTGCGGCAGGCAGCAGAGAACCAGGCCCTGGCAGCAGGGCTAGCTGGCAGAGCCTGGAGGTGGTGGTGCTCAGGGCTGGACCCTAGGAAACACCCCCTGCCCCCAGGGCAGCATGCTGGACAAGGAGCCGGCCTGGAGCTCTGCACCCAGCAGTTCCCACTGGGTCTGATCCAGCCACTGTCCTTGGAGAAGTCTCCCTCTGGAGCCAGTCACCGCTGCTCTGGGAGTGCCGAGGGTCGGGGGAGAAGGCCCTGTGAGCCAGGACTCCTGGGTTCTATTGACAGCTCTGGGAGGGGAGTGGGGTCTGGTGGTCAGGAGCCAAGACCCCCCCCCCCCCGGGTTTTCTTCCTGGCTCGGGTGGGGGAGTGAGTTCAAGTGCTTGGGAACCAGGACTCCTGGGTTCTCTTCCTGGGTCGGCCACTAACTTGCTGGGGCCCAGCCTCCCCATGCCTCACTTTCCCCTCTGCACAGTGGGGATACCGAAGCTGCTCGGGCCTTGCGAGGTTTCATACATGAAGTGCTGGGAGGAGCAGGAGCAGGCACTAAGGTCGGTGCTGGCTGTAGCACGTGGGGCCCAGGGAGCCCCCCGCTGTTACTCCCCAGCACGTCTGATCCCTCCGTGGCTTTGCTGCAGGACCAGTCAGGGATGCGTCCACATCATCGTGGCCCAGACCAAGGACAACAAGTACACGCTGAGCCAGACTAGCGGCGTCTTCGGCAGCGTCCCCGAGGTGGTGCATCACTACTCCGCCGAGAAGCTGCCTTTCAAAGGGGCGGAGCACATGACCCTGCTGCACCCCGTGCACAGCAAGCTGCAGTAGTGTGGCCGCGCCCAGCCAGCTGCCTGGGGCTTCGCCACGGACTTTGGGGCAGCCAGGGGGCCGGGCGGGCTCACGTGTGGAGCCAGGTGCAGCGCGGGGGCGGCAGGTGCTCTGGGGCCCCCCCTGGACAGAGTCAAAGACCCCGCTCCCCAGCACGTCTGATGTTCCAGCCAGAGCGCGGTTGGTGCCCCCGTGGAAGCGGCCGCCCAGCCTGCAGGACACTAGCAGGGGCTGCAATCTGGGAATGCTCTGCCCCACGGAGAGCCCCCTCGGCCCTGCAGAGAGCCGGAGCTGCCAGGCTTTGGTGCCGGTAGGGATCGCCGGAGTGGATCGTCCCGCAGGCCGGCCAGGGAGGTGGCCCAGCCTCAGGTGACCCTGCGCTGCCTGGGACTGTCAGTGTGACTCTGGGCAGCAGTGGGCACGGTGCTAAGCAGCTGGTCCTGGTCTCAATCCCCTTAAGGCCAGGGGGGCCATTTGGCTCCTCCGGGCTGGCCTGCCTGGCACAGGCCAGAGCTCCTCCCCTGCTGACTCCTGCCTCCCGGGCCAAGCCAGAGCCGCTGTCTAGAGGAGTGATGTCCCCTTTGGCTTCCTGGGGTCTCTGATGGTTGTGGGCAGCTGGGGCCCGGCTCCACTGGCACCTTGGCGGCCATTCTGCTTCCCTAGACTCTCCTGTGCCCCGGGAGGCCCCTTTGCTCCACTGCTCTCTGTCCAGGGCAAGGTGTTTGACTCGACCTCAAGGTGTCTCCCTGCTGGGAGCATCCTTATGTCCCTCCGCTGCAAGGTCGTTCCCCCTCCAGGCCTTCTCTCCCCTCCAGTCTGCCCCGCCCCAAGCCAGGGCCAAACTCCTGCAGCCCTCGCTGTCCAGCACTGAGTCTGCAGCCGGCTGCCCCACGGGTTTACGGGAGCTCCCCAGCGAATTCCCAGCACTGGCGCCGTGTGCTCAGCTTCCCCAGGCGGGCAGGAGGCTTGGCAGGCCGGATGGACCAGCTCGGCATAGGGGCAGGATGTATCTTTACGTGGCGGCGTGACAAATGGCAAAGGGATCCGCTTGGCTTCCTTTTCGCCCAGCCTGAAATGCAGCTGTTCTGGCCCAGGCCTGTGGGGTGAGGGACAGCCCTAGGGGCGGGGGCCCAGGCCATGAGAGCCAGCGATCTGGGAGCTGGCTGGGTAGGAGCCTGGCGGTAGGAGCGGAGGGCAGCTTCTGTATTCGGGTAGTGCAAGACACACACACACACACACACACACACCCGGCAGGTGATAATGCCCATGCCTCCTCGGCAGGCGGTAACGCCCAGCCTCTCCCACCGGCAGCCAGTAATGCCCAGGCCCTCCCGGCAGGTCTTGCACTAGATTGCAGGAAGGGCATTTTTTTGATGCGCTTTTACGTCCCACTAGGGTAATTCCGTGGGCCGAGTCCCAGCGTTGAAGGAAGTAACTTCCACTCGGACTGTGGCTCGGCACAGGTCCTCTGTGGGGAAGTCCCCCACGGTTTTCCTCTGGGAGCAGCATTTGACAGAAGGGTTGTTCCAGGCTGCCCCATGGGCCTGTTCCCAGGGGCCGACCTGCCCCTGCTTCTGGCAGTGCCCTAACGAGGATGTGCCTAATGGAGTGGGGGCACCTGACAGCTCCTGTGGGGCACGACTGATGGGCGGCAGGCAGCGATCCTGGCACCACCTGTACGCTGCCTTTCTCCCGCTAAAAACAAACTGATGCGGCAAGTGATGCCCTGCCTGTAACGGGGCCTGGTCCCGGCAGCCACAAGCCCCGAGATGGTTCTAGTTTGTTCAGGCGCTTCCCCCAAAGCAGGTTTCCCAGGAACAGGAGTAAACACCTGGGAGCAGGTGCTGCTGCCGTATGGCGCTGGGCTTCGTTCTACCAGGCCTTGCTGTGGCAAAGCCCCAGGCTGATCGGTGCATCGCTGGCCGGGGCTCAGCTTAGCACCTGCTTTGCTGACTTGGTGCCTGGCAGGGGTTTGTTATGGAGGGGACGGAAACGCCCCAAATCCCCCAGTGCCGGCCACCCCCCCCCCCCCTTGCTCTGTCCCCTACACAGAGCCAGGGGCTCCCCTGTTCTCTGCAACCTGGGGTGGGCAGAGACCAGAAAGGGGCCGAGTAGTGCTTGGGTCAACACTGCCACCCTGTGGCGAGGACTCTGCATTACAGGGAGCGGGCAAGGGAGGAAAATGTTACCCCTAAGTTGCATGGCCTAAGGAATTGTTTTTGTCTGGCCCAGCCAAGGGAGCAGCTGGAGCAGTGACAGCAAGGGCCCAGGAGCAGCCCCCTGCCTTCCTCCACCCTCCAGGCCATAGGGCAGCAGGAGCGTGTTCCTATGGGAACCTGCTCACTGCTAAGGACCCCCACCCCAGCCTAAGGGGAGGATCCACAGGGCCTGGAAACCAAATAATTCTGGGGGACAATTTCTGAGCTAACCCAGGCAGGTTCTCCCTGCTGGAGCCTGGCCGGAGACATGGGCCGGCCAGCTGTGGGCACTACAGGCTGAGGCTTTGTCCTCAATATGGCGTTAGCTCTGCTCCACTTACCCTGTGCCAGCCACCTCCAGGCAATGCACCAACACCCTCACATCTGGGGTGGGGGGGAGCGACACGTCCATTAGCTTTGCAGAGAGGACAAGCCCTGCACCCCTCCGAAGGAATCGAATCCCCTTCCCAAAGCGAGCCAGGTTGCAGCTTGATCTAGCATTGTCCCGGGGGATTCCAGTTAGCATGTGCCTGCAGCTCGTGTGCCTCCCCGGGAGCATCCAGCTGGCCCAAAGGTCTCGGAGACACTCCTGGGTTGGGCAAGTGATTGGCAGAGCGTCCTGGCAGGTCGTCATGCTTTGTGTGGGTTGGCAGTTAGCACAGCTGGCTCGATGGCCAGTGTTTGACCTTTGGTTTTTGGAGACTGTGTCTTTAACCAGCTGCTTGGCTGTATTAATTGTTTTTAAAGTATTTATGATGTTGCCCGAGGTAGTTTTATGGTGTCTTGGAATGTCAGTGAGACCAGATAAAAGGCTGCTTGCAGCCATGGCGCTAGGTGGAAATAAACTGTCACTTCAAGGAACAGCCTCACCCAGCGTCTGCATGTTGCTGAGGCCCGGGCAGACGAGACACTTGCTAGCGCTGCATAAGTGCTTGGTTGCATCTTTGCAGCAGGGCCTGGTTCCAAGCCCATTGAAATCAGTGGCAAGGCTTTGGATTTTCTGATTTGCATCAGCACTAAGGAAAAAAAAAAAATCTGTCCCTCTCCCTTCTCGGTGCCTCTGCTGCAGAGAAGGGGTTAGTCAGCTTCCTGCTCTCACCCTCACTTGGGGAACTTTGTGTCTTACAAAATATGTGACCAGAAGTGAGCGACACACAACTCATGCAGCTGGTCTGAGCTGGATTCTGCTGCTAGCCTGGGGTAAATCTGGATTTACCTCTGGGCTCAGGCCTGCGCGGCTCGGACTGGCAGAGTCGCTATGAACGACCCTGCTCTGCATTAGCCATTCTGGGCCAACAGCCTCGGGCAGCTCTGGTCTGGCACAGCAATGCCTCTGTTCCACCCAGAGGGGCATCATACTGGGCTCGCTTTGCTGGACAGTTCCCCCCATGTAGCCACGGCCGAAGAGCAGCGTGGGTCCCAGGCACCTGCCCGCTGTGTGGCCAAGGCTGCTGCTCCTGGGGCGGGCCAGGTTGGCAGAATGGCTTGGCTCCCCAGGAGCACAATGGCGAACCCCTTCCCGGAGGCAGAGACTCGGGGGGCAGGGCCTGGCTGGTTCCCAACGTGGGGGCCCGGCTGTGGTAACGCTCACCCTGAGGGCAGGGGGCCGCTCACTCACCTGTCTGTTCCCCCCCGCCGGCTATTCTGGGCTCTGCGGGGTAGGGGCTGACTCAACCCCAGACTAGAGCTGCTGGCAGCAGGTACTTGCGGGGTAGGACATTTACATAGCAGGCAGCGAACCTTCCTCTGCACCGCCCTGGGTGGGGGTGGGGGCTGCCCCAGCCGCTCACAGGCAGAGCTGCAGGCAGCAGTGGGGCTAGCACCCCAAGGAGCCCTGGCCTGCAGTGCTCAGCCTGGCCCCTGCCCCTGCCCTGTATGTCTCCCCTTGAATCCACAGCCCTGGGCCACGCTCCCCCTTTGACCCCTCCCTTCTCCTCTGGGTCCAGGGCTGGATCCCTGCTGCCCACCCCCAGCTGCTGCTAAGAGGTGGCCAGGACCCTGCTGCCTTTGCACCCCATCCCCCACCACGTGCTCTTCCCAGCCCCAGGAGAGACATCTGCATCCTGTGCTGCTGCTTAAAAGCCAGGGGCCAGCCCCAAAGGGGAACTGTCTCCCCCCAGGGCTGCGGGCAAGACTGGCCTCCCGGCCCTGTGGTTTCCTGCCTTCGCACTGCCCGCTGAACGTGCGCTGGCTGCAGCTGCCATTTTTCTTTCTCTGTGTTGCAAAACAAATGGCCGGTCTAGGAGCCAGGACTCCTGAGTTCTCTGCATGGCTCTGGGAGGGGAGTGGGGGCTGGTGGTTAGAGGAGGGGGGACTAGGAGCCAGGACTCCTGGGTTCTCTCCCCGGCTCTGGGAGGGGAGTGCAGGCTGGTGGTTAGAGCAGGGGGCGGGGTGGGAGCCAGGACACCTGGGTTCTCTGCATGGCTCTGGGAGGGCAGTGGGTACTGGTGGGTTCAATCAGGAGGGATTGGGAGCCAGGACTCCTGGGTTCTCTCCCCAGCTCTGGGAGGGGAGTGGGGGCTAGTGGTTAGAGCAGGGGGGGGCTGGGAGCCAGGACTCCTGGGTTCTCTGCATGGCTCAGGGAGGGGAGTGGGGACTGGTGGGTTCGATCAGGAGGGATTGGGAGCCAGGACTGCTGGGTTCTCTGCATGGCTCTGGCCTGGGCTCACCAGCCAAGCAGGAACACGTTACTGCTCTGCTTCCACTTACGCAGTGGTGGCCTCTCTGGCACCGGCAGACAGCGCCAGGCTCAGCTTCTTCACCAACCAGAGTGGGGGGTTTGGCTAGTGCCCCATGAGTGAACCCATCCCCAAGCAGCTCCCCAATCCCACCCCACCCTGCCAGCATCAGCCCTATGCACAGAGTAAAAAAAACCCAAAACATTTATTGGACACACGGTTGCCAACACGGCTCTTCCTGTACAAAACATTCTTCACAAACACCAGTTTGAATCTGGGGGGGAGAATCTAACCCTCAGTGCTGCCCCAGGGGCTAGGGGGGAGGCCCGTCATGCCCAGCAAACGAGCATTTGTTACGGACACACGCAGGCAGCTGCAGGGAGGGGGTGAGGCCCAGTGGGGAGGGCACTGGGCTGGATAGCAGGAGCCCTGGGTGAGCTTGGGCACATCCTGCCCTCATGCTGAGCTGCTGTCCATTCCCCCCCCCATCCAGACAGATGGGGAGCTCCCCGCACCAGGGTCTCTCGTTCTATGGCTGCCTGGCACCTCCAGCTCCGTACAAGGGGCAGGGGGCAGTGGGCTGGAGCCACAGCAGTGCTAGGTGCCCAGTGCCAGGCGTGGCCCACTACTGCCAGGGGGGAGCCCTGAGTTATCCCACAGCTCGGGTGCCCCTGCTCCCTCGGACGGGGTGGCTGCACCCACCCAGCTCTGCTGTCGGCCTGGAGTCGGGCACTGCTGGCCCTCAGCCCAGCCCTGCAGCTGGCTTCCCTTGGCGAGCGCATGGCCAAGGGGCAGTGCCCTGAATGCCCAGCTAATGCCCCTCTCCCGGAACTGGGGCCCCGCCAGCCCTTGCCACCTTCCGCGTGAAGTGAGCCCATCGGATGCCCTCCGCGCTGCATCACTCCCAGGCCGCAGGCCCCACCCACAGGCAAGGACTGGCCAAACCCCACTGCGAAACGCTGGCTCGGGGTGCCTGGGTGCAGATCAGGGCATCGCTGCCAGCGGGCGCGGGTCCGTCTCCCAGGGAGGACAGGGAGCAGAGGCCCTGGACCCACCAGCTGCGGGGAGCCCGAGCTGCCCGGCAGCAGCTGACAGCGGCTCCAGCCCGCTGGGGCAGAGCGAGCGCTATTGTTAAGGGCCGGGCTATTTATAGCCGAGCCACAAGGTCGGGGCCCTGCCGTGGCGCCTGCTGGGGCGGTCGGTGCGTCACAGGCTGGCGACGCTGGTTCCCTGGCTACTGGGGGACCAGGAGATAATCCATGTTGGTGACATCGAAGGGGCCGAAGTCCCCGCTGCCAGGGGTGCCCGTGGAGCTGACGCTGCCTGGCGATGCCGGAGGGGAGAGGAGCGGGGCCTCGCTCAGTGGGGACGTGGGGCTCGGAGGAGCCAGCGGCACCAAGGGGTGCTGGACCATGGCCCTGGCCTTGCCCTGGCCCAGGGAGCCCCTCCTCCATTTCTTCTTGTACCTTAAACACAGAGCAGGTTAGGAAGGGGCAGAGATGGGGGCTCCCACCCCTCCGACACCCCGATCCCTGCTGGCAGCAGGGTTGGGACTCAGGCCAGCACTGGCAGGGTGCCCATTGCCCCGCTGGCTCCGGGACCACAATGTGGCTGCCCCAGGCCTGTGGCTGTCCCTGGGGCAGGCAGGGGGTACAGCCCCACTGAGTCGCCATCAGTAACGGCCTGTGAGACGAGCATTCAGGGGCGTCTCTCGGCTGGAGGGAGACCAGGATCCCAGCCCCAGAGGGCTGACCGGGCCAGCAGTGGCCACTCATATAAGGGGTCAGGGGGTCCTTTCATGTTCTCCAGAAGGCCCCAGATTGCTGTATGGAGATGGCCTCTCTTGGCTACGCAGGTGTAAGTCCGGCAGGAACTCGTTTGAGTCCAGCAGGCCAGATCCCGTCCTGCCCTGGTGCCCAGGAGTCACTCCAGAGTCACACCAGAGTAACGGCTCCGACCCAGGCGTGCACTGCACGGTCTGGGGTGCCAGCTGAGAGCGACTGTCCCTCCCTCAGTGCTTCCTCCGCCGGTACCGTCACCCCGCCCAGGGGCCTGGGGCCCAGCACCCCTCGGCACCAACCCGAGCACAGGCCCAGCGGCAGCTTGCCCAGCCGCGTCTCACCTGAGCACGATGCCAGCGAGCAGGCCGGTGCCCAGGAACAGGCTCGCTCCGGTGACCAGGAACGTGTACAGGGGCACGGTGGAGTGGTCGCCGACACCACGCCCCCCCTCTGCAAACCGAGGGCACATGGGCACCATTACCAGCACGGCAAGGCAAGGCCCAGCCCCCACACCCTTGCTCACTTTGCAGGGCTGGATATTTCTGGGCCATCTCCCAGCGAGGACTTTACAAAGGCCAGAAACCTGCTGCCAGGGGCTCGGGAGCCCTGGAGAATGACTGGGACCTCCTGTGGTTCTGAGCCAGCAGCCCAGCCTGGGGCCCACCCATACGGCTGCCACCTGGCTCGGTTGCCCTGGATCAGCCCGTCCTGAGGCAGCTGACCAGGGCTCTCAGCCCATGCTGCCAGCTGGGCTCTGGATCAACCCACATGTCCCTGGCATGGCAGCCTTGCCCACCCAGGAGCCCTGGGCCTGACAGACCAGCACCGGGGGGAGGGGGGATCTCATTACCGTTAGTGCCCTCTGTGCCATAGAGCCCGGGGGGCAACGTGAATGTGTCAGCGTAGAAATCATAATCCGAGGGGAACTGGAGGAGAGAGATGGGGGGTTAGCAACAGGGTCAAAGGGTCCCCCCAGCCCCACCTGTGCTACCCCCAACACAAGGCATGTCCCCAATCCCACTTCCCCATCCCCACCTGTGCTACCCCCAACACAAGGCATGTCCCCAATCCCACTCTCCCATTCCTGCCTGTGACACCCCCAACAAAAGGCATGTCCCCAGTCCCACTCCCCCATCCCTGCCTGTGACACTTCCAACACAAGTCATGTCCCTCATCCCACTTCCCCATCCCCACTTGTGACACCCCCAACACACGGCATGTCCCCCACACTCCCTCACCCCCGCCTGTGACATCTCCAACACAAGCCATGTCCCCCCTTCTACTTCTCATCCCCACCTGTGACACCCCCAACACAAGTCATGTCCCTCATCCCGCTCCCACATCCCTGCCTGTGACACCCCCAACACACAGCATGTCCCCCCTCCTGCTCCCACATCCCTGCCTGTGACACCCCCAACACACAGCATGTCCCCCATCCCTGCTTGTGACATCCCCAAACATGGCATGTCCCCCCTCCTGCTCCCCCACCCCTACCTGTGACACCCCCAACACACAGCATGTCCCCTGTCCCACTCCCCCCAGACCACAGAGCCCTTGGGTGAAGCACATACAGTGCTGAGCCCTGAGGCCCATTCCCCCTCCCACCGGGGCCCACGGGCCCCTAGCCAGAAGGGCAGGCAGCCCCAGCACCACCTGCCTTACCTGCGAGCTGTAGGATCCTGTCTGCCACTCGAGGTCGATGGGATCTGCAATCCAAGGAGAGGAGCAGTGAGGGGACAGCCCTGGGAATGGGGGCGAGGGGGGACGGCACCCAGAGAAGCCCTCCCCTCCCCTCCCTCATAGTCCTACCTGCCCACGGGGTGCCCACAGCCTCCTGGCTCCACTCACTCCACGAGCCATGGCCAAACTCCTCCAGCCCCCGCACCTGCACCATGTGCCGTGTGCCGTGCCAGGCATCATGGATCACCAGGGACGTTTCTCTTAACTGGTCGATCTGCAACCAACAGGCAGAATTAAACCAGGGGCACTAGCACTGGCGCAGCCCCCACCTCCTCCCTAGCTGGGACAGCCAGGGTCCCTGTGACCCAGGAACCTCGTCATGCCAACTAGCAGAGGGCACCGGGGGTGCTGAGTTTTACAGGGATCCCCGGAGTCCGTTGTCTAGGGTAATTCACTGAGGAGAGGCAGGGAAGGTCTCTGCTGGGCTGTGAAACATGCCTATGGATCCTCTGGGAGGGAGTCGGTCTGGGAGTTAAGCAGGTCACCAGGTGGAGAATCTTCCCTTCAGGCAGGCAGGAGATGCTGAGCCACCAGTTAACAGAGATCACAGACTCCACAGGAGCAACCCCCCAGCTGGCGGGGGTCGGTTTGTGACTAAGGCTCGAAGGACTGTCTGGATCTCTCTGGGCTTGCAACGGGACACCCGGGTGTCTCTCCCTAGCCAGGGAACTGCCAGAGTCTTGCTGCCGGAATGGAAGAGCCCAGCCACACCTGGCTGCAGTATGCTGGGAGGATCGGGAGCAGCGTTCGCTCCTGGCCCGTACTAACGTCCCATTAGCAGCACCGTCCCTGTCCACAGGGAGACGCGATGCACCAGGGCCTTCTCCCCACGCTGTAGCTATGGGGGCAGGGGCTCAGGCACAGGAGTTGGGGGGCAGGAGGGAGTCCATCCTGCCCAGCAGCTGCAGGGTGGGGCATGTGTGGATACCGCAGCCTGGCAGGCACGGGGAGCCCGGGGCGGGGGGTGCTCACCTCCGTGTAGCTCTGGGAGCGCTCAGCCCGGTACCGGACCTGGAAGTGCAGCCGGTAGAACTTGGGGTCCCAGGAGGGAGGATATGTCCAGTTCACACGCAGTTTCTGGGGCGCGCTCTTCACCGGGTCCACCAGCACATTCACCGGGGGGTCCGGCTTCACTGTCAGGAGAAGGGGGGTTGCCATGGCAGATGGGTCTGGTGCAGCATGTCCCCGCTACCCCCCAGGGATGGGGGAGCTCCGTCTCTGCAGGCTCAGCCTGCGCCAGCACCCAGCAGCCCCATGGGGAGAGAGACCTGGCTGGAAAAGGGGGAGGGCAGCAGGCACAGCTCTGGGGAGGGGCAGTGCGGTAGGCGTGGGGAGAAGGGGGGCAGCAGGAGGGGCGGGGGGGCC
Source organism: Gopherus flavomarginatus (assembly GCF_025201925.1). Classification (NCBI taxonomy): domain Eukaryota; kingdom Metazoa; phylum Chordata; order Testudines; family Testudinidae; genus Gopherus; species Gopherus flavomarginatus. The sequence continues at coordinate 24,538,709 of NC_066636.1, read as the reverse complement.
ATACGTACAGACGCGGTTGGCTGAGATGACCTGGTCCTTGCTGACCGTGCTCCCTGCCCCGTTGCTGACGCACACGGACACCAGCAGGAAGGTGTCGTCCTCGCTGGGCGGCACCGTGATCCTGCACGTGAATTTCTCCACCTTGGGGAAGTAGCGGCAGCGCTGCTCCGTGGCGTTCTTCCCCGTGAGCCTGCCGGGGAGGGAACACGGCTCAGGTCCAGGTGCAGCACCCAGCCAGCGGGCCCTGCCACCGCCCCCCACCCACGTCCCCAGGTCGGGAACACCCCAGGGCCCAGCAGAGCTACCGACATCAGATCAATGTCACAGCAGCCTGCGCCCCCGGCTGCAACATGCAACAGCAGCCTCACACCCCACTCAGGCACCTCCCCTGGCCAAGGGCTCCCTGCACACGATGCTGCACTGCAGCCACTCTGGGGTGGAGCAGAGCAGCTGCAGGGCTGCACTTTCGAACAGGAAGAGGAGAAGGACTCTGTATGGAACTGAAAGTAGGGAGGGTGTGAGCATGCGGGGATAGGGGGAGGAAGCCTGGGAGAAGGCACATGGCTCTTTCCTGAGCAGGCACAGTCAGGCCCTTGGCTTGGCATCTGATCCAAAGGCCAGCAGCACTCCCCCACCCCGGGCTTGGCATTGGCAGCCAAGGGAGAGAGCCCCCAAGGGACCCCCACATCCAACCCTGCCATGGTGTCCCCCTATCCAGCACCCATCCCAGCCCTGTGGGATGGCAGCAAGCAGGGAGGGCGATTTTGTGCCAGGAAAGCAGGCCCCAGCTCTGCTCGCGGAGAGCCAGCCACTGGGGGGGACCCTGCCGGGCATCAACAGCACAGCCATGCTGGCTGCGCCTACCCCAAATCCTGCCCTGGCCTTACTCTCATGCCCAGCTGGCTCCACGGCTAACAGCTAACCCCAGGACTGGGTCCCAGGCAGGGTTACCCCCACGTGCTCCTTGAGGGCCTCAGGGTCATCCTGTGAGGAACTGGGAATGTTCTTAACGTGTTCTTGGAATGCTGAGTGGGGAGTGTTGGCCTGGGAAGGTTGCAGGGGAGTTTTGCTGGGACTGGCTGCAGTGGGGATGAGAGACTTTCCCTGAGGGAGGATACCTGAGCACCTAACGTGAGAACCCAGGAGTGGGGTTTGGAGACAGGTGACACCTCTGCCCTGGAAACTGCAAAAAGGCTGGGTGAGGGGCCGGGGGGAGGCTGGGTGAGACAGCTGGAGAGAGTTTCAGTTTGGAGCTGGTTGGGAAAATGGAGGTGAGCCCAGATGGGGCTCTGGCCTCCCAACAGGGCTGTGGCCTCCCTGGGGCCCCCCCAAGATGGACCCTGACTGAGGGGGTCCTGTTGTCTGTACCCGCAAGACCTGTCTTGGACTGTGTTCCTGTCATCTGTGTTACCGGCTGGCTGAGTGTCCCGGTGAACCGCAGGAAGTTGGGGTGCAGGGCCTTGTATCCTCCAAACTCCGTGACACATCCCCAACCACGGCCCAGCTCCCCCAGGCTCTCACCACTTCTTCACCCACAGCACGGCCCTGGTCCGGGGCGACGGCCTCCGCTCCGGCTGCCACTCGCACAGGATGTCCTTGACGTGGCTTCTGCGGTAGCAGGAGAAGCTGGGCGGCTCCGGGGGCTCTGGAGTCAGACACAGCTGTGGTGAGGGGAACCCCGGACTGAGCAGGGGTTAGTGGCTGCAGAGCTGGGCAGGGGGGGAGCCAGCCACGCCAGGCGGGCACATCCCGACCCACACCAGGTTTCATGTTACATGGCTCGCCCCATGCAGCCTTTGGACCTTGCAGGATGAGCCTGCTGGCCTGGACGCTGCTGCACCATCCTGCAGGCATGGAGGGACCCCGCAGTCCCGGCGCCCATGGACCTGGACATTCCTCCCCAGCCCCTGGCATGGGCACCCCATCCCTGAGCCAGACTCACCTTCCACCAGCAGCCGCAGCGAGCGCACCAGGCAGCCGCCCACATAGCAGTTGTACCTGCCTGAGTCGTTGTACTGCACCAGGCGCAGAAGCAGGCTGGGCCCCAGCACTGCGTGTTCCGAACTCACAGCCTTGTTCTCCACCTTCCAGCTAACGGTGCCATTTGGCTCTGGCTGCCACTGCAGGCAGGGCAGGGTGACATTTGCTCCCACGGTGCTCAGCACCATGTCAGGCAGGAGGGCTGCAGGAGGGGAAGAGCCATTAGTGCAGAGGGAAGGGAGAGCAGTCTAGGGGTTAGAGCTGGGGTGGGGGCAGGACTCCTGGGTTCCATGCCCAGCTGTGTCACTACTGATTGTATGACCCTAGGCAAATACCCTTGTTGTGCCTCAGTTTCCCTTTATGTTCCATGGGGACTGCCACCTTCCCTGGTTGCCACAAGCTGACCAGGCTATGATGTCACAGAAAATGACTCTCACTGGCTGCTGTGTGCAATGGTGGTGCTGACCCCCATCTCCCTACCAGGCTGGAGGGCACAGGCTCCCCCCTTCCCGGCTCCTAGGAAACACTCCAGAGGGGCTCCCTGAGGGAGGAGACAACCAGCCTGTGTCAATATTTGCTGGAGAGGAAAAGCCTGCAAGCCTGAATGAGCATCGGCCTGGCTGAGCACTCGCTTCCTCACCCACCTCTTTCCAAGTCACTGCACCAGGCCCTGTCATGATCAGATCCCCCCTTCCCAGACCCAGAGCCCTCAGCCTGGGCCATGCCCCAGCCTGGGCCCTACACAGGGCACGTTAATGGGCCCCTGGGCTCCTCATTTCCCTGGCAAGCTGGGTGCCCAGTGCAAGGAGGTGCCTGAGAGGACCCAGAGCCAGTTGTGGGAGGGGTGTCCAGGGCTCCTGGGGTGGGAGGAGCAGCCTCAAGGGATCCCAGCTCCCAGAGCCTAAAGCCAGCGTGCACAGCAATCACACGGGACCCAGGGCCCTGCCAGCAGGGCAGCCACACAGGCTGCTGGCCTCAAAGGGTTAATCCTCACGGCCACCTTTGGGACAGAGTCACCATCCGCACCGGAATGGGGCCAGAGCTGGGTCTGGCTCAGCTGGCTCATGGCTGGGCCAGGTGGTTTGTAAAGGTCAGAGGCTGACAGCTCCCTCCCTGTCCCCCTCCCTTAAATGTCCCGTTCCCCTCCCCACACACCCTCCCAGACAGGTTCACAGGAGCTGGGATTTCTGCAAACCCACAAGTGTCAATAACGAAAGCAAACACTCCAGTTTCCCAGTGCCCGGTGCCTGCGCAGCCCTGTCGGGAACAGCCAGTTCTACCCAAACCCACTTACGCAACCGGCCAGCTCAGCACAGAGAACTCTCAGCTGCCTGCTAATCCCAGGGAGCTGGGCACCTGCGCTGCAGGGACCAGCCCCCCATGCATGGGGCGGAGAGCCAAGAGAGCTGGGGTCCAATACAAGCTGAGCCCTGAGTGGCAACCCCCCTGCACCCTGTAAATTGGGGGGAATAGGGCATCCCAGGCAAGAGGAGGGGGCACCTCTCCACTGAAGGGACCAGGCACTGGACTAGGACCCAGGAGAGCTGGGTTCTGTTCCCAGCTCTGTCACATGCTCCCTTGGGGCTGCTCCGGCCCCTTCCTGGCCCTAGCTCCCCGAAGATCCAACTGAGGGAACTGTCCTGCCTCCTTCAGCCCCTTAGGCAAAGCTTCTGGGGCAGGAGCCATCTCTGCAATGCATGGCTAAGAACTCCGCAGAGGGGCTCCCCTAAGCCAGGCACTCAAACGTCCTCGGCACAGGCAGGCTGGTGCCCAGGGTCTGTGGGGCAGAGTTCCTGGGCCCTGCAGACCATGACTGGGCAGTTCCAGACCTGCCCTTTTCCCCCTGTCTGGGACCCCTGGGCTGGGGTCCTGAGCCTGCTGGGTGGTTTAACCCTTACATCGCCGAGGGGCGCCCCAGGTATAAATAACCAGCGACAATGTGAGAGCTGGAGGCTCAGGAGAGCAGGCATCTCAAAGCCCAGCCAAACCCAGCCCTGGGAGCCGAGCAGCTCCGCACCGCCTGGCCTGCACCCATGGGACCCACTTGTCCAGCAGCAGCAACTCAGCCCTTGGCTATCGGCACATAGGAGGCCTGGGCACTTCCCCATTCGCTGGGAAGTTTCATTTCCGCCCTGGGGAGAGCCGTGGGGGGCTGGGAGCCAGGAGGCCTGGGTTCGTTTTTTGGCTCTCCCCAGAGCCAGCAGCTCATTGCTTTTTGTGTGGCATGATTCCACTCCTGCCACTGGGGTCTCTGCTGCCCTGGCCCAGTCCCCGGGTGGCCACGGCCAGACACCAGAGCAGGGGAGCTCAGAGGCTCCAGGCAGGTGGACCCTAGCCCCAATGTGGGGCAGTTGGGAGCTCCACTCACGACCAGCCTGGCGCAGCCCAGCAGATGGGGGCAGTGGGGTGGCGCTGGGTCACACAGACTGAAAGTGGGGAGGCAGATGGGCGCCAGGCCAGGCCTGGCCCAAAGTTACCCTCCTACAAGTGCAGAGATCGTTGCATCCCCCAGAGCCCCCATCTGGCCCCCCACGGAGAGGGGCCTGTGCCAGCTTTGGGGAGGGCAGGGTGAGAGCGGCAGCTGCCTCTGCCCACATCGCCCTGCCCAGGCGGCAGTGGGCTTCACACCAGTTCCTGTGGTGCCTGCTGGTCACAAGGGCCCAGGTGCCCTCTTTGCAGCTTGGGGTCCCCGCTGCTGCCCAGTCCTGGCCCAGGGCAGGGTGCTCCCTGTGCCACACACCCCAGCCCTGGCAGCTGCATTAGTCACTTGGATGGGGGCTTAGAGCGCACGGGTTGCTCACAGGCTGCCGTGCCCCCGCCCCCGGGGGACCAGCTCTTCCCCTAGAGCGCCCCGGCACTGGGCAAGGGAGGGGGACCAGCCCCCAGGCGGCACCAGCTGGGAGCCCTGGAGTTAAGGGCCTCTCCCCCTACTGTGCTCTCCCCAGCTCGGCTCAGCCCAGGGACCTCCGGCCAGGAAGGGGAGCAGGAGCCGGCGGCCGGCCCGCGTGGGGTGCCCCCGTTGAGGCCCCTCCGTTCAGGGGACAGAGGAGGAGATTGGGGGGGGGGTCCCAGCAGAAGTACGCCAGGGGGAGGGGCGCTCACCCTGAGTAGCTGGGAGAAGGGAGAACCAGGAGTAAATAAATCTCAGTCCCTCTCAGCTCAGACTGAAAGCACCGCGCGGCGCGGCCATTCCCCAACCCCGGGGAGCACGGACAGAACCCAGGAGTCCTGACCCCCCGGAGCCGGGAACGGAACCCAGGAGTCCTGGCTTCTACCCCCACTCCCCTACCCAAGCCAGGGACAGAACTCAGGAGTCCTGACCCCCCTGAGCCGGGAACGGAACCCAGGAGTCCTGGCTTCTACCCCCACTCCCCTACCCAAGCCAGGGACAGAACTCAGGAGTTCTGACCCCCCCGGGCCGGGAACGGAACCCAGGAGTCCTGACCACCACCATCGCCCAGGAGCCCGGAACAGAACTGAGGAGTCCTGTCCCGCCCCCCCCCCCCGAGCCGGGAACGGAACCCAGGAGTCCTGGCTCCCAACCCCCCGCCATCTGTGCAATGTCCCCAGGGCGAAAGGGCCCCGTTCCCTCCCCGCCCGCGGCTGCCCGGAGCCCCGAGCTCCCCCCGGGGTCCCGGCCGGCCGTGGCCGCTCACCTGGCTCCACTCAGCCCCCCGGGCCCCGCACCCACCTGTCCGCGGGCAGGGCCCCTCCGCGGCGGCCCGCAGCAGGCAGAGCAGCCCGGCGGCCCGCAGCGCCCACATGCTCCTGCGCCCCGGGGGCTGCCGGCGTCCGCCCCCCAGCGCGCATCGCTCTGCCTCGGCTCCGCCAGCCCGGGCGCCGGGGCGCGGCTCCCCCGGCACGTGGCGGGCGGGGGGCGCGGCTGGCGGCAGAAAAACATTTGAGGAACTGGGGGGGGGGCTGCGATTGTGAAAGGGGCGATTGAGCAACGGGGGCAGAGCGCGTGGGAGGGTGGGGGGCACCTGCGGAGACGCTGACTCCCACCCCCAGGAGCTCCGCTCCCCCTCCCAGGTGCAGGCTGATGTGGTTTCAAGGGGAGGGGGCTGGGAGCCAGGACTCCTGGGTTCTATGTGGGGCTGGTTGGGTGGGGTGTTGGGAGCCAGGACTCCTGGGTTCTATGTGGGGCTGGGGGGGTGTTGGGAGCCAGGACTCCTGGGTTCTACAGGGGTGCTGAGTGTGGTTAGAAGAGAGAAGGCTGGGGGCCAGGATTCCTGGGTTCTATGTGGGGCTGGGGGGGGGATGGTTAGAGGTGGGGGCTGGGAGCCAGGACTCCTGGGTTCTATGGGGGTGCTGGGTGTGGTTAGAAGAGAGAAGGCTGGGAGCCAGGACTCCTGGGTTCTATGGGCCTGGGGGCAGGAGGGGTAATAGGCAGCCCCCTCTCCTAGGGCCTGCTCAAAAGAGTTTGGCTCAGATGCCCCCTGAAAGGGGGGGCTGTGTGTGACGGTGGGGATCCCATTGCTCTGCCCTGTGTGGCCTTGGTACACTGCTCCCCTACCCCAGTACAGCACTGGTATCGCTGACGGGGGGTGGGGGCATGGGTCAGTGCTTGCTGGGGCCAGAGCAGCCCTTGGCACCAGGGAGACCAGCTTATGCCCCTGTTGTGGGTACGTTCAGGGCTGGGAGGGGGCAGCTGTTTGTGTACCAGCCTCGTTAATCAGTGACAGCACCAGGGGACATTAACGCAGGCAGAGGCCTAGCCTGTCCCCAGTTCAAGGTGAGCCCCCCCTCCTATCCCAACATGCCCCAGCTGTGGCCTGTTAACCCCCTCTGGATTGGGGCGGAGTTCCTGCCCCGCTCCCTGGGAGGGGTAACACTCTGCCCCAGATCCCTCCTGATTTCCAGCGGCAGGCAGGAGAGCCCAATGGGGCCCTGCGCCAGCAGCCTGGGTGCAGGGTGCATGTTACAGGACAGAGTCCAAGAAGAGACCATCACAGCGGCTGTATATCCCAGGGGCCCAGCCCCACCCTAAACCCACCCCCCAACCAGGACCAGGTAGCACAGGAGCCTAGACTAGCTTGTGCCAGAGAGCATGAGGCCCTGGAAATGAGGGTGGGACACCCCAATAATCCTGCCAGTGACCTGCACCCCCCCCAAGGGCCCTGACAGCTGAATGTGAGTGGCAGTTCCCCCCCCCCGCCCCCCACGGCCTTCAGTGAGACCCTGAGCACGTTAGCAAGAACCAGCCAAGGCCCGGAGTCACGGCTCTGTGCCTGGCCCTGCCCAGCCCCTCGCGCCCCCAATGCAGGCGGGATCCCTCGAGCTCATGGGCCGACTCCTCAGCAGGTGTAAAGCAGCCATGCTGCATCACAGGGGCGTTACAGCAGCAGAGCACTGGCCCAGGGTGTTTAGAAGTTAGGCCCAGTCCCTTGGGCCAGTTCAGGCTAAACAATGGTCATGGGAACTTGCCCTGCTGGTGGATGCGACTGGCTCAGCCCCTGCAGGGGTGGGGGGGATGCTCTCCACTTCTCCTGCACCTACCCAAGGCAGCACCGTTTCTCTGCACCCGCAAAGCAAGAAGAATTTGGAATTTAAAATAAATGCATGAAATCCTGACCTCCACACGCCAGGCAGGAAAAGCGCTGCCCATGCAGCTGGGGGGGTGGGGGTGGGGGTGGGGGGTGCTCGCCTGCGTCTCAAGAGAAGGGGGTGCAAAGCTGACCTGAAAGGCAGCTGGGGCTCGAATGGGGCAGCTCTGAGCAAGCGGACGGGGGATTCTCCTGGGCCATGAAGGGCTCAGGTTTAGGGGAACTTTTGCTCTTTAAACAAACCCTGAAGTTTGGGGGCTAGAACTGAGCTCACAGATTCCCCCAGTAACACAGAGTTAAAATCCAGAGCCTGCCCCACAAGGGAGCTGATGGGTAAACACCCCAGGCTGAGCCCCATAGGTATCCGGATCTGCCACGGACTCCCCCACCTGACTCTGGGGGCGTCACGCTCTCCAGCTCAGGTCCTGGCTGCAGAACAGAGAGTACGATCCTGCCTTGGGCTGTTTCTGGAGAACAGAAACCTGAGCTGGGCTAATGGGGGGCTCCACCCCCCTTGCTCCTGACACCAACAGGCCCTTGGATTCCATACACACAGACTCAAGCCCTCGCCCCAGCATCACAAAACATAAGCTGGTTCTACGCCGTGCAGATGCCATGACACCCTTGAAAATACCAGTGTAACTGATGCCTGCCTGAGTTTACAGAGAGCCTAAAGCAGCAGCTCCACAAGGTGTGAACTGACCCTCACTCAGGGCCCCACTTTGTGTGTGTGAGCAAAACACACACACAATTTGGCATTTTCCCCACATACCACAGAATTCAGCTTGCCAGCTGCCAGAGGGGAGTTTGCACTGCAGAGCCAGGCATGCGTGCAGGGGCCGGCCTTACACGGAGACACAACAAATGAGCATTGGGAGAACCTGGTCCTGTATCTGCAGAGCACCCAGGGCCGTGGATGTGATGAGTGGCCTGGTGGCACGGCTCGAGGAGTCGGGGGCAAGCAGCAGCCCTCAGACACAGGCATGGCCCCGGCCCCCTCCCCTTTCACGCTCAGAAAACAGAGGCTACGTGAGACGATCTCAGAAAGAGACGTTTTTATAAAAGGCTATTTTTTCCCTCTCTTTATACCCATAAAATGATACAATTCTGTAAGTATAGAAATGTGTAATAAATTATACGGACTGCTCCTCGGGCCCGGCCCAACGCCACCTCCCCTCCCCTCCCCCGAACAAACAGAAAGAACCAAAAATAGATACTCTAGCACACTAGCGCCCAGCCAGCTCTCAAACAGACAGTTCCTCTTTGGTATAAAAGTCAGACTCCGGGGGCCATGCCCCTCCCCCAGCCAGGCTGCTTCAGCCCTCGCCCCTTCCCAGAAGGGCTTAACACAACCACAGCAATGCCTGAGGTTACTTCAACCTTCCAGAGCCCAGTCCCTTCTGGGGACTCCAGCACAGAGGGGAGGGAAACTGAGGCACAGAGCCCATCACAGAGCTGGGAATAGAACCCAAGAGTCCTGGCACCCAGACCCCCCTCCCCCATTCTAAGCACGTGGGCAGAGCTCTGTGGTCACCCCAGGAGCTGTAACCCTTGGGGTGCAGTGACACCCCCCCCACCCGAACCTGTCCCTGGCTTGCAAGGCCCCTCACCTTCAAAGGCAGAATGAGATGGGGGGGGTGAACACTGGGTCTCCCCCCACATCGTATTTGGCAACCAGCACAGACAGAGATCAAGGGGAGGGAGGAGGGTGGATCAGAAGGCATCCCCTGCACAAGACTGGCCTGGGCCCATTGTGCCCCCTCCCCAGGGGGCTTTTTCATCCCTCTGCCTCCAGCTGGATCCCACCTCACTGGGGCTGGCCCCTTAGCTGATCCCCACCCTAGGGCCCCCGGGATCTTTCCCAGCCTGGCCACAGCCCAGGGTCTCTGACATCCTGCAACATCAAGCAACTCAACCTCCGAGGGCCCCCAAGCTATCGGGATCGGCAGCAGCTGGGGCACTACAGCAGTGAGCCATGCGTGGGCAGCGTGCGTGCCAGAGGGTGGTACCGGGGGGAGGGGCTGTGCAAAGGACACGAGGAATGCATCACAAGAAGCGTGCGGAGGTAAGCTACAAATACGTGTGCAAGAGAAGGGCCATGCACCTGCCAGTGCTGCATGAGGGGGCGGCCAGCAGGCTGGACGCTTCCCCAGGGAAGCGTGGACGGGAGATGGATGGCTGGGGCGCCCCAAGGAAGGTGGCTCAGGACACACACATACACACACTCACCCCGTATTCCCAGCACAGAGGGGAAGGGAAACAGGGCCCATAACACCCAGATGATTGTGAAAGGCTCCCTGGTGCAGGGAATGAATCACAATCAGCCCGTCAACAATGTTGACCCCAGGACCTGGCCCCTTGCCTAAGCCTCTGGCACGCAGCAAAGAAAGGAGTTGGGGGGGTGGTGGTTCCCCTTTTGAATCCATCGGCTGGGCTGGTCCCAGGACCTGGGCAGAGGTCACATGAGGCCAGAGCCAAGCTCCACCAGCTGGAGGGTGCGGGGGGAGAAGTACCAGCCAAGAGCCCGGTGGCTGCGCCCTCCCTCCCCCAAGCTGGGAGAACCTCAGGGCTGCCCCTGCAGCCAGGACCCCGAGGAGCCCCACTCAGGTGACCTCTGCACCACGACTTTGCTCTGGTCTGTAACAGCTCCCTAGGGCCCCGTTTGCTCCCCAGCTCTGGCCCTGGCTCCAGGGGCCACAGCCTCCAGCCCAGGGCAGGCACTGACTGGACGCAGCACCCAGGGCTCGGGTCTCTGCCCGGCCACATACGGTTTCACCATGTGTAGAAACCAGCCGCGGCAGAGGAGAGGGCAGGGCCAGTAACTCCTCCGTGCCAGGGCATCCCTCTCCCAGCCCAGGCTCCCCCCACCCCACCCCTGCCCTGCTGCAGGAGGCCAAGCCCATGCTGGGGCGCCCACGCAGCCCTGGGACTGACGCTGCCTGCGTGGGGAGAGCGTCTGTGCCCCTCTCTGCTCAGCCGGCTCCTCTCCAGGAGCAGCCAGTGCCAGCGGGGACAGAGAAGAGTCACTTTGTAAACATGGGGGCTCCGTTTGCTGCTGCTTTTCTCATTTTATAGATATAAAAAAGACACGTGGTGGCGGGGGTGGGGTGGACGCGCTGCCAAGCCCAGCGCCCCCTGCCAGGCCCTCCCCGTGTCTCCAGCATGTTACATTCGCGCGTGACTCAGGCTCGCTGTACACTCCGGGCAGGTGGATGTCCCGATATACGACGCTGCCGGCGCTCTCTGTGCCCGGGCTCCGGACGGGGGTGCCGTGCCGGGCCGCTGGGCCGTCTGGATGGGGGTTTTTTGGTTACACGGTTGGCTGTGGTCCAGACTCCGCCTCCAAACCTCAGCACCTGGGGAGCCTCCCGGGGCGCCCCAACCCCTTGCCACAGCAGCACCTGCAGCAGCCAGCAGGGCCCGCGTGGGAACAGCCGGGGAGCTGCCAGGCAGGCCAGCCCCTAGCGGCAGTGAGAATCGGAGCCCCCCAGCCTCACACCTTGAGCGGCTTGTCGGCCCCCCCGCTGGGGCTGCTGGCGGTGCTGTCTCCACCCTTCTTCTTGCGCAGGGTCTCGATCCAGCTGGAGCTGGAGCGGGCGGCGAAGCTGGAGAGCGCCAGGGAGCTGAGTCGCATGTTCTTGCCCGACATGATGAGCTCGCCGAAGCCTTCCTGGTGGGAGAAGGCGTAGCCGGAGCGCCGCGAGCCGGCACGCCCCACCCGCCGCATGCAGCGGTGCTGCGCTCGCTGCTTCTTCCGCACCAGCTGGGTGTAGCGCACCTGGGGGGGGGGCACAGTGAGAAGCCCGGCCGAAGACCCCACAACCCGCCCTCCGTGAAACTGCAGGGGAAAGGCCCAGCCAGGGTGAACGGGGGCCAGGAAGAGACGTGGTAGCCTGCCCGAGACACCCCCCAGTCCTCCCCTCCCCGGGCGGCTCCTGCAGAGACGGGGGCAGGGGCCAAAGCCATGGAGACGTTCCAGTGAGGGGGCAGTAGCCTGGGGGGAGGTGGAACCGGCCCCTGCCCCACCATGAGATCACTCGGGACAGACAACTCCCCCCCACAGCCCTGGCCGAGTGGAGATGGATCCAGCCCCCATGGTCCACAGCAAGGCCTTTCCTGGCTCTGGTCAGAGGGGGCACTGCGGGGCAGCCCACTTGCCCTCAGCCAAGCATGGGGCGCTGGGGGTGAGGGAGGTCTGAAGGCCGAGGAGGGGGCCCGCTCCGCACTGGGGGACGCGCGAGGGCCCCGGCTCGGCTGCATGTGCTCACCGTGTCCGATAGCTCGGGCTTCAGGTCCAGCTTGAGGAATCGGAAGGCCACGACTGGCATGATGCAGACCACGGTGGTAAGGGTGATGGTGAGCCAGACTGTGGGCTGGGCCAGCGTGTTCTGGGCATTACCTGGGCAGCAGGAGGGGGAGAGACCTGAGAGCCAGGCAGGCGGGAGCGGCCTGCCCCACTCCCCCTCCTCCCACAGCAGGAGTCAGAAGAGAAATGAAGCTGTCACTGGGGTCTCCCCCGTCCCCGGGAATCAGGCGTGGTGCTGGGAGAGCAGCAGAGTTCAGAGGGCACCAGTTGGGATGGGGAAGGGGCACCTCACTAACCCACTAGAAACCTGCCCTCGTCTGCCTTGGGGACCCCCCTGGTGGGGTCAGGAGTGAATCCCCCCCCCAGGTCAGACTGGCAGGCACCTTGGGGCGGGGTTCCCCTTCCTTTGCCGTGTAGAGCGTGGTCACCGGGGCACGTCTCGTGCAGTCAGCCCCTGGCATTGTGGGGACCTCAGGGACACCTCGGTCTTGCCTACTCTCTGCCTGCGGCACCAGCCCCTCAGGTGAATGCAGCTGCTTGGACTCACCCACGAAGCGGAACTGGTTGGGGAAGATCTGGAAGAGGCCATTGCTGTGCATGGCAAAGAGGATGGCGAAGTACACAGCCAGGCTGCCCCAGATGAAGAAGTGGTTGATGGCTGTCCAGAACCCCGTGTCCAGCCCAATCTGAGGGAAGAGGAGAGAGCTCAGGAGGCAGAGCAGACAGGATGCTGAGCCAGGCAGGGAGAGCCGATGGGCAGCCCCGGGGCAGTGCCCTTGGTCCCGAGCGTCACACAGGCCCACTGCCCTTCACCATGCACTCCGCCCAGCACCGAGATGCAGCCACCTCTGGGGGGGCGGGGGGGGGCACAGCAGCCGTTCAACAGCTTAGATCCAGGCTCCTCTGCTTCCTGGGCTAACTGACCCCGTACGGGGTGCGAGAGAAACGTCAGGCTGGAGGGGACCCGAAAGGCCACGGAGGCAGAGCCAAATGGGGGCAGCCCACCTGCACGCTGACCACGATCACCAGGGAGGTTGCCACGGTGACAGCAAAGGACTGGTAGTCGGCCAGCTGGGCGCCATCGTCGCGGGTGGCGTCGGCGAAGACGCCGTAGGGGATGAAGAACATGAGGACGGAGGTGTAGATGCCCTGGGCGATGCAGATGAAGAACTCCCGCTTGTTGAAGAGCAGGTTGAGCTGGCCCGGCTCGTAGAGCTTGGGGTACTCCATGCTGCGCTGCTCCGTCACGTCCTGGGGGGCGGGGACATGGCAGGGCTGAGCCTGGGCCCCCCCCAAGAGCCGCCCCTGCAGGGAAGCTGAGGGCTGGACAGGCCATGGACCAAGCCCACCTCTTGCCCCTGAGGAGGGGGCCCTGACCCCATGGGGGGAGGGAAACTCGTCCTGACCCCACCCAGCTGGGTTAGGGCCCGCAGTGCCCAGGGACCCAGAGATGGGGGAGCCTTGAGCCCGCCTCAGCTGCTGCGGCCCTTCCAAGCGGCACCCCCCGAATTCCCTGTCTCCCCACCTGCAGGATGGGGGCTCCCTGCTGCGATCGCAGGCCATGAGGCTCCATGAGCATAGGAGACAGCCTGAGCCCCCCCGCCTCAGCCCAGCAGGAGCAGATCTTCACCCTGCCCCTCCCCCAGCCCCACCGATCGAGGGAGACGTACCTGGTCGAACACCCCCATGGCGAGCACGGGCAGCGAGGTGTAGACGATGTTGTACAGAGTGATGAAGTATTGGTCATAGACCGTCTGTCGAGAGATGGGGGGGGTTAGGGCGAGGGGCGGGGAAAATACTCCTGCTCCCCTGCACGCGGGAACGGACGAGCAACTCGCTTTCCTGCCTCGGAGACACACGCGCTCCCCCATCGACTCGCTCCCCCCAGCTCTGTGCTCCCCTCCGGCCATCCCCAAGTGCTGAAGGATCCAATGACCAGCCTGGTTCTCTCTACCCGCGATGATGAACCAGCAGGGTGGCCAGAAGGGAGCTCACCTGCGGCCTCCCAGTCCAAAAGCACCAGCCTGCCCTGCTTGGGCATCCTGCAACCTCTTCCAGCAAGGCAGGGAGGATGCAGCCATTGCAGGCTGGCGCTGGGCTGCGCCCGGATGCCAGCTCTACACTCTGAGCCCCCGTCGCGCTGCAGCAGTTGGAGCTTTCGCCCAGGTTCAGCGCCAGCTGCTGCCCCACAACAGGCTGGGCGCTCGAGGCCCCATCGCCGTCCTCCCCCATCATCACCCTGCAGGGCAGGGCCCGTCCCTCCCCGTGTCCACGCAGCACCCGGCACAGCAGGGCCCTGATCCTGGCTGGGTCCAAATCCAGCAGGCATAGTCCAAAGGGAAGACCCATGGCCTCGGGGAACCCTGTCCAGGGCCCAGCAGCCGGGCACCACACCTGGGCCGAGAAGCCGCAGAAGAACCCGAACCAGAAATGGACCATGGTGAAGGCAAAGTTCTTGTAGAAGAAGTAGCAGAGGAATTTGCACATGCGCAGGTAGGACCAGCGGCCGTGCACCAGCAGGAGGCGCTGCAGGAACTTGAACTGGGAGAAGGAATAGTCGGAGGCCAGCACGGCCTGGATGCCCTCCTGCCCGCTGATGCCCACGCCGATGTGGGCAGCTGTGGGGGGAAGAGACGTGTAGGTCAGCAGGGAACTCAGAGCAGCCCCGCATAACGCCCTGCAGTGGGAGAACGGCGCTGCCCTCTCCGCCGGGGCCTGGACCTGTGCCACAGGCGGAGACTCTCCCCTCCCCGCACAGCCCTGACCCCAACCCCGCAGGCAGAGCCCCTCCTTGCCCAGCCTGCAGAGCCCCTCCCCTCCCCTCCCCTAACCCTGATCCCGCCCCACAGGCGGAGCCCCTCCCCTTCCCTCCCCTCGCCCTGACCCCGCCCCACAGGCAGAGCCCCTCCTCACCCAGCCTGCAGAGCCACTCCCCTTCCCTCCCCTAACCCTGACCCCGCCCCACAGGCAGAGACCCTCTCCTCCCTTCTCCTTCCCTCTCCTCGTCCTGACCCCGCACCCACAGGCAGAGCCCCTCCCCTCCCCTCCCCTGAGCCTGATCCCGCCCCACAGGCGGAGCCCCTCCCATCCCATCCCCTCCCCACCCTGACCCCGCCCTGCAGGCAGAGCCCCTCCCCTCCCCTCCCCTCCCCGCCCTGACCCCGCCCTGCAGGCAGAGCCCCTCCCCTCCTCTCCCCTCCCCGCCCTGCAGGCAGAGCCCTTCCCCTCCCCTCCCCTCCCCGCCCTGACCCCGCCCTGCAGACAGAGCCCCTCCCCTCCGCATCCAGCCCTGACCCCGCCCCACAAGCAGAGCCCCTCCCCTGCTCGCCCTGCAGGCAGAGCTCCTCTCCTCCTCTCCCCTCCCTGACCCCGCCCTGCAGGCAGAGCCCCTCCCCTCCATGCCCTGACCCCGCCCTGCAGACAGAGCCCCTCCCCTCCGCATCCAGCCCTGACCCCGCCCCACAGGCAGAGCCCCTCCCCTGCTCGCCCTGCAGGCAGAGCTCCTCCCCTCCTCTCCCCTCCCTGACCCCGCCCTGCAGGCAGAGCCCCTCCCCTCCTCTCCCTGACCCCGCACCACAGGCAGAGCCCCTCCCCTCCATGCCCTGACCCCGCCCTGCAGGCAGAGCCCCTCCCCTCCTCTCCCCGCCCTGACCCCGCCCCACAGGCAGAGCCCCTCCCCTCCGCATCCAGCCCTGACCAGCCCTGACCCTGCCCCACAGGCAGAGCCCCTACCCTGCAGGCAGAGCCCCTCCCCTCCTCTCCCGTCCCCGCCCTGCAGGCAGAGCCCCTCCCCTCCGCATCCAGCCCTGACCCCGCCCCACAGGCAGAGCCCCTCCCCTCCCCACCCTGACCCCGCCCTGCAGGCAGAGCCCCTCCCCTCCTCTCCCCTCCCTGCCCTGACCCCACCCTGCATGCAGAGCCCCTCCCCTCCTCGCCCTGACCCCGCCCTGCAGGCAGAGCCCCTCCCCTGCGCATCCAGCCCTGACCAGCCCTGACCCCGCCCCACAGGCAGAGCCCCTCCCCTCCTCTCCCCGCCCTGACCCCGCCCTGCAGGCAGAGCCCCTCCCCTGCGCATCCAGCCCTGACCAGCCCTGACCCCGCCCCACAGGCAGAGCCCCTCCCCTCCTCTCCCCGCCCTGACCCCGCCCTGCAGGCAGAGCCCCTCCCCTGCGCATCCAGCCCTGACCAGCCCTGACCCCGCCCCACAGGCAGAGCCCCTCCCCTCCTCTCCCCTCCCTGCCCTGACCCCGCCCTGCATGCAGAGCCCCTCCCCTCCTCGCCCTGACCCCGCCCTGCAGGCAGAGCCCCTCCCCTCCTTGCCCTGACCCCGCCCCACAGGCAGAGCCCCTCCCCTCCTCTCCCCTCCCCGCCCTGACCCCGCCCCACAGGCAGAGCCCCTCCCCTCCTCGCCCTGACCCCGCCCTGCAGGCAGAGCCCCTCCCCTCCGCATCCAGCCCTGACCCCGCCCCACAGGCAGAGCCCCTCCCCTGCTCGCCCTGCATGCAGAGCCCCTCCCCTCCTCTCCCTGACCCCACCCTGCAGGCAGAGCCCCTCCCCTCCTTGCCCTGACCCCGCCCTGCAGGCAGAGCCCCTCCCCTCCTCTCCCCTCCCCGACCCCGCCCCACAGGCAGAGCCCCTCCCCTCCTCACCCTGACGCCGCCCTGCAGGCAGAGCCCCTCCCCTCCGCATCCAGCCCTGACCAGCCCTGACCCCGCCCCACAGGCAGAGCCCCTCCCCTGCTCGCCCTGCAGGCAGAGCCCCTCCCCTCCTCTCCCGTCCCCGACCCCGCCCCACAGGCAGAGCCCCTCCCCTCCATGCCCTGACCCCACCCTGCAGGCAGAGCCCCTCCCCTCCGCATCCAGCCCTGACCAGCCCTGACCCCGCCCCACAGGCAGAGCCCCTCCCCTGCTCGCCCTGCAGGCAGAGCTCCTCCCCTCCTCTCCCCTCCCTGACCCCGCCCTGCAGGCAGAGCCCCTCCCCTCTCCGCCCTGACCCCACCCTGCAGGCAGAGCCCCTCCCCTCCTCTCCCCTCCTCGCCCTGCAGGCAGAGCCCTTCCCCTCCTCTCCCCTCCCCGCCCTGACCCCGCCCTGCAGGCAGAGCCCCTCCCCTCCTCTCCCCTCCCCGCCCTGACCCCGCCCTGCAGACAGAGCCCCTCCCCTCCTCTCCTCTCCCCTCCCCTCCCTGACCCCGCCCTGCAGGCAGAGCCCCTCCCCTCCCCTGCTCGCCCTGCAGGCAGAGCCCCTCCCCTCCCCTCCGCACCCAGCCCTGACCCCGGCTCCGGCCCCGCAGGCGGAGCCCCCCCCGCGCTCACTCTTGATCATGCTGACGTCGTTGGCACCGTCCCCGATGGCCAGCGTCACGGCCTTCTTGTACTTCTTCACCAGCTCCACCACCTGGGCCTTCTGCAGCGGGGTGACGCGGCAGCAGATCACGGCCTTGCAGGCGCAGGCCGTCTCCAGGAACTCCAGCTCCATGTCGGCCTCCAGCGCGTGGGCCTGTGGGGAGGGGCACGGACGGGTGAGCGGCAGAGAAGTGCCCTGGAGACCTGTGCACCTGAGCCCAGCAGGGACACCCGGAGTTGGGAGCAATCAGGGACAGCAAGGGAGCGCCGAGGGAGGGAATGGCAGGGGGTTACCGGTCGGGACAGGTAGCACCGGCAGAGTTGGGGGTAGGGTAGGGGGGAGCCGCAGCTGTGAGTCAGGACTGAGGGGCCCCGGAGGGGGAGAGGGGAGTTTGCCCTTGGTAACACTGCTCCCCTCCCCGCCGCACCCCTTACCAGGCTGTGCCCGTTGATGACCAGGGCGTACTCGCCCGCAATGGCCTCCAGCACCGAGGTGAGCCGGGACGCCGACATGGAAGAGGCGAGTTTCTCCTGGCAGGAGAAGCCGTTGCCCATGGAACGCGACGAGTCCATCATCTTCTCCCGGGCTTTCCTGGGGGAGAGGAGAAGGCTCAGCCAGGCTCCCGTCAGCAGCACAGGGACCGGGATGGGGCATCCTCCCTACTCCCCCCAGCACCCCTGCCCCAGGCCCCCCCGAGCCCTCACCTGAGCTCCTCCCGCACCTCCAGCACAGTGTGGCCTGTCACGATGAACACCTCCGTCATGTCGTCCGTCAGCATCTTGCAGGAGTAGCCGATGTTCACGGCCGTCTCTGGGGAGGGGAGATGCGGGCTGAGCTTGTGCCCAATCGCTGCCCCTCGAGCCCCCTGGGGAGCCCCCCACAAACTGGAGGGGATCAACTCCCCCAGCCCACTCCCCCCTGCCTCACCCCAGACTTGATCACCCCTCCCCTCGTGACCCTGGGGGCACCCGGGCTTTGATCCTCATGGTGCCTTGCAGGAGGATTCCTGGCACCGCTGGCCATCAGATATCGATGGGGGGTCCTGCCCCCCAAGCCCAGAGGGGCTGGGTTCTCTGCCTGAGCCTGGCGAGCAGCGACACCAGCTGTGCCAGCCCAGAACAGCTCCTCTCCACCCAGCCCCCCGCGCAGGGCCAGCCTCACCTTGCTTGTCCCCAGTCAGCACCCAGATCTTGATGTTGGCCAGCGTCAGGATGGCGATGGTTTCGGGGACCCCCTGCTGCAGTTTGTCCTCAATGGCGGTGGCCCCCAGCAGCTGGGCAGAGAAAGCAGACACAGCAGTGATTCTGGGGCACCACCTCGCGCCATGGCCCCGACCTGCCCCTCAGGCGGCGCTCTGAGCCCACCTACCGTCATGTCCCGCTCCACCTCCTCGTACAGCCGGGCCAGGCGGTCCTCGCGGCCCTCGGAGGCTGTGCTGGCTCGCAGCAGCTGATCGGCCCACTCCTCATAGTACCCGTCCTCCAGGTCCTTGTAGGCCAGCACCAGCGTCCGCAGCCCCTCGCCGGCGTACTCCTGCAGGGCAGCGGGCACGTCAGCTCCCCAGCCAGCCCTTTTGGGGCCCAGGCCAATCCCTGGGGACCCCCAGCCAGCGGGCGCGTCAGCTCCCCAGCCAGCCCTGCGGGGCCCAGGCCAGTCCCTGAGGGCCCCCCAGCCAGCCCTGTGGGACAGTGGCCGCATTAGCTCCATAGCCAGCCCTGCAGAGCCCAGGCCAATCCCTGGGGTCCCCCCAGCCAACGGGCACGTCAGCTCCCCAGCCAGCCCTGTGGGGGCCCAGGCCAATCCCTGGGGGCCCCCCAGCCAGCGGGCACGTCAGCTCCCCAGGCAGCCCTGAGGGGGGCAGAGTCTGGCAGTGGAGTTCCAGGGCAATGCCCCACAGCAGCACCCAGGACTCCGGTTCGATTGGCAGCTGCCCTGTGATCCACCCAGCCCCCAAGGGATCAGGGCCCCCAGAGGGCCAGCTGCAGCCAGCGCCCGGGACCCCCACTCACATTCAGATGGTCGGTGGTTACATTCAGCAGCTCGTGGTGGGCCGGGTGCAGCCGCTCCAGGAGGATGGTGTCGGCCCCTTTGCAGTACAGACGGATCCGGCCCTCGGGGCTGCGCACTGGCGGGAAGGAAGGAACTGCTGGGACATGCAGGGACCAGAGCGGCCAGAGACCGCGGTGCCCCAAGGGGAACGACCCCCAAGCCCAGCACTGGCTGGGCCCAGCCGGGTCAACGTGCCCTCCCTCCGTGGGCAGACTGCCAAGGTCAGGCCCCCAGAGCTGAGGGGGTGAGAGGGGGACGTCTCTGCGGGGGGCAGAGGTTGGTGATCCTGCACTGCCCCAAGGCCGCCGTGTTCTCCAGCCCCACCCTGCTCACTGCATGGGGCCCACCACACTCAGAGGCTGGACCCCCAACCCACGGGGCAGCAGGAGCCTGAGGGCCAGCAGCCTCAGGCTGGCAAATCCTGGGGAGCTGAAGGTCCCCTCCACAACCCCTGGCTCCCAGTGCCTGCGGCCGAGCCCCCTGCGCCCCCCAGGCACAGACACTGCCGGGCCCCACAGGCCCCTGCCGCCCTCCACCCCACTGTTCACAGGATCCCCCGGCCCGGCTCACCGATGACCGACATGCGCTTGCGGACGTTGTTGAAGTCCAGGATGGCCAGCAGCTGGTAGGTGACGGCCCGGCCCAGCTCCTGCACCGTGATGGTCTTGGGCGTGCGTGAGCGGAAGACGAAGCTGAAGTTCCTGGCGGCCGTGACCAGCGCCCCCTCGTCCGGGGACTGCGCCTTGTAGTACAGCTCCCCTGAGGGGGCACAGCGGGGGTGGGGGGGGTCAGCACTGGGCCTCCACCACCAACACCCCCCATGGGAGACGGGCCGAGCTCCCCTGCACCCCCAGGGGACAGCCCAAGCCCCCCGAGAGGCCACCCACCTTCGTTCCTCTCCTCGGACATGACGGTGTGGCAGAGCGAGAGCAGGCGGAAGAACTCGTGCACATGGGGGTTGCCCAGCTGCACGGCCTGCAGCAGGCTGGCGTCCCAGAACCGGAACCGCGGGTCGGCCAGAGGGTTGAAGGAAAAGTCGACCGGATCCGTCCTCTAGGGATGGGGAGAGAGTTACGCCCCCGTCTAACCCCAGCCATGGCCAAGGGCACCCCAAAGCCTGTCCCCCGCCCAACACGGAGAGGCTTGGAGGGCAGGGCCCCCCCTTGAAATGCACAGACCACCCCCTGCGCCCCACCCCCCAACAGAGCCCATCTCCCTGGGACTCCCCACTCCATCTCAGTCACCTCCCACCCCGGGATGGGGCAGCTCATACCTCCCCCAGCTCCGCCTTGTGCCCAAGCACGTCCAGCACATCACCTGCAAACGCAGAGGGCAAAGGGTTAACGTGGGGACACCTGGCAGCACAGCACCGCGGGGCGGGCATGCTGGGAACCCCACCTCACAGGAGCCGCGCTCTCCCCAGGACAGAGCCGCCCAGTGGAACGAGCAGCTGCCCCTGTCCCACCCAGCTCCACCCGCTCACCCCCCAGCGGCCACAGACCGAGAACAGATGGACATGGGTGGGGGGTAGCTCCTTTGGCAGCAGCCCCCCGGGATGCAGCAGTCAGAGTGGCTGGTCCCCCGTGGAGCTGCTGCCTGGCATCCGCACATCGAGGCTAGGTCGGCCCTCGCAGGAGGGGTGTCCCAGCACCCAGGGAGCTGGGGTGCACCCACAGTAAGTGCCCCAGGGAGCAGAGGATGGGGAGAGCCCCCACCAGGGCCGGGGGAAGACATCCTCTCCCTCTCCCCAGGCCCCCGGCCCGGCTCACCGTAGCTGCGCCCGTTGATGGAGCACTTGCTGAAGATCATGATGTTCTGGGTGAGGGTGCCGGTCTTGTCGGAGAAGATGTACTCGACCTGGCCCAGCTCCTCGTTGAGCGTGGTGGTGCGGGCCTCGGCCGGCGTCTGCCGCTGCGCGCAGTACATCTTCTTGTCCCAGTTGATGAAGTAGCTGTGGCCGAGGCGGATCACTTCCACGCTGCACACGGGGAGGGAGGGGACACAGGGCTCAGCACGGCTGGGCGGGGAGCACCCCCCAGGGGAGCAACTCGCTGCTGCCAGCCATGAACCCCACAGCACCCCCGGCACTTCCATCACAGCGTCAGCACTTACCCTACCATCACACGGAGCTGGAGCAGAGCCGGGGAGAGAACCCAGGAGTCCTGGCTCCCAGCCCCCTGCACTAACCACTGCAATCCCCTCCCCTCCCCGAGCCAGGGAGAGAACCCAGGAGTCCTGGCTCCCAGCCCCCTGCACTAACCACTGCAATCCTCTCCCCTCCCAGAGCCAGGGAGAGAACCCAGGAGTCCTGGCTCCCAGCCCCGCTCTAACCACTAGGCCCCACACCCCTCCCAGAGCCAGGGAGAGAACCCAGGAGTCCTGGCTCCCAGCCCCCTGCACTAACCACTAGGCCCCACACCCCTCCCAGAGCCAGGGAAAGAACCCAGGAGTCCTGGCTCCCAGCCCCCTGCACTAACCACTGCAATCCCCTCCCCTCCCCGAGCCAGGGAGAGAACCTAGGAGTCCTGGCTCCCAGCCCCGCTCTAACCACTAGGCCCCACACCCCTCCCAGAGCCAGGGAGAGAACCCAGGAGTCCTGGCTCCCCGGCCCAGTGCCCACTTTTTGGACTGCGCTATTGCCTCCTAAATTGGTTGCCAGGGCCCCACCGCTCCTACTGACCAACACAGGCGCGTGCCGGCCGGCAGGAGAAGCGCTGCAGCCGAGGGGCTCAGATGAAGGGGGAGTTCGCGTGGGAGTGAGGGGCTCTTCAGCTGACCCCCCAGGAATCCTGCACAAGGCCTGGCGCTAGAGCCATGGACTAGAGGTGCCCCCATCCCCCTGACCGCCCCCCAGCAGGAAATGGAGGAGCTAGGCTCAGGGGCGGGGCGGGCGTGACCGGTTCTTACCTCGGGGCTAAGGGGACAGAACCATGCTGGGGAACGAAAAGAGAGAGAAATTAAAAGAGAGAGAGAAGGGGTGGTGGGGCAGGGTGAGATGGGCACCGGCAGCTGGGTCAGACAGAGCCGCGCGGCAGCCAGGCCTGGAGGCAGGATGGCACGGGCGGCTCTGTGCCTCGGAGACGCCGACTTGGTCCTCCACCAGAGAGCAGCAGCACCGTCGTTTCCCGGCACCCCCCACAAAGCCTGGTACCCCCTCGCCGGCACCCCCCCCACACACAGAGCCCAACGCCGTCATTTCCTGGCACCCCCCACAAAGCCTGGTACCCCCTCCCCGGCACCCCCACACACACATACAGTCCAGCACCGCCCTTCCCTGGCACCCCCCACAAAGCCTGGTACCCCCTCCCCGGCACCCGCCCCCCTCCACACACAGCCCAGCACCGTCCTTCCCCAGCACCCCGCACAAAGCCTGGTACCCCCTCCCTGGGCACCCACTCCCCGGCACCCCCCCCACACACACACAGCCCAGCACCGTCCTTCCCCGGCACCCCCCACAAAGCCTGGTACCCCCTCCCCGGCACCCCACACACACACACAGTCCAGCACCACCCTTCCCTGGCACCCCCCACAAAGCCTGGTACCCCCTCCCTGGGCACCCCCTCCCTGGCACCCCCCACAAAGCCTGGTACCCCCTCCCCGGCACACACCCCCCCACAGTCCAGCACCACCCTTCCCCGGCACCCCCCACAAAGCCTGGTACTCCCTCCCTGGGCACCCACTCCCCGGCACCCCCCCCACACACACACAGCCCAGCACCGTCCTTCCCCGGCACCCCCCACAAAGCCTGGTACCCCCTCCCCGGCACCCCACACACACACACAGTCCAGCACCGCCCTTCCCTGGCACCCCCCACAAAGCCTGGTACCCCCTCCCTGGGCACCCCCTCCCTGGCACCCCCCACAAAGCCTGGTACCCCCTCCCCGGCACACACCCCCCCACAGTCCAGCACCACCCTTCCCCGGCACCCCCCACAAAGCCTGGTACCCCCTCCCTGGGCACCCCATCCCCGGCACCCCCCCCCACACACACACACACACATAGCCCAGCACCGTCCTTCCTTGCCAACCCCACAAAGCCTGGTACCCCCTCCCTGGGCACCTCCTCCCCGGCACCCCCCCCACACACACAGAGCCCAGCACCACCCTTCCCCAGCACCTCCACATACATCCTGGAATCCCCCTCCCCAGCATACCCCCCTCACACACACACAGCCCAGCACCCCCTCCCCGGCACCCCCCACAAAGCCTGGTACCCCCTCCCCGGGCATCCCATCCTTGGCACCCCCCCACACACACACAGCCCAGCACCGTCCTTCCCCGGCACCCCCCACAAAGCCTGGTACCCCCTCCCTGGGCACCCCCTCCCCGGCACCCCCCCCCACACACACAGCCCAGCCCCGTCCTTCCCCAGCACGCCCCACAAATCCTGGTACCCCCTCCCTGGGCACCCCCCTACACACAGCCCAGCCCCGCCCTTCCTCAGCACCCCCCACAAAGCCTGTTACCTTCTCTCCGGGCACTCCCTCCCTGGCACCCCCACACAGCCGGACACCCTGTCCCAGACACCCCAGACACAGCCTGGAACCCCCTCCCTGGCACCCCCTCACACACACACAGCCCACCACCGCCCTTCCCCAGCACCTCCACATACATCCCGGGATCCCCTTCCCCAGCACACCCTCCCCAGCACACCCCGCTCACACACACACAGCCCAGCACCCCCTCCCCAGCACCCCCTCACACACACACAGCCCACCACCGCCCTTCCCCAGCACCTCCACATACATCCCAGGATCCCCTTCCCCAGCACACCCTCCCCAGCACACCCCGCTCACACACACACAGCCCAGCACCGCCCTTCCCCAGCACCCCCACACAGCCAGACACCCTGTCCCAGGCACCCCTCACACAGCCCGGCACCCCCTCCCCGGGCATCCTCCCCCATACACACACAGCCCAGCACCGTCCTTCCCCAGCACCCCCCACAAAGCCTGGTACCTCCTCCACGGACACCCCCTCCCGGGCCCCCCCCCCACAGTCAGACACCCTGTCCCAGGCACCCCCCTCCACACACAGCCCAGCACCACCCTTCCCCAGCACCTCCACATACATCCCAGAAGCCCCTCCCCAGCACCGCCCCCACACACACAGCCAGCACACCGCCAGCACCCCCCCAACACACACAGCCCGGCACTGCCCATCCCCAGCACCCCCCACAGCCAGACACCCTGTCCCTGGCACCCCCCTGACACAGCCCAGCACCACCCTTCCTGGCATCTCCACATACAGCCAGGTACTCCCTCCCCAACACCCTCCCTCACAAACACAGCCCAGCACCTGCCCCCCAACACAGACAGGTACTAACTCCCCGAGTGCTCTCACACACACACAGAGCCCAGTACCCCCTCCCCAACACCGCCACACACATAGCCAGGTACCCCGTCCCCAGGCATCTCCCTCAAACAGAGCCTGGTAACCCCTCCCCACACCTCCCCCCCAACAGCCTGGTACCCACTCCCTGGGCACCCCTTTCAAACACAGCCAGGGCCCCCCTCTCCACTGGACTCTTATCCCTCCCCCCATCTCCACCACCCCACACTCCCTGGATTCCCCTCCATGCACCCTCTTTCCCTGAGACCCCCAATCACAGGCCCTTTTCCTTGGGCTTCTACCCGTATCTCCCATGCGCCCACCTCCCCAACCTTCCCATGCTGCCCCACCGGGCCTGGGCTTCTGACCCCCAAGTGACTGTGTCCCCTGCCCCAGGGAAGCGCCACGCAGGAGCCTGGCAGCAGCCCCCAGCCCCGGGCCCCAGGCGCTGCCTACCTGACGTAGAGCGAAATGGGCACCACAGTGTTGAGGATGATGATGTAGGACCAGAAGGAGAGGAAGCCGGAGAAGAAGGCACTGTCCACCGCTGTGTCCCAGGGCAGATAGATCTGGAAGCAGGCTCCCACCTCGTGCTCCCAGATGGCATTGCCGATGGCCAGGATTACCCCCATGCACACCAGGAACCCGAAGATCTGCCAGAGGGAGGGCAGGGGTCAGAGTACATAGCGAGACTGGCACTGCTCCCCCGTTCCAATCGGGGCCGGCCACACCCCCGGGGGCTGGGGCCACGTCCCCCAGCCCGGGATCGGGGCCGGCCACACCCCCGGGGGCTGGGGCCACGTCCCCCAGCCCGGGATCGGGGCCGGCCGCACCCCCCGGGGGCTGGGGCCACGTCCCCCAGCCCGGGATCGGGGCCGGCCGCACCCCCCGGGGGCTGGGGCCACGTCCCTCAGCCCGGGATCGGGGCCGGCCACACCCCCGGGGGCTGGGGCCACATACCCCAGCCCGGGATCGGGGCCGACCGCACCCCCGGGGGCTGGGGCCACGTCCCCCAGCCCGGGATCGGGGCCGGCCGCACCCTCGGGGGCTGGGGCCTCTGCGGTTCTTTATTCCATCCCAGGTTTAAAAGCCTCCAGGAACATCATGTCCTGGCACCTCGGCACCACTAGAGGGCAGCCTCTGCCCTCTGCACCCAGAGGGGAGGGATGGGAGGGCAGGTGGGGGGGGGGTACGGGGGGCTGTGCATGGGGGTGCGGGGGGGGGGGGGGAGGCTCCGGCTGCCACACGCTGGAGCCGAGACGGGCGCTGCTGCTCCACGGTAACGGAACCAGTACATGGCAGATCTTCCACCCACCAGGGGCATCTCCCCTACCCGCCGGGCAGGTCCGGGGTGTCTCCCCTACCCACGCACCCAGAGCACCAGCGTGTTCATCAGCCGGTCGATGCTCGTCCTCTTGAACTTGGTCCTCCCGCTGTTCTGCATCAGCTTGGTGTCGGGACCTGGGGGGTGGGAAACACGTCACCAGGAGCCAACACCCTAGTGCCCCTCAGGACCCTCCCCTCCCGTTCGGAGGGACCCCCTGTGACGAAGTGGGGGGTTCTAGGTTTTTCCATGTTTTCCAGTGGTTTGCGTGCAGAGGGGGTGGGACTCAGTGTCCCCAGGTGTTACTGGTTTAATGAGGGGAGGGGAGAGGGAGTTTGTTGTTACAGAGGTCGGGAGAGGGAACTCAGGACTCCGGCCATCTGGGAGGATGGAGACCCCAGCGACTGGTGACCTGGCGACCGGTGACCTGGAGACCTGGAGACGCAGCTCAGGAGTCACAGCCAGTTCTGGCCAGTGGGAGGACAATGGACTGTGGGGAGAGGACCCCAGTGACCTGACCAGCCGGTTCCAGCCAGAGGGGCCTGGAGAGAAGACAATGGACAGAGGCAGGGTTGGGGCCAGGAATATCGGAGGCCCAGCAGGGAGCAGGGGGGCTGGGGCTGGAGAGGGGGAGCAGGCAGAGCCCCCCTGGATGCAGGGGGACTGGGATGTGCTGTGCTGAGGCCCTGAGAATTTCCTGCGCTGGGTTCAACTCTCAATAAACTCTCCTGTTTTATGCTGGCTGAGAGTCGCTACGGGCTAGAGAACAGGGCTGGGGCAGTGGGGGGGCATTATTCCCTGAGGGGGCCCACAGCAGAGACAGACATGCTGAGGCTCAGAGAGGTGCGGCTCCAGGAGATGGAGGGGCCTGACCCCAAGAGAGAGTGTACCCCCGAGAAGAGCTGTCACACTGAAAGGGGCACCCCCCACGGACCGCACGGGGCCATGAGTGGGCATGACCTGTGAGTCTGTGACACCCCACTGAAGCTCTGTCTGACACCTGGTCGCTCGTAGGGCCGGGAACAGCCCCCTCCATGGAGAGGACTGATTACATGGCAGAGCAGGCCGTGGGGAGAGGGGACAGGCCCCGGCGTTAATACAACCACCACCCCCATGCCCCCACCTGCGAAGACAACGAGGCCAAAGCACCACTCGGTGTTGCGAAGCATGCAGCCCCGCAGCAGCATGTTCTGGTTGCTCAGCTGGTATTTGTTCTCCTTCCAGTACAGGGTCCCGCTGAACTTGTCCAGTTTGTTGTTGGGGGGCTCGCAGATCACCTCACCTGGGGAGAGAGCCAGCAGCCTGGTACCCCTCAGCCCAGACCCACAGGCTTCTGGCAACCCGGGCACAGGGGCTGGGATTCAGGCTGGGCTGAGAGCTTCATTCAGACATTCCCGGCCCCTCCCAGCATGGGGCATGGGAGGGAGCGGGGCGGGAGCAGGCTGGTCCCACCTACAGCCCGGTGACACAGATACACCTGGCAGGAGCCAGCAGGTCGATCACCCCGTGTCTGACCATCTCCTCAGTACCTGGCCCCATGGGGTCGGCACTGCGAGGTGTGTGTGTGTGGGAAACAATTTCAGAGTGAGGTGCCGTGAGAGGGGAGGCAGGGAGCTGCCCCAGCCAGGCTGGGGACAAGGACACCGCCAGACAGCCTGTGTTTCCTGGCCAGGGACCTCCAGGGAGACAGCCAGCCCCGAGAGCTCTTGGCAGAGGGGCCGCTGGGCTCAGAGTATGTGGGAGCAGAACTAGCCCAAAGGGTGACCCATGACAGGGACTCCGCCAACAGGGGCTGGCTCAGGGGTCCCAACTCTCTGGCCGGGACAAGTGCTGCAGGGACCAGGCAGTGGGTGAGAAATGCCAAATGAGACAGGAAAGTCGCTGGTTACTAAGGCCAGGCTATAAACTGCATCTTATGTTTTCCTTTTATGTGCGGCCTTACGTTCCCAGATCTGAGCCTGGCTTGAGTTGGACTCTCCCTCGAGCTCTGCTAAACCAACGGCAGGTTGGCTTTACTCCAAACCTGCAAAAGTGCCTCGTGCTAAGGACAGTGTCGAACTGGGGGGAAACCAGGGGCCCTGCTTCCCTGGAGTCGGTGCCCACTGGGGGTGCCGGAAGCTGGGGATGGGGCACTTGAGTGTACTGACGTGGGCTGTGTAAACCGCTGGGCTGCACCGGGAAAGGGGAGGGCTCCCGGAGCAGAGCGCCTGTGTGGCCAGCAGCTGGTGGCTGGGCAGCGTTTCCCCTGGTGGGCACAGACTGGGCTCCCTCTCGCTGTGAGCAGGGGTAGGAATTTACCCTCAACCCCTCAGGTAACCCCCAAAAGTGCCATCCCCAAAGCACGTAATGAGAATGCAGAGAGAGAAAGGCTGAGCGTGCAGGGCTGCCCTGGCCCCCGCACTCACCATCAAACTGGGCCAGCTTGCTGATGTCCCCGAGCTCCGAGGTGACAGGAATGGCCTGGCGCACTTTCATGTTGGTCTCTCTGGAAGGAGGAGAGGCAGCGTGGGCCGGAGCGAGGGCACAGAACAGGGGCCTGAACACCTGGCCCCATTCCCTGCCCAGCCTGGGTCTGTCTCGTGCATGTAGCGCGAGTGCTGGGGACAGGCCGTCTCCCACTGCGTCTGTGCAGGGCCTAGCGCGATGCCCCTGTCCTGGCCAGCGGCCGTGCCAGTGCGGGAACGGCTTGCGGTCATGCCGGGCAGCAACTCACTGGGCTTGGCATTACCAGCCTGAGGGTGCCAACTGGGGGACGAACTGCTCCGGGGCAGAGCTGTGTCACGAAACTGGCCAGGGCGACGCTCACCCCCGGGACTCTTCTGAATTCAGCCGGGCCTGCGGGAGCCGGGATAAGGGCTGGCTTTGGGGAGAGAGACACTGCGCCGGCTGCGTGGGATGTGGGCCAGGCAAACCGATAACGTAACCTTTATTCTGTGGACGAGTCTCGGACTCCCCACACTGGGCTCTGGGGCCAAGAAACCCAAGTACTCTGAAAACGCTGCCGGGTGCCCTGCCAACACGGGGGGGGGGGGGGGGGGGGGGGACCCAGCAGGGGCCGGAGGTGTCTGGCTCAGTCGGACTCGCTGGGCAGAGCTGACGGGGCCAAGCAGGAGGCCTGCAGCCCAGAGGCTCTGTCTGGGAGGCGCTGAGGCCCCACACTGCCCCTGGCTTGCGGATCCTGCTGGCTCTGAACGGCCTTACTGAAGGATGCAGCATCCATGCTGGGGTGCCCCTCACACCCCTAGCGGCTGGCCGGGAGGAAGAGAGACGAGGTCACTCACCCATCGAGCTCGGCCGTCTCTATGTAGCATAGCCCATGGGGTTCGCTGCTGGAGAGGAGCAGGAGGTCAGCCTGTTGGGGAAGAGGAACAGCCAGGGCTGAGCTGCCATGGGGGTCCCTGCCGCCTCCCCCAACCCTGACGTTCCGTATCCCTGCCACTGGGGGAGACGCAGGCTCCTCGCCCCGCCGAGACCCAGGCAGGCCAGCCTGCCGCCGGCTGCCCAGACCGCCTCTTGCCAAGGTGGCAGGTGCTAGCGCATCCCCAGGGGAGGACCCCTCACCCCTAGGATAGGGGAGAGACTCCTGCCCCCCACCTGGAAGGCAGCTCTGGGTTGGGGGCTCCGCACACAGGCTGCAGGGCTGGACTCACCGCCACAAAGTGGTTGTTCTCCAGCTTGATGATGTCTCCGACACGTACGTTCATCCACTGCTCCTGCTGGAGGCTGTGGGGGCGAGAGGAGCAGAGTCAGGGGGTCTGGGGAGCAGGAGCCCCCCACCCTCCCCTCCCATCTCAGCCATGCCTGTGCTCCAAGGCCTTTCCCTGCCTGAGCCCATGAGAGCAGCGGCTCTGAACCACCACCCCCCACCCCTTCTTCAGAGGAGGCCTGCTCCCCACAGCCCCTCTCCCACGGAACTTCTGTGCCGGATGCTGGGGGAGGCAGACAGCCCATTTTCAGCTGGGGAACCTGCCTCCCTGTGGTCCCCCAGGGCCTCCCTCAGGCCGGGGCCCCAGGACACTCACGTTCCATTGATCAGCACCTGAGATTGGCGATTGTTCACCTGGTTGTCGCTCTTGTGGCGGAACTGGAAGGGGAGGGCAAAGACCTCGGTCAGGGGATCCCAGGAGGGGCCCCATTCCCCCCACCTGCACCCAACACGGGCTGCCGAGCCTGGGCCTTCCCAGGAGTAGGGGGGACAGCAGCTTGGCCTGGTAGTGCCCGTCCTCTTGCCCCCGAGCAGTGCCCGGCTCCATCCGGACCACACACTGGACAGCGGACCCAGCTTCACCTCCCCATGCTCAGGGCAGCTGGAAGGAATGCTGCTTCCCCCCTGCACCCCGCCCTCCACCCCGGGCATGGCGCATCACTCACGTAGTCGTCAGTGGCATCTTTGACAGCTGTGATAGTTAAGACGAGAACCAAAGGCACGATGGTGGTGAACCAGGAGAGTGAGGAGATCTGGGGGATCAGCTGGAGAGAGGGGGGTGCGATTACACACAAAGGGCACCCCACCATCGCCGCCCCGGGGACCCCAGGGCTACCCAGCCCGGCCAGAAGGGGCACCCGTGCAGGGAGGGATGCTGCATGCAGAAGGCACTGGGCCCCACTAGCCTAGGCAGGGATCCCCAGCAGGGTTCCACCCCGGGGCCCATCCCCTCCCCTCCCCAGGGGACCCCCCCAAGCCAGCCACTGTACGCTACCCAGGGAGGGAGGGGCCGTGTCCCCCCACCTGCAGGATGAGGAGAAAGAGGAAATAGGTGTTGGCCACTTCCTGGAACTGCTCGAAGAGGTTGACGGGCAGGAAGGTGACGATATTGTACTTGGAAGTCTGGATACAGTTGCTCTGGAGAGAGACAGTGGGAGATGGGCAGGATTAGGGGAGACACGGACCACGGGTCCCACTCTGAAGGGCCCAACCCCAACCATGGGGACCCCCTAAGAATCCCTCCCCACCCCAGCTCTCCTACATTCCACTCACCCCAGGCTCAGAGAGGAGGAAAACCACTGTCTGAGCTGGCAGCCTGGACTCCTGGGTTCTGTTCCCAGCTCTGACTCGCAGGGGCCCTCTCTCGGCCTCTGTTTACCCCCCTGTACACGGGGGGGGGGTCGATAGCCCCAGGAGGGAGGACGAGGCGAACAAGCGGAACCAGCATCTCTGGCCCCACCCTCTGACAGCTCGCCAGGCAAGGCACCACCACAGCCCAATGCCAGACACACACCCCCCACCCCACAAGCTGTCCTGAAATAGCACCAAGAAGAGCAAGAGGCTGGGCCCGAGGAACAGCTAAAAATAACCTTTCCCTGCCCCCTCCCACAGCAAAAAATGGCGGGGGGAAAGGCCAAGGTGAACTGCTCCCATCCCGCCACCACAGCGCTGGCAGAAGCAGCTGGTTAAGTAGCCAGACATGTAAATGCATCGGGGACTCCCGTGGGCCCTCCAGAAGCCAGGAGGAGGGAGGTGTGGTGCCCGGCTGTGGTGGCAGCCCCCCCACCGGGACATCCCAGAGCCTTCAGCTCCGCATTATTAATAGCTACTCAGCAGCAGAACTTTCTCATGGACAAAAGCCTATTTTTAGCTCCTACCCCCGACCCCCAGAGGAGTCAGACGAGGACAGTGACCCGCAACTCAGAACCACGATCCCCCAGCACTGCACGCCCCACATACCCCAGGCAGAGCCACCTCCCCGCAGACCCGCATTTCCCCACTGGGTCCCACGCCCCCAGCCCCACGCGGGGAACCCAAGCCAGAGCCGCCTCGGCAGTGACCCTGCGCAGGAGGGGAGAGCAGAGTTAGGGGCACAGGGACAGATGGGGAGAAACCTTTGGGGTGGGCCTGGAGACAGAGAGTCTATGGGTCACTGACCCCCACCCCATCAGCCATGCCCAGCTGCCCATACTAGCCAGGCCCTGCAAGGCGGGGCAGTCGCCACACACCCCCATGGGCTCGATGGCACTCACCGCATACTGGAACTTTTCGTTGTACTCTCGGGCATTGGCCTTCACCCGCCTTTCTTCCTCTGCAACAGAACCCGGGTCAGCCAGAGAACGACGGGCCCTGCACATGCCCCCCGCCAGGGCCACTACGCCAGCCCATAGCTGACACTCCGGATACAGGATAACCTTGATGGGACATGTGCCCACCCTGCCCCCCCAGCTCTGCCAGTGCCCTTCACTCCCGACCCGCAGCCCCTCAGCTCGGCTGGGCCCCCCAGTTCTGACCCACAGACCCCCAGCTTGGTTGGGCCCCCCAATCCCAACCTGCAGCCCCCTAGCTTAGCTGGGCACCCAATCCTGACCCACAGACCCCGAGCTCCACTGGGCCCCTCACTCCCAACCTGCAGTCCCCTAGCTCAGCTGTCCCCGCAATCCTGACCCATAGACCCCCAGCTTGGTTGGGCCCCCCAATCCTGACCTGCAGCCCCACAGCTCAGCTGAGCCCCTCAATCCTGACCCACAGCTCCACTGGGCCCCACAATCCCAACCTGCAGCCCCACAGCTCGGCTGGGCCCCAATCCCAACTTGCAGCCCCCCAGTTCCACTGGGCCCCCCAATTCTGACCCACAGGTCCACTGGGCCCCCCAATCCTGACCCGCAGCCCCCCAGCTCCGCTGGGTCCCCCAGTCCTGACCCGCAGCCCCCCAGCTCTGATGGCCATTCCTCCCCAGCTCAGCCCCCCACCATCGGAAGCCTCTCAATCTGGATCTGGTTTCGGGTCAGAGCTCTGGAGTGTAGAAACTCCACACCCCGCCCCCCCAGAGATTAAGGGGGTGGGAACTCTGTGCCCCAGGGGACATACAAGCACTCCCAGCTCTCCAACCCCGTCCCAGTCACACAGGAACCCGAACCTGAGCTGCAGGCCCCAGGGCAAGGCGGGTTGAAGAGAAGCAATGTCTGCAGTGTACGTCTGACCCCATGGAACCCCATTGGCACCGAAACCCTTCACTGGCCCCAGATGATAGCCCCCTCCAGCCTCATTTAAATATTTAAAGGAACTGCGCTCCAGCAGTGGATGGGACTAGCAGAAGGAAAATGTGCCGCTCCCATTACACGGACCCGCCCCTCGGGGCCAGAGGACCTCTTACCTGGGGGGTGTTTTTTTGCACACAGCTCCATGGCATCCACGGCCGGCTAGTCAGGCCCATGGGAGACCCTGCACTGAGGGGAAGGGGGAGAGAAACACGTCAGGAGAGCCAGAGACCCCACTTCCCACCCTGCGGCTCCAGGACCCACAGCCTAGAAAGTGCTGGCAGCTTCTATGGCTCCCCCCAACTCCCTCCTGGCGGCTGAGGGAGGGGAGGGAATTGGGGGTGATTGTGATCAAGTCAAACTGACCAGAGCCAACACAGCCTGAACCCCTCAGTGCCAACCAGCAATGCACCCCCTGCCCCCGCTGCACACAGACCTCTGTCCATGCTCCTCGGTTCCGACCTACAGCCCCCTGCTACCCCAGCCCTGCCCCACATCGCTCAGCAGATGTTCTAGTAAGTCCCTAGACGCACCCCAGTTTCTGCACCCCCTTCCCACTCTGGGGGATAGTCCCAGGTATCCCGTGCCCGATGGGGCCCGTGGGGAGTGGAGGCAGCCCCAGCTGGCAGAGCTGCTCCCTGGGAGCCTCCCCGCCCAGCAGGATGAGCGGCCCAGGACACAGCTCAGCTATGCAGCCCCAGGGACACGTGGCTGTGGGACCCTGGGGCAGGGCTCAGACCCTCACGTCTGGCTCGCTGCGCCTCCTCCCACACCTGCCCATACGTGGGCAGCCAGGAGCTAGGATGGCAGCCGCTTGCTTGCAGCCGGCCTGCTCCAGGCTGGGAGTGGGGGGAATGCACAGTACAGGCCCCATTCACACGCTGTCAACAGAGGCGCTGCGTATGGTGCAGGCCTGGAACCGCCATCCCTTGTGCCCAGGCCTGGCCCTCCCAACCTGCCCCAGACACACCCGATGAGCCAGGTTACTAGGGCGCACAGCTCTGCGCATGGCCCCCGAGGAGACACGGAGCTCAGGGCCAGCCCCAGGGATCTGAGACAGTCGCTGCTGGGATCAGCATGGCGGGAGCCTCAGAACGATCAGACCT
This sequence comes from Gopherus flavomarginatus, assembly GCF_025201925.1. NCBI lineage: Eukaryota > Metazoa > Chordata > Testudines > Testudinidae > Gopherus > Gopherus flavomarginatus. Next base: position 24,504,759 of record NC_066636.1, on the reverse strand, counting down.
GGGGCGATAGGGAATCAGGAGCCCCACGCATGGCAGCACCCAGGGGCTTGACTGTTTCCTGTCCAGCATCCGTGGGCAGCAGGGGCAGCAGCATCTGGAGCTCCTGCCTGCGGACGTGCCTGGCCCACCCCACAGGGAGATGTCTCCAACCCGCCCAGAGAGCCGGAGTCCCAGGCATTCAGCTCCCATGCAGAGCACCCTGCCCAGGGAAGAGAGATAGCTGGAGGCTGCTCCCAGAGACCCTAGTGCAGGGAAGCTGGGCGCAAGGCCCTGTCCTAGATCTCTTTGCACTATGTCCTAGGAGCCCCAGAGAGGCTGCAGGCAGTTTGACCAGAGCCTCACATGGGTATGTCAGAGCCACTAGCAGCACAGAGAGTACAGCCCCATGCATCCCACTCCCCTGCTCCAGCATCCCCCCAACTTTCAGAGGGGAAACTGAGGCACAGAGGCTAGCTGGCCCAGTGGTTCGGGTGCTGGTCTGTGATTTGGCAGACCTAGGTTCAGTTCCCAGCTCTGAGACAGTCTCCCTGTGAAGTGGGGATGGTCTTTCTCTCCCTGGGTGTCTGTGCAGACCCTGGGGATGCTGCCAGCGCATCCCTAGCTCGACTCTGACTCCCCTCCAGGCTCCTGAAGACTCCCCCAGGGCTCCCTCTCCCCGGATAACACTGCCACCGGCCTCCATCAGTGACACACCCAGCACAGGATGGGGCCACGGAGGTGTCACTGAGGCAAGAGCCTGAACGGTGGGGAAAGGCCGCACAGGCAGTGGCATGGCCGGGCAGAGAACTCAGGTGTCCTGGCTGCTCATCACGCCCCTGCCTGTGGTCACGAGGTGCAGATCAGTGAGCCAGGCCCAGCAGCCACATCACGACCTGAGAGCCGAGGGACAGGAAATGGAGGGGGATGGGTCAGAGGCAGTAGGTGCAGAGACCATAATGAAGGGGGCAGGGGGGAGCCTGAAGCACATGGGGCCCCGAGATGGGGGGGGAGGGCCCTCACTTCACCCTCCTCCCTGCCCCATGCCCACACCGCTGGGGACTCCACAGGTGGCAGCAGCTGGGCCTTGGGGGCAGAGAACACTCCAGGAGGGGCTACCCAGAGCAGAGAGACCAAGCCAAGGGTGCAGGGGCACCATAATCTAGTAGCCCAGGCCCAGACAGGAGCCCAGACTCCAGGGTTCTCTCCCCAGCTCTGGGAGGGGGGCGGGGTCTAGTGGTTAGAGCAGGGTGGGCTGGGAGCCAGGACTCCTGGGTTCTCTACCCAGTTCTGGGAGGGGAGCGGGCTCTAGTGGGGGGTGAACAGGTCTCCTCACCCCACTAGGGGCCTGTAACCCCTACAGTGTTGGGGGTAGACAGCTCGGACTGCATGCAGGGCCTCCATCTCCCTCTGCCCGCACAGTGCCCAGCGCCACAGGGCTGCAGCACCAGACATCTCCTGCCTGGCTGCAACTGCTCAGAGGAGGCTGACCTGGGACAGGGCACCCAGCTGGGACACCAGGGAGCTCGGTTCCATTCCTAGCTTTGCCACCGGCACCCCAAGGGCCCTTGGACGCATCACTGATGCCCTCTGGGCCTCCGGTGCCAATCGTAAAAGGGGAGAATAATCCTGCCTAGGCCCATTCAGAGGTGATTGCAGGGAATGTGTTTCCCTGGGTCTGCACAGCGCGGGGCGGCCCCAATCCTCAGTCCATCTGGCACAAGGGAGTGGCCCGGGGTTCTCAGTCATGGCCCAGTACAAGGGGGCAGCCCTCAATCTCGGGCAGGGCCCCCCAGGTGCTACTCTGAGATGCAGAATAAGACTAAAACAAACAGCCCCAGGGGACCTGGCTGATTTCTGCGCCCAGGGGCTAGTTGGGCTCCCCCAGCCCCTGGTGGGGGGGGGAGAAGAGCCCCCCAAAAACCCACCTGCCAGGTTTAAATATGTCCCCAGCGCATTTGGAGCCAAAGCCAGCTGGGCTGGGACTCTCCCAGCTCCCCCCACATGCGGTCAGACCCGTGGGGCCCGGTCCCCACGTGGGGGTTGCGGGGGGGGGGGGCTGGGCTCCAGCGGGGGCGTACAGAACTCGGGGGTAAATCTGTGCCTCTTGCACGGGGGATCTGGGTCCCCCCCACCCCAGGGAGCGGCCCAGGCCGGGATGCGGCGCGGGCCGGGGGGGCTCTCCCAGGCCGGGTGACACGAAAGCAGATTCTGCTCCAGCCGCAACCAGAGCCAGAGTCGGGCCGCACAGCCCCCCCCAGCCCGCGCCAAAAACCGGAGCGGGGCTGGGAAAACCCTTCCCCACGGCGTCCCCCGCTGCCGGGCGGAGAACCTGGGAGCAGATCCCGCATCGTCCTCCTGCCTCCCCGCGCCCGCAGCATCCCCCTCTCCTCCCTGCAGGAGCCCCCCTTCCTGCCCCCTCCCCCCAGCATCCCCCTCCCCTCCCTGCAGGAGCCCCCCGTCCTGCCCCCTCCCCCCAGCATCCCCCTCCCCTCCCTGCAGGAGCCCCCCCCGCTCTCTCCATCACCTCCAGGAGCCGCTGCCTGGCGCCCCCCACCGCTGCAGAGCCCCATCCGGGGGGGCCGCGCCTGCACTCCCCCCGCCCCCTCACCTCTGCGAGCAGCCCCCCCGCCCCGTCCTTGCAGCGGCGGGTGCGCGGGGCGTGGGGGAGGCGGCCCCGGTGCTGCGCGCAGCCCCAGCTCGGTGCCAGCGCCGGGGGGGGGGGGGCGGAAGTGATGAAAGAGGCAGAGCCCGGCCGGCTGCGGAGCTGCCATGGGGGGCTGGGGGGCGAGTTAACCCCTGGCGCGCCGGGGGGGGGCGGGATCCGCGGGGCTCAGCTCGGCTCCTGCCTGGGAACCGGGCCCGGTGCAGCCCCTGGCCGCGGGGACCCTCCCCGGCCCCCCAACCCTGGTACACCCGGGACCCCTCCCCAGCCCCCCAAGCCTGGTACCCCCTGCCCGCCCCCCGGGACCCCTCCCCCGGCCCGCCAGCCCTGGTACACCCGGGACCCCTCCCCAGCCCCCCAACCCTGGTACCCCCGCCTGCCTGGGACCCCTCCCCGGCCCCCCCCCCAGCCCCATCTCCGGCTAGTCCTGACCTGGACCTCCAGGACCCCTCCCCCGGACCCCCAGCCCTGGTACCCACCCCCTGCCCGGGACCCCTCCCCCAAACCCCAACCCTGGTACCTGGCCCCTTCTCCGGCCCCCCCGGGACCCTTCCCCCAGGCCCCTGAGCCCTGGTACCCGGCCCCTCCCCGGTCCCCTCAGCCCCATCTCCAGCTAGTCCTGACCCAGCCCCCTGGGACCCTTCCCCCAGCCCCCCAGCCCTGGTACCCAGCCCCCAGACCCTTCTCCGGCTAGTCCTGACCTGGCCCACCTGGGACCCTTCCCCCGGCCCCCCGGGACCCTTCCCCCAGCCCTGGTACCCAGCCCCCAGACCCTTCTCGGGCTTGTCTTGACCCGGACCCCTGGGACCCCTCCCCCGGCCCTCTCTGTCCCCTTCTCTGGCCAGCCCTGACCTGGTACCCGACCCCCCTGGCCTCTTCTCTGGCCAGCCCTGACCTGGTACCCGGCCCCCCTCTGTCCCCCTGTGCTACCTGGCTTGCCTGGCTTCTTCTCTGGCCAGCCGTGACCTGGTACCCGGCCCCCTGGCCCCTTCTCTGGCTAGCTTAGGGCTAACCTGGTCCTCCCCCTCGGATCCTGTCTCGCTCCCTGGCTGCCGGCTCCTTCTCTGCCTGCGGTGCTGTTGTACCCTGTGGTCCCAGCAGCACAGAGACACAAGGTGGGTGAGGGAGGATCTTTTAAGGAACCAGGCTCTGTGGGGAGAGGAGGTTTGGAGCCCGGCCCAGCTGTTCTCCAGGCCTGGCCATGCCGGGTGAGAGCTGGAAAGCCCGTCCCTGCCCCTGCAGACCTGGGCTATCACCGCCCCCACCTGGTCACCCTGGCATTCATCTGGCTCCGAACTGATCACCAGGCTGCTGCTCAGGGCAGCACATGTTCAGTCCGTGCCAAGCAAACCCGGCAAGGCAGCCCCTACCTCACCGCCACATCGCCTGGCTGCGAATAGTCAAGTGTGATTTGATGGTCAACGCCAATGGTCCCACCCACCTGGTCCCACACGCCAGCCCCTGATCCCGGCCTGGAGCCAGCTGTGTGTTTTACACCCTGTACAGTGCTGTAGTGACTGGTACGGCCAGCAGGGGACGCCCTCCTGCTGCCCACCCCGGGCACAGAGCCACCCACCCACAGAGATGGCAGCAGCTCTGGGGCATGACACAGACACGGCCGCTCTGCACTGCATGCTGGGCCGGTAGCCTCCACCAGCCGCACCCCACCACCACCACCACCGTTGGCTGGTGCTGTCCCTGCAACCACGTCACCCCTCACTGCAGAGCAGACACCTCTGACAAGCAGCGGCAGCTGTTCTCTCCCCCGCTCCCCCCACAGGAGGCTGCCTTTAGCCTGGAGGAGGATGGGGGCAGTGGGGGTGGCTAGGAGGTAAGGGGTGGGTCTGGGAGTCACACAGGTTTATAACAGGCTGAGGGGAGCCATGGGACATTTACACCCCAGCCCTAGGGAACAGTCAGCACAGTCCTGGCCTGGTCCCCGGAGCTACCTCAGCTCAGAGCCTGGACCAGGCTAAGCTGCCCAGACTGCTCCAACTCCAGAGGTGCCGGTGACTCTGGGAGCCCTGGAGTAGCAGGTTCAGGGATTTATCAGCAGGGGAATTCCACTGCCCTGCTCCCTCTAGGCCCTTCCCAGCCGGAATCTGGGCCAACCCCTGCTCCGGCTTCCTGCTCCACATTGCACGGTGCCTCGTACAGCCGAGCCCCCCTGGCGTTTGCTGCACTGGGATCTAGGAAGGAAGCAGCCCAGGGTCTGGGGCAGTCAGGCAGGCCCAGCTTCTGTCTCCCGCCCTGCTCAGCTCACATTCTTGGGCGCTCCTGGAAGGCCAGGAATGCTGCAGCTGGCAGCTGGCGTGTGCGTGTGTGTGTGTGTGTGTGTATAAGCCCATGTGCAAGGGGCAGTGGCGGCCTCTAGTGGGGCACACGCGCACCCCAGGAAATGCTGCACCAGGGCTGGGCGTGCTGGCATCATGCTTGCTGGCTGCCTGCCCTGCCAGGCTGTGAGCCTGATAAGGGTGGGGCGGGGAGATAGCGGGTGCAGCCAGCGGTGGGGCCGGGGATGGGACGAGATGGCTTGACTTTCACTTCCTGTGCTGGGGGGAGCTGGGTCTGTAGGGAGGCAGAGACTGAGCCAGCCTGGAGTCCCAGGCAGGGGCTTGGCTCAGTGGCAGGCCGCAAACCCAACCCCTAAAGGGGCCCCCTGGGCCTGGCTAATGCTAGCTACACAGCCCTGCTGCTGCCCTCAATCCCAAAGCTGCAGCCCCCTGACCTCCCCTCTTCCTCATCTGTCCCTACTGGCAATCCCCCCCCCCCGCCCTCTTCTACGAGCCCTAGTGCACTAAACCAGCCCCCCTCACCACAGTGTCCTCTGGCTATTTTCTGATGTGCAAGAGCAGAACTTCTGCTGTGGCCCTAACAACAGTTACTGAAACCATTCTTACCAGCATGTCTGCTGTGGCCAGCTCAGGGCCCGGGAGCGCCAGCCGCTGGCCATTTCATGTCGATACCAACGGTGAGGGGGAAGGACCGAGAAATCTCTTGGATCCACACACATGAGGATGCCCGAGGAACCCCAGCGTCCTGCACCGAGCAGCCACTATGTGCCAATTGCACCGGAATCCATCAGTTGCTCTTGCCAGGATGGGACCTGCTGGTTAATTCCCCAGCGCTGACTTGCAGAGTAGCAGGGCACTTCTCCCCTTCTGCAGTGCTGCCAGGCCTGGGGATCTCAGGTCGCCAGTGGGGTAAGATTGCTGTCCCTGATCCCTTCTCACCTGGTCACAAGCCAGCCTGTGCCATCTCTGCTTGGGATTTACCTAGAGCCTTCAATCTGTCCGTGTCTGCCCCAGCTGTAACAGCAGGTTGACCCTGGAGGATGCTGCAGGTAGGGACTGCGGCTCAGACATGTATCTGCACACACTTCACCCAGGGGACGTTAAGGGCAGAAAGATTTCCTGCCCCTCCTATGCCCTGTCTGGCCCAGCCTCCTGCACAAGGATGGATGGCAAAGCTCAGCCCATCTCCGCTCTCAGCTGGGGCTTTTCCTGGGCAACTCCATAAACAGCTGGTAGAGGGCAGAGCCCACAACTGGACGTGCTGGGGGGTGCCCCCTCCAGACCGCACAGGGCGAGGGGCAGGTCAGACGTGCCAAGGGACGCGGAGCCAGGGCGTTGGTGGGAAGAGGGGATTACACCGAGCACATGCTGGGCTCTGGGATGCAGGGAGGGGAGTGGCCTGGGGGCCAAAGCCCAGCCCTGGCACAGACGTGGGGGTGGGGGGGAGCTGCAAACCAGAGCAGACTGAAGCACTGTTCAGTGTCAAAGTGCAGTTGGCAGGGGCTGGGTCCCAGCAAAGAGCCATGCAATGCAGCACCACGGGGCCCTGGGGTAAATGAAAGGGGACGGGTGCTCCTGAGCCAGACCCGGCCAGGGTTGTGTTTAAGGACAGGCAGGGGGATGCAGGAGGGGGTGGCAGCTGCTGGAGAGCAGAGAATGTGCCCCACACCCTTTCCTTGCTCTGTGCCCCTGGCCAGCAGCCCAGCCCCCCACAGGCAGGAGCTGCCACCAGAGTTGGTTACATTTCCTGTTGGCTGAAGGGCTCAGCCTGTGGCAGGGCAGAGCCCAGAGACGTGCCCCCCACCCCCTCCATGGTGCTCGAGCTCCCTCTGACCAGCTAAAGGGAACTAGGCAGGAATGGTCCCTCCGCCGGCCCCACCCAGGCCTCTGCAAAGGAGACAGTGCCCAGGGAGTTTTTACTCTCCTCTTTCCTCCAGCTGCCAGCTCAGCACCAGCGCCACGCTGGGACCCTGAGCCCCTTCTGGCCCCCACAGTACCTTGGAGCTGGCCCGGTGCCCGGAGCACCCTCACCACCCACAGGGGTTTTGCTTTCACCCCCATCGAAGACCTGGGTGCCCCAGCCTGCCACATATATGGAGTCACAGCCTGAAGTCCCAGGGCTGGTGCAGCCGCAGCAGGAGCCCATGGAGAGGACACTAACCAGAACCATCCGCCCCGCGGCCCCTGGGGGATGCCTTGTTCCTGCATTCACGATGCCCAGCATCAGCAGCTCTGTGCCCATCACCTGCCCAAGGAACCACAGGGACAGGGAGCTGATCTACCTGACTCTCAGCCCCCACAGGGCAAGGGGGCATGGCTGGGGGAGGCGGGGAGCAGACCAGCATACACTCCTGGGGGACCTGTGTTGGAGCAGACGGGAGCTAGTGTGACTGACTGACAAATGCTGGAGGCTGACCCAGTCAGGGCACAGGGGCATCTCTTCCTCTCCAGTTCACACAGCCTGGGCCATGTGGGAAGGTGACCATGGTCCCAAGGGCCAAGGGCTCCGACCTCTGGAGGACCACATGCTGGGAGCTGTGGCCCCACATGGCTGCTACTGGCCCCATTTCATGCCAGTTCAGCCCAGCATCAGGGCTCCCGCTGGGAGCTGCCTAGGATGGGGGCACCTGCCGTGACCTTCGTTTTGGGGCAGGGGAGAGGGGCTGCAGCAGCCTGAACTGCCCAGTGCCCCCAGCAGGGTGGGCAGCATGTTCGCCACACAGACTGACTCTCAGCTCCGTGCCCCCTGAGACGATTTGCATAGCAGTACCCAGAATGCTTAGCACCTTCTGGCATGAGGTCAGACTTCAGGCACCAGGGTTCCAGCTGGCTCCTCTCCACAGCTCATCCAGACATGTGTCAACTCCCTGTCTCTGCAGCGAAATCAGCTGGGGTCCTGGGCACCTGTGGGTGCCCCACCCTTACCTACGCAGGGTGCTGGGACACAGAGAAACCCCATTATGCTCCTGGGGTGGGGACAGCTTGGGAAAGGCAGCACCCTCCCCCCTCCAACCACCCCGGACACCTCACTGTTCCCCTGCTCACCCCAGCACTGTGTAGGCACGCACCACACTGCAGGGACCCCTCATTCCTGACCCGCAGCCCCACAGCTTGTCACTGCCCTGACTGCAGCGTGCCAGGCAGGCGGCTCGGCAAACCGGCCTCAGACCAGTCCCAGTCCCTGCAAGAGGCCATGGGGAGGCGTTGGCAGAGCCAGGGTGCGTGTAACTAGCTGGCACAGGACAGAACCATGCAGGCAGGAGAGCAGAGCCAGGGTAGGCAGGCCCTGCAGCCAGTGCTGCCAGCAATGCCCTACAGCCGTTTGCCACAGGGCTGTTCACCTCTGGGCCAAGGACTCTTCACCCCTCGGGGTGCTCCAGCAGCTGGGGTAAGCTTGAGCTCCATCCCAGAGCAGCCGTGCCCTCACCCCAGGCTCAGTGGTACCCGGCTAAGGGGTCTCCATTATCCCAGCACCACACAGCCCTCAGAGCTGGTGCATGCCCATCACCTCCAGGGCAGGCCACCAACCCCATCTCATTCTAGCCAGTGGCTGCACATGGGAGGGAAGGTGCCAACCCCTCCCCCCAGCACCCAGACTGGGCACAGAGTGGCGCCGACGGGTACCAGGCGCTCCCAGACAGCTCACACCACACCTGTAGCAGAAATAGACTTTATTCCTCTGCATGTACACAGCACCCCTGTACTGCAGCTCAGTGAGCCCCCTGGAAAGCTGGCAGCCCGTCTGGCACAGGGCACCAGGGCCTGGCGTAGCCTCGGGTTTCGCTGCTGGGCTTCAGACACGCCTGCAATACAGGGCAGCTGGAGTGAGAATGCCCCCCTGGTTCTCACCCCAGCACCCATCAGCAGACCCAGAAGAGAGGCCAGGGGAGCAAGCGAGCGCCTGCCAGGCTTGCAATGGGGCAGAGCCGCCAGCCAGCCAGGCCCCACCTGTCAGACCAGATGAACTATCAATGCCCCAGCCCTGAGCCTGCTGCCACTATCCCATCCCAAGTGCAGGTGGGGCCTCATTCCTGCCCCATCTGAGAGCCCCCAAGCGCCTGCCACTGCCTGGGCCCAGGCCTTGAGGAGCTGGCCTCGGGCTTAACCCTGCTGCCAGCCGAGCCCTAGCCCTCAGGGGGCTGAATCCAGGAGCCACGAGCTCCCTCCCCAGATCACTGCAGCAGGCAATGCCCAGCTCAGGAATGTGTCTCCACCAGTCACCCTGCTGCCTGGCAGCCAGCCAAGGCTCAATGCAGCTGCAGGCAGAGTCACCCCGTCTCCCCTGGCAGCCAGCGAGGGAAGGCTGAAAATGCAGAGTCCCCCGCACTGCAGGCTGGAGAGACACCCTCTTCCAGGGCCTAGGAAGTAGGGATGCTTGTGCCCTGCGTCCTGGCACGCCCCCCCAGGGTTACGTACAGGGACTCCCAGGGATGCTCCAAGGGAAGCCAGGGCTATCGGCTTGAGAACCAGCCACGGAAGAAGGTCTCCAGGAAGGAGAAGGGGTCACCCAGGTTTGGAGTACGGAGTCCCCCCTGCTGCTGCCAGTCGCCCACAAACTGCACCAGCTCTCCTGGACAGCAGAAGGAAGGATCAATGGAGCCGAGTGCTCCCAGACAGTCCCCAATAACCTTGCCCTGACTCCCCCACTGGCTCCATTCTCCACCCGCCCCCAGGCCCAGCCAGTGGCAGAGCCCAGCCCCGGGCCCACACTCACCATCCTCCGGGATGGTGTCCTCTTCCTGAGGGTCCTTGCCCTGCCCACCCTCTGGGATGGTGGTGACAAGGGTCTGATCCCCTCTGCGGCGGGTAACAACGGTCTCTCTGCGCCCTTGGCTGTCCTGCACCGTCCGACGTTCCTCCACAGTCTGAGGATGGGACGGCAGGCACTCGTCACACCCAGCCCAGAGCAGCCCTGGCCCCTCCCGGCCCCACCCGTGGGAGCCCAAGTCTCCGGCAGCCACGAGGCATAGCAGGCCGTGCAGGATAGGCACTGTGGCTGAGCCGATGGCCAAGGACTATCCCAGCCACCAGCAGGAGCCACACCAAACACGCCCCGCTCCCAGGCCGACATGTGCAAGCCCCCAGTGAGAAAGGAGGAGACGGCCCTTTCCGCCACAGCCCCGAGGAGTCGGCCCCTTGATGCCTGGCCATGCAGCACTCACCCCATCAGGCCCCGTCACCGTGGTGACGGACACGCTCTGGAAATAAGAGTGGGCCTTTGGCTCGCCCGGTCTCAGGACGGTCTCCAGCCCCTCCGAGGAGACTCGGGAATCCAGATCTGTGCAGAGGATGGAAATGCATGAGGCAGGAGCGCAGGGACCCCATCCTGGGAAGGGCCTGGGAGAGAGTGGGGCTCTGCAACCATGACCCCAAGATGTGTCTCGTGCCCCAGACGGAGCAGCAGGAGCTCAGGGCCTCGGTGCCCCCTCCCAGTCCTGGGAGCTCCGGAACAGCACCTACCACAGCCAGAACAGCCTGGCAGTCCCAGCTGCACCCTCCCCCCAAAGCTCAGACTCTCATGCAATCCCCCCAGGGCACTAGCTGCCTCCAGACCTGATAGGCACTGACCTTTGTCCTCTCTGGCACTCGGGGGAGCCGGATGCATCTCTCCCAGCTAGGATGGAAAGCAAAGAGCCAGTTAATGGAGGATGGGGGCATTACAGTGGCAAACAGGGCAAGTGATGGGGCCTCTGATGGCTTGTTACAGACCTGTCTGGCTTTCTGGCGGGGCCTATTCCCACCAGCTTGTGCCAGCACCTGCCAGGAGGGCCCCTGCTATCCCTGAGGTACCAACAGAGAGCAAGGGCAGCGCCCCTGCCATGCCAGCAACGAGAGAGATGGCTGCTGCGAGACTCAGATGAGAAGGCTCCCATGTGTTCACTCACCCCAGCAAATGGCCGCCAAGGCCTCATGCCTGGGGCTGCAGGGCCCACACTGTCCCCCAAGTCCCTCCCAGGGACCGGGCCCTCTGCAGAGCTCATGGGCTGGTGACTGTCCGGATATTTGAGCATCGAGTCCCGCAGCGCCTGCCGTTTCTGCTCCTCACTCAGGTGGCCCGAGGCAGGTGGGGCGGCCTCAGTGCCAGGAAGCTCTAGGGAGCAAAGAGGGAAAGCAGCACATCACACCCCTGTTCTACTAACAGCCCTCAGCTGTGATGTGTATCCCCCGCCCCGTGCTGCTGTCCCAACCCTGGGCTATCCCCACCCCAGGGCCGCTGGTGCCCCTCAATCCTGACTCGCAGCCCGTTATCTCTAGGTGCTCTCTCCAGCAGATGATGCCAATCAAACAGCAGGGGCTAGAGAAATTCACAGGCAATGGAGCTGTCTGCTCAGAGCCAATACCAGCCCCATACAGGGAAAGGCCCAGCACTACTCTTGACCCAACCCAGCACAGCACCCTACCGAAGGGCTGGCAGGGCAGGGTCCAGGCCCCTATCTCGTTGAAGAGCTCGTTAAAGTCACGGAAAAGCTCATCAAAGCCAAAGTTGTCATGGAAGCGCATCCCGCCAAAGCTGAACCCAAAGTCCTCGGGGCGCACCCCAAATGAGGGGCCTTCGTATTCGTCCTCCTCATCTTCATCCCGGGTGATGCCCCCAAAGAAGGGGTCTCGGGGCCTATGGGTGGGGGGAGAGGAGTCACAGCAAAGCACATTGGCATTTGAGGGGAAGGCCCCCCACCCTCTGGGGGAATGTCCCACTCCTCAGGGAGCCTTGCCCAGCACCACGACATTGCCACCGTGGGGGAGGGGTGCCAGACTTGGGCCTGGGGGGGAGAGAGGGGTGCTAGGATCGGGCTGGGCCTGGGCGGATGAGGAGGGGCCAAGTGGGGTTGGGGCCAGGCTTGGGGGGCCAAGACGGGGGAGAGGCCAGGCAGCAGAGCCTGGCTCGGGCCAGGGGGACATAAGTGAGCTGGGTTGTGCTGGGCCCTGGGGTCAGGCCTGGTAGGGGAAGGAGGGTGGGGCCCAGGAAGGGGCAGTGATGGGGGTGCCAGGCTCTGGCCGGGGGACGATGCGGAGCTCAAGCCTGGGGGGTGGGGGAAGGGCCAGGCTCTGGCTGAGGACTGGGGGGGGCCAAGCCCGGCGGGGGGGGGTGCTGAGGGCTCGGGCCGGGGTGTGTGTGCTGGGCTCGGGGAGGGGGGGCCGAGCCCGTGGGGGGGAGGGTTGCTGGGCTGGGGGGGCCGAGGCCGGGGGGGGGGCACTGGGCTCGGGCGGGGGGGCCGAGCGGGGGGGGGTTGCTGGGCTGGGGGGTCCGAGCCCGGGGGGGGGTCCGGTCCAGGCGGCTCCGCGTCTCCAACCTGCGACCCCGCGGGAAGCCGAAGAACCCCCGGAACAGCTCGTAAAGGCTCATCCCGCTACTGCCGTAAAGCCAGACGGCCCCTCTACCGCAAAGCGCGGCCGCTGCGCGACCTCCCCCTGCCGCACGTCAAACGCGGCCCGATTGGTGCCGCGCCGCCGTAAAGCGATACCAGCCCGACGCTCTGGCGACTTCCCACAATCCTCCTCGGGCGCGCGGCCGTAAAGCGAAACTTCCCACGTCGTACGGCTACGTCCCCCTCGCCGCCGAAAACCAAGGCCACTGTCGTGAGCCACGCTCTAGCTCTCCCTTCTACCGTAAACCGAGGCAGCCAGTGCCGCCGTAAAGCAAATCACGCAAAGAGTCGTAAAAAGTTCTGGGGGGGGTTCTGCGCAGGTGTGTGGCCCCGCCCCTCCCGTTGTTGTGTTTGGGTCGCAGGGGGAGGGTCAGACCGGGACACGCGGGATTCCCGCCCCGCCCGTCGGAAATGAGCATAAACAATACAAGTAACTTATAACAGCCACACATCCCATTGTTCTGCCTTGTATGTGGTCACTTGGCACCCCTCCCCCGCCTGGCCCCCCCCGCCCCAGGGAGATCGGGGGCCCCTTGTGCCGGGCGCCCCCACCCCTGAGAGATTGGGGGCCCCTTGTGCCGGGCACAGCCCCCACCAAGAGCAATGTTGGGCACAGTCCAGAGCCCCTTCTGCTGGGCATGTACAGATCCTGGCGGAAATCAAAGCACCCCTTGTGCTGAGCCTGGCACAGACCCTGAGCAAGATCAGGGGCCCCGTCATGCCAGATCCCCACCAAAACCAGGCCCCGTTGGGCCAGGTGCAGCCCAGTCACACTGGAACTGTTCCTGCTCTGAAGTGCTCATGATATAAACAGGCCAGACGAAGGCAGGATTATGTTCCCCATTGTATGGAGAGGGAAACTGAGGCCCAGGAAACAAGACCCCCACATTGAAAACCATCTCTGTGCTGGCGCTGCGGGAGGCATGTATCTGCCCCAGCCATCTGGAGACGCCGGCGCGGTTGGGGGCTGAAGTCCAGTTTGGGTGCAGATCTCACGGCTGTCAGAGCTTTCCCTTCTCTCTCACAAGGAGCTGGACGGGTCCCATGGGCAGGGCCCTGATGAGCTGCCAGGCCTCGAGCCGCATCAGCCCCTGCAGGCTCCTCTCCCCGATCTGGAGCACCTCGTCCCCAGGCTGCAGAAGGTCCTTGGGGCCCCCTGCAGGAGACACCGGGGTGAGGAGCCTGGACCCTGGGACCTGGATCGAGGGGCTGCACTGGGGCCACATGCAGACAGGATGATGAAGCAGGGACCATGGGGAGAAGGCCAGCTGTAGGGATGGGGGGCGGGGGGATTTCTCCGCTTGCAATGGGGGACTTTGTTCCCTGAGCCCTCTCCCCCAACGGGGCTGCTGTGAGGGTAAAGCCAGGCCTCCCTGATGACAGTCGCTGGGACCCACAGGGCAGCGATGGGCTGGGAGCTGCTCCTGTGCAGAGCGCGACCCTCTGCCCCAGTCAGCCTCCCCCCGCCAATGTCTCCCTCCCTCTCGCTCTCTGCCAGCTCCGCAGCCCTGCAGACAGGAGGTCGCTGCTCAGGGAGCAGGGGCAGCGCAGGGAGCACCGGGCGAGCTCCGATCCCCCCACGCCCTCAGTCACCATGGCTGGACACTGGGCCAGCTGGCTTGGGGTCTCTAATGCCCCACTGGCCAGAGCCCCTCAGACCTGCTTCACACAGAGGCCTCCGGAGGGGGCTTGGTTCAGTTGCTGCCCACTCTGGTGGGGCAGCCCTGTCTGACCCCTACACTGCCCCCCTGGCTCTCACCCTGGAAGATCTTCTTGACTGTCAGTGGCCTGTCCCCCTGCAGCGACCCCCGTCCCCCGTCCAGGCTGAATCTGAGCCCGTTGGCGTCTTTCACCACCTGCACGGGCCTCACCATGGTGTCTGTGGGGGGACAGACAGAGCCGTCAGACGCCAGCCCCTCCCTGTTCAGCTCAGGGCCCTGTCTGGCCGTCACTCACCTGGTGCTGATGGAGGGGGCTGTGGGCACGGTGCTGGGAGGGAGCCGTTGGGGAGCCCATCCACTCCCCCCTTCCGCAGCACCACAATGGCCTGCCGGGCGGTCCGGGCCCGGTGCAGCGTTTGCAGCGCCTCCCCATGGCTGCAGCCCGCCAGCGAGTGCCCATTGATGGAGACAACCTCATCCCCTGGCTGGATGGTGCCCTCCTGGGCGGCCAGGCCTCCGGCAAAGATGCGGTGGATCTGCAAGGAATCATGGCAGGGGGCTGAAGCGTTAGCCCCTAGAGTCGAGGCCCACCCTCCACTCTCATCCCGCCGGCCCTGCCAGTCGCAGGCCCCCCTCCCCCTGCTGCTCCCTGGGGGACCCCAGCACTCACCGTCACCTTCTTGTGCTGGTCGCTGCCCCCTGCTAGGCTGAAGCCCAGCCCGGCCCCCTGGTCCTTGTGCAGCACGACCACCTGGATCTCCTGGAGGTGCTGCTGGGAGAGAGGCCAGTCAGGGGCTGGGGCCTCTGCAGAGCCCGGGGCTGGGGGACAAGGCTCCCTTCCATCCCAGTCTGCGCCCGGGCACCTGGGCTGGGGATTGACGTGCCCCCACCAGCTGCAGCCATTGCCTCTGCTCCTCTGGCAGCTGGGCCCAGGCCGCAGGAAGGATCAGCTTTAACTCCCCTGCCCCCGACCAGCCCAACGCAGAGACCCAGCCCGATGGGGAGCCCTGGCCCAACAGGGAGCCCGGCCCGACGCGGAGACCCAGCCCGACATGGAGCTCTGGCCCGAGCCTCTTCACTCTGACCCCACCCAACCCGGCTCAATCTTGCCTGGGTCCCAGGGGCTAGGGCCCAGCCAGGACAGGTCCCTTGCACAGGCTGAGGGGGACAGACAGGCGGACGGCACCCCTCAGGCAGCACATACCTGCTGGCTCTCATCTCCCAGGCCCTTCACCTCCTCCAGCAGCTGCTCCAGGTCTTGGGCTGGGATGAGGGACACCATGGACAGGCCGGACAGGCTGGAGTTCAGTGATGCCGAGTGTCCCTCGTCCAGGCCAAACTCCCTCAGCTCGGCCACGCTGGGGGCAGCAGAAACCCTGTCACGGCCAGGCGCCAACCCCCTCATGGAGGCCTCAGCACCCACACCGGCCGCCACTCAACCCTGCCCTTCACCCCCCACCTCCCAGCACTGCCCCCCAGCACCCACACCTGCCCCCACACCCCAACACTGCCCCCAGCACCCACACCTGCCCCCCAACACTGCCCCCAGCACCCCCCAGTGCTGCCTCTGTCTCCCAGGGTTCAGGCACCCTGCACCAAACCCAGCTGCCCCCCAAAGGCCCTCGCCCATCCCAGCAGAGCCCTGCTCCCTGCCCCTCCCGCTCAGCTCCTGGCCCTTGGGTCCTGCCCGGCTCTGCCAAGGGTGGCTGGCACTGGGCTCTCAGTGCGAAGTTCACACACCCAGCCACCCTGGGTTACCCTGGCTTTGGTACCAGCAGGGTGCCAGGCCCCCCAGCACAGAGAAAGGGGGCGAGAGCTCTCCAGGCCCAAGCTGGCAGGCAGGACTGAGCAGGAGGGGAGACTCCAGGGCCAGCTCAGCCCAGCTACCCACCTGAGGGCGAAGCTCCTGCCGTCCAGCTGGCTCTGCTCACTGGGGGCGGTGAGTGAGGACTCTGTGGAGTCAGAGTCGTCCCCGTCGGACTCCCCCAGGCCCCAGGGGGCAGGGGGCAGGGCCGGGGGCAGCTTTGGGGCCCTGCCCTCTGTGGGGAGCGGGGAGGATGTCAAGGGGCTGCACCTGGGCAGGTGACTCTGGGATGGCCCCCCAGCAGGCCTGGCCCCTGGCAGCCCCTCACCAGCTGGACCTTCCCCCCAGGCCGCCTTGGGTCTGCTGGCATCTGTGGGGGTCCAAGGCAGCCTCGGGGCCCTGGCTCCTGCTCTCCTGCCCCCCTGGGGCTGCTCAGGGGCCGGTGGCTCTGTCTGGGGCAGCCCCGGGACCCTGGCTCCTGCTCTCCTGCTCCCCTGGGGCTGCTCAGGGGCTGGTGGCTCCGGCTGGGGCAGGCACAGCCTGGCTGGCAGGGCTGAGAGTTGTTGCCCTTTCCCAGGAGGCCATGGCTCCAGCTCCCTGCCCCAGGCTGCCTGGCTTTGCCTGCCCGTCAGCCTGCCTCTGCCCCGGGGGGCAGCAGCCGCACAGGAAGCCTGGCTCGCCCCGAAGCGCAGCTCGAAGGAGCGAACCTGCTCCCTGACGGAGCAGCCTGGCCCCACACTGAGGCCCCTGCCCCTGACGGGGGGAGGCTGCATTTCCCCAGCTGGCTCCATCTGGGCAGGGGGCCCGGAGCTGCTGGGGCGCAGGGCTGGGTCCCTGCTGGACGGGACTCTCTCCTCACTCCTGCGGGGCGGCCAGTCCCTGCCACTGGGCCTCAGCTCCTGGGCCCACCTCCCCCAGGCCCTGGGGCTGGGGGGCTGGAGACGCCGGGGGGCAGGTTCCTCGCTTGCGGCCAAGTTCTTCTGGAAGAACCTGATCCGCTCCTGTAGGCTGAGGCTCGGAAGGTCAAGGGGCCTCTGGGCCGACGCCTCCTGCAGGGGCCTCACTTGGAAACGCGGGGAGGGCCCCAGCCCCTGTGGGCTGTCACAGCTCCCAGCTCGCCAAGGCCTGGCTGCGGTGGCCCAGCTCCTAGGCCGTGGCTGGCCAGGGCCCAGATGGGGGGTCTGGGCAGCGACTGGCTCCATTCCCAGCAGCGGGTGAGGAAGCTACAAGTCCGTGTCCCACGGGGCGGCTGAGGGATCCCCAGCTGATCCCACTGGATCCCTCGTAGCTGGTCCTGCTGGATCCGTCAGCTTCCCCCAGCCAATCCTGGCATATCCATCCTGGGGGGATGCTCCCCCATGCGCTGGGCTTCTTCCCAGAGTGATGAAGCCTCCCAGCCTCGCCCACCTGGACCGGGACAGCGACTGAGGAGATGATCTGACCGTGGGGTGCCCTGGACTTCTGCGTCCCTCCTGGACCTGTTGGAAGCATAAGCTAAAGGGGGGTTGATTCCCTGGATCCTGCTCTGTCTCTGTGCGACAGGGCCTGGCCTGGGCACTCCCCCACCGGAGTCTCATTCCCCCAAGTGTGTCATTACCGGGAGCTTTGGAGCCACTGAGTTATTTAAGGTGCCATTTAGACAGAACCTGCCCTGGTGTGGGAGGGAGCCATTTAACCCCCCGCATGACTGGGGCCAGGCATGGCCCCAACTGTCTCGTGTTCTGGGCAGGTCTGGGACTGAACAAACTCCAGTGTCTTTTGGATTTGGTTGCCTGCAAGAACGATGAGGCTCTGGGAGAGGGCAGGCAGCGCCAGACCAGTTGAATCCTGCATCCAGAAACACTTTGAAGCACTTTACAAACTAGCCAGGGATGGCTTCAGCCACCTCTGAGATGCAACACATCAGCTGGATAACAGGGAGAATGGGGTGGGGGTGGGGGGTTGTTCAGCACCCAGAGCCTGGTTTTGTTAAAGGGAAAAAAAACATTTTGCAAAAAGCAAACAGCAGCAGATTTGTAACAAGATTTACAAAAATCAGTAAAACAGGGATTTAATTCTGCTGCAAGTTTGCAGCCTGGACCCCCACGGCCTGATGGGCACTAGCCACCCAGATGCCATGGGTGTTGGCTGCCCAGACCCCACAGCCCGACGGGCACCGGTTACCCAGACTCTGCTGCATTTCTACCTGCACATGGGACCCCAAGTGAACGGGTCCTGTCTGCGTTTAGCTGGGTGCTGGACCTAGCTGGATGTGTGCAGAGGCAGCTGACTTTGTTCCTTGCTCCTCCCAGGGAGCAGCGAGAGGCCGGAGGTTTGGGTTGAACTGTCTGATGGTGAGCTGGGCAACATGTCTTAAATGGGCCTGTTGAAGCCAGCTGTTGAGGGCAGGGATGCACCCACCCCAGCTGCCAGGGAACCAAGGGATGGGGAGAGGAGTTGTTCACGTGAGCATTTGGCCAGGACGCTGGGGTCCAGAGAAGTGCCAGGCACCTTCCATCACAAGTAGCCAGGATGCAGTGCTTTGGGGTTCATCCAGGTGCCCCCCACTCCCCATCGCACGAGAGGCAGCACCTCTCCTCTCCCTGGCAGTGCAGGGTTAGAGCAGACGCACGGCCACGAGAACAGGGGGAAGACAGCCTGTGATTACGTGGGCAGAGCGAGTGCAGCCTTGGCCTTCTGCTGCCCCCCCCAGCACCTCCCCCAAAACACACTGCCGAGGAGCCAGGTAACCTCTCCCCCACCTCTCACCCCGTTCCCATCCCCCAACCTCCTGAGCAGCTGCCGAGGGTACTCGATAAACCCTCCAATGGGGGGCACATGGGACCAGCCCTCCTCCCAGTACTGCTGTGGGGGGGGGTCTCTGCCAGTTTCTGCCCCCTCCACCAGCAGGTCTGACCTGGCCTTACCCTGCAGAAGAGCCCCAGCCCTGGGGGTGGCAGTCAGCTGATGCTGTACCCCCCCTGACTCGGGCACCGCCAAGCGGCCGGAGCCGCAAGAGGGTCTTGCTCGGCCGTTGCTGTGCACGTGGGGTGCTGAGCAGCCTCTGGGTTAGAAAGGCAGGGCCCCCCCGCTCTCTGTGAGCAGCGCAGCAAGGTGCAGGGGCGACTTCCTGCCCGTCTGCTTCCGCTGGGCCTGGGACAAGCCGCCACGGCTTCCCTTCTCGACAGAGCCCGCCACGGGGCTGCTGCGCGGGGAGGTGTCTCTGCAGCCCCTTGGTGCAGCCAAGCTGGGGTAAAGGGGGTGGCAGACAATGAGGTGTCAGGGCCACAGCTCCCCCCTCACTCCATCTGCCCCCCACCCCCTATTGCACAGTCCTGCTGCTGCATGGACAGCCACCCTGAGCACCGCTCTTCACCCCCATTAACCCCTGGCCCAAAGAGCCCTCGGGAGGGTTAACTGGCCCCTGGGGCGCAGCTTGGAACCTACAGGATCCTGCTGCTGAGGGGCCCTGCACAGCACCAACTGGGGACAAGGTGGGAGCCACCCCTCTCCAGGAACCAAGGGCCAGCCTGGATGTTCCTAGCCACCACCACATGTGGCTCTGGCCTGGGGCACGGCCCTGCTGACAAGCCCTCGCACCCCCTGCAAAGCCCCGACTGGGGAAGGGTTGATCAGTATCTGCCAGGCTCACAAAGATCACGTCACACCATGTACACCAGCACACAGCACCAGGGTGCTCGCTATATTGGGTGCAGGGATTTCTAACCATTCCAGGGCCCAAAGGGCTGCAAATCACAGAGCACTTTGCAAAGCGGCCGTCAGCTTTGGTATTGGAAAACAGGAAACTTGTCAAAGGTGCAAAGAGCAACGTTCTGCCCTGGTACAGGCAGGGACCAGAGCAGCACCTGGAATGCGAGTACCCAGACCAAGGAGAAGGCAGGGACAGAGCCGGAAGTTAAGGGAACGGAACAAACGGATGGGTCAGCCGTGAGGGGCAGGTAGAAAGTTCTGTAACTTGTCACACCAGCCTACAAGTGCTCCCAGAGGAAGCGCGTAGCTTCAGCATGTGTGAACCGA
Organism: Gopherus flavomarginatus; assembly: GCF_025201925.1. Classification (NCBI taxonomy): domain Eukaryota; kingdom Metazoa; phylum Chordata; order Testudines; family Testudinidae; genus Gopherus; species Gopherus flavomarginatus. The sequence continues at coordinate 24,484,975 of NC_066636.1, read as the reverse complement.
GCCACACTGCACAGAACAGCTTCCCGGGAACTGGCTTGCGTCAAACCCATTTTCCTGCCCTACGTGATGGACTTTAGCAAAAAACCTGGCTGATGTCAGCTCTCCGGTCTCCAGTATGTTTCATTAGGAATCAAGCTGTGATCAACCAATTGCCTGGTCAATCTACCAACCCAGAGACAGTTCCTCTAGGAGGGCTACATCCCACCCGTCCCTCCTGCCTCCCAGAAAGGAGAGCTGGTCACTGTGAGGCGGGACCCCAACAGGCCAGCAGCTCTTGGAGAAAACTGAGGGAAAGGACGTGTGCTCTGGGGCTAGGAGGGCCTGGGCAGCAAAGACCCTCCCAGCACTTTCAACCCCAGCCCAGGTGTGGGCTCTGCAGCACATTAGCCAGCCAGGGTGGGGCTGTAAAGCCAGCCCCATCCTCCCCATGCAGGGAGGTCAGCAGGAGCTAGTCTGTTAGTCACCACTGGGTGGCAGCCTCTGCCCAGGAGAGACTCCTGCCCCATCTCCTGCACAGTGTGGGAATGGCCTTGGGGGATTCTGCCCAGAACCCCCGCACAGACTTAGACAGGGCAGTAAGGAGGGGTCAGGCCTGCCCACCTGGCAGTGGCATGCAGGAGACAGGCAGCCTCGAGGTGGGGACTAAGCAAAGAGCTCCTAACGAGAGCGCAGTTCCGCTGTGTCACCGCCCGTAGCCAGTGACCACTTCATCTGGGGCAGGAGACCATGCCTGCAGCCGGCCCACCAAGGCATGGGCCCTGGAAGGGCAGAGATGCCTGGGGACCCGGGGGGGGGAGGGGGGAAAGCAGCTGCTGAGACATGAGTGTAAACAAAAAGGGGCATGCAGGCCTGGAGACAGAGCGGGCCTGGCCTCCTCCACTACCCATCAGGACAGTGGGCCAGGGCCCGGCCCGCTGCTTTCCCTCGCCAGCATCTGTGACCTGCTCCAGGGCCCAGTACCAAAAATCCTGACCAAGGCTCAGAAGGTAGGTATTAAAAAATACACACATCACTTTGTGATCTTTATTCTCTTTTAGTAAATAACCCGCACGGGGGCTTCATTTGAAGTGACCAGTTCCAACTGAAAAATACAAGATCTGGACCGCATAGAAAAAAAAAAAAAAAGACCAAAAAAAACCCAAAAGCAGAATATACTTACAGCGTGCAAGGGGGCAGGGGAAGGGCCTGGCCTGGGGCCCACTGTGGGGAAGGGGGCAGATGGAGAACTGAAAAGAAGGAGGGTTTCCCTCCACATGCCCTCCGGGGCTGGCGGGAGCGATGGAGTGTGCAGAGGAAATGAGGACTCCAGGACGGCGTGGGGTTTTCGTTTTTATATACAAGACACATTTATCCATTAAATTTAGAACACAGTACAAAAAACACTTCAACTAATTCATCGGACAATGCTGTTCATATCAATGACTGTTCTTATTCCTAATAGTAAAGGGGGTTTGCTGTAGGTGGACTTGCAGCTTTCCACTCCTTTGGGTCCACCGGGGTCAGGGGGCAGCAGGATGTGGGGAGAAGGGGGGAGGAGAAAGGAGTAAAAACCAAAAAAGGCCCCTACGGCAAACGGTTCAGAGTCTGAACGCAGAGAGAGAGAGAAAGAGAGAAAATACAAATTCTATATTACATACAACAGGAAAGGTGGCTGAAAACAGACACAATGCAGAGCCATGTGGCCGGCCTGCTCCGGGGGCTGCTGGCGCTGTGCCGGGAGATAGGGGGCGCTCTCCTCCCCGGGTTCCGTTGTCGTCGTTTTCGGTACGTTTCTCTTCCAGAAGCAAGAGGCGAGGGGCGCAGGGCCGCTGCAGCCTCAGTTGGCGCCCCAGTTGTAGCTGTTGTAGGTGGACTTGTTGGCCTGGGATTTCTGGGGGATGGAGCTGCCCTGGCTGCGCTGTCCGGTGCCGCTCTAGGGGGGTGGAGGGGAAGCAGAGGGTTACTGGGGGGAGCTGGAAGCCCTAAGAATCCCCGGGGTCCTGAGCCCGGCCTGCCAGGACACACCTTGCCCTGAAACCCAGGAGTCCCGCACCCGCACGAGCTGCAGACCTGCGAGACCGGTTCCAGGTAAGCTGCCCCAGCCTCACCGTGCCAGGTGCGTGTCGCTCTGCTGCACAAGGCAGCCATGGCGCCAACCTGCTGCGGCTCTTGCCCAGAGAGACGGCCCAGCCGCCCGCACCGCACCCCCAGCCTAGCGGCTCTCTCAGCCCATAGCCCCCGACCCAGCTGGGATCCCCGCCTCCCCCTTCCACACGAGCCACTCCGCGCATCTTCCTCCAGACCAGGAATGCTTCCAAGACCAGCACGCAGCAGCAGCTGGAGGACTCACCAGGGCTGGGGCTCAGGGAACCGGGGGGTGGGGGTGGGCAGGGGTGAGCATGGGCGTGTGTGTGTGCCGCGGGTGTGAGTGTGTGTGCACTTACTGACTGAGGGCCTCCCTCCTCGCCTGGCAGGGTGGGACGGGAGTGGGCGCTGAGGGGCCTAGGGGCAGGGGTGGGGAGAGGGCAAGGCATTATCATTCAGAGAGGTTCATTACCTGGTCCTCCTGCTGGCGTTGGCAGCACAGTATCATCTGCAAATATGGAAGCTGTTGCAGTACCAGGATATGTAAAATAAAGGGACAAACTATGACAATAGAAATCCACGGTTAGACCTGACAGCTACGGCGGGATCGTGGGGGTGGCAATTAACCCCTCCACTGCTGGCCTGCGGAGCCGCCATTCCAGGGAACGGGGAGGTCAGGACGTACCAGGTATGTTCCCGGGGAGAGGGGCAATGGCTAAACGTACCTGGTACGGCCCAGCAGCAATGGGGTGGCGCTGAGTACCTCCCAGCTGATGCACCCCAGGCCTTCCTCACCTCTTCCTCTCACAGGCCGTGTGTGTATGTGCAGGCGTGAACGAGCGTGTGCATGTCACCGCGTGTCTGCATGTGTCCGCTGTGGGGCATGAGAAGGGAAGGGGGGCCAGGGGAGCGAGAGAGAGCCCTAGGAAATAACCCGGCAGGGGCTGGGGGGCTGCTTACCTGGCCGTCCTGCTGCAGATGGTGGTGGAGGATCTGCGAGTGGGGCTGCTGATGCGGGGTGAGGATGTGCATGAATGGCGCCGGTGGGTACGCTGCAGCTGTCGCGGGGTTGAGGGGGCCACCGCTGCCCAGTGCTGAAGGCAAGTTGAACGAGGCTGCCGGGGTTCCAGTGTGAAATCCCTGCTTCTCAAAGGACTGCTGCCAAGGAGACACCACGAGGGGTGAGAGATGCCGGGGAGAGCCACGCTAGCAGTGGCTGCAGCGTGGGCAGGTGCAGGGTGGGGCTCTTTCACCCTGCCTGCTTCAGATGGGACACATTTTCCAGCCCCAAAAGCAACATCTCCGGCTGCTCTCTCAAATCCCGCCTGGCTGGATCTCCTCTGCGGGGAGAGAGACAATCGCTCCACAGAGCCCCCTGCATTAGGGGGCATGTCTACACTGCAGCTGGGAGCGTGCTTCTCAGTCCAGCTAGCATGCTACAAACAGCAGAGTGGATGTCGCAACGACGGCAGAGGCTCAGGCTGTGTCCACAGCTGTTTGCAGTGCTCTAGCTCGAGGCAAGCTAGGGAGTGTCTAACTGGCTGAGAGGCACACTCCCAGCTGCAGTGCAGACACCCAGACAGGCCAGCAGTCCCCACAAAGCCTGGCACGTCCCCCCGGAGCGCCCCTCCCCACCACCAGCTACTATCTGCCCAGAGACTATGGACGAGACACCAACCTGGGTCTTGGAGTAGACTGAGCCCGAGATGTCTGGCACTCCCGTATTACTGGATGTCACTGATACACCTGTGGAGGGAGGAATCCAAAAGGCAGCGTCAGGCAGGAGCTCCATCAGCAGGCAGGCAGGGGGTGGGCACCCTGGGGTTCCCAGGGGAACCAGTGCCACTCCTGGGCAGGAAGGAGCCACAGCACTGAATACAGCCACTGGAGAGTCACCTCCCTCCAGGTGGGGTTTGGCGAGAGCCCCTGCCTGGCAGGAGGAAACCCCTTCTCAGGAAAGTGGAGAATCTCTCACATTCCCAGCTTGAATACCCTGGTCTGACACCCCACCCCGCTCCTACCCCTCTGCCTCAACCCAATGACACCAGGAAAAGAAATCCTCTGCTTTGTGTGAGTTGCCAGATGGCCCCCGGCAGCGGCTCCTAGGAAGGGCACGACAGCTCTGTCCTTCCAGAATACAGTCCTCAGAGGGGCTTTGACCTTGGCCTTCCACGGCCACCCATTTCTACCAGCTGCCATGTCCTCATCTCTCCGGTTCCACTGGTGCGCTCTCCCTGGGCTGTGTGCTCCCGAGACAGCTGAATGCTCTGCAGGGGTGTGCCCGCAGAGCTTACATGCTGTCACCAGGCAGCCCTGGCACTACTAAGGGGTGTGCTGAGGAGACGGCCCAACACCAGCATTCAGTCCACATGCCAGTCCTTCTGCGTGGAGCCGTTTCGCACCTTGCTAATGCTGGTACAGGGAACAGTTCCAATGCCACCAAGCCCCAAGTTCAAGATCCGTCAAGGAGGAGACAATCAGGCAAGGGTGACAGGGAGCTCTTGACTCCAAGAAGAGAACAATTTGCTGCCAAAGCAGTTTCTTTGGGTCTCCAATGAGAAATGTGGTCTAGATAAAATTATTATAAAGTGATTGCAGAACTGGTTGGAAGCCTGACCTCAAAGAGGTGTTATCAGCAGTCTGCTGTCAGAGTGGGAGGTGTATCTAGTGGGGTCCTGCAGGGGACAGGCCTGGGACTGGTACTAGTCAATATTTTCATTAATGACTTCGATAACGCAGTGGAGAGCATGTTCAGCAAGTGTGCAGGTGACACTAAGGTGGGAGGGGCTGCGAGCACGATGGAGGAGAGGACAGGAATGCAGAAGGGTCATGACAAATTGGAGAGTTGGTCTGAAATCAACAAGGTGAAATTAAATACAGACAGTGCAAAGTCCTTCACTTGGGAAGGAAAAAATTCAATGCCCAATTAAAAGTGGGGAATAACTGGCTAGGTGTTAGTACTGCTGAAAAGAACCTGGGGGCTCAAGGAGATCATAACTTGAATGAGGCAATGAGTGATGCAGGTGGAAAAAACTTCTGAGGCGTATTAAGAGGAGTGTCGCACGTAAGACACGAGAGGTCACTGTCCCAGCTCTACTCAGCATTGGCAAAGCCTCAGCAGGATCCTGTGTCCAGCTCTGGGGGCCAGTTCAGGAAAGATGTGGAAGCGTTGGAGAGTCCAGAGAAGAGCAACAAAAATGATCAAAGGTTTAGAAAACTGGGCCTAGGAGGAAAGGTTAAAAAACTGGGCAGGTTCAGCCTTGAGAGAAGACAACAGAGGTGCAGTGATTAAGAACTGGATAGTCTTTGAATACATGAAGGGCAGTTACAAGGAGGACAATGATCAATTGCTCTCCACGGCCACGGGAGGTAGGATAACAAGTAACGGCTCAATCTGCAGCAAGGGAGATGTACGTGGGATCAGGAAAAACTTCCTAGCTCTCAGGGGAGTTAAGCATCGTCATAAGCGTCCGAGGGAGGAGGTTTAAAACAAGTTGGACAAACACCAGTCTTGGCTGGTCCAGGTTTACTTGGGCCTGCTTCAGCTCAGGGGCGGGACTCGGTTACTTCTTCAAGTCCCTTCTAGCCCAGCGTTTCCAGGATCTCCTGGCTGCCACAAAGAAGGGATGGAACATTTCCCCATCTCCTGAACTAGCCAGGGCTTCGTAACCAAGGAGGTGGGGCTGAGAGCAAGGGGGCTGTGGCCACAGTGTGCTGGGGGCAGCAGGGGCGAAGCACATTCCCGCCCCTACAAGGCACAGAAAGGGCAGGACAGCCCCTTAGTAAGCACGCTCATTAGGAGCGGGCTGAGTCTAACGCACACCTGAGTCCAGTGCTAGCTAAAGCCCTTGGTTTGTACACAAACGTTTGTGGGGACTGAGCCCACACACACATACACGGAGATTTCACTTCAGCTCACACCTTCCCAGCAGACTTCGGCACAGAGCAACAGGTGCTGTCGCTCAGGTCTTGGGGGAAGACAGATGACAGTGGGCTGCCAACTAAGAGTGGCCTGAGGCAGAAATGGATCTAGGTTCCTGGCTGCTGAGAAGTCCCCTGGCCTTAAGTGCTGACCTTGGCAGTAAGAAGAGTGGCCTGTACATTTCCCACCTCCAGTGCACCAAGGACAGGCTGGAAAGGCCAGGGCAGGGTCAGCGACTCACCGGGAGAGCACAGCAGCAAGAATTACTCTGATTTACAGGTCATGGTGGGGGACACAGACCAGCTGGGCCTTCTCACCCTGATGCTGTGCACAAATACTAGAGACACCTGCCATTTGTCAGAGCCCGGCGGAGACAGCACATACTGTCTGGTGTCAGACAAAGTCCAGACTGCCAACACACATGCAGAAATCTTAGAGAAATTCCAGATGACTGGGAGAATGCGACTATTGTGCCAACATTAAAACAAGAAAAGACAAGCAGGATGACCTGGGTAACTACAGGCCAGGCACCCTGACATCAATCGCAGACCAAATAATGGAAAAGCTGATACAGGACTCAGTTGATAAAAGGAATTCAAGGACAGGAATATACTTAACGCCAGTCAACCTGGTTTTACAGAAAATAGGTCTTGTCAAACAAGCCTTACTTCCTTGAGATTCCAAGTCCGGGTGATAAAGGTAAATGCACAGATGTAACACACTTTTGGAAGGTGTCTGACTTAGTGCCCCACGACTTTCTCATGGAAAAACTGGCACTGTACAATAGCCGTGGGATACACGTTACATGGATTAACAACTGGCTGACATCTCAAACACCCATTGACAACTACTAAGTCAGACCCTGTTGTGACGAACTGGGAAAGTTCTTAATGTTTTCTCTGAATACTGTGTTGGTGCCTCAGTGTCCCCATGGCAGTTCTTAAGTATCTGGCAGAGCAAAGGGCCAGTGCACCTAAATGCCTGACCCTCTGTCTCCTAGCAACTGATGGCCTGGGCCCCTCCCCTGCAAAGGTGCCAGCTGAAGGTGTTGGAGACAAAGGGATCAGGTGACCTCCTGGCCCGGGAAAGGGGCTGAGGAGAGAGGAGGGGCTGGGAGGGGTTGTTAGTCTGGAGCTGGCTGGGGTCAAGGGTGGAGGGCAGACCTGGGGGTCTGGCTCACTGCCCCCCAGAATGGACCCAGCCGAGGGGTCCGGCTTGGGACCCCTTGTATCTACAAGCTCTGTATAGGCCTTGTATCTACAAGCTCTGTTTTAGACCCTGTTCCTGTCATCGAATAAACCTCTGTTTTACTGGCTGGCTGAGAGTCACGTCTGACTGCAAAGTGGGGATGCCCCAGGACCCCGCTGGGGCGGGCTCGCTGTGGGAAGCGCACGGAGGGGCAGAGGATGCTGAATGCTCCAAGGAGAGACCCAGGAGGTGAAGCTGTGTGAACTTCTTGCCCTGGAGACAGTCTGCTCCAAGGGAGAGGAGGCTCCCCAAAGTCCTGACTGGCTTGGTGGGGAGCAGTTCCAGAGCATCGCCCGGTGACTCCGTGACACCTGTTCAACAGTTTCACCAGTGATCTGGAAACAAATATAAAGTCACTGATGATGAAACAGAGACTGGCAGAGTGATAAACAATGAGGAGGCCAGGGCACTCAGCAAGTGCAATCCGGATTGCTTGGTAAGGTGGGCCATTTGAATAAAATGGGTTTGAACAGAAAATTATACATCTAGGAACAAGTAATTCCCTACAGACGGGGGGCTGTCTCTCGGAGGTAGTGACTGATAGCAGCCAAGCAACTGAACGCGAGCACCCAGCGTGATGCTGTGGCAAAAGAGGGCAGATGCCATCCTCAGACTTAAGGAGAAAGGAGGTGATTTTACCTCTGTACTTCACAGACGAGCTCGATGCTAGAACAGCACGTCTGGTTCCCATGCACGTGTTTCCAAAGGAAGCTGAAAACATGGAGAAGGTGCAGAGGCCCCAAAATGATTTGAGGGCAGAAGAAAACGCCCTGCAGTGAGCAACTCCAAGAGTCTGATCTGTTCAGTTCAACCAAAAGATCAAGGGGTGACTTGATATGAGTGTGGACCTTCACGGGGAGAAAATCCCAAGTAGTGAAGGGCTCGTCAATCTAGCAGAGGCAACGGAACAAGAACCAATGGCTGGAAGCTGAAGCCAGACAAATGTAATTTAGAAATTAGGCCTAAGTTTTTCTCAGTTCAGGGGATTAACCATTGGAACTAACTGCCAAGGGAAGGGGTGGATTGTCCATCCCCCGATGCCTGCAGACTAAGACTGGCTGCCTTTCAGGATTATGAACTTTAGCCAAAAAAGTGATCGGACTCACTACAGGGATATGTGGGTGAAATTCTCAGGCCTGTGACACATACAGGAGGTCAAACTAAGTGATTGAACAGTCCCTGCTAGTTTTAAATGCTATCTGTCTATGAGAGCGATGCTCGGGGAGCCAGTAATCCAGCATGTGACTCTCTGGAAGGGTGTGCAGTGCTCCGTGCATCCCATACAAGCTAACTCAGGGATATGGCTGGGCCGGTCCAGAAGAATCAATATGCTGTACAAGGGTGCATCAGGGCTACTGTCTCTCTCGAGTCCACTCTCGATGCTGCTGCAGATGGGAAAGAGAAATGTCAGCTATGTCATTCAGCTGATGGCTAAATCCTGCAGCAGCTCTGAAGGGCTGTACATCTGTCTGCCCTCCAGGCTAGAGGTCACAGACAGTCAGGAGAGCAAGAAGAATTCACCCAAGTGCCAGGGGTCCTGGCCACCCCTCTAGAGCCACACGTGAATATCTTATAAGTCATTCCCAGGAAGCACTCTGGGCCCTCACTCTTCTCACTCACCCATGGGCAATCCACCAAGAACAAGGTGTCTGTACATAAACAGAGAGGACATCCCAGCATCTTCACGGACAAGTTGCCCCTCAACCCAGGACTCCACAGCACTGCTTCTAATTAGCCAGCAGGTGCCCTCCCTATGAGGTGTAAACGCCCCTGGATAAGCAGCCATTCTAGCCCCAGGGCTCTTGAAGTCAGTCTCAGGAACGTTGGGCACAGTCCGACACCAGGATGATTTTTGATGGATCTCCCGGCCTGGGATTGAAAGTGGTGTTTGCCCAGCCTGCAGCAGCACTTTGTTTCCAACAGCAGCCCGGAGAGACCCAATGCCAAAAGGCATCGTCTGTGACAGCCCAGCAGCCCAGAGCAGGCAGACTCAACGGACTAGCTGGTTCCAGCCCAGGACAATTGCCCGTTTCCTCTCCCGTGACTCCCAACAACGCTCCACACGTTACAGACTGACTGGCTGGCCACCGAACGTCTCTTACCAGTGCTGTATCCATGAGAGCCATAGCCGCTGGGCTGCTGGAAAGGGGTTGCTGACGCGTTGACGCTGACATTCACACCATGCTGCTTGGAAGAGGTAGGAGCGACCTAGAGAAAGGAAGGGGCCAGGATGGTGAGCACGGGGCCAGCCAGGCTCCTACGCCCTGTCTCCGCCCCACCCCCCGAGGCGTGGGAAGCGGGAGCACTCACAGGGAACACGGCGGGCCCATACTGGAAGGTGCTGGGGAGCCCTGGTACCCCTGTGTAGTATGGCAGACTGGTGTAACTGTAGCCAGGAGGCAGAGCTGGGTTCAGGAACGTCTGCTGCGTGGTATGGTGTGTCTGCGTCTGGCTCTGCTGAGGCTGTGCCAAAGTTGTTGCTGGAGCAGGGGAGGAGGCGTCGCCTCGGCCAAACTTCGTGAGGTCACCTGGAGCGGGGAGGGAGACAGGTGGGAATGAGGTGGCCGGGCTGAGCGACAGATATGTGAGCGACTGCTTTGCACTGGTCACCTTTCACAAGGATCTCAAAGAACTTTGCCAACAGCCGGCCTCAACCCCCCATGGGGGACAGGTGAGCAAGGCTCAGGGCGGGGAGCTGGCTTGCTCAGGGTCACAGAGTGACAGCTGCAGAGCCAGGAACACAATGCAGGCCCCTGCCCCAACATCCAGATGATCCTTTGAGGATTCCAAGCCATTAAATCAGAGGGGCCTGGTACACTGAGAGAACTAATCTCGGACCCCTCTGCAGCTAGACCTACAGACACACAGCAGCCACGCAGTTCCCAAAGCCCCTTTGTCCTCTGTGCCCCTCACAATCCATAGCGCAAGCAGACTCCAAAGGGAGAGGGGTTCCTGTAATCAGCTCCCCAGGGGCGAATCGACATGACAGTGTCCTGCCGAAGTGCTTCAACAAGCCCTTATAGCAGCCTATGGCCTTCACACTCCAACCCCCGCACAAGGGAGCGAGACCCACCCACACTGGGGTTTGTCTGAGAGACTCCTACAGGCCCCACTCACAGCCCGAGCGCCAGACGCACCAGGATCTCGCAAGTAGAGTCCCGCAGTTTATGGCGATTCCAAATGAAGCTTGGAACAGGCCCAGGACAAAGCAGCAGCTCACCAGCGACTCCAAGCTGCAAGGGTAGGTGTACACCGGGGGGCCTGCGGGGCTCAGGCTCACGGGCTGTTTAACGGCAGTGTAGGCGTTTGGGCTGCAGCCCAGGCTCTAAGCCCTTGCAAGGTGGGAGGGTCTCAGAGCTCAGGCTGCAGCCCAAGCATCTCACCATTGTTAAACAGCCCCTAGCGGGTGCGTGAAGTGCAGTGTAGACATACCCTAAGAGCCCTGCCCCGTCAGCCAGTAGCTGCCCGGTGCTCAGGTCTCACTGAACATGAGAGTCAGATACTGACGAGCTGAAGATGTGAATAGTTTCTTTTTCCAATGCTGCTCACACCTCTGTCCTCTCCATGCCATGGCAGAGACCCAGAACATTGCAGGGGCCCAATGGCCTGCAGAGAATACTCGCAAATATCACTTCCTCTGCTCCCGCCAGCAGCTGGCCCTGCAGACTAGGCACAGGCCGAGGGGTCTGCGAAGCCTCCATTTGCATTTCTTTAAGAGCACCTGCTCGCTCTACCCTGCAAACACTCTCCCCATTCAGAGCACACACAGTAAGGCAGTGACTTCTGCCGGCAGCCAGCTCCAGGACAACCACAAACACCAATTATGGCTCCAGTGCTAACGTGGCAAATTATGCATGTGGCAGCCCACCAGCCTGGGGCTGGGATTCTGAGTCCAGCGGGCTGGTCCAAAGCCCTTCCTGCCTGAAGCAAGAGGAGAAGCAACGCACAGGAAAGCAAAGACGAGCAGCTCAGGAGCGAACTGCAGGCCTCAGTGCTGGAGGTGGGACAGAAAGCCCCTTTCAGGCGAGGTGGCCCCTCCTAATTCCAGCTCCGGACTGGTCCCTAGGGCGCATTTGCTAGGGTGGTGCCCAATAAAGATCTGAAATGCCCCACCCGACTCTTCCCTTGGGACATTCCCCAAAGCCAAAAGGAGCTGATTTTCCAGCTCTTCAGCCTGAATTTCATGCTGTTACTTCTCAGCATTCCTGTCCCTCCTGTGTTTCAACCCTTCAGAAGTGCTGTGCCAAGTCTTCATTTACTCACTCTGATTTAAGGTTTCGTGTGCCAGTAATAAATTTTAACGTTTTTAGAAGGTCTCTTTCTATAAGTCTATAATACATAACTAAACTACTGTTGTATGGAAAGTAAATAAGATTTAAAAAATGTTTAAGAAGCTTCATTTAAAATTAAATTAAAATGGAGAGCCCCTTGGACCAGTGGCCAAGACCCAGGTAGGGTGAGTGCTACTGAAAAATCAGCTCAAGTGCCACCTTCGGCGCACGTGCCAGGAGGTTGCCAACCCCTGTTCTACTCCCTCCAAGTATCTGCCAACTGTACCTTCCCCTGCTTAGATGCTGCTTTGCCAAGCCAGACAGGCAGCTCTTCATCTGCCTGCTCAATGGATCCCTCTAGATATTTTACTGCAATGAAGTGTCCAGTCATGGTCACACCAGAAACGGGACTGTCAAGAGGAACCAAAAGGAACCAATAAAGCCACTAAGCTGGTGAACCACCGCAAGCCATGGGTGGTGCCTGCTCCGCCAGCCACCCCACACTCCCGAGGATAGAACCGCACAGTGCTAGTCCCAGCAGGGCAGTGCACAGGAAGCTACAATGAACAGCAGGAGTTCGAGTCAGCTCAGAAACAAATGGCTGGTGTCAAAGCCCTTCCCTAGCATGGCAGGTTAAGTGCAGGGTGAGCAAAGCACAGGAAATGCCACACACTCAGTGGGAGAAACACACCAGGCTGAGCTGCAGTCAGAGAGGCTCCAGCAGAGCCTGCCACGTGGAGCATCCAGAATCTAAGAGCTCCCCTACATGGCTGCTTCCAGGTGCAGCGTTAAAACTCATGCACACAGAGATTTTACTTTCAGAAGAAAACACTGCCCAGGGCTCACACTACAGCCAAGCCACCCCGAACGCCTCTCTCCTACCAGAATACGGATTGCTGCTCAGGCTGCCGTCTCTTCCAGTCAGCGGGGTGGTGGGGGTAGGGAATGGGATGCTGTAATAATCCTGAAAGAGACATGGAGAAAGCACAATGAGCTACATGCTGTTACAAAGGTGGGCCTCTTGGAGAAACAGGATTTCCAGGCTGCAACAGCCCAGTGTGTTGGAGTAATGCAGTTCAAATCAGTCACATGGTAGGCTGATCGCATCTGGTAGCAACTCCGGATTTTCTCTTGCATTTACCATCCCCCTGTCTGGCCATTAGAAGAGCTAGAAAGGGTTTACTGATATCCATGCTCTTTAAAGGTCCAGCACTGTACCTGCAGCATCACAGCCATAGGAACAAGAACAATTTCCCTTCTGCTGACATGTGCCACATCCCCGGGGCAAGCAGTTCCCTGTCTCTGGAGACAGTCAGCACCATCCGCCCGCTCACAGTGAGCAGAGTGCTGCTTGTTTGGACTCGGCTTCAGAAACCTACCGTCCCAATCATCACTGCTGGCCAAATAATTAATGCTACTGGTTCCCAAGTGCCCGAAGAACATGTGGAGGAGCTGAACTGATCAAATTGAGTAGAGTGACCTCTACAGAAAGCACCACAGCTGTATACATACGGAATCCCATTTGCTAGTCTCTCACAAATATCTTACAACCTGGCATGCCTGTCTGGATTCACTGGTTAGGTCCAGAGATGCAGGCCAGCTGCTAGGATTAGAGAAGCGCCTTACAAATCTTATTTTACGCACTCACCAATGGGAATCTCGTCTGAAGCATCTGCAAGTCGTCATAACCATACACTTGTGGCTAAGAAAGGAGCAGGAGATTGCGTTAGGTACATAAATCTTACAGCTCATGACCAAGTAGCCAAGGCAGATCTGAATAACCATGTCCATATAATTATCTGACCAATGATGAAGACCAGCCCCCCCATGACAACAAGGGAGAGTGTGACTGGAAAGAGAAACTGCTACGGGACCTGGTCAAAGATCTCTAGTTCGCTGATGTGCAGTCTGGTGCCACATGGGATTCCAGGGCTCATCAAATATCAGTGGGACAATCCTGCTTGTGAGTAGTTTGCAGGAGTTGTATACGGAAATCTGCAACTTCTCTAGTTTTTCTCACACACAGACAGACAGGCACACACACGCTTGTATCACACAGCTAAGATTGTGGGCTCTTAACCGATAGAGCACCTCACAGCCACCCGACAGAATGGTGACTGGTGTGGAAAAGCTGAACACGCCAGCTAAGATCTTTAGTTCAGTCTGTCACCCTGGTCCCCAGCTCTTGGGAAAATTCTCCAGCACAGGCACTGCAATCAGTGCTCCAGGGATCCCACTTCTCTACCGTACGGAGAAAGCTCTGTGGTAAGTCCTAGTGCCCCACTGCTGCCTACCTCCCATTCCAGCTGTTTGCACATTAACCCACCAAGGAGCTGGCACTGCTCCAAACCTCCGCTCCCAGGGACCTTGGATCAATAGGTGCTGGTGGCTGAACAGGCTGGAAACCAGGGCTCCTTGCTCTGCATTGCATGGGGGTGGGGAGTGTCTGCACATGCGCTACTTGCTGGAAGTTAGCAGCTCTGACAGAGTCCTCCATCAAGAACACCCCTGCAGTCATCTCCACCAAGTGACACTTACCCCTGCACCCAGATCATTGCTCCCTCCCGCAGGGCCCTTTTCCAGCCGAGGGAGGGGCCTCCCACCCTATTGATTAGCTTTTGTAAGAGTTTTATGTTGCAAGTTCAACCAGGTGGTGTCTGCTTGACTGCATCTGGTACCAACTCTGATTCTTCTAGCATGCACTGTCCCTCCCTGCTAGCTATAGAGAGCTAGGAAGGATCTACTGGCATGCTGCACTTCTGCAGCCCGCGGCTCCCCAAGCCCACTCACCGGATAGGCATGTAAGAGCCCTGGAGCCATGATGTACGGATTAGGCAACAGTGGTGGAACTCCAGGAGGGAGGTTGGGAGGGGCTTTTCCTGATGAGGAAAACACAGTTACACAGTGAAACAAACACTGATCAGATCAGCTTCTCCCCCGGCCGCCACCCAGATCAGCTTCTCCCTCTCCCCCCACCACAGGCAGCGCCCCTCCCCCCAGTACCAGATCAGCTTCTCCCCCCGGCCCCGAGGTACCAGATCAGCTTCTCCCTCTTCCTCCCCTGCCGCCCAGTACCAGATCAGCTTCTCGTCCTCCCCCCAGTACCAGATCAGCTTCTCGTCCTCCCCCCAGTACCAGATCAGCTTCTACCTCCAGCCCCGAGGTACCAGATCAGCTTCTCCCTCTTCCTCCCCCGCCGCCCAGTACCAGATCAGCTTCTCCCTCTCCCCCCACCACAGGCAACCCCCCTACCCCCCCGTACCAAATCAGCTTCTCACCCCACCCCCACCCCCCTAGTACCAGATCAGTTTCTTGCCCCACCCCCACCACAGGCAGCACCCCCCGGGTACCAGGTCAGCTCCCCCCCCTGCCCAGCAGCCTCCCTCCCCAAGTACCTGCTGTTGTGGCCACAGAGCTGCGAGTGGAGGCTGTCACTGTGGAGTTGCTGCTGAGGCTCAGGCCCAGGCTGCTGACGCTGCTCAGACTGGAGGAGACGCTGACCACAGGTGGGGCAGCCGAGACTGTGGTGGAGGAGGTGGAGAAAGTGCTAGCAGAAGAATGGAGGCTCACTTCACTCTCCACACTAGTGTGCTAAAGGAAGGGTGGGGAGAGAAAGAGTTAGAGGCCCAGGCACTGTCCATGTAGCCAAGCGGGGCGAACCCCCCCAACACACACAGGAGCAGTATGCCGGGGGGAGGATGCACACAGCTGTCTGGACCTGAAAATCCAGAACTGCAGCAGCGAGATGGCTTTGCTGGTGCACTGGGCATGTAGCTCTGCAGTTGGGCTCTCCCAAAGCACAGGCCTGCATTTAGTTACATCTCCAGCTATCAAACAGTACCACATGGCTGCAGGCAGAACGAAATGCAGCCAGGGAAACTCGGTGCAGCAACTGAGCATCTCCCAAAGTCACAAGGTAGAGGAGTTAACCTACACTAGGAAACCAAAACCCGCTCTGAAACCTCCCCTCAGTCACCAGGGCAAACCTTACGGTCCCAGGTTTTAAGGGCTCCCCTATCCCTCCAGCACCCCGAAACAGGCAGCTAAGGAACAACAAGGGGAAGATGGGTGAGAAAATCCACTGAAGCAAGACTCTGTTGGCTCTTCACAGCCTGTCACCTACTCTGCAAATAGGACAAAGAGCCACCCCTTTGGCAGGTTCCCTGTTCAGACTCAGGTGAGATCCTCTAACATCAGACTGCTGCAGTCACAATCTGGGGAACTGGCTGCCCAACAGCCAGCCTGAAAAACAACCCCTAAGACTCAGCCCAGGACCTAAGGCTCTTCAAGCTACTGATACAGGATGAAAAGGCCCTTCGGTCTGGAAGGGGCAGTACTGGAAGAACCCACAATTAAAAAGGAAGCAAAACCCCTAAGCAAGCCCAGAGCCTTCCCCAGCACACAGGGAACAATACAGTACTGCAAGAGAGACCAGGAGAAAAGGACTGCTCATCCCATCTGTTACTGGAGTAAGTGCAATGTCCCAGGAACACCCAGCTCCCTGACGCTTCCAATAAAACCAAACCCTCCCCTGCTCCCAAAAGCAGAGAGTCCGGAACCTCTGCCAGGTATTTAAACACACTGAAGGCAGCTCCAGAGCAATCCCAGGAGAGCGGTGTCTGAACACAGGCTGCTGTGAGCGCCAGCCGCTCTGGGCTCAGTATTTCAGCACTGCCAGCAGTCGGTATGTCGGAGAGCTGCAGTTCAATCAGCCAGTCTAGTCTGACTGCATCTGGTTGCAACCCCAGGTTTCTGTGGCATACGCTCCTCCCTTAATGGCTACAGCAAGCTAGGAAGGAGCTATTGGTATGTGACAAACAGGCACGGCCTCTTCTTGCCTTGAACCACGGACAGGCGTGCAATATATTGAAACAAATCCCCCCTCATAACCATTAGATTGTCACCCAGCCCCCTCCGTGGCCAGCCTGGCTGAGCCCCGCCCCATCTCAGACTGACTGGCTGCCCTCGTTACTTGGTTGTGGGCAGTTCTGCCACCAGATCTACGTTATACACATTGCCTGCTGCTGCACCGGGGCCTGGCTTTCACAGGGAATGGTGCATCCATATTTCCAGTGAGTGGGGCCAGAGTAACAGGCGCTCAGTGCCTTAGCAGATCTGCACTGCAGTATCTGGACTCACCAGAAGAGTTGATGTTGATGTGCGCCCAGAGGATGTAGACGAGGAGAGGCTGTTCTGCTGGGTGGGTAACGTGCTGCAGGAGGACAGAAAAAGCTGTCAAGCCAACCACAGAGGTAGACAGCAGGGCTCCACTCCCCCTCCAATGCTGCCACACAGCTCCCTTATCTTCCTCCACAGGAAACGTCAGGTGCCAGGACAGGACTGTGTTTGGGATGGATGATCGACATGGAGGGAGCAACAAGACTGGAAGGCAGGTGCAGTCCAGCCCCTGGCAGCAAAGCTGAGCTTGCTTCCCAGACAAACAGCATGGGACATTGCAGGGGAAGATCCCTTGAGAGCACTCTCCTTGGTGGAGCCAGTGCTTCCCTGGCTCCTTGGCCAGGTAGGGGAAGGGGCACCTTTTCTTGCCAAGAATGACTGTAGCTCCATCACATGGTGTCTGAGTGCGGGGTTCCTGGAGGCCCCTCTGGACAGAGGAGGGGTGCCGCATCCCCACATGGGCAGCAAGTGGTCCCCTCTGCTCACCATTTCTGAACAGGGCCTAGCATTCTGCTTCTCCAGCGACTGGCATGCCCGGAGCTCACCTGCTGAGTTGGGCGGTGGTCGTACTGGGGAGCTCCTCAGCGTGGTTCAGGCTACTCAGAGCTGATGAGTGCTGGCTGGCTGTTGTCAGCAGGGATGATGCTGATACTGCATCGTTCAGAGGTGCGATATTGGGGGCAGAGGGGGAATCTGATTTCACCACAGGGCCTGGAGCACCTATGAATGAAAGCTGTGGTTAGGAGCCTTCTGAGCACTGGAACACCACCTGCAAACATTCCCCCTCCCAACAGCCCGTGGACGAAGGGGATACAGCATGAACTGGCGGCAAGAGCAGACAACTAGGAGATGGGAGACCTGGGGCTTATTTCTGGCTCTGCTACTGACCTGCTGCATGACCATGGTCAGGCCACTGCATCTCTGTGCCTCAGTTTCCCTTAACTATAAAACAGAAGCAATGATCCTTATCCAGTTTCACACAGAGCTGAGATCTATGAATGAAAAGCCCTTGCTAAGGGCCAAGGATCATCGTCAGGAATAGACTGTCCCACTACACAGGCACACAAGTTACATGACCTGAACAAAGTCACAGAAGCAAGTGGTAAAATACAGAACATTTTAGCATAAGCAAATCTAACAAGCAACACGGAGGTGACCAGCATGGTGAGGATTTTCTGCCAGCCTGGATCGAGGCTGCTGCTCACAATCCCCAAAGGAGCACAAGGCCATGTGTGGTGTGAGCAAACCCAACCCCCAACCTGTCATGCTGGCACTCACCTTCGACGGCCTGCGTGGTTTGTAACTGCGTGGGCTGCACAGAACTGAAACCATTCTGGAAAAGAAAGAGGAGAGTTCGGTATGGCTGCAGCTTGTCCTCTCTGACCCCTCAGCATTTGTTTAACTCCCCTCCAGGCCCATACAATAGCTCCAGGAGTAGACTTGTGACCATACGAATTGTCAAACCAGATCAGACACGAGCCTAACCTCGTTCAGGCCCCCCTCGAGCCTAACCTCGTTCAGGCCCCCCATGATTCCTTCATTCCACTGCAGCACCAGATGCTTCAGAGGAAGGTGCAAGAAACCTCCTAATCCCTAGTAGTTAGAGACCAGCTCAAGCACTGATCAAGAAGTCTGCATCTCCTCCAACGCAGATGTTTCCATTAACTATTCCCACTCTGGACGGTTTTGTGATCCATAGGAATGTACAAGCCCTTCTGGAATCATGCTATAGGCTCCCCCTCAGCACTACCCTTCTGCAGTGAGTACCACAGGTGGTGTGTGAAAAGCAGAACTGTCGGTTAGTTTTCATTTGGCCATCAGTGAATTTCACTGCAGGCGAACAAATCTCAGCACTGGGACTCTTGATACCAGTGCATTTGGCAGGGACGTGACATGTAACCAACTGTGAGGGGTTCTCAGTACATTTATCAGATTCCACAAGACAAGAGGCGACACTAAAGGATCCTCGAGGCAATTCCCCCATCCCACCCAGAGAGGTCATCAGGCCACCCTAAGCAGCCTGCAGGGAAGCCCAGAAAGGGACAGACTCTCAGCAGCACCAGAAAAGAGAGAAGAGACTTGTTAGCTGAGCAATACCCCTCTCAGCAGCTGACCCAGGTGCGGCGTGGCAGGTTCCAGCGGACGGTGTGTGCAGCCCTTGGCCAGAGAGAGGGGAGACACTAGGGATCACGGGAAGGAATGAGAAAATCCCACACGTTCCCCATCCCAAGAAATAACTGATCATCCGCTGCTGGCACTGCAAACGCACCGTCCACACCAGCACCCAGGGGGCCACACTTCAGCTACAAGACCCAGATTACACCTGTTCCTGCTTGGGGCTAAATTAACGATGAAGCTCCAATATATACCAAATATTGACAGACCCTGCCACTAGCTGGTGTTGCAGATTTTGCAAGGAAGTTACAGTGGAATGAAGGAATCATGGGTTTCCACACTCATCTCTCCATTTAAAGTGACCCACTCCCACCTCTCCTCCTTCAGTCCTGAGCAAGGCCAGTTTGCAGACAACCATCACATCCTGTGGTGACATTAGCTCCACCTCTGCACAGCAGCTAGTCCCTAGCTCAGGCAGAGGAGAGGGCTTTTCCATAGCAAGCCAGCAAAGCTGAGCACTCGGCTCTCCCAGTTTTCCGGCTCTCCCTCTGCGTGATCTGCAGGGCCCAGTTATCAGCTTTTTGATTCTTACACCTTTCCTGTGCTGCAGAATTACAGCCACCCCTCCATACAGGGCTTCACACTCTGCCACGGTAAGACAGCACCTCCGAGAGGGGATGCACTGGCCCCGGAAGGCAGTCAAGGCCAGCTCCCTACCTTCGCCTGGGTCAGGTCTTTCTGGGGTGAGGAGGAGATGGAGTTTGGGTATCGCCTGGTTTGGGTGGATCTCTGTTCATACAGTGGTCCCTGAGCGCTGTTCTGGGAGGTATACGTTGCTGTCTGTATTGTGCCGCCCTGGTAACCAGACTCCTGGCTTTGATTGGACGAAGATTCACTAAACAGAAAGAAAGGAAGGCGTTTGTTTTCTCTTCAAAATGACCCTGCTGGGCTGGCAGCCTCAAGCCTTTGCTAAAATGTGCTAACCAATGTAGCTGAACCCAGCAGAGAAGTGCAGCCAGGAGAGGGACGGCCTCGCCACAGAGAGACTCTCACGGAAAAAGGCTTGTGGTGCTGTGGACTGAGCACTGGATGGAAGAAAGGAACTCCCAAGTTCTGACTGCTACTGACTCGCTCAGTGGCCCAGGCCAAGTCACTTCATCTTTCTGGGCTTCCTTTTCCCACCCATAAAATGGAGCTAGTACTTAGGAGGAGGCTGTGAGGACCGGCTAATGCAGGGATACTCAGAGTGAGGCTTGCAGCAGCTCTTCAATGGGTCTCCTGCCGCTATTTGCAGCACATGATGTAAAAACCCTGTGCAATTTAATTACTAACTGAAATTATTAACCAATCAGGATGCTTTTACTATATTATTAACCAGCTGTAGTTGATAAAATAATACTTGGTCAGTCACTTTGCTGGGAGAATGATATACATTTCCCCAGCCAGGCTGTTTAAATATGAATTTATAGCACTCCAGTAAATGAAACATGAATTCCCACAACTGTGACTCTTGGGTAATGCTGATAGCTAATTTGGCTCCTGAACCGCTGAGGTCTGAGTATCTCTAGACTAACGGTTCTGTAATGGATCGGGGATGGAATGTTCTGTATAAAATTAAGGGTGAAAAATCCAGGCAAGTTTTCCCCTTTCTGACAAACTCAGAGGTTCCCATCCTTGATAAGGAGAGAGAGGATATAAATATATGTGAAATCAGACTGGACAAGCACATAAACGGGGACACACGGTAATGCCTGGAGGAGGAACTGCCTAACGTTACAGGTCTTCCCCAGCAATTCCACCATTCCCCCCAGCTTTGAGCAGTAAGTGCACAGAACCCAGACACCACTGAAACCCTTGGGAATTACTGTGCCACGGACCTTGCACAGGAAGGGGTTGGGCAGGCAGGTCAGCTGTAAGTCACAGTTTACATTAGAGCTCCTGAGGCCCATTGACTCTCACAAACCACGACTGCTTCCTCCACTCCCCGGCCTGAATGCCAGACATCTCCAGTAACTCGCCCGGCCGGGACAAAAGGGCCAACAGTTTCCTGTTCAGCATTACATCAGGGCAATGCTGTTGCACAATAAGGGATGCTGGGGACTGGGAGGATCAGCCAGCCAGCCTAGGGGCGAGAACCCTTCAATTTGACAAGGCACGCTCGGTTTTAACGGACAGAAGTGCTCAGCTCTCTCCCGGTTCGCTACAGAAGTCTCCACAATTTGTATTTATAGCGTGAAGCAGCAAGCACACAGAACCTGTTCACAAGGAACAAGGCGCAGTTGTGCTGGGGATTCCCTCTCATTCTTCGGAGGGAGTGGTTTAACGGCAGCAGGAAACCTGCCCTAATTTACTTTCTGTTTAAGTACCGCAGGCCAATCAGCCATAGGCTTGTCTGAATGAGTCTGCTGGCAACTTAACTGTTTACTGTTGCATACGCTGTCCCCCCTTTATGGCTATGAGGCCAGCCAGAAAGGGTCTACTGGTATGCGGTAGAGTTAGGGAGCTCCCAGAACAGGTGGGGGCAGGCTGCAGGGCCAGCTGTGACACAGGCAGCTTGGACACCAAGGAAACTCCCACCCCACTGTGCTGTGGCTGGTACAGGAGACTCCAGAATCTCAGCAGTACAACAAGGTGCCCCTGTGGTTAGGACGAAGCTGTTTCTCCTCCTGACCCTGCAATGGGTTAGAGCATCGAGGCTCCTTATAGCAGGTCCACTGAGACCCAGACGGAGCTGGAAGCAAGGCTGCCCCTAATGGCTAAGGAGCAAGTGCCACCTGCCTCTGTCCACCATGGGTACTGGGGTGTTTCCCTGTGCGCCCCAGGCCTTTACCTTGCAGTGCTGGCATAGAGGCTGCTTTGAGACTGGCTCACAGAGGCGCTCGTCGTGGGCGTTGATTCATACTCCGAGAGAACAGGCTCCGAACCAAACTGTAATGCCCCAAACTGCAGGTTTAGCCCTGAGATATCTGCTGAGCCAGGCATTTCCACCGCAAGAGCAGGAATCTGCAAAGGAAGGAGGGGTCCCTGAAAGGCAAGTCACTGCAAGGACAACCGAACTGGGCAATCAGGACTTCACATGAGCGTCCTGCAGGCACAACAAATCAGACTGAAGCGGGCAGAGAAAATTCAACGTGTGCACAGCAGGGCTCTGACCTCAGCCTGCCCCATGCTTCAGTGCCACGATGCTAGAGCTAGGTCAGCTGACCAGCAGCCCCAGAATACAGGGATCAGGCCACAAGGGCTCACCTACGCTGATGTCTGCAGGGTTACAACTCTGCAGTCAGATACTGAGGTACTGAGAACCCCACACTTGACTTCAGTGACACCCACCCTCACCCTGCTGGAATTTCAAACACGCTCTTCCGTGGTCTGCAGGTGCTCTGGGCACTCCGGATTATACCGTGAACACGAATCTGTTCAGCCGGGAACACACAAGCCTATGAAGAGCCTAATCCAACTAAGGGTAGTCAAATCCAGCTCCGTTCCCATTACTGGGGGGAGGCTGCTACAATTCCAACACAGCTCCTGCTGCCACCTCCCTGCACATCCCATACCTTAGATGTCAAGGAGGCTTTCTTCTTCTGCTGTTTGAGCTTCTGCTGCACTGGCTGGGGACTGGAGGACTGGTTGTCCGATGACCCCGGGGACATCTGAGGAACAGGGTTGGTTTTGCTGGGCAGAGGGGAAGATGGGGGGGGTGGTGCCGTTGTAGCAGCTGTCACCACAGGCTGCTTCTCCTGCATGAACACCTCCATCATCGCTGAGGCTGGCGTGAAAGCCTGACGCTTGGTGAAGGGGCTGTGAACTGATGAGTCCGTTGGGTTCTTTAGATCTGCCACACAAAACAAAGTTGGATCAATACAGGTTGTTTTGTGAGAGCTAACGCTAGTCCCACCACTTCTAGGTTTCAGAAATGAAATAAATGTTTGAGAGTTTGCCCCTCCTTGGAGCCTTTCATCGAGCATCTCAAAGCTCTTCACACAGTTAGTTAACCTCCAGGGAGATATTAGGCCCCTCCTACATGGGCACATGAGGAATACCACTCCCAAGGGAGTCAGGGACTTTGCTGGGAAAAGAACTGCAGGAGTCCTGAGTCCCAGTCCAGCATTCTAACCAGACCCCCGCCTTCTTCCGCGGGCGGCGTGCCGACGTGTCAAGCATTCCACCTTTCAGCTCAGCGTGCAAGGCCTCCCTGCGGCTCTTGCCACGAAGTTTAGGGGAGGAAAGAAGCAGATCTAGTCAGCAGAGCTTCTCCATCACAGAACAACTGCAACTAACTCACAAGAGAGTACGGAACACCGACTCTCACAGAAACCTGTCTTCACTTCCCTTCCCTCCTCTGCAAGTTTGGCTAAACTGGATTGCCCGATTCTTTTGCTTCACCTACCGCATACCCAGCAAGTAACACCCAGGCCTTCCTCCCCTCAGTACGGCTGCGCCTCCTGTACCCCTCAGCACCAGGGCTTACTAAAAGCGCCTCCCATTCTCTCTGCCTCTGCTCTGGGGCTCCTTATCTGAAACGCTCAGAGGATGCCAACACTGGCAGCTGCTGGAACAGGGCTGAGTTTTTCCTCAGCTCGTATTTGAGCCACAACCATTTCCCCAGAGCAAGAAACAACGTGTAGGAGCTGAAAGAACAGCATCAACACTAGATCATGCAGGGCTCAGAGAGACCTTCGAAGCGCAGAACAGCGAGAGCTGCTTTTGTATCACAGGTATTCCCCAGGGCCAGGAAAACTGCTTCCTTTCCCCACTGGCCTCTGGCATGAGAGCCACCAGCAGAGGCTAGTTTCCTTTCCAAGGGGCCTGATGAGATCAGCAGCCCAGCTCCCTCCAGCAGACGGTGGCTGACACATGCCTGTGAATCAGATCTAGTCCGCGGGCTTGCTCCTGGGCTCCCAGCACTTGAGGCCACCACTCCCCAAATTCCTCTCTGCAGGTCTCTGCATTTCAAGAACATGCCAGGCTACATAAATGGCAAGAGGACTGGTCAGCAGATACCTGCGGGTGGAGTGTCCGTGTGGCAGGCTGGCAGTGCTGAAACAGATGCCAGTGCAATGGGCTCATTTCAGCTGCTGGGAGCAGAAAAGGGACGAGGAAAGACCCTGACACGGTCTTAATGAGCAATAATTACTCTCCAGTCAGACAGCAATTAGATGCATGTTCCCTGAGATTATTTCTGAATGGCAACGAGCCCAAAGGCTCCAGGGCTCGCATTCCCAATTGAATCCTCCATGCCACCCACTGCAGCACGCTCTGCAGCCCTGCCTGCAATCAATTTACCGCCTGGAAACCGGGTCCTTGCTGCCTTACCATACTGCACGAGAGCCGAGGACTGTGCTGGGGATCCCATGTCCCAGGAGGAGGAGGTGTTGCTCCCGCCAGGCTGGGTGTGCTGAGCAGCCAGCTGAGCCAGAGCCTGAGCTGTCTTGAACTGCTCCAGGAACTGAGAGCCTGTGGTGCTGCTGCTTTTGGCCTCTCCGACATCTCCAAACCCCTTCCCCAGCATGCTCACCTGGGGTTTTAACAAGGAAAGGAAAAGTCACCACTAAAAGCAGGGGCTAAGATTTCCAAGGGCAGGCCTGAGCTGCACGAAAGCTGAGTGCCCCTGCCCTGCGTGTCACTGCGCTGCCTGTTTCACACACAGGCTTTGCGTCTAGTGGATGTATTGTGGGTGCTGTCTGTAATGAGAGGCTTTATGCTCGTATTGGGCCCTGTGCTGCGCGTGATGACAGGTTTCAGAGAATGGACGCAGCACAGCTGAGCTCTCCAATAAGGTAACAGGTGGATCTGCAAGAATCCCTAAGTGCCAATGAAAGTCCAGGGGGCTCCCGCTCCCCAGTCACATACATGCTTTGGAAAATGCCACCCATCGTTATCCTCCCAATCCTTCTGCCAGGGTGACACAAAGAAGCAGCTGTCCAGCTCCAGGCACCTCTCTGGGACCATTTCAACAATTCCCTTCTTCGCTCTTCAATACAGGACTGCTGGGCTCTCAGCGGCTGGGGGGTACCCATGCTCAGCTGCTGGTTGGCCAAGAACCAACCCTGCACAAGCTAAGCCTGAGATGTAGGGACTGAGAGGAAGAGGGACATGCAGGACAGAGCATAGTGGCAGCACTCGCATGCCTTAAGGAACAGGCACATTTGGTGCTTTGAAACCAGGGTCTGTCCTTGGAACACATCACCTCCTTGAGAGGGAGAAATTGGCTCTCTGTGAAGCCTCCAGAAGGGTACAGAATAGGAGACACCTGGCAAGGCTACAGTCACAGGCCCAGCTGCCCAGACACACTCAAAGGCACGCTCCCTTGCTGTGGTTACCACCCTCAGTCACCCTTTCAGACAACACAGCTCACAGCTGCTCAAAGACTATGGGATTTGCTTTTCCCCTTTTGTAGGGAGAAAGAGGCACGAGGCCTGGAGTTAGCAAGGACTGAACACTGCTCCCACACTGAGGCTACCTAACTCCTATGAACCCACAACACTGGGAGCCACGGGCGCAGGCTGAAGCTGTAAGACACACAGCCCGGGGATTCCCACCCACTCTGCCCCTCTCCCATTATGCAAAGAGAGGGTCTCAGAAGGTGGCTGAGAACCACTGAATTCAGCAGGTGCCATGCCTAGGCAGAGGTGAGTGGCAGCTTCCTTACCATGCTGTGATGAGGGAAGGCGTTACCAGATGCAGGCTGGGATAAAGCCGTCTGCTTGGAATTGCTGAACACCAGAGGCTGGGCAAGAGAAGGGGCCTGGGTTGAATCCAGGTTTGATGACTCATTCTCCAGAGAAGAGGGTGTCTTTCCTAACAGCACCGCAAGGTCAATTCTGGGAGAAGGAAAAGGATGAAACCACCAAGGTTAACTGGAGCCGTACCATCCCTTGAGGGTTAATAGCTTTCTACTCCTGCCAAGAATGCCCTTCCCCACCCCTGTGACCTCAAAGAGAGTCACACTACACTACCTCAGCAACCGTCTCTAGCAGTCTCAAAGGACCGACTGAAAGGAGCAGCCACCTGTACCTACTACAAGTAACCAAAAGGAAAAAACAGGCCTAAGAGCAACTACTACGTATGGGCACCTGGGCAAGACACACCTGTGCTACTTATCAGCTAGGCTGAATAAGTGGCGCGAATGTAACCCTGCCACACTACTAAGAAAAGTCTGGCAAGCAACATAATAGACAAAGACAGAAAGGTTTACGCTTGGTAACCAGGGCAAACAAATTAAGTTATACAAAGCAAGAGTCATGTCCAAGCAGGTAAAACCTTGACTAATAAATTAACAGGCCACTGATGTAACTGTTGTCCTGGGACCAGCAACTGACATGTTAATGGTTTACACCTGCAAACAGTTCATTGAGCTCGACATGCAAGAATAAATCTACGCTCTATGGAAATAATTCTGATTGGACCTTTTGGAGGAACTCAAAGCTTTTACAGACATGAATAACCCTCAAATCCTCCTGGGAAGTAGTTAAGCATCTTGGCTAAGACGTTCAAATCGGTCTAGGGGATTTAGACACATGCCTTTCATGAAAAATCAACAGATGTGCCTAAATCTCTTAGTCTGATCTGAAAATCTCAAAGCTGTTTTACAAAGGGAGAATTTGATGAGCCCATGCCAGCGATAACAGAACTTGGGAATTCCAGGCTTCCAAACCTGGGCTCCAAGCACTTAGCCCTTCCACTCAAACTCATGGGAACTTATTCAGAGCTCCTCAATATTGTCCAAGTGGATGGCCATCTGTCTTGGATGGTTTAGACACAACAAACCCTGCATCTTGGCAGGGCGTTAGACTAGGCGACCCTTTTAACCCTATGAAGCAATGCCCTGCCCCCAGACTACCATATTGCTATTAACATAGCATTGTTATTAAGCTATCACCTCTGGCCAGCTGTGATTGTCACATTCTCTGCAGGCAGAGGCACTGAAGACACATTGGAGGCAGTGAAAATCTTGGTCTCTGAAAGCTAGAAGACAGAAGAGGGAGGTAACCCACATATTAGAACCATGCTTTAAAGCTCCGAATAAAGAGAGATTTCAAAGTTAAAGCAAAAATGCAAAGAAACTGGGGCTGGGCAGAACATGTGCAGGAAGGTTCACTCATGGCATCCCACAAGAATCAGTGTGTGGCTTGGGTGCTGACCAGAAACAGCCAGCCCTTGGTTTTGCCTGGGTTCACCCTCCTCAATGACTCAGTCAATCATCTACCAGGCTTAGACAGCATATCCACTCAGTGCTGGTAGCCCCCTCAGTCAGTGAAAAATCTGTTGGGAAACGGGCATCTGGAAACTCACCAAGTGCAGCACCCCAAACCCACCCGACATGGAGGAGGAAACATCTGTGAGAGGAGAGTCAGCTGAGCCTCAATTCCCACAGCCAAGGTGAGGACTTTGGCTACTGGGCCAAGGACCCACAGGCCTGCTAGGGCGGTGAGGAAGAACTGCTAAGTTAGGCCCTGAGTCAGCAAAGCCCCCTCAGATGTGCTTGCATTTCACTCAAGTCACAGACAAGCTGAAGTGCTCTGCTGAACTGGGTCTACAACCAGCAAAGGGGCAGTCTGCTTTCTACAGCCCCAGGAGCTACTGTCTGAAGTCTAAGGAATGCTCAGGATAGATGGATGGGAAGTTTTAGAGCAGCCACCAACCACATAGTTTAGAGGGAACTATATTTGTATATAAACAGCTTTTATCCCTGAGAGAGAAACCCAAGAACGGTTGCAAGCACCTCTGCAAGTAATGGCAAAAAAAAAATCACAGAAAACCATCCCAGGCCAGAGCGTTTGCTTTGCGTGCAAAGGGCCTTCATGTAACACAAGAAAGGGTGTCCAGACTGCCTTCAAGCAGAGACCTGATAAGCGCAGGAACAGCTCTAACTGCCTGTGTTTCTACACACAGCACTAACACTTCCTTCGGACCGCGCCTGCAGAATGAATGCCTTTTCCTTTGCTGTCAACTCCAGCTGCCCAGCTGAAAGGAAGTGAAAAAATGCACAATAAAGGGCTCAGTCCTGCAGCCATTTAAGGTGATAGCAAAACTCTCCCTTGATTTAAATGGCAGCTGGATGAGGGCCAAAGTTCTAAGAACTTTAAAAACCAAGGCAAAGTTTCTTCTGAAGCAGTGGATTTGGATGCTGAGAACACAGATAAAGCAACAAGATGAAAATGAGACAAGCCACAGATTAACACAGAAGGAAGAGCTCAGAGCTCCTGGAAATGAGCATAAAAAGCACAACCTTGGCAATAAAGACAAGCAAAGGTACTTGACATTCTGCATCCAGACTCCCTCCCGCCAGCCCCAGAGTAGATATTACAGATCCACAAGAGGCCGAGCTTTCCAAGCTGCAAACTCGCAGTTTTAACTTTCCACAGAGTTCGGTAGCGACAATATTTAATCCACCTGAGTCCTGCAGTGCAGTTCCTGGAACAAGGAGCCTGGTTTGGGGCTATTCCTACTGTCCTCAGCTAGCAGGTTTTGTTCCCCTTCTACCATGGGGAGGGGATTGAGAGTACCTACATCTTCATTCCAGTCCTCTGTTCCCCATTCCTCCGTCGCTGTCCTCCATGCACCTACAAGGAAAGCAAGAGTTTGGGAAGTTTGCTGCATGTCGTCGTCCCATTTCTCGCAAAAGCCAGGAAAGTGGTTTGGAAGCATAGCAGGCAGCTGGATGGGTTCTTACTCAGCAACCAGGCACAGGCGAGAGGCTAAGAAAGGCTGCACACAGACACACCCCAACACCAAAGCAGAAACTCAGGGTATTGGGTTTAGCCAGGGGGCTCCCTGGGTTCTTCCCCAGCCCCTTTGCTCAGAACCAATAGTTTTCCTGCTTCCCCCTCTCCTTGCAGCAGCTGCACCCACAACCAGCTACTCCCAGCCCAGCAGAGATCGAGAGCACCTTCTCCAGAGTGCCTTCTGCCAGAGGTGGCGCCAAAGTCCAGCTCTCTTGTGGGACACCACCATGCAGCGAGACTGGCTAGCAATCATTTGGGTTTTCTTCAAAGGACACCGTCAGATCAAAGTTATTCCCAAGTTTCAGGGACTTTTATAAGACCCAAGAACTGAAACGTTTACCTGGGTTTATTTTTGTTTCAATGAGAACGTTTCCCTGCAGTGTTTGAAACCCAACACGGGGGCACTTTGCCTAGTGCATGAGACTCTGAAAGTGAAATCTACTAGGAATCTATGATTCATGAATTTTCCTTGCCCAATTTCAGACAAATGCAAAAGGTGAACAGATAAAATACTGCAGTGAAAAGATCATCATGTCCGTTTCAATGCTCCAAGGTTTCATTTATAAAGATAGAGAAATTTACATTTTTTTTTTACATTTGTTTTTAACCTGACTGCATCCTCTACAAGCCAGTTCCAAGTCCCTTGTCCCTCCACCCCTTTCCCCTCCACACACACACACTTAATTTTAGGTCCTGGGGTGGGAGTAGAGGTAGAGCATTTCACATCAGAAAAATCAGGGAACAAAAGCAGCCTGCCACTTTTCAGCAGGTTATTTTCACTCATACAAACCAGACTATAAAAAAGCCACACAGCCAACAGGATTAATTCTATAGACATATACAAGAATAGGACACGTTCTGCCCATGACAACACTGTAATCAGCTGACGAGCTTTTCAGAACTTGTAAAAGTGGAACATTTTGGTCTCTGTTCTTAGAGGCTAGTCAGACCCCTCCCAGATTTGGAGGGAAGGGGGAGGGGCATTTCCAGATAGTCTATCACTGTCAGGCCAAGATTTGAAAAGTCTCCCAGTTCCAGAGATGAAGCTGCTTGAGAGCACCAAAGAAGCATATTACTAGCAAAGCCTATTGTTTATTTTTCCTGGCAAACTGAGCCTATTCAAACCTCTAAATATTTTATTCTATTAAGGATCAAAACATTAATACAGTTTAATCCCTTGGGTCCTTGCAGCCTCCAGGCATCCCACGCTCAGAGAACCCCAACCCCCAAACGGTAGAACACAGGCAGGGAAGGAGTACATGCTACTCTTTTGGGGGGTGGAGAAGAGTTAAAGCCAGCTTTCCTCATTTCCCATCTACCTTTTTGCTCCCTCAGCAGCAGTGTGAAGGCTCCTTTCCAGGCCTTCAGGCACGACCGCCCGTCTCCCTACCCAGGCAGAGGGTAGGTGCCTCAATCCAATTGCGATTGGCAGAAAGCAAGAAACAAAGTCTGTGCTGAGAGACGTGGCCCTGGGATCCATTTTAAATTTCCCTCTCTCAGACCAGTTTTGGGAATAAGAGGAAGACCAGGGGGCAGGGAAGGCTACGCTAAAAACTCTTCAGCTTCCAGACCCATGAGAAAGGCTTTCCCTACATTCCAAAACTTCTCCCCTACCAGGCTGCTTCACAGGTGTCACATACCCAGTCCAGCCCTGTCCAAGATTTCTTGTGCGTGGAGGGGGAAGGAGAAGTGTATGCAAAGAGCTGCTTTCTATCCAAGATGCTCTCCAGAAAGGAAATGGATGGTTTCCTAACCAGCACACTGTATATCTACCTTGCTGAAAATACACCAAACATCCCACTGAGCTCCTGGCCAAGCGAGATCATCTCCAGCGAATCCAGCACTCTGACACTCAAGATGATGTCCTATTCAGAAAGACAGCAGATTGCCTGCCCTGCCCTGCCCTCTCCCGCCTGGTGAAAGAGTCTCTTCCAGGGCTGCTGCTTCTCTTCTTAGGGAAGGAGTTGGCTGCGAGAAGTATTATCCATTTTCAAGGCAGCAGAGGTGCAGCAATTGAGTCAGCTCGTACTGGATAGTGGTTCAGGTGACTTCCCAGACACAAAGCCTGCTCCTGCAACAGTAGCTAATCATTCCCTCTGGACAGCCTGGTGCCCTGTTGTACTCGCCATGAGCTTGAAGAGAGGGACTCCTCGGTGACCCCATTTCTTTTCTTTTCTGACATCTCTCCAACATTAACATTGGAGTCTGCTGCTCCCGTAACTGACCAGGAGGCATGCAGGTGACAAGTCACTAACTGGATACTCACTGACCTAATTCAGAGAAGAGCGACTAGGCTCAAGAAACTCCATGTCCTGGAATGTAAATCCAGATGCACACACAAAGGGGTGCAACACTGAATGGCCAAACTCCAGCAGCTGGTTTCACACTAACAGCTTGTGTGCTACCCACTGCTGGAGGTCTCAGCTCAGAGCTGCAAACCAGCCAAAAAAGGAACAGGAAACTGCAGACGAAAGGGACATGCAGGCTTAATCTTGGGGGGAAAACTGGGAGGAGAAGCAGGTAATGGAAAACCTGCACCCAAACCCTCACAGGATCCTTATCCAGAAAAACAGGCGTTGACTTCAATGGCCAAGATTCCCCCCTTTATTCTTCACGTTCCATGGTAAAGGGGAGGATTTGCCATCCCTTGAAGTCTTCAGATTGAGACTGGCTGCCTTTCTGGAAGATCTGCTTTAGTCAAGCAAGCTAGTGGGCTCAATGTGGGGATGACTGTGAAATTCTCCGGCCTGTGTGATACAGGAGCTCAGAACTGATGATCTAATGGGCCCTTCAGGTCTTAAAGTGCATAATAATGAAATATCCCAAAGGCAGGAAGCAAAGTGACAAGGCCCTAAATCTCTGAGGCATCAAGTGTGCAGGGAAGCTCAGAAATCCAGGAACCTCGGGGACATGTGTGTACAGGAAGGAGGAGCGGTGGCATGCCAGAGCAGCGACTAATCAAGGCATTGCTTACCAAGGAGCAGTTGTAAGTGGGAGAGATCTGCTGAGATAACCTAGCAGGTCTAATTACACCTGCAGCAGCATTCCAGACCCTCCGCAGAAACTTGTTCTGGAGGCCGGGGAGCAGAGCACTGGAATCACTGAGCCTGGGACTCAGGGGTATGTGCCAAGTCCAAACTCCTGGCAGCTGAGTGAGAGAGATGGGCACCTGAGCTGCCTAGCACTTCTTTGTACTGGGCAGGATGTTGTCAGGGCCATAGACCTGGTGGCGCTGAGGGTGCAGACAAGCAGTGGCTGAACCTGGATTTTACATCACCCATGTGCCTTTAGACATAACCGCTCCTGATTTACATTTAAGGTGTCAGCATTAGTAAAAGCACAGTCAGAACAAACATCAAATATTCATAAGAATGACATATCCACAGATATTTCAGTTTTTAAAATAAGCTATAAAGTAAAGGTATCCGGGGCAGTTAGTGCACCTGGATGTATCATACCAGGAGCAGTGTCAAATTTTCGGGGATAATTTGAGCCCTCACCCCCAATGAAATCAAGTCCTGAAACAAAAAAGAAAAAGAAAAAGAAAAACAACCAGTGAAATTTTGGCTTGAGAACAAGGTTTCATTGCCCTCACGTACACCAGTCACATTGTACCTGTGGATATTGCTAAAATTAAAGAGAGATGCTCAAGGCTGCTAAAATGGAAACATAAAATGATCATGCATGACATGTTTGTACAGAACTAATCATGAAATTACACTATGGACACATTATAGCACAGAAGCAAACCTGGATCCTTCTATGTGAGTGAAGCAATTGTCTCTCCCCACCCAGTAACCACAGACTCTGTTTAGATTTACCCTTCCTAAGAACACTGGTTTGGGTGTACACACAATGAAAATCTACTTGGAAAAGAAAGGTATGAACTTGCAGTAAGTAGAAGTGGTGCATTTCTATCCATTCTTTTATCCTACGCAGTGTAAACACAGACATCCTCTTGCCCCAGAGGTATGGATTCTTACACAGCCCTCTGGCAGTCCAGATTAACTGGCTACACTGTCTCAGATCCATTGGTAGGAGTTTCAATCTGCTAAAAAGCTGTGACCAAAAGAGTGATTTTTTTGAAAAGGCTATTCCCTGTCTTCAAAAGAGGAACAAAATCAGAGCTGCATGCTGTGAAGGTGCAATAATCCATTCTAATGAACAGCTTTGAAAGTGAGACAGAAAAATCCATTTGCTAGATTACCATAACTACAGCATAGTTACGATATTAACCACTTCCTTACACAGACAGAACGTACTCAATGGAAACTAACAAGTAACAGGACTTCAGTTGGTATTTTGGAAGGAGAATAAAAAGCTGCCATCAGTCAGCCTTATTGTTGTTTACACAATGTACTCTGTGCAAACAGGTGTGCCAGAACACAGCCCCTGTGCCAGGAAGCAGTCAGAGGCAAGTGCACCAGTGCCCTTGGTCAGCACCTTCACCAGCTCGTAGCAGGGCAGGGCACTGCACGACTCAGGTGCTTCCAGCGCACACAATAGATCTGACTGTGCAGCTCTCATGCTTCCACTGATAACCTCAAAGTGTTGGACAGTAAAACTTACCAGGAAACCCAATGAACACACACCGGACACTTGCAGCAAGAACAGCATTGTGCATAAGGAAAGCAGGTCACTGAATTCCTGCCCAGAATCCACAATCCATTCCTTTGCTATTTTATCCATGTGATTGAAGGGGACTTGCAAGAAACCAATTTTTGATCTAACCAGCAGGCAGTAATGGGACAGAAGCAGGGAGGTCACTCACTTGTCCCATCGTCGGGCTCAAAGCTACCAGTACTGTTCCATGTGTTGTTGCTATTCCCATAGCTCTCCTCCGTGCCGGCTGGCTCTGCATAATCAGCTGGGTTGAAAGTTCTGGAACACAGATTGGGGGTAGCACGTTTAGATTTCCTCCTAACTGCTGTGAATGAAAATCAATCACACTCAAACCAGGACATAGCTAAACGATTCCAAGCAGGCCCCGTCCACTTTGTAAGACAAACCTACTGCAGTCTTAGCCATTCCAAATGCACCTCAGTACATACAGCTGCTGCAATGGGACAGGTACACAAACCAGCAAGGAATGACAGAACCCACCAGTTAGACTTATGCTGTCCCCTGGCCAGCCCCGTGCAGAGACAAACTCACAAATGATCTTGCTTTTCTTGTTTTGTATCCAATAAAAACTTACCCCATTCCCTGGGCAGAAAATCTTCCCCCCCGCCTTCCAGAGCCACCTGTAAGAGACAAACACACATCAGTGTAGTCCTGCCGTCAAACAGCAAGGCTCACCACTCTGTGCTGTGTGTTGATGGGAAGGTAAGTGTTTAACACTATGCAGCATTTCAGACGCCCAGTGTATGACAATGTCCAGCATCTTCCTGAATTGATAAGGTTTCAGACTGTTCCTTTTACATGCATGTGAATTACACGTTAGAGGTGTAATTAGGGATAAATGATTCCAGTCACAGATTAGCTCCCCATCAGTCACAAGGCACAAATATGAGAGACCAGACTCCAAATCTATAGAACATGGCCTCATCAGCAACTACCAAACAGCTCAGGTTGTTTCATGGAAAGATTTATTTTTAGACTCTCGGCAATGAGAATGAATGAGTGCTGCTCACAGAGAGGCAGCAAAGCTGCCCAGAGGTACTAGCACTTAGATCCTGCTGCCAATCAATGCTTTCCCTGAACTCATACAATAGCCGCCTCTGTCTTTGTTCCCCCCCACCTGTAAAATGGGCTAATATTTAACTAAGCCTCCTGGGTAGGGTATGAGAACTAGCTAATGGCTCTACTATGCTTACCAGGTGCAAAGCAATATGTAGGTGCTAAGCATTAACACAAGAAAAGAGATGAAAAATATTTACTGCCTGTGACTTCTATTCAGCCCCTCAAGACCTCTCTACAGAAGAGCTTTTTGAAGTCAATGGGAAATAGCTACATTAGACCCACCATCCCTGGCACACAATCCCCCTTTGCGTACCTCTGCCTCGTCCACGGCCCCGTCTCCCTCTCTCTGTGCCTCTTCCAGAGGAGCCTCCGCTCTTACCACCATCCAGTCCATTCTCCTGGCCCCGAACTGAAAGACAGAGATGACACTAGGACAACTGCCATCATTACTCTGGACTCAGGGAAGGAAACCCTAAAGCACGTGGTGGGGGTGGCGTGGGAAACAGAGACAGGAGCTAGAGATGCTATGGCACCATGGTTTGCTCCTGTGAGTGCTGTTTGGCAGCTATGGCGTGAATCCATCGCCCAGGGACCCGGCACCAGGTGGGACCCTGCACACATACAAGAGGATGGGTTTTGTAGTCATTTTTCTAGACTTATGAGCTTTAGCACAAACATCAGCACAATGCTTTAAGTGCCTGCCATGTACCATGATAGTTATAGTTGCTATTAAAGGGCAGGCTCATACACTCTCTTCCACGGCTGGTGCCTCGGCCTCGTCTCGGTGGCCCGCCACGTCGCCGGCTGTAATCCCGATCCCTGTCCCGGTTCTCTTTGCCTTCTTCGCTGGGTTCTGTCTGCCCGCTGTCCTTCTGCCCCGAGACGCCTTTCTTCTTCCCAACCATTTCCCAGGAATGCTGAAGTTTAGCAGAGAGGGAAAGAAGTTCATCATTTGAGCAACATTGGATGCAGGCTACAGGCATAATTTAACATCCTGGGGAGACTATAATGAGGGAAGACAGAAAACTGTCCCAATAAAGCAAGATAGGCACTTATCCAAAGCGTCACATCACAGACACTGCCGTCTTCCTCTCCACTGTCTGAGCTGACAGGCTCCTGGCAGCTTTCACTCAGTCACCCACCCAGGAATGCTTGTTCCTCAGTTTGCATTCCTTCATTTTAAGTGATGTTCGCCTGAACCCTGAAGGACTCAAGTTTGCCCTTCGAACAGACCCAGCATGGACAAGACAGGCCCCTCTCCTGTTGACTTGCAGGCAGCTGTATAGGGCTGGGGGGGTGCTGTTTTGGTTTAGCCCATCTCAGAGGCCAATCGATGATTTGAGCTGTGCTTGCTCTTATAACCCAAACAGCTCGGCCCCAGGAACTGAAGAAAGAACCATCATCTCTTAAGTCACTCCACATGTTGGGCAATTTGACTTTTCTCTGCTGTCTGAGACCCCCTCAGGCTACAGCCCCCCAGACAGGGTTCTCACTTGCTCTCATTTAAGGCAAGTGAAGTGATTTCGCAATAGCCACAGAAACTTTCAAAAAGTCCCAGTGATCATTCAGCTCATTACCTAGGGATCTCGGGCACAGATCTGCGCTAGGTCACTCATCCCAGAGAAGACCCAATTAAAGGACTGCTAGACAAACATTATGTTAGCTCAGACATTTGAAAGTAACGTTTTGGCTTTAACGGGAGGAAGGAACTGCCCGAGTTTTTTGGCAAGACAACCAAAAGAGGTGTCACTTGCTTGGGCCCCAGTATCTGTCCACATAATATATTAACTCTGGAAATTATAAAAAATCCCAGGGTACCTGCTGTTCCTACCACACAGGCATCTTTACACATCTGCCTGGTTCCAAGGAGGAGAGTATTGTGGGAGACACCAAACCCCCCCCCCCCCAACAGGAATGCTCAAGTCATTCTGAGTTTAATTAAACAACACGTCACCACCTCATCCCAACACCCAAGGCAGTTTTATTTCATGCCAGTATGAAATGGTTTCACATTCATTTTGAACCAATGCTATACGCTGTTAGCACAATTAACACTGAGTCACAAGTCACTGACACACACCTGAAAACATGACTTGCTGACTAATGAACAGCTGGCCGTGGATGGCAACACAGAGTGTGGCAAAAAAGCTTTTAGGCACACACTGGCCTCAAACCAGAGGAGTCTCTCTCTCTTCACAGGCAACTGACTGAGAAGGAAGTCAGGATAGTATTTACTTTGTACAGTACAACAATCAAACTCAGAACTAATATCCTGTCTGCTCTTCTAGCCTCTGGAGTGTGGCTCGTTCCAATACTACTGCATTAAGCAAGTGAGTCAGTGCTCACTAGCAGTAGGGTATCTTTGAGACACATTATCAATGGCGCATCATCCTAACAAACATCTTTTCACTGAGTTGTTCAGCAGAAGTTGAACTCAGACCAGGAGAGGCTCAGAAAGCCTTCACCACTTTCAGTGCAGATGAAGACTCTGCTCAGATCGATGCAGGTGGCAACCTGCAAGAACCCCATGGCACTGCAGAGTGCAGCAGTGGCTGGCACAGAGAGGGTTTTACTGTGCCAATGCTGGTCCTGCCTTTGCAAAGCTACTGCAGTGACTGTGTCTGGCATCTCACTCTGCTTAGTCCCTCAGCTGCCACGTAAAGGAAACAGGGCAAACCTTCAGATTTGATATAACCCACAACATTAATTTCTTAAATGAACGAGTGAAAATAAACTGCTAAGATTTTAATGGTACATCAGTTTTATTGGAAGAAGCCCTGGAAGTGATTCTGGGTGAAGCACAGCACCACAGCTAAGATTTGCCTAGGTTAGATGTACTCCTGTTATGTTTAAAATGAGTTTACAGCTAATGGACAGCCAGTTCTTGCAGGTTTCTGGGCAGAAAGGGCTGGTCCTTAAACCCACATGGCTCTGTGATGAGATGGAAGCATCCACCACGCGGACAGTACAGAAGTCAGTAGATGCCAAAGCATGTGGGAATCCACCAATTGGGAGGAGAGATGTTGCACAGAATACAGATGGCAGGGACATACAGTTCAGTAATCGGAACATCTTTTTTTTTTTAACTTTTAATTGAAAGAAACCCAGCTAATGCACCACACACTAAAGTGAGAGTCTCAAACCCAGTAGAGCTAGGGAATCTGGTTAAGATCAGCCTTCCAATACCAACAGTACCTCACTGTCCCCAGATAGGCAAGCTCTGACTTGCAGCTGCAGTTTGGCAGGGCCTTTGACATTATTCACTGACAGTTTCATCAGTTGTAACAGAATCCATGTTTGGGCTCCTTTACACAGAGATGATGGACACTCCCTGGCACTAGGTGGGAGGCTTCCTTTGGGCAGATGCCTACTGAGAGGAGCTAAGTGTGAGAGAACGTGGGCACTCACATGAACCATGCAGCTCAAGTCTAACTAGCAGACAAACTGCACCTAGCAGCGCTGGACCCTAGCATGCTACAGCAGGGACAGCCCATGCAATGGCGAATGTGTCAGCTGAGAGACACGGGATTGCACCAAGATCAGAGTAAAAACCCAGGGCCAAAGATGTTAAAGTTCCAGAGACACAGAAGGAAACAGAGGTTTACACTAGGTTACTCACTTGCTTCCTCTGAGGCTGTCAGATGACTGCACCTTGATCTGTTCCCCAATGCATAAACAGGAAAGGCCGTTAAACAAGCTAGGGCATGGCCCCCCATTACAGGTACCCTGCATTCTTAACTGTTGGGGTCTCCTGACTGGCACTGTACAGACAGCACTTTCCAAACTACCCCCTCCCGTGTGCTCCGCAGGCGCCATTTAGCTGTATCACCTGGCGATCACTAGCTCCAACCAGGCTTCACACAACCACCTTTTTGCTAATCAAAGCTGAAGAAGCCTGCCCTACCGTGTCTGGATTCCCCTCCAGCAGCACGTTGATGGCTCTGTTGACATCCCCGTTACAGTCGTGCAGCGCAATCACACACTCATCTTGGTTCTTGCCCGTAATATCAATCAGCTGTGGGGAGGAAGGGGACACAATCAGCTCATTCCAAACCCAGAGAGGACTAACACCTCCTTAGAGCTAAGAAATGCCTTGGGTCTGAGAGGAGAGAAAACCTGTAATTGCAGAAGAGAAGAGTTACCAAGAAGCGTCCAGGCGTGGATGTCTCCTTGCTGTCCCTTAGTTTAATTGTGTGGCCCAGAACATACACTGGGGGGCCACAGAAGCAGGAGTGAGGGAGCCCCCATGTCTCAGAAGTCCTAAAGTCACCTCTCACCAGTCAACGTGAAAGCAGAGCCTTGCAAAGCCCAGAGTGACTCCAGGTGTTGGCCAAAGGCCCTCACAACAAAGGGCAATAATGCTGCAGAGAGAACTGAAGGGCTGATGGCTCAACCTCGTGAGCTCACATGTGGGACACAAAAGCTTTGGTATCTGCCTCCTCTGACCGAGGCAGCTTATTATCCCAAGGGCAGCTCTCCCTGGGTCTGCCCCACTGCAGAGAGTTCTCTTAACAGAAGAAACAAGATGACAATGAAGGGCAGACCTTCTAGCCTGGCAAAAGTATTGGAGTTAGCTGCCCTTTTGACCTGCTTCCCCCCAGCTCTCCATCACTGGCCTGTTCTAGCTTATTTCAGAATTGCCATTGTTGCTCTCAGCCTCAGGTTCAACACAGCTGGCACTTCGGCTCCTGGAAAGAGAGCTGCCAACTTCCACTCTAGCTCGAGACATTGTTCAACCCTGAGTTCTCCCCACTCACTTGTTTCACCTTCTCCTCAAAGTCAGCATCGTTGTGGTCCGAAATCATCTGTGCAAGTCGAATCTGTTCTGCAGTGGCCTAGAGAGATTGTGGATGATAACGGAGGAGGGTTAGAGCTGTACATTTCAAATTAACTCTCTTCTAAGCACATACAGCTTCCTTGAGAACACCAGTAAGGAGTGAAGGGAAGAGGGGCACACAGGTGGGAGGTCTCAAAGTGGAGATAAAGATGAAAGAGAAGCAGGTGGCGAGGTCTGGAGGAGAACAAAATGCCACTGAACCTGTGTGAGCCAACAATCTCACACTGAACTAGCTTCCCAGGACAGATCCCTTAGTACAGGCAGAAACAAGAACCTCAAAGCAAACTCTGCAAGTGGCACGTCAGCCAGACGGGTTTACCTACAGTGACAGAGAGCAGTCTGGAAAATGCAGAGAGGTTCCAGCTCAGGCTCTCACTCAAACATACTGAAGCAGTGACCGCACTGTCAGAGAGCCCCTGGTTAGCCTGTCAACCTGCCTCTAAACCCAGCGCACTTCAGCACAGAGGAAGCTGTTCTAGGAGGTATGTTAGGCTAACGGTTCTCAGTCAGCGTCCGCAAACCCTCTGGGGGTCTGCAAGCCGGTTTTAGGGGGTCATAGGGACCTGTGGCTGAGGCAAAGGGCTGAAACCAGGAGCAGAACTGCAGGGAGCCCTGAGCCATGGCACCCCAGTGGGGCTGAAGCCTGGAGCACCAGTGCCCATACGAGGAAGAAGCCGTGAGGGCCTCCCCAGAGCTGAACCCCCACCCATAGCCCCGAGCCCATCCACCTCACGGCCGTCCCATGGCTGATGTCCGCAGCATGGAGCCCCCTCCCCCCACAGCTGAATCCCCAAGTCCCACAGGGCTAAAGTCTCAAGCTCCCCCCTCCCCACTCAAATATATCCAGTCACTGAAGCCAGGAGCCCTGAGTGCCCCCCATCCCTGCTAGGGCCTGGAGGTTTGTTTTTTTTTTTTTTTTTTTGGGGGGGGGGGGGGGGCTCTGAAAGAAAAAGGTTGAGAACCCCTGTGTTAGGCCAAGCCCAGTTATTAGTCAACTGCTTGGAGCAGCTGAAGGCACCAGGTCTCCACCTCCGAGTCAACTGGTTTCCATGGACACTCTCTTACCTGTGGCCGCTGCTTGTGCTGTGTCTGGCTCTGTGTCTGTGTCTGCTCCCAGTTCCCCCGGGCTCGGTTAGTGCCCACCGATGTCATCATTTACAGTATATACAAATAACAGTATTTACAAGGTAGAACTCTGCGGGGGGGAGGTTGGGGAGGGGAGGAGATGAGAGAACAGACTATTAGAAACTGAAAACAAAAGGCAGCACCAAGATTCTGGGTACTGAGTGGGCGGGACGCCAAAGTAAAGTTTATACCCCAACTCCATCTCCAGAGATGTAAAACCAGAAGGCCACCCACCTTTTCCTATTTACTGAAGCCCTGACATGTAATGTGTGATATCTGAAAGGCACAATACTGAACCCATGCTGAGATCTCTCTGTGGGAACAGCCCAGGAAGATTGCCTCCCATCCCCTCCTGCCCCCCCAAATCTGAGTGACTAAGTCTTAGGAGCAGAAATACTTTTCTCCCTGGTAGGAGGCAGCCTTTAACATTCTGCAGCTCAAATGCAAGAGGCTGAGGAATATAAATTCGCATTACTCAACACCGATCCTGCCATCTACATGGCCTGGAGACTCCTCAGTGCTACCGTGATGGATACTTCATAAGTGCACAAAACAAACAGCTCAAAGCCCCAAGACAATCAGCTGAATCTCTGATCTCACTGCTTTCATTCTCTGCTCTCACAAGTTCACCTCTCATCCCAGAGAAAGGTGGGGAAGCGACTCCCCAAGTCAAGATGTTTCCAGGATGATACCAAACTGGGAGGGATTGCAACTGCTTTGGAGGACAGCGTCATAATGGAAAACGATCTGGACAAATTGGAGAAATGGTCTGAGGTAAACAGGATGAAGTTTAATAAAGACAAATGCAAAGTGCTCCACTTAGGAAGGAACAATCAGTTTCACACATACAGAATGGGAAGAGACTGTCTAGGAAGGAGTATGGCAGAAAGAGATCTAGGGGTCATAGTGGACCACAAGCAAAATATGAGTCAACAGTGTGATACTGTTGCAGAAAAAGCAAACATGATTCTGGGATGCATTAACAGGTGTGTTGTGAGCAAGACACGAGAAGTCATTCTTCCGCTCTACTCTGCGCTGGTTAGGCCTCAGCTGGAGTATTGTGTCCAGTTCTGGGTACCGCATTTCAAGAAAGATGTGGAGAAACTGGAGAGGGTCCAGAGAAGAGCAACAAGAATGATTAAAGGTCTTGAGAACATGACCTATGAAGGAGGCTGAAGGAATTGGGTTTGTTTAGTTTGGAAAAGAGAAGACTGAGAGGGGACATGATAGCAGTTTTCAGGTATCTAAAAGGGTGTCATCAGGAGGAAGGAGAAAATTTGTTCATCTTAGCCTCTAAGGATAGAACAAGAAGCAATGGGCTTAAACTGCAGCAAGGGAGGTTTAGGTTGGACATTAGGAAAAAGTTCCTAACTGTCAGGGTAGTTAAACACTGGAATAAACTGCCTAGGGAGGTTGTGGAATCTCCATCTCTGGAGATATTTAAGAGTAGATTAGATAAATGTCTATCAGGGACGGTCTAGACCGTCTTTGGTCCTGCCATGAGGGCAGAGGACTGGACTTGATGACCTTTCAAGGTCCCTTCCAGCCCTACAATCTATGAATCTATGAAAACATTAAACGGGTTTGTGGGCTTGGTTGGTTTGTTTGAAATAAACAGAGCTCTCATCTTCAAACACAAACCCAGCTCATTTGGGCTGGGACCTTGTTCTACGAATATTAATTTTTCATCTATAATCCAACATACTCCGGAAAGAAAAGTGCTATAAATATCATCTGAGGGATTCCAAAACCCTTCAAAAATTCTACGCAGGATTCAATCACTTCGCCCATGACTAATGTAGGGCACAGCAACTAGCAAGATGCTCTCAGCAATGCTATACAATAATTTCAGGACTTCCTGTCCAGACATAGTTCAGCACAGGGAACAGATCACAGTCAAATTGAATTGCAAATCCCTACACCCCCAATGCAAGGAAAATCCAGCAGCGACAGTAACACCTTGTGCAATCTCATCATAGCGAAACCGCTCCAAAGAATAAGGAATGCCAGGTACATTCAAAAGCACCAAGCAGGATTTCAGTTATTTACCAGCCTCTGAACCAAGTAATTTTGCACTTAATACTTTACCACTGGGGTAATAAGGCTATGAACTCTGCCTCTGGAGCAAAAGGCCCTTCACTAGCAGCATGCGGGACTTCCCTAATCTAAGAAGGAACAAATAATACCCGCAGACAGATATTTAGCTAGAAAACATCAGCAAGAGAAACAAGTGATCAGTATCTTGTCTGAAACTTTCTTCATCGAGATCAACTGTGTCCCCTCAAGTGGGAACCAATCTACTATAGGAGGGTGGGAGGGAGTGAAAAGCCTCTCAGCATGAGGCAGTGCTAAGGGATGGGAAATCTAAATCTTCAAAGACAGTGACCAGACACAATGCAACTAGATCTTTCCTTTGGAGCACATAGCAGAGGTCCCTAAAGTTAGTTTTGCACTGTGTGTGTAAACCTGCAATACTATTTTGCTGCTCCACTGAGAGATGGCCTGTACCAGCTTCTCTTGTTCACCTGAATCTTTCCTGCAGCTTCCCACAAAAGGTCAAATCATCCACCTCCTTGGGATATCATGTCTTGCAGCTATTTAAACATACAGACTCCTAAATAATACTGATTTTTCAGAACTTTTTGAAACTTCCAGATCTTGCTCAGTTCCTTCAGAAATAAAATCTTATTACCAAATAATGTTTGACACACAAATCACCTCAGCACTCCTGAGTTCTAAAGCTCAGACTGATACCCTCTGACAAATCACACCCTCTGCCTCGCTTTTCCGGTCTGTAACATGTGGGTAACAATCACCTGCC
Organism: Gopherus flavomarginatus; assembly: GCF_025201925.1. NCBI lineage: Eukaryota > Metazoa > Chordata > Testudines > Testudinidae > Gopherus > Gopherus flavomarginatus. The sequence continues at coordinate 24,441,987 of NC_066636.1, read as the reverse complement.
TTTGTTGTTGTTATTTGCATTACCTCAGCACTTAGGAGTCCTAGTCATGGACCAGGACCAACTCTGCTGCACTCTATACAAAAACAGAACAAGAAGATACTCTCTGCCCCAAGCACCTTAAAGTCCAAGTATAAGACAAGAGATAGATACACACGGAGGGGGAGCACCAGGAAACAATGAGACAATATTGGTTAGCATGGGAGGCTGTCTCAGTGCACCAGGAGCCTAACCATTGCCAAGTGTTTTGTAGGCACCACTGCAAAGGGGAGTATGGGGGTTGAAGATGGATAATGAGGTAGCTTGGGGGGACCTACCTTAAAAGTGTAGCTGTGAGGACTCGTGTTTGTGATGTGCTGCAGAAACACTGAGCATTACAGACATTTCTTGTTGTATTAAACGTACTACATGCATAATATCCGGCCGTGAGAGTGTGTGCAGGGCACAATTAACTTTCAGACTTTGTGAATAACATTTAGCCTCATCAAGTTCCACCTTCCCTTCTGTCATAAACAGATGGTTAAGGGTTAATGTCTCTTTTACCTGTAAAGGGTTAACAAGCTCAGTGAACCTGGCTGACACCTGACCAAAGGACCAATCGGGGGGACAAGATACTTTCAAATCTTGGTGGAGGGAAGTCTTTGTTTGTGCTTTTTGTTTTGTTCATTGTTCGCTCTTGGGAGTAAGAGGGACCAGACGTACACCCAGGCTCTCCAAATCTTTCTAAATCAGTCTTTCATGTGTCAAAATTGTAAGTAATAGCCAGGCAAGGCAGATTAGTCTTATGTTTGTTTTCTCAACTTGTAAATGTTTCTTTTAGCTGGAAGGATTTTTACCTCTGTTTGCTGTAACTTTGAATCTAAGGCTGGGGGAGGGGTCCCTCTGGTCTATATGAATCAAAATACCGTATAAAGCATTTTCCATCCTAATTTTACAGAGATAATTTTTACCTTTTCTTTCTTTAATTAAAAGCTTTCTTTTTAAGAACCTGATTGATTTTTCCTTGTTTTAAGATCCAAGGAATTGGGTCTGAACTCACCAGGGATTGGTGGGGGGATAGGAGGGGGGATGGTAAATTCCTCCTTGGTTTAAGATCCAAGGAGTTTGGATCTGTGTAAAGCCTCTCAAGCCAAACCAGGGAGGGGAAAGTCTGGAGGGGGGAAAGGAGGGGGGATGGTTAATTTCTCCTTGTTTTAAGATCCAAGGGATTTGGATCTGTGTTCCCCAGGGAAGGTTTTGGGGGAACAAAAAGTGTGCCAGACACTAAATTCTGGCTGGTGGCAGTGTACCAGATCTAAGCTAGTAATTAAGCTTAGAAGTGCTCATGCAGGTCCCCACTTTTTGTACTCTAAAGTTCAAAGTGGGGAAAAAACCTTGACATGGTGGTAGAGGCGGGATTTTGTAGGAACCAAAAGTCAGTAGGATTTTTTTTTCCTCTCCTTTCTAGCTGCTTGGAAAGCAGCCTGAGGGCAGAGGTGTTAAGTTTTAACAAAAGTCTTTGTTAAGAGGAGGCTTCAAGCTATGAGCAAGCAGACAGCAAAAAGGAATTTAAAAGTTGAATTGTTTTCCTTTCTCCCTCTTGGGTATAGCTAGTTAGAAAATCTCTGCTAACCAAGCAGCCCTGAGCAGAGTACATCCCAGGTTTCAGTGAGCTGCAGAGGGGTGTTGTGGCCAGCACGAGAAAGCAGAAAAATGAGTACCAGTGGAGCAACTAACAAACTAGAAATGGCTAGGCTGGACGCAGAAGAGAAAGCCAAAGAGGCTGAGCACAGGAGAACTATGGAGATGAAACAGAAAGAGATAGAGATGAAAGAAAGAGAAGAAAAAGCCAAAGAGGCTGACCACCGGAGGGCTTTGGAGCTCCAGAGGGAGGCCCACCAGCAGGCCCTGGAATTAGCAAAGGTTAAGCCGGATGTACCAGCCAACCCTAACAACCCTTCTCCAGGTACTGTTTCCCATCCCAGAAAATTCCCCACCTACAAGGCAGGTGATGATACTGAGGCCTTCTTAGAAAATTTTGAAAGGACCTGCCATGGGTACAACATCCCTACAGACCAGTACACAACAGAGTTGAGGCCACAGCTCAGTGGACCCTTAGCAGACGTGGCAGCTGAAATGCCTAAGGAACACATGAACAATTATGATCTTTTTCAAACCAAGGCCAGAATCAGAATGGGGCTAACACCCGAGCATGCCTGCCGGCAGTTCAGAGCCCTAAGGTGGAAACCAGATGTGTCATTTACCCAACATGCCTATCACATTGGAAAGAAATGGGATGCCTGAATATCAGGAGCAAATGCTAACTCTCTGGAAGAGCTGTCCCTCCTAATGCAAATGGAACAGTTCTTAGAGGGTGTACCTGAGAAAATAAAAAGGTACATCCTAGATGGGAAGCCCAAAACTGTAACCAAGGCGGGGAAATTTGGAGCCAAATGGGTGAAAGTGGCAAAAAAACTACTAGCAAGGGGAGCAAATATCACAGCGGGCAAACCGAAAATAAACTCTATCACCGGGGGAAACCCAAGACCCCACCTACAACCCAAGGAAAGCCCCAGTCACCCTATTGTCCCACCTCACCAGTCTCCAGCAACCCACCTCGACTCAGCGACCAGTCAGCTGGGCAATGTTTTAAACGTAATGAACTGGGTCATATAAAGGCCAACTGCCCCAAGAACCCCAACCGAGTACAGTTCATTACACCACCATCACACCAAGAATCCCTAGGCCCAGATGCCTCTCAAATACCATCGGAGCAAAGGGAAACCTTAAGAGTGGGCGGAAAGAAGGTTATCGCGTAAAAAGACACGGGGGCACCAGTATCAGCTATCCACCAATCCTTAGTGGACCCCAAATTCACCAACCCAGAGGCCCAAGTGACAATTCACCCATTCATGTCAAAAATCTGTAAACTTGCCTACAGCTAAACTGCCTGTCCAGTACAAAGGCTGGTCAGGAATGTGGACTTTTGCAGTCTATGACAATTATCCCATCCCCATGCTACTGGGGGAAGATGTGGCCAACCAGGTGAAGCTGGGCAAGAGGGTGGGGATGGTTACATGCAGCCAACCCAGGCAAGCTTCCAGACCCATCCTTGTTCCTGAGCCGTCCACAAGGGCCCCATCTGTGTTACCAGAGACCCGGACAGAGGTAGTGGACCCGGATCCCCGTCAAAGACTGCAACAGCCATAGTGCATCCAGTCCCAGAACCGGAACTGGAAAAGCAACCAGCACCAGAACCGTTGCCAGCACTGACGCCAGCGCTTGCAAACCCATCTCCAAACCCAACGCCAGAGGGCACCTGCGGGCCTGACCTGGCAGAGGCAGGAGACAACCCTAACCAAGAGGCTTAGCCCGAGCCTGAAATATCGCATAGTGCACTAGCGAGAAGCGGTTCACCATCAACGAAAACAACCCCACCACCTACATCGCTTCCAGAGAGACCAAGCCCAAGTCCACAGTCTAAGAGGAACTGGTGTCTCCAACCTCAAGGAAACAGTTCCAGGCTAAGCAGGAAGCAAACAGCAGCCTTCAGAAAGCTTGGTCGGTGGCACGAAGCACCCCACCGCCTCTCCGCTCTTCGAACCGATCCCGGTTTGTTGTAAAACAAGGACCTTTATACAAGAAGACTCTTTCTGGTGGACACCAGAAAAACTGGCATCCTCAAAAACAGTTGGCAGTTCCAACTAAGTATCAGGTAAAGCTCTTAAGCTTAGCCCATAATCATCCCAGTGGCCATTCTGGGGTAAACAGAACCAAAGACAGGTTGGGGAAGTCCTTCCACTGGGAGGGGACGGGCAAGAACGCTGCTAATTATGTCCAGTCTTGTAAGGTGTGCCAAAGAGTGGAAAAGCCCCAAGACCAGGTCAAAGCCCCTCTCCAGCCACTCCCCATAATTGAGGTCCCATTTCAGCAAGTAGCTGTGAATATTCTGGGTCCTTTCCCAAAAAAAAAACCCCAGAGGAAAGTTTTCAACTACTGACTTTCATGGATTTTGCTACCCGATGGCCGGAAGCAGTAGCTCTAAGCAACACCAGGGCTAAAACTGTGTGCCAGGCCTTAGCAAACATTTTTGCTAGGGTAGGTTGGCCCTCCGACATCCTTACAGATTTGGGAACTAATTTCCCGGCAGAGAACATGAAAAATCTGTGGGAAGCTCATGAAGTGAATCACTTGGTTGCCACCTCTTACCACCATCAAACCAATGGCCTGGTGGAGAGATTTAATGAAACTTTGGGGGCCATGATACGTAAATTCATAAATGAACACTTCAATGATTGGGACCTAGTGTTACAGCAGTTGCTTTTTGCCTACAGGGCTGTATCACATCCCAGTTTAGGGTTTTCACCATTCAAACTTATGTGTGGCCACAAGGTTAAGGGGCCATTACAGTTGGTGAAGCAGCAATGGGAGGGGTTTATGCCTTCTCCAGGAACTAACATTCTAGACTTCGTAAGCAACCTACAAAGCACCCTCCGACACTCTTTAGCCCTTGCTAAAAAAAACCTAAAGGATGCTCAGGAAGAGCAAAAGGCCTGGTATGATAAACATACCAGAGAGCGTTCCTTCAAAGTAGAAAACCAGGTTATGGTCTTAAAGGTGCAACAGGCCCATAAGATGAAAGCGTCATGGGAAGGGCCATTCACAGTCCAAGAGCGCCTGCAAGCTGTTAACTATCTCATAGTGTTCCCCACCTCAACCCTAAAGCCTAAAGTGTACCATGTTAATTCTCTCAAGCCCTTTTATTCCAGAGACTTAAAGGTTTGTCAGTTTACAGCCCAGGGAGGAAATAACACTAAGTGGCCTAAAAGTGTCTCATGCGAAAAAAAAAAGCGACGATGGTGTGGAAGAGGTAAACCTCTCCACAACCCTTGAACGTCTGCAGCAGCAACAGATCAAGGAGCTGTGCACTAGCTTTGCCCAAATATTCTCAGCCACCCCAGGACGGACTGAACGGGCATATCACTCCATTGACACAGGTAATGCTCACACAATTAAAACCCCACTCTACCGGGTGTATCCTCATGCCCAAGCTGCTATAGAATGGAAAATCCAAAACATGCTACAGATGGGTATAATCCGCCCCTCTAACAATGCATAGGCATCTCCAGTGGTTCTAGTACTCAAACCAGATGGAGAAATACACTTTTGCGTGAACTACTGTAAGCTAAATGCTATAACTCGTCTCAACAACTATCCAATGCCACGCACCGATGAGCTATTAAAAAGATTGGAACACGCCCAGTTCATCTCTACAATAGACTTAACCAAGGGGTACTGGCAAGTACCGCTAGATGAATCCGCCAAAGAAAGGTCAGCCTTCATCACCCATGCAGGGGTGTATGAATTTAATGTGCTTCCTTTCAGGCTGCGAAATGCACCCGCCACCTTCCAAAGACTTGTAGATGGTCTCCTAGCAGGACTGGAAGAATATGCAGTTGCCTACCTCAATGATGTAGCCATTTTTTCTGATTCATGGGCAAACACCTAAAACACCTGGAAAAAGTCTTTGAGCACATCAGGCAGGCAGAACTAACTTAAGGCTAAAAAGTGTTAAATAGGCCAAAACAGAGTGACTTACCTTGGACACCAGGTGGGTCAAGGAACAATAAACCCCCTACAGGCCAAGGTGGATGCTATCCAAAAGTGGCCTGTCCCAAAGTCAAAGAAACAGGTCCAATCCTTCTTAGGCTTGGCCGGGTATTACAGGCGATTTGTACCACACTACAGCCAAATCGCTGCCCCACTAACAGACCTGACCAAAAAAACCCAGCCGAATACAGTTAAGTGAACTAATAAGTGTCAAAAGGCCTTTACCCAGCTTAAGGAAACACTCATGTCTGACCCTGTGCTAAGGGCCCCAATAACAAACCATTCCTAGTAACCACAAATGCGTCTAAGCGTGGTGCAGGAGCAGTTTTAATGCAAAAAGGACCGGATCAAAAATTTCATCCTGTTGTGTTTCTCAGCAAAAAACTGTCTGGAAAAAAAAAAAAAAAAAAGCCACTGGTCAATCAGAAAAAAAAAATGCTATGCCATTGTGTACGCCCTGGAAAAGCTATGCCTGTACGTTTGGGACGGCGGTTCCAGCTACAAACCGACCATGCTGCGGTAAAGTGGCTTCATACTGCCAAGGAAAACAACAAAAAACTGCTTCAATAAAGTTTAGCTCTCCAAGATTTTAATTTTAAAATTCAACACATTTCAAAAGCTTCTAACAAAGTAGCTAATGCACTCTCCCATAAAAGTTTCCCAAAATCAACTGGTTAAAAATTGTTTAAAATGTAAAAAGTCTTGTAGTTTACATAATTAGTAGTATATGTAAAGGTGCATGTGTTTTATTAATCTGTTTATTCTAAAGTTCTAGGAAAAAATCACCGCCAGTGCAGTTCCACACTGTCTGAGATTTGGGGGGCGTGTCAAACAGATAGTTAAGGGTTAATGTCTCTTTTACCTGTAAAGGGTTAACAAGCTCAGTGAACCTGGCTGACACCTGACCAAAGGACCAATCGGGGGACAAGATACTTTCAAATCTTGGTGGAGGGAAGTCTTTGTTTGTGCTTTTTGTTTTGTTCATTGTTCGCTCTTGGGAGTAAGAGGGACCAGACGTACACCCAGGCTCTCCAAATCTTTCTAAATCAGTCTTTCATGTGTCAAAATTGTAAGTAATAGCCAGGCAAGGCAGATTAGTCTTATGTTTGTTTTCTCAACTTGTAAATGTTTCTTTTTGCTGGAAGGATTTTTACCTCTGTTTGCTGTAACTTTGAATCTAAGGCGGGGGGGTGGGTTCCCCTCTGGTCTATATGAATCAAAATACCGTATAAAGCATTTTCCATCCTAATTTTACAGAGATAATTTTTACCTTTTCTTTCTTTAATTAAAAGCTTTCTTTTTAAGAACCTGATTGATTTTTCCTTGTTTTAAGATCCAAGGAATTGGGTCTGAACTCACCAAGGATTGGTGGGGGGAAAGGAGGGGGGATGGTAAATTCCTCCTTGGTTTAAGATCCAAGGAGTTTGGATCTGTGTAAAGCCTCTCAAGCCAAACCAGGGAGGGGAAAGTCTGGAGGGGGAAAAGGAGGGGAGATGGTTAATTTCTCCTTGTTTTAAGATCCAAGGGATTTGGATCTGTGTTCCCCAGGGAAGGTTTTGGGGGAACAAGAAGTGTGCCAGACACTAAATTCTGGCTAGTGGCAGTGTACCAGATCTAAGCTAGTAATTAAGCTTAGAAGTGCTCATGCAGGTCCCCACTTTTTGTACTCTAAAGTTCAAAGTGGGGAAAAAACCTTGACACCTTCCAATACCTGAAACACCTTTAGACAATACAGAGAGATGGTTTTCCCCTGAATTTATACTGCTGTCACTAATAAAGAAGCCTGATCATTTGGCAGTATGACTCTAACAGTACCACCGCCTAATACAAAGCATGTTAACCTGTGCTACGGGGTTCATCCCTCAGTAAGAATATTTGGGGTAGAGTCAATGAAGAAAAAACTTTTTTCCTGCTCCTTAAATCACTGCAGAAACTTTAATATAAATCAGAAAACGAAAAGCCAGCTCAGGCTATTTAACGAACTCCCCCTCATCCCACCATACCTGATTCTTCCCCTAGCATTATTTTTATTCCTCACTGGTACATCTATTACAGTACTACGTATTTCACAGATAAACACGGTATCATATTAAAATATTTGGCATCAGAACTGCAGGCCCAGAGGGAAGAAATACTGCATGTTTCAAACTGCAATAACAATCTGCCATTTCAGTAGGATATGGTTCTATTACTTTCTTGTCCTAAACCCTTATGCAGTTACTAGGCACTGTTTTAACTGCTGCCATGTTTCAATCCTGGCACAGGAGCATTTCAATGGTGAATTAAATAACCACTATGCATAAAACTCACCAAGCAACTACTGATCTAAGGATCTGTTCTGATCCCAACCCCGCAATGAGCTCTGTGCAGTGCCCCACAGACTTCAGTGAGGCTCTGTGTAGGCCCAGGGTTCCACCTACCAAGAATTCACTTCAGGATCATACTCTAGTTTGTGCAGCACTTCGGAATCCTTAGGGATTAAGCACTATTAAAAATGCAAAATATTAGTTCAGTAGTCTGACATCTGAAACGCTACCACACAAAAACAGTGACAGTCTTAGCTAACTGAAGTTTCTAACTGGTATTTTGGTCACTCATTTCACCTGTATATTTCTTTTTAAATTGTATAGCATCTTGTACTTCAAAGGCAGATGCTATATAAATAAAATAGTGATTCCATTTTCTTTCCATTGTGTCCCTGGTATTCTAGAATGAAATGAACTAGAGAAATGACAAACATTACCAAATCAGTTTGACTTCTGAATTATGTCAGAAAGGGAAATACTATATTGATATAGCATCAGACAAAGCCACAGGGCTCCTCAGCTATCTTATGACACAACCACTACACCTCAAGCAGCTTGCAATTTAATTTACTATCATTTTAATTTCATGTTTTTAATAATTTACTTTGCAGTTACTCTTCACTTTCTGTACTTAATTGCAACTGCTTTTCATTTCACAGGTAGAAGAGATTCCTATCTATGCAGGCTAGTAGGTATTTTGGGGTCTTCAGGAAAAAGGGAGACAGAAATGTAAGATGTATAATAATCTATGCATTCCATTAAAAATCCTGGCTCAGCTACATTTTGTAGAGAAGTGATCTCTCAGTCAAATGCACAATTGCAAGAAGTGTTCACGGCACAAAACATATTCAGGTGACTGGGTTCTATTCCCAGCTCTGCCAGACTTCCGGGGTGACTTTAGGCAAGTCACAGCATGACTCAGCCTCAGTTTCCCTATCTGTTAGAAGGGAATGAAGCTTAATTAACATTTGGCAAAAGGCTCTGAGGTCTCAGATGAAAGGACTACAGAAGGGCCCAGTATTTAAAATGATTATTCTGCACTGCTGGGGAGCGTGTGCACCGGAAAGAGCCTGGCACAGAGGGATATTTTATAAGGATTATGCCACATTTTGCAAAGAAGAAAGGACATTTCCGTTGTGGATGAAATAATTCATGGGTATAGAGAATACAGATTTTTGCAAAGTGCTTTGAGATAAAGCACTATTGAAACCTTAATGTAGTTTTAGCGGTTGTTATCTTATGGGAAGCTCTGAATAGACAGTTTCAAAGGCTACAGAAATATTCTGTAACATGAAATTCTGAACCGGTGCGGATGCCAATGAAATGGAATGATCCTTCAGGAGCTATAGCAGCTATAAATACAAAATATTATTATTCCAAGTTGCTGCAGGTTCCTATGAACATATTGGTAATTAGAGCTCTGCCTAAACTAAGATTATGCTGGATTGTAGATGGCATGTTACGTAATAAATGCATGAGATACACGGCACTACAGAAGTGCCTAAAAGTGGATCATTTCCTTTAATTCACCCTCTTCCAGCCCAGGGACGTGTTAGCGCTGGGTACTATGATGCATATAGTTATGGTTTACATATACAGTCAATAAAGCTTTTTAGAGCCCACCTGAACAAAGGGTACCACACACAAGAGTCTGCACAATTGCTACAAGCTGTCAGAAGTGCCTTTCTAAAACAATCTGGTATAGGGAACGCTACTGAAATAAATCCACCATTGTTATAGCTACCAGCAGGACAGGGGACAGCCCCTGGGGAAGAGGAGCACTGCACAAGGACGGCATGAGCACTCTAGAAGGGAGTAGCATGGAAGTGCCCCGTGGCCAGCACAGGCTTCAGTCTGCTTGGGAGAGAGACGGGCAGAGCCAACGGCAGACGACGGGGATGAGCCCCCCACAGGACCAGAAAGGTTTCAGGCCCTTAGGGCCAAGGGCAGAGAAGAGGCACGGACATGCTCCCCCCACTGCAGGATCGAGAGGCCAGCAGGGCCGCCCCCAGGGGGGAAAGGGAGCAGGCAGCGGGGTGCACGCCCGCGGGGGAGGCGCTGCTGCCACCAGCGCGAGGCGCTCGGGCAAGGACCAGGTGCAAGAAGCGCGGCCCGGGGCCAGGGAGGCTCCATCCGCGCCGGGGCCGGGCCGGCCATTGTGCGGGGCGGGGGCCGCAGCCAGGCAGCTCCATCCAGCGGGAGATCAAGGCAGGGAGCCGCCAGGCCGGGCCGCCCCGGAGGCAGCTGGGGAGGGGACGGGCCGGCAGCTCCCTCGGCGCCGGCAGGACGGGGGGGTCAGGAGCCCGGCCGCGGCGCCGCTTCCGCCCTCATGGCCGCTGCCGCCATTCCCCGCCCCCATCCTGCCCACGACCCCCTCCCCGGGCCCGGCCGCCCCACTACGCGAGCCCCCGGCTTCGGCCGGGCCCACTAGGCCGCGAACCCGACCATAAACAAAACCCGCCGCACGGCGCCGGATCCGGGCAGGCAGCGGGGCCGGGGCCGCCTCCCCCTGGCCGGGGGCCCCGCGCCGGCCGCGCCCGCGCTCCCCGGCTGAGGGGGGTCCTGCCGGGACCGGGATTTAAAGGGGCCGCGCGCAATTACCGGGGCCGCCACCGCCTCCGCGTTGCCAACTTTACCTGAGTCTCCACCACACTGACAACTACCCAGCGGCGCCCGCCCCATCACGTGACCCGGGAGAAGGCGGGGCCAGGCCGGCCTCTGGCCGCCCGCGCCACGTGACCCCGGCGGGCGCCTCTTTCGCCTCTCCCGCCTGTCACGTGGCTCGGCCTCGCTCCTCTCCTTGGCGCTCCCCGTGTCACGTGGTTTCTGGCGGTTGGCCGGCGCGCCCCGTCCGCGTCATGTGACGGGGGCGCACTGTGGCTTCAGCGGCCGCCATGTTGTTGCGGGGCCCCGGGCCGGGCCGGGCCGGGGATGGCGACGTCCAGCAGCAACTGGCTCTCCGGGGTCAACGTGGTGCTGGTGATGGCCTACGGGAGCCTGGTGAGGACCGGGCCGGGCCCCGCCCCGCCCGCCGCCCGGCTCGGCTCGGCTCGGCGGGGCGAGGCTCCTGCTCGGGGCCCCACAACGAGCGGGGAGGAGCGGGGGGGGGCCGCTGCGGGCCTGGGGCACTTCCCGCCCAGCCGGGGGGGGGTCCCGCCTCTGGGGGTCCCTGCCAGCCAAGGGGGGGAGTGGGAGGTCCCATAGTGTGTGTGTGGGGGGGTCCCGCCTGTGCGGGTCCCTGCCAGCCGGGGGCGATTGGGAGGTTCCATGGGGGGGGGTCCCGCCTCTGGGGGTCCCTGCCAGCCGGGGGGGAGATTGGGAGGCCCTGCAGTGGGGGGGGTCCCACCTGTGGGGGTCCCTGCCTGCCAGGGGGGGATTGGGAGGCCCCACAGTGGGGGGGGGTTGCTCCCCACACAGGGGACGCAGCCCCTTCGAAATGGCCATTGTGGGCTGTACGCTTGGCGCCACATCCGCTGCTGTGAAATCAACCCCCTGGGCGTCTCCGCTGCTGGAGACTTGTTCTACGGGAGCTGCCAAACCCAGCTGTGGGTAACACGGAATTGGGAGCTCCAGGCTTGACTCATTGCAGATGGGGGGAGACGGGTCACGGCAGGTGCTTTGGTCTCCGAGGTAACAGTATTTTGGCTGTGCTGGGTTCTAACAGCTTTTCTTTTCACTGCGCTTAACTAGGTGTTTGTGCTGCTGTTCATCTTTGTGAAAAGACAGATAATGCGCTTCGCCATGAAGTCCCGCCGAGGGCCCCACGTGCCGGTTGGACAACATGCCCCCAAGGTCTGTTTGTTGGATTTGCCTCCGATTGGCTGCAGCGGGAGGTTATGCTTTGGGCGATCAATTTGCTTATTTAGATAAGGCTTTGTGTTTACTGATGCTGCAATATACAAAAATAGGAAGCTATATTCCAAGCTAAACAGGGCCAGATGGGGCCAGTTCTTAGATGGGAGACCTTCAGGGAATAGCCAGGTGCTGCAGGAAATGGTCTTGGCCCTTCTTTTCCCCATGATTCACTACTGAACCCAATGCTCCAGCCCGGAGCTAGGGAATGCTGTGCTCCTGGAGGATACCATCTTTCTGATGAGTTTTAAAATCAATGCTCTCGTTAAAGATTCTGTGATGCACTTTGTAATAGTCAGGACATTAGCTGTGGTGTCCTGGCTAAAGGAAAGCTCTGATGGCCATGTCTACACTCTGAGCGCTACAGCACCACAGTTCTGGCCCCATAGGCCTATAGCACAGAATCTTCCTGCAGTGCCCAAAGGGGTTTCTCTGTTCCGGTAGGAACTCCACTTCTCCAGTGATGGCTGGGTCAATGAAAGTTTTCAGTTGACCTAGCTATGCCTACACTTGGGGCTAATGCTGCTCTGAGGTGTGAATTTTTCACACCCCAGAGCGCCTTGATCTAACTTTTAAGTGGACACCAGGCCGGATAGCTGTGCTCCAACTCTCTGAATTCTGCTTGACTATGGGAATCTTCACTTCCTGGATTAAATGGTTGCAGAGTGTTACTTTCTATTGTTAAGTAATTGCTGCATCTCAGGGCTGGGCACAGTGGTCCCTATCATGGGTGCTTTGGGAAGGAGGGTGCTCTATAAATGTAAGATGCTCTTGTTCTCTTCTGGACAGGACCTGAAAGAGGAAATTGATGTTCGCCTCTCAAGGGTACAGGACATTAAGTATGAACCCCGACTGCTGGCTGAAGATGATGCCAGGCTCCTGCAGCTGGAGACACCAGGAAGCCAATGTACTGTGTCTGCTAAATCTCTGCACCCTAACTTATTGATGAGTATAGTGGATGGAGGGGGAGGATGATCCAGAGGCTTCTTGTTCAGCCTTCCAACCTCCTCAGTGCAAACATCATCCCCGCTACTGCGCTCAGAACCTGGGAATGCTGAAGTTACACTGCCAGCTTTTGAGTCTGTCAGGCTCTTGCCATAGTATTATGTGACCTGCTGCAATGGCGTTCTGGGTCCAGTCCTTCCTCGTGGGACAGGTGGTGCCATCGCTGAGCTGCTCATGGTTACCAAGCAGCCTGTCACATCAGAACCTGGCAGGATCCCTAACCTGTACTCAGGCTTGGTTAAAATCAAGCCGACTGCGGCCCTGTCCCTGTCTTTAATACACAGAAGCAGCCCGTGGGGACCAAGGCTCCCACCACACAGGCTGAAATGAAGCCATTCAGCTCAAAATAGGGACTAGCGGGTACAGAGCTGTTGTTCCTCTCTGCCATATCACAGGAAGGCAGCCCCAACCTATAGTGTGTACCTGTCTGGGCCACCACTGCTCTGACACTCCAGGCTTTACCTTTCTCACCAAGCAGAGCAGAAACCCCCAGACAAAGGAAACGGATTGTCAGTTACCATTGGTGCTGCATAATCGGATTAGTGTCATTCTGCGATTTGCACGGGGCTAGCCTCATTGCCGGGGAAAGGCTCCAAGGGGATAATCTCTTGTTCACGCAGCCCCCACTTGTGCCAACTTGCTGGGGGGTCGGTCGGTCTGTCTGTCTGTCTCCAGACCAGTTTGTGTGTTGTCTTTTCCAGGTTGCTATAACTACTTGTACAGAATGAAGGCACTGGATGCAATCAAAGCTTCTGGTAAGAAAGAGTCTGTAGGTGGGGAGTGTGGCCAGTCAGGGACATGCCCCAGGAGCCTAGTCCGAAAGCCTAGTGCTAGCACAAGGGTTCTCAGCCTGGGGGCTGCCACCATATCCCTAGATGGGAGGGGTTCCCAGCTAAGGAATTGAGGTCCTCACTAGATGGGGTAGAGATGTCTGCTAGAGGGAAAGGTTGAGAACTTCTGTGCTAGAACATGAAAACTAGTATGTGACACAAATACAGTGAAGTAGACACTAATTTGATCTGGTTAGTCAGTATCCAAGGTGAGTAAAATACAGAACGTAACAGACAGTAGAAGCCATGGGAAGTTATTTACACTGAGTCTTTCCTTTCTAAATTATCTGCAGTGTCACAGGAAAAGACATTCCTCAAATACTATGCTGCCTGGCTTTCCGAAAGGATCCCGCACGGTTGTGTGTCTCACTGTCAGGGTGGGGGTGTCCAGTTTGAGACACCGGGGCTTGATTTTCTGAGAAACTCCCCAAATTAGTAAAGGCTTCTGCAGACTTAGGCTGTAAAGTGTCTGACTTGTGCTCCCTTTTGATGCAGTGATTCGTTGATCCTAGCTTCAGTCTCTCTGCCTGCAGCAAGAACCTGGTCTCTGCTGTATGGTGCCTCTGTCAGAAAGGCAGAGGTGCAGACAGAGGAGTTTGTTGGATGGTTTGGGTCACTCACAAGGACGGACTCTCTTCCAGGCCCCTGGAGTGTGTGTCACACTCATACCCGCCCATCACTGGCATCATGTGTTGCGTTGTTTTTTCAGAGATCCCATTTTATGTAGAAGGCCGACACCCCCAGTCCCTAATGGGAAAGAATTTCCATGCCTACCTGTTGGAGCTGAGAAATTCCAGCACTCCATTCAGAGGTATCCGCAAAACCTTGATTGACACCCTCCTGGATGGGTATGATACTGCACGCTATGGGACAGGGGTGAGTGTCAGCCCAGATCTTCTTTCGTCTTTGCCAAGGGGGTGAATTCCCACAGAGACAGGTCTTTCGTCTCGCAGCATTTCCCCACAATTCCCCTCTGTTCTGCCCGCTGCTGTGAACAGGACCAAGGACAATGCATGCCAGGGATCCAGGATCTCTAAGGCACTCTTCTGTTTGTGTTCAGGTCTTTGGGAAGACGGAATATCTGAAGTACCAGGGTGCCCTGACTGAGCTCGCGAACATGTAAGTGTAACTGGCGATGGGGATGTTTAACATCCGGGCCTTGGTCTGCATGGTGATCCGTTGAAGAGGGTTGTGGATGGTGAAATTCTGCAGCTGGCTGTGTCTGTACAGGGACTGAGAAGAGAGAGGCCAAAACCAAATTGACAAAGATGTGTCCCCTTTAAGAAGGCCCCCAAAATAGTCCCAGCCAGCAGAGTTCCTAGTGCTTTCATGGTTGTCGGAGGCAGGCAGTCTGTCTCCCTGAGGCATCGGGTCAGGAAAGGAGCCACTTGACCCAGTTCTTAAGCCCTTACCTCAGAGCTGTGAGTCAGAGCAACCAAACTGACAGAAAAGCAATGTCTGTAGGGCTCAGGTCAGGAGTGGCCTGGGGCCTGCAACCTATGGCAGCCAGCATGGCTTCTGGTCCCGTCCATTGTTCAGTTTCCTTGTGGTGTTTTCCTTGACCACACCTAGGCTGTCCCTTGTACAGGTTAACGAGTACACCCTGCCACAGTTTGCCTGCCCAGACCAGCCTTCCAAGAGCCTGCACCCATCGATTTAACTGATTGGCACATCTCATTAGGCTTCTTGCAATCTCATTCGCTCAGGAAGGGTTGCTCTCTGTTCTGGATGGATTCAGTAACCTCTCCTTTTTCTCCACAGTATCAAAGCGCGAGGAGGCAGCAGCCAGAGGCAGCACCAGTCAGCAGCGAAGGACCTCACGCTCTCGCCTGATATCTCCAACCCAGCCACCATCCAGGTCACCTACCTGCCTTCCAGCCAGAAGAGCAAACGTGCCAAACACTTCCTGGAGCTGAAGAGCTTCAAGGACAACTACAACACGCTGGAGAGCACCCTGTGAGCTGTGGCAGGAGTGCTGCTCCTGGGACCTGCCACTGACAGCCCCTTGCTGCGTGGGGCAAGTCACAAGGGGCGTTTGGCAACAGTCCGTGTCCAGGCGGCAGCTGGAAGGCGGGAAGTCACTGGGCTCATGGGTCACTCTCTGCTGCATGGAGTTGGATTTAACAGCGACATCATGCTGGGGATACCTGGCCTCTGGGCAGGAGGCCCTTTCCAAAGCCGTGTACTGGCTGCAGAACAGGGAGCTGAGCAGCAGCCGGCATGGACCTTGTGGTTTGGGCTCTAAAGAGATTCCAGACGCAATCCCGTTTGAGTGGCTAGTGTCTCTCTGGAGCCCCTAGCCCTGTGAACAGAACATTTGAGTAGCTTGAGCTTATTTATAAAAGACACTGCTCCAGGGCAGTGCTCCTGCACCTCTCCGTACTGACTGTGCTGGCTTCATTCACTCCACCGATCCTCCATCACTCCCAGCGATGGCTCGGGGGCTGAGGCCAGAGGTGGTTTCCAGCTCCCTCACTGGAGCCACTGGCTGGGCTTTCCGAAGGCTAAATGCCTGGGGCGGGGGGAGTGTTGATTCCCTCTGATGCAAGCAGGGCCTGTGGTTCCATCCGCCCACTCCTTCTCAGCCTGTTGTGCTTGAATTGCCCTTTAGACCGGGGGCAGGCAGGTGTTGATATCTTGAGCCTGGTTGAACCCCACCCCCACAGTAAATGGCTGTGTCCTGCTCTTGCGGGGTGAGGGTGCTGCTGCTCACTGTCTCTTCCACATGCCCTAGCTGGGTGAAAACCTTCCCTGTTCCCTCCCGCTCTCACCAGCACTGCAGGCCACCTGGGGAAGGGGCAGCAGCAGCACAGCCTCTGGTGAAAGCTCCCAGGCTGACAGCAGACCCTTGCAAGCTGAGTATGCTGCATGCCAGTCACCTGGGCTTTGCAGATACCAGCTCTGGGTTGGAGGAGGTGTCCCTGGCAGCCAGGCCTGCTCTCTCTCTCTCTCTCTCTCTCTCTCTTTTTAAATTGCTGGTTAATAAAAGGAACATTCCCGTGTGGCCGACATGCACCGTTGCTCTTTGATGGCAGGGATCCCTTGTCTGACCCCTCGGGACAGCCTGCTCCCTGGCCTAGCTGCTGGGGGGTGGCTAAGAAAGAGTGGGGGAAGTGTCTAATCCCAGGGCAGAGGTGGCTGGTGCAGCTGCCTGGGCTCTCCAGGGAGTGGGTGTGGGGGCTTCCGAGAAAGGTCTCTGCACTGAGCAGCCTCCTGCATCACCTGGCCAAGAACAGCTGGGAGCCCTCAAGGCTCTGCTGCCTGCCTGCTTCCTCTCCAGCTCCCCTCCCCTTGCCAGGAACGTGGGCCCTTCCCTGGCGAAGGGCTCTGCACAGTGCCCCTTCCACTTGGGCTGGCTACAGTGGCGTTACACAGCGCTACCGGCAGGCGCTGGGATTCTCACTGCATCATGCTCCTTTCTCTGTCTCCACCTCCCTGGGAGAAAAGGGGGGCCGCTCCTTGTTTTACATGTGGGGAGCAGAGGAGGTGAGCCACCACTCTCCCTGCAGAGTTGGGTTGAAAAGGCAGAGCCTTGGCTCGCTTTCACCATCTCAGCACCAGTTGGGGTGGGGTCATTCCTGCATGGGCTCTCAGGGCAGGACGGTGGAGGCTGCCTCCCAGGAAGAGCAGTTCAGTTTTGTGGGTGGGTTTGGGGGTAGGTGTGTGAAGTCCCTGGGCCCTGCCCTGCGGGATATGAGGATGCAGCATTAACAGCTGGGAAAAGCACCTGGAGATCCTGGCATGTAAAGCAGCAGCACTAGATGGCACATGTGCCCCGGAGGAGGGACAGTCTCCACAAGGGGCTGGATTGATGGGTGTGTGGGGGGAGGGGTAATCATTACATGCCCTTGGCCCACCCACTGTGCTCCTGGGATTCCCCCCGGCATGGTGCCTCTGCCTCGCACTACGGGCTCATGGGAGTGTCCCTAGTGCGGCAGGGCCCTTCCACTGTTCCCTTCAGCGAGAGCTGAGTGCCTTTAGCCCAATGCCCCTCGGCTGTATTTCCCGCCCTTCGCCCTGCCTACTGCCATGGTGGGGATGGGCAGCACTGCTCCTACCAAGGGAGAAGAGTGTTGGGTACAGGCCTATGAACTGGAAACGGGAATCTTAATATATTTCCCGGGCTGATGCTGAAGTGTGTATGGCAAAGGGAGAGCACGGGGGTTAGGGGCGGCCAGTGTTGAGCTAGCTCCTGGGCACGCCCATACTCACACCTCATGCAAACTGGGGGGCCTGGAAGAAATTCTCGGTCGCAGGGCGTATGCAGGCACCTGTGACTCAGCTGGCCACACTGACCAAACAAGGGCCCTGCCTCGTACCATCCTCACGCTTGGAGAGCGCAGGCCCTGCACCGGCTGACGAGATGGAGCGTGGCATGCTGGGACCCAAAGGCTCTGGAGTTGGCATGTCCATTGCAGAGGAAGGTGGCAGCTACGCACTGTCACTTCATGCCAGTCGGGTGCAATCTCTGGGTTCTTTGCCAGCTGCCATCAGCCCTTCAGTCTGGCCAAGTGTGGATGGCTTACGGCTGTTTGCTGCCCCAGTTCGAGATGGGCCTCACAGTTACCAAGTGTCAGTTACTGAGGCTGCCTGAATGGGCAGCCAGAGCCTGGGCACTGGAGACACCCGGCGCCTTGGCCAATGGGCAGGGAGTGGCTTTGTACGGTCGGTGTGTGCATCGCACGGCTCGTGGGGCCCTGCACCCCTGCTCCGCTAGCAACATTTCCTTTGTGATTGCGTGGGGGGGCTCCCTGGCAAAGGGAGCGCTTCCCTGCCCTGTTCACAGGATCCGGCTCGTGGGTGAAGCTCCCGGGCCAAAGGCAGCAGGATTTGTCCCTTGCCTTCATAGACTGTAGGACTGGAAGGGACTTCGAGAGGTCATCGAGTCCAGTCCCCTGCCCTCATGGCAGGACCAAATACTGTCTAGACCATCCCTAAAAGACATTTATCTAACCTACTCTTAAATATCTGCAGAGATGGAGATTCCACAACTTCCCTAGGCAATTTATTCCAGTGTTTAACTACCCTGACAGTTAGGAACTTTTTCCTAATGTCCAACCTAAATCTCCCTTGCTGCAGTTTAAGCCCACTGCTTCTTGTTCTATCCTTAGAGGCTAAGGTGAACAAGTTTTCTCCCTCCTCCTGATGACACCCTTTTAGATATCTGAAAACTGCTATCATGTCCCCTCTCAGTCTTCTCTTTTCCAAACTAAACAAACCCAATTCCTTCAGCCTTCCTTCATAGGTCATGTTCTCAAGACCTTTAATCATTCTTGTTGCTCTTCTCTGGACCTTCTCCAATTTCTCCACATCTTTCTTGAAATGTGGTGCCCAGAACTGGACACAATACTCCAGCTGAGGCCTAACCAGCGCAGAGTAAAGCGGAAGAATGACTTCTCGTGTCTTGTTTACAACACACCTGTTAATGCATCCCAGAATCACGTTTGCTTTTTTTGCAACAGTATCACACTGTTGACTCATATTAAGATGGTGGTCCACTATGACCCCTAGATCTCTTTCTGCCATACTCCTTCCTAGACAGTCTCTTCCCATTCTGTATGTGTGAAACTGATTGTTCCTTCCTAAGTGGAGCACTTTGCATTTATCTTTATCGAACTTCATCCTGTTTACCTCAAACCATTTCTCCAATTTGTCCAGATCATTTTAAATTTTGACCCTGTCCTCCAAAGCAGTTGCAATCCCTCCCAGTTTGGTATCGTCCGCAAACTTAACAAGCGTACTTTCTATGCCAACATCTAAATCGTTGATGAAGATATTGAACAAAGCCGGTCCCAGAACAGACCCCTGCAGAACCCCACTTGTTATACCTTTCCAGCAGGATTGGGAGCCATTAATAACTACTCTCTGAGTACAGTTATCCAGCCAGTTATGCACCTACCTTATAGTAGCGCAATCTAAATTGTACTTTCCTAGTTTATCTATAAGAATATCATGCGAGACCGTATCAAATGCCTTACTAAAGTCTAGGTATATCACATCCACCTCTTCTCCCTTATCCACAAGGCTCGTTATCCTATCAAAGAAAGCTATCAGATTAGTTTGACATGATTTGTTCTTTACAAATCCATGCTGGCTATTCCCTATCACCTTACCACCTTCC
Organism: Gopherus flavomarginatus; assembly: GCF_025201925.1. Taxonomy (NCBI): domain Eukaryota; kingdom Metazoa; phylum Chordata; order Testudines; family Testudinidae; genus Gopherus; species Gopherus flavomarginatus. Next base: position 24,422,287 of record NC_066636.1, on the reverse strand, counting down.
AAGTGTTTGCAGATGATTTCTTTAATTACTTGCTCCATTATCTTCCCTGGCACAGAAGTTAAACTAACTGGTCTGTAGTTTCCTGGGTTGTTTTTATTTCCCTTTTTATAGATGGGCACTATATTTGCCCTTTTCCAGTCTTCTGGAATCTCCCCCGTCTCCCATGATTTCCCAAAGATAATAGCTAGAGGCTCAGATACCTCCTCTATTAACTCCTTGAGGATTCTAGGATGCATTTCATCAGGCCCTGGTGACTTGCAGGCATCTAACTTTTCTAAGTGATTTTTTACTTGCTCTTTTTTTATTTTATCTTCTAAACCTACCCTCTTCCCGTAAGCATTCACTATATTAGACAATCCTTCAGACTTCTCAGTGAAGACCGAAACAAAGAAGTCATTAAGCATCTCTGCCATTTCCAAGTCTCCCGTTACTGTTTCCCTCTCCTCACTGAGCAGTGGGCCTACCCTGTCCTTGGTCTTCCTCTTGCTTCTAATGTATTGATAAAAAGTCTTCTTGTTTCCCTTTATTCCCATAGCTAGTTTGAGCTCATTTTGTGCCTTTGCCTTTCTAATCTTGCCTCTGCATTCCTGTGTTATTTCCCTATATTCGTCCTTTGTGATCTGACCTAGTTTCCATTTTTTATATGATGTCTTTTTATTTTGTAGGTCACGCAAGATCTCGTGGTTAAGCCAAGGTGGTCTTTTGCCACATTTTCTATCTTTCCTAACCATCGGAATAGCTTGCTTTTGGGCCCTTAATAGTGTCCCTTTGAAAAACTGCCAACTCTCCTCAGTTGTTTTCCCCCTCAGTCTTGATTCCCATGGGACCTTACCTATCAGCTCTCTGAGCTCACCAAAATCCGCCTTCCTGAAATCCATTGTCTCTATTTTGCTGTACTCCCTTCTACCCTTCCTTAGAATTGCAAACTCAATGATTTCATGATCACTTTCACCCAAGCTTCCTTCTACTTTCAAATTCTCAACGAGTTCCTCCCTATTTGTTAAAATCAAGTCTAGAACAGCAGTAGGAGGGACGGTTCCAGGGCAGCGAGCGATTGGAAGTGACAGAAACAAACACATGGGGCTCATTAAACTGTCCTCACCCTTTAATGGAGCAGGGGTCTTCTGCAGCTCCTTGGATTGGGGATCCTGGGCACCGGTGAGCACCCAGGCCCCAGCCACGGGGCGACAACTCGGCTCTGCCCACTCCGGGCAACACGGCTCCCCCAGGCAGAGCCTCCGGCATTGTCTCACGGTTCTAAAGCGTGTGCTGCTGCCATGGTGACCAGGGAGCCAAACGGTAACAGGACGGCAGCTGCCCCAGAGCCCAGCACCCGCCCCGTGACAATGGCACCTGGCAGGGAAAAGCTGGGCAAGAGCAGCAATGCCCCTTCACGCCAGCAGCTCCTGAGAGAGGAGGAGGTAGGGTGTGGAGCGGGGCAATGGGCAGGGCTGGAGCCAGGGCCTGGGGGTGCGGGCAGGGTGTAGGGATGGGGGGCAGGGCTGGAGCCAGGGCCCAGGAGGGGTGGGCAGGAGGGCAGCCCCTGAGCACATAAAACAGAGGGGAATGGGGCCTGTGGGGTTGCCTGTGAAGGCTGAACTGGGCCTTGCCACGCCCCATGGGCCCCGTCGTTGGCACCAGCCCGTGGGGCTGAGCAGCTCCCAGCTGCATGGGGGGGCGGGTCTCATCAATGCCCTAGACATGGGGAGAGGCTGGCGCCCATCTCATTCCTTAGGGCTTGTCACGGAGTGTGCGGGAGTCCAGCCCTGCACCCCTCTTCCTGGGACCCACAGTGACTCTCAGCCAGCCAGTAACACAGAAGGTTTATTGGACAACAGGAACGCAGGTTACAGCAGAGCTTGTAGGCACAGTCAGGACCCCTCAATCGAGCCCTTCTGGGGGTTCAGGGTCTTTGGATCCCAGCTTAGGATTCCCTGAATTCCCACCACCCAGCCCAAAACCGAAACTGAACTGCCCCTCCTCCAGCCGGCCCCTTCCTCTGTCCAGCTTCCCGGGCAAAGGTGCTGACCCCCCCCCACACACACACACCTGGCTCAGGTTACAGGCTTAGATCCTGTCCCTCACCTAAAGTCACCCGCTGCTCTCCCATCCCCCACACGGACAGTCCCGACTGCATCACAGGGCTGGATTCTGTCCACGGCCACAGCCCCAGTCTCTTAATGCTACACCTGGCCTGACAGCAGGTATCCAATCAGCACCCCCTCGCCCCGTCCTGGGGTGTCCCCGGGCCAAACCCTGCCATCCCTGGGGTGTTAAGGGAGGGGACAGCGCCCCCAGCAGAGCTCCCCAGTCAGGCCACACTTTCCCTGCCCTACCCCCCGGGGCAACATCCCCATAGAGAGATGCTGAAGGCTCACTCGCCCCCTCTGCCTGTCATCTCCTGCTACCTGCCCTGGAGGTCTCTGTTCATGGGCCCGGCTTTGTTGTCCAGCCATTGAGGGCTCCCGGCAGCTGGAGGGGATTATAACACACAGGTCCTGACTGCACGTGGATCTTAAAACTGTGGCACTTGTAAGACTTGGGGCATCAAGCCCAGCAACCTAGCGAGCCCCAGCATGAGTATTCGCATTCTACCCTAAACGACTGTGCAGTGAGGAGGTGCTCTGCTAGCCAGCTGCCAAGTTGCACTGCAGAGGTAGCTGCATGGTAGTGCTGGGAGTCCTCACTCTCCTATTTCATATACCGCTGTACAAAGCACTTTAGAACCGTTCACGGTGCCAGGTGCTAGGAGCTGTCACCCCTTTGCCACCCGAAAGGGGAGGCCCTTTGACCCAATCACTTTCCCTTGCTGGGGCTTGGTGATTTTGCCTCCTCCCAGCTGCTAGTTCAGGGTAGCAACACAGTCTGGGGAGAGGCTGGGCCCCAGGCTAAATGTACCCTTCTGGTTGCAGCTGGTGAAGAAGGAGGCTGCCTACGAGAACCTGGTTAAAAGGTAAATGGGTTTGTGGAGGGAGGTTTCCAGCTCCTCATTACTGTGATTAAAGCCTCTTCTCTGTGGAATAATGACTCCCAGCATGTCCGGCAGCAGCGCGCTGGGGGGCGGCAGGGAGCTGCTGACAGAGGGAACCACGAGGGCAAGGGGACCATATTTTCCCAAAGGAAAATAGGACACCACATGGGGCCAGCCCAAGGACATCTGTCCTACCCCAAAGTGGGCCCCCACTGCCACCCAATGGCATGGGGCCAGTGCCCCCACCCACCCGCCCAAGCCGCTCTCCCGAGCCCTCCCTCCGGCTCAGGACTGGTGTTGCTGCTCGCCCCCCCACCCCCTGCCCCCGCATGTTCCTCCACACCCCCTGGGGTCACACCCCACAGACTGCTCCCTTTAAACTCCACATGTTCCCTGAGTGCAGCCCAGGGCCGTCCCCTCTCCCTAAAGCGGAGCAATTGGCCCCTCCCTAGGATCCTGGGGCCTGGAGGAGAAGCCAGCGAGGGTGGGAGGCTGCTGGAAGTGATGGCTGCTAAGGGCCCCTGTTGATGGCCCCTGACATCTGCCCCCAGCTCCATTCAGATCAGGGGAGCTGCTCATGTGGCTCTAGCCAGGGGCCCAGGGCCAGAGAAAGCTCCCATCCCTCCTCTGCTTGGGGCCGGATCCTGGTCGTGCCCATGGATGTCAGCAAGGAGGTTCAGTGGCTGCAGGCAGCACTGCTAGGGCACAGGAGCCAGGTGCCCGGAGAACCGTCCCTGGTTATTTGGACGTTTATCCCCCAAGCACAGTGCGACCATCGCGGGAGCTGCAGGCACTAGGGCTTGTTTCACTGCCATCCCTGGAGACCCCTTTGGGGTCAGCACAGTCAGAGCTAAGCTGGCCCCAGTCGCCTGCTTCCTGGCCTGTCCTTCCCACCAGTGCACACACACCCCCCCCCCCGGCTTTCACCTGCTTCGCACGGCCCAGAGTAAATGCCCCTTTTCTCCTCAGTTGCATCTTTCACTAACCCCAGATGTGAGAGGACCCCCAAGCCCAGGCTGTGGGTGTGCTAGAGCCCAGCAGTTGCTGGGGGGCTGGCGGAGGGGGGGCTGTTGTGTTGGGAGCTGCCTAGACACAGAGCGAGAGACAGTCCCTGCGCCAAGGACCATGTGCTCTAAACAGACAAGACGAGGTGGGAAGGGAAACTGAGGCACACAGTCTCCCACGTCAGGGGACTAAGCAACCGTTCAGAGCCCAGAAACCTGAACACCAGGAAACAAAAGTGAAAGTGTCACATGCTTTTTGACTGCAGCTTGAGGGCCCTGCAGGGGCGGGGGAGGCGGCAGGGGGGTTCCACTGACTCAGTGCAGCCAGGTGCTGACTCAGGCAATGGGGTAAAACTCAGCCCAGGGGTGAGGCATTTGGTTCTGTCCCCTTCGGCCTCATTCTGCATTTCCATGTAACTCACTCCCCTCTGTGCTGGGGAGAGCTGCAAAGGCTGCCCTGGCTCAGTGCTCCCCTCCCCCGGCCTCTCGTCCCCCCAGCTGGGAGTGGGGCCGAGTCCTCTGTGTGCAGAGGGAGAAGCAAGAGGAGAAGAGAGTGGTGAGGGGCTGCCAGAACCTGCGGGCCAGCGTCGCAGAGGAGCTGAGCTTCGCTAACAAGGCACTGCTGATGGTAAGGCTGGGGGGACCAGAGGGGCACTGACCCTGGAGGAGCAGGGCCCCCCAGCAGCGTGGCTGGAGAGGCTTGTGCTGGTAGCGGGGGTTCCAGGCTGTGCACCTTTCACACCCACTTTGTGCAGTGAGAACAGGGCAGGGGACATCAGGGGAGATCACCACCCTGGGCATCACCGCTGTCAGCTCGATCCAGTCCCCCTTTGCACCACAAGCCTCTGGCCTCAGCAGGGCAGGAGATGGCTCCTCGTGGGTGAGGGACAGCGGGATCGGGGCGAGGGGGCGGGGAGTGTTTCATTTGGAGGGATACGGCCCGACCAAGTCACAGGGGAAAATGCCCCAGAGCCAGCGGCCTGAGGGAACCTGCTGCGCTCCCCCTGCTGCCTTTGCAGATCTGCCCATCCCACCGAGTCCCAGTTCCCTCCAGTGGCGTCAGCAGAGCTGCAGTGCGAGGGGAGGGTCAGGCCCAGCCCACAGCTCTCCCCACTGCAGGCTCAGCTGCTGCCCACGTGGTGGGGGGCACTGGGTGAGTCCCCTTCCTGCTGGGGGGGGGAGTGGGCTGGTTTCCACCCAGCCCTGCAGCAGGCAATGGGACCAGCAAGATGCCAGGGAAGGGCAGAGGGGTCCTGGCTTCTCACACAGCTCTTGGCCTCCCTGCCAGGTCCGGCGCGCGGCCCTGCGCTACCTTCTGCACTGCGAGCACCTGCAGTTCCAGCACGAGCTGAACCACGGTGGGAAGTCCTTCTACGTGGAGAGGCTGTGAGCGCCCAGCTTTGGGGAGCAGCAACTTACCCACACCGGCCCCCTCGCTCACCAAACTGCGACCCGCAGCGGCCCAGGTTTCCGTGGGACCCCAGACTTTGCACCTGACAGCACTCCCCCGTCCTGCCCCAGAGCCACCTTCCCGATGGGACAGTCGTGGCTGTTGCTATTTCAGAGACAGCGTCAAAACCTCCTGAGAATATTAAAGTGTCAAGCTAAGCGGAGCAGCCTGAGGCTCTGGAGACAGGCGGCGTTTAGATCCCAGCACTGAGGGGGCAGCCCAGAGGCAGTCGGAGACACCACGTCGTAGGGCAGATTTGAAGAAATTCCATGGATTTAGCAGAGACCTTGGCCTCTTCGCTGGGGCGGGTGAGCTCCCCTGCCACACCCCCGATTATGCCGCAGAAGCCCCACCAATGGGGTTGGAATAACAGGTCTAATGTGTGTGTGAGCATCTCGCTCTGAGGGCAGCTCCCGTCCGTGTGGGCACAGAGTCTGCGCAGGGCCGGCTTCGGGGCACTCGGCACTGGTCACGCACTGAAGCTGGTTGTGTCACTAGAATTCCCAAGAGACCTTAGGCCTTCCTTTGCCCTTCCCATCCCAAGGCCTCACAGCACTTTGGGCAGGAAGCCTCCCAGTGGCCTGGCAGCATCATGATCAGCACTGTATTGAGGGGAAACTGAGGCAGGGGCACAGAAGGATCTCACACCAAGATTATGCCGCAAGTTAGTGGCGCAGCCAGGTATAGAAAACCCCAGGAGTCCTGGCTCCCAGTCCCCTTCCCCCACCACCAGCCCCCTGCCAATCCACCAGACCCCCCCCACACACACACACGAGTTTCTGCACGTGTCAGCTGTGAAGCGTCTCTGACACCTGGTGGCCAAGTGGGTTAATGTAACTAGAGGCGAGACCAGAAAGTCCCACAAGCTGGAGCAGCCCGGGGTGAGCCAAGCCCCCTGTTGGGGTGCAGGGAGGGACCCCGGCAGCGCCTGCCCGGTGGAGATGAGCTAGCAGCTTGGGGCAGCCAGATCCCTGCGTGCCAGAGCTGCAGCTGGTGGTCTCACTGCAGCGTAAGGCCCCTTTCCTTGGGGGGACCCCCACACCTGAGCCCAGGATTTCCCAGCTCCAGGGTGATGAAGCTCCCCCCTGTGGGATGTAAGGCCCCCCCATTGCTGGCTGGCTGGTGTCCAAGGAACCCTCCCCAGGATCCAGGTCACCCCAGCTCAGGGATGGGACATTGGACTCAGCAGCGATGGACACACGCTGTGGCTGAGGGGTGCAGAGGGAACTGGAGCGGCAGCATTCCAGCAAGGAGGGGGCTGGGCACGAGAGGAAGCATGTATGAACACGTGACACATGCACACACGTGTGTGTGCACTCACACATGCACACTCCCCCTGGTGAGAGCACAGCGAACCCAGGTGCCAACCCGCTCTCTGCACGGCCAGCACTGCACTACCTGGCTCTGTGCCCAGCCTGGCTTCACTGCAACCCCTGGAGCTCGAATCCCCGACCTGGGGTCACTGGCCGAAGCAGGAGACACCACCTAGCATTGTCAGTGCAGAGTGGGGGGGGTCTCAACAGGGGATCCCCAGGGTACAGACTCACCTCCCCATGCACCCCCCAACACACATACATGTTCCCTCACTGCACCCACTAAACACTCCGCCCTGGCACCATTGACCCCCCCACACACACACACACCGACACGTCACAGACTCACAAACCTTGCACACGCTCCTAGCACAGCTCACACACACCCTCAGCGGCCGCGGGTCTGTTCCAGGAGCCGCACTGAGCCAGGCCAGCTGCTCCGGCTCGAAAGGGCAGATAACAAAAGGTGCATGTCATGGGCCTTTGTATTTATAGCCTGGGATCACTCACCCTGCGCTCTGGCTGCTGGGCCTGCCCCGTCCCGCCAGCCTGGCTTCTCCCCCAGCTCCAGGAGAGGGATCAGGGGCTTTCAGGGGCAGGGAGGGTTTGCAGAACAAACCCGCCTTCTCCTTTTCCCCCCGACTTGTCTCCCCCAGCCGCCGCTGATTCCTGCAGTCCAAGGTGAGAAGGGACCACTGTGACTATCTCATCCAATGGCCCCACCCTGCCCCCAGTGATTCCCGATGGGACTAGAACCCAGCATTCAGGAAACCAGCCCCGCTGGGTTGTAGCATGGACGGTGATGGAGAATCTCCCCAGCTCTGGGTAAATTGTTCCAGGGGTTAATTACAAATCTGCCCCTTATGTCCAGTCTGAGTTTGCCTAGCTCCGTCTTCCAGCCCTCAGATTGTGTCAGGCCTTTGCCTGCTGGACTGGAGAGCCCAGAGCAAGCAGCTGTTCCCAGGCAGGTACGATCACCTGGGCTCAAGTCACCCCTGAGCCGTCGCTTTGTTCAGCGAAACACATGGAGCTGCTGGAGTCTCGCCCCGGGTGGCAGGTTTTCTAGCCCTCCTCGCTGAGCTTTCTCCAATGTGTCCACGTCCTCCTGGGACTGTGGGCACCAGCCCTGGACGCAGGCGTCCAGCCACAGTCGCTCCAGTGCCAAGTACAGAGAGAAAAATCCTCGCTGCTTCCACGCACATTGCCCCTTCCGTGCCCCGGGACGGCGGCAGCCCTGCCACTCACAGCTGGCACTAGGAGCTCCCATTCAGCTGATGATTCCCCCCGCTCCCCGGGTCCCGGCTTCCCAGGCCAGAGAAGCCAGGGGGGAGCAGGCTTGTTTGGCAGGGATGAGCCCAGGCCAGGCCAGCTCAGCCTGTGGAGCCTGGATCCTCCCTGCCAATGGGGGAACAAGGCCCAGTCTTTCCCCCAGGGACACCCCCATCCCCTGGGGAAGGGGGTCACACATGAAGGGAGAGCTTCCTCCCTGGCCCTCTGCCCCCCCCCCCCCCCCGGTGCCTGCAAGTAGCCCACAGGTCCCTCCTTGGCACCTGGGACAGGTCCCGACTGCAGCCTGGCCCTGGGGTCCAGGCACAGCCTGAGTCAGGCGCCCCTCAGACCCTGGAGTTCAGGCTGGGAGCGAGCAGTTCAGGGAGGAGGCACCGGGGTGGGGGGAGAAGCATGGCCCCACGTGAAGGGACAGTGCATGGAGCAGAGCCACCAGGCCACACCAGGCCCCCTCTCCCTAGCCGCTGTCTGTCTGGCCACACGCTTGGGGGATGGAGCTGGCGGGGGCCACAGCCAGACTCACAAGGGGTCCCACAGACCTGGCTCTGCCTGGCCACTCGTGTTCTGTTCTGATTGAGCAGCACGGTCCCCCCTTGGCACGGGAGGGAAGGGGGCAGGTGGCACCGGCCCAGTGCAGAGGGAAGTGGGGGGAGCTGCTGGCTGCAGTGAAATGCTGGTCTCGCTCGGGGGTCGTCCCCCCCAAACACACTCCTGAGTGGTCTGAAAATGTGGGCAGCCCTCCCCCGCCCCCCAGCTCTCCCTTGGAGCCCATGGGCCTGCAGCCCAGTGGGACACCCCCTGGACACCCCTTGCCCCATGGCCCATGGATCTGCACTGGGTTTGTTGCCCTCCAACCCTGGACTTTGTGCTGAGTCTCTCCCCTCGGCCTGACCTTGGTGGCTCCCCGCCCGAGGGGCCGTCAGCGCCCAGCCTGGCTCAGCGTATTGACAGGGCTGGAGCAAGCCCGCGGCACGCTCCCAAGAGGGGCCTTTCATTAGTGTGTCTGTCGGCTCACATCAGATCAGCCACCAGGGACACGAGCCAGGGCCCATGGCACCCCCCACCCCTGTCCCGGAGACCCACCCTGTCTGGGCGTGCCCCATCCACCCCACCTTTCTCCCCAGCAGCTTGGCTCAGATGTGGGGCGCTCTTGCCCTGCAGTGCCCAGCTTTGTCCCTGGAGATGGGGCCGGCTGAGCCCGGGGTGCAGCGCAAGGGGCGGTGAGCAGCTCATGCCCTAGATCCATGCAGGGGGCCTGTGCCTTTCCCGTCCCTTCCTCATCTCCCAGCTGGGGACGGGGATGCTGAAGGTCCCCCAAGCCCCGTTCTTCCTTTCACATCTCCCCCACTGCGGCTGGGACCAAGCCTAGCAGGAGGCGGTCACAGCAGCACGGGGACCTCTCCCCCTCCCCACAGCCCTCGCTGGCCCAGGGGAGTGGGCCCCAAGGCAGGGCTGGGGAAGGAGCCCAGCAGACAGGACCTGCCAGTGGAGCACGGGGCTGGGTCTGGGGCCCCTGTGGCTGAGGGGGTGCTGGGCCCCCGAGTCGCTGTGGTTGGGGATGGGCAGAGCAGGGGGGCTGCTCTCTGGCTCCCATCCCCCCCCCCCGGGCCATCTGTCACTTTCCCAAGGTCAGTGTGTCCTGCGGGTGGGGGGGGGGCGGAACTCAGTGAGGACAAACGGATCAATGTGTCAGTGGGGGAGGCGGCAGCGGGAACTAATGGGCTGCACCAGAGCTGGGTCCCGAGGAGGGAGAGCCTCTGACACCGACAGAGTCCCCCGCCCCCCGCCCGTCGCCAGTGAGGGGAGACCACCAGGAAGGGTCTGGCCCTGCCCTGCTGATGCTAGCGAGGCTCCAGGGCAAGGCCAGGGGAGCTGCATGGGGGTGAGAGCAGAAGTAGGCACCCCACCCTCTGTAATTGCCCTCTGCCCTCTACCATCACCCCCCTTTGCAGCTGGGCAAACAGAGGCACAAAGAGGGGGAGGGACTTGTCCGTGACTGAGCTGAGAAGAGAACCCAGGAGTCTTGGCTCCCCGCTCCCCCAAAATCCCGCAGACCCCACTCCCCTCCCAGAGACAGGCAAGAACCCAGGAGTCTTGGTGCCGAGCCCACCCTTCACCCTCGGAGAACCAGGCACAGCTCTCTGCTCCCCAATGAGAACAGCTCACCCCAGGGGCTCCAGCTCCCTCCCCACCCATCCCTTCAGTGCTGCAGGCCCCACTGCCCCCCGCAGGGTTGCCCAGCCCGTCAGAACCCCCCCCCCACAGCCGGTGCGTGGGGAGCAGCCCAGTGACCTGGCTAGGTCCCCTCTGCATGCGCAGACACCAGGCCCTGAGCTGCATGGGAGCGGGCGAGACAGTGGGAAGTGAAGCGACAAGGGGCTGCCCCAGAGTGCTCCTGCCCCCTACCCCCCATAGCTGCCAGGCCTTAACCCATGAGCCAGGTACCAACCTCTCCAAGCTTCTCCCCTCCAACACACCGGCCCCGTTGCACCAGGCCGATAACGCACCCCAGTTTCCTCTCCCGGCCTGAAGCGCCTTCCAGCCATAACAGCACACGAGAACCAGACTCTGCCCTTCCAGCCCAGGCTGGGGGAGGTGAGTCTGTACTGGGGACCCACATTCAGGAGGCCCCCACAACATCTGTAATGTGTGAATAAAGTGAAATGGGAGGGGCCCCAAATGAATCTTGCTGGCCTGCTTCCGCCACGGAGGTGCCACATCTGGAGTGGGTCATGGGCAGCTAGTTATATGAGGATTGTGCACCCAGTGCTGAGATGCGGCTGCCTCTGGGGTGGGATGTGACAGCTGTTTATACAGGAACATGCACCCAGTGCTGAGATGCAGCTGCCTCTGGGGTGGGACGTGACAGCTGTTTATACAGGGACACGCACCCAGTACTGAGATGCGGCTGCCTCTGGGGTGGGATGTGACAGCTGTTTATACAGGGACGCTCACCCGGTGTTGAGATGCGGCTGCCTCTGAGGTTGGATGTGACAGCTGTTTATACAGGGACTCTCAGCTGGTGCTGAGATGCGGCTGCCTCTGGACTGGGGCACAACGGCAGCTGAACAGCCTCCCAAGAGTTTGGGCAAGGAAGTGGAAATTAATGCGGTGGAGTGTAATTTCCGAGCTGGACTCTGGGCAGGATGCCGAGGGTCACCCCCATCCCGCACGCTGGTGAGTTGGGACGCAAGGTCTCTAGTGACCATGGGGGCAGGCACTCGGTGTTTCAATTAATTCATTCTATTGGTGATGGTCCTCAGCTGAAAGGTGCCGCCTCCAGCAGGGCCGTGTCCCCTAGCATCACCCCACTGACACAGCACTGACCCAGTCACCTTAGGCAGAGCCACCCTGCCATGCAGGTGCCCATGGGGTGAGCTTTGCACAGGGGTCAATGGTGGGGAGGGGGTCACATCCTGTGGGGGGCTAGACCTGCTATCTTGTTTGGCTGCTGTGTACGTGAGTGGCCCCTGCTGGAGCTTGCTGCCCCCTGCACTAGCTCGCTGCCTGCTGGGCAGCGCCAGGGGAAGGAGCCTGGGGCCTGACCGGGGCAAAGGGAGACGTTCCCTGGCAGGATGAGTTTGGTGCTGCCATCGCAGGCCAGCCGGGTGCCTTAGCCACCGGTTGCTGGAGCAGGGCAGAGTTCACCCTGCTGGGGCTGGAGACGCAGGGCGGGGAGCTTTCTCTGCACCGGGACAGCAGGATTCAGCCCTGTGACTGGGAGGGTCGAGCCCCACCTGGCTTCACCCCTGTGGACTTCACACCTCTGCCCCCACATGCTCAGGCGTCTCCACGGTGCCAGCCCAGGGCCGGGGAGGGGGCAGGGGTGGTGGGGGATGGGGGGGGAGTTCTTTGGAAACAGCTCCTGATATCGACGGGGTGCAGGCTAGCGACTGCGGCTCGTGGCTTGGGGGCAGCTGGCAGCAGAGTGAGTGGATCGAACCGCATTGATTGAGGGATAATTTAACTTGGAAGGCAGGGGGATGGGGATTGCTGGGTGGTAATTACTGGGAACGAGGACATGTGTGCATGGTCCAGCCACTCGAGTGTGCGATTCCCCCCACGGGACGCAGTCGAGTGCCTTTATAAACCGGAGCCGCGCGTGCAGACCGACCCAGAGCCACACGGGGATCACCCAGCAAGCACGCCCGGCTCAGGTAAGGCCGCGGCTCCAGCACTCACCCTCGTCTCTCGGGACGGACTGCCAGCACCTGCAGGGCAGTGAGGGGGCACGGAGCCTAGGGAACACCAGGGGTGGTTGTGGCCAGTCACAGGCGTGGGGCAACCTGCCTTTCCCCCTGGCGCTGGAGGACGGACCCCTGGCCCAGCTTGTGCTGCTTCGGCTGCTCTCCAGGGCCCAGCACTCCTGCCTTGGCCCCAACCCCTGGCAGCTGGTGGCTCCTCTCTGTGACGGGGGAGCTCAGTGTGGCAAAGCAGAGGTGTCTGAAGGCACCCACCATCCCACCTGCCCTGGCTGAATAGCAGGGGCAAAGCCGCACCTCTAGCTGCTGAGGCTCACAGAGATCTAGCCCTGGACACCCTCGCTCCATCCACAGGACACGGCCACTCCCACAAGTCCCCAGGCAGGCTCTCAGACCTGCCTGTCCATGGGTCCCAGCCTGTGCCCATCACCATAGCCTCTGGGCTTCTCCAGGCTGAGCCCACCAGACTCCTCCAGATACATGACCCTCCTGATCTGCTCTGTGTCACGGTACCGAGAGGAGTTTCCCAGACCCCTTCCTAGCCAGGACCCAGGGGGTGGGTGCTATCCCTGGTCTGGGGGGTGTGCGTGGGGAGACAAGGTGCAGTCAGAACCTGGGGGAGACCCTGCTGTCAGCAGCACCACCTGGGAGAGGCTTTTATGAAGGGGGGACCTTACGCTTCCATCCAGCAGCCCCCCACCCCGCACCCCTGCACAGAGCTGGGTTTTCCGAGAATGGACCCCTGCAGGCAGAGCAGGTGAATCAGGAGCGAGGGGGCTCCCTCGCCTGGGTAGTGGGTCTAGGCTGCGTCCTCGTCCCTATGGCACAAGTGGGCAGCTGGAGATGGACCAGTCAGTGCCACAGAACAGGGGTGGGGGGTTTAGTCTTCAGTAGCCCCGACACCCCCGGGAAGCAGGGCCAGCTGCTGGGAGGATGGGCAGGGAGCAGGGCTGGAGTGAGGACGCTGAGTTCTCTGACCACTGACCTCCTGTCTCTTCCCCAGTCTGTGCTTCAGTTTCCCCATCAGGACTACGGGGCTCGTGCTCCTGCCTGGCGCTAGGGGTGACATGTGCTCCTGTCTGTAATGCCAGACCCTGGCGGGTGGCAGGGACGCTGATCGGTGCCTGTGTCTCGCAGGCTTGGTGGCCCTGGGTCCATCCCCCAGGGACAGCTGCTTACACTGCGTCTCCCTCCCAACCAAGACATCTTGAGCCCAACTCAGCCGAGGGTGGGTGGCTGCAGCCATGCTGGCCAAGGGAACAGCTATGGGCAGCGCAAGGGTGTGGGGGCATGGCTGGGGCATGTGTGTGCAGAAGGGAGCTGGGATGGACACCAGAGAAGGACCCCGCCAGCTGGCTGGAGATTCAGTCCCCCCACTGGCCAGGCCTCAGGAACCCCTCTCCTCTCCTGGAGCTTTGGGAACCAGCGGCTGAGTGGTGTGACGGAGCAGGGACTCGGGAGGATTGACCTGGGGATGTTGCAGGAGAGGTTTATAGGGACTGTCTGCATGGGGGATGGGAGAGCAGGGGGTGACTTCACTTTTGGGATGATACCTGAGCCTGTAACCTGGGCCAGGAGAGGGATTGGGGCCAGGTGACACCTTTGCCCGGGGAAACTGGACGAAGACTGGAGGAGCCGGGGGAGGCTGGGTGAGACGGCTGGAGGGGGTTTCATTTGGAACGGTCTGGGAAAACGAAAGGAACTCCAAGGCTGGGGTCTAAGTTCCTAACCCTAACCTAACCCTAACCCTGAGAGGTCATCGAGTCCAGCCCCCTGCCTTCACTAGCAGGGCCAAGTACTGATTTTGCCCCAGATCCCTAAGTGGCTTCCTCAAGGAATGACCACACCCATGGCCAGGTTCCCTGACCAGTGACTTGGTGGCTGCCAGCTCCACCGGGGATGGCTTTGGCCCGCAGCAGACAAGACACAGGCTCTGGCTAGGAATAATTTCCCAGGAGCCCAGTGCACTGGAGCAGGGGGCTGAGTGGGGGGTGCTGATGGGGCTCATGGCTCCCCAGAGGCATCCCAGGGACCCCTTGCCCTTCTGTAGTCCCCTCCCCATGGGGCTCTCAAGGTTCTGTACAAACAGCAATGAACAAGGCCACACAGCCCCTCGGTGAGGGGTTCAGGACCCTTAGCCCCATGGTACAGAAGGGGAAACTGAGGCATGGGGTGGGGAAGGGACTTGCCCATGAATGGAACAAGATCCAGGAGTCCTGACTCCCCCTCGCCCCACTGAACTCCGCTCCCCTCCCCCTAGGGAAGGAGCCAGCCCACGCGAGGGACTGCACAGGATGGAGCCAGTGTGGGAGGGGGCACGGTGAGGGGGGATGCTCCCCCCTGGTTCTACGCTGAGCCGGGACAGAGCCGGGGAGCAGGCCCCAGACGCAGCTGGGCAGGACGGGGGCTGTTAACCCTCATGCTTTCCCTCTTCTCTTCCGCAGTGCGCCAGGGCCGGACCCTGCCCCTGCTGCTGGCTGATATGTTTGATATTAGGTTGTTTTATTGGAAAACCAACTAAATATCAAACATATTCTTCCGGCGCCAGGGCCGCTCAGCACCGCCCCGGAGCAGATGCCATCAGCTCTCTCCACCTGCCTGGCTCGGCCTCCCAGCAAGCCCCGCGCCTGGGGCCATCTGTGACACCGGCCTGGGGTGGGGGGCAGCTCCCCTCAGATCGGATCCGCCCTTCCCCCTCCTGTTGTTCCCTTCCCCCCCTTACAGCTGCCTCCCCTGTTGCTGCAATAAAGCTGTTTAAGATCCTCTCCCCATCAATGGCCATTGTTTCACTTGGTGGAGAGGCCTCTCGCCTGCCCAGGGCCAAAGCAAACAGGAAGGCTGAGATCCCAGCACGGGGTGGGGCTGAGGGGGCCATGCACAGCCAGGACTTTGCCCAAGGAAACATGACACCTGTTAGTTGCAGGCCTCAGTCCTTTCTGAGCCAGACATGGGCCCTCTCCATGGGCACCAGTTCCGTGCTGCCCGGCTATGGGGCAGGGAGCAGCGCAGCCCCTGGGGCTCATCCCCACCGAGGGGCAATAGAACTGATGCCCCCATCCCTTGAGTCCAGTGCGCTGAGCTGAGCCCCCATCCCCGTGCACAGACAAAGCACAGTCTCTCCTGGCCCTGCTGCCAAGAGAGGGTTGGGTTACCTGCCCCCCTCAGGCACCTGCCATCCATGGCACCCAAGGCCTAGGCTGGGGCATCGGGCCGGGCCCAGGCCCCTTCCCACCTCCTGGCTGGGCGGCTGGAATCTCCTGGCGGATGGTTGGGATGGCAGCGGTGTCATGCACGCGCCAGCTGTCAGCTTTCGGTTTCAGGAATGGAATGAACATGGCCCCGCGCCCACCTCCCTCGCTGGGGGGTTGTTCTCCGAGGCGCCTGGGGTTTATTTCAAGCTCCGAAGTAGCACGCTGCAGAAACAAAGGGCTGGGGGCCGGAGGTGCTCCATGCGGGCTGCTCACCTCGCCTGCCCCGTCCCCGGGCCAGGCCCTGTCCCCCACAAACACTGGTGATGCTGCCTGTGGCTCTGTGCTTCAGAGGCTACGTTGGCCTGACGGAGGCCCCATTTCTGGTCCTCTGTGGACAGGGCCTGGCCTGGCTCTGCTCAGGCATCGGGGATCCAGCTGCACAAGGGGCAGCTTTTCGGATGCTCACCTCCTGGCTCACGCCCGTCACTGGGGAATCCACCCTCAGGCATGGGGGTCAGGGCCCCTTGAAGAGCCCAGAGCAGTAATGGGGGGAAGCAGCGGAGATTTTATCTGGGCAGAGCCCTCGCCCCCGGCTCCTGGCTCCACCTCCCTAAAGCCACCGGACCTGCCTGCCCAGCACAGGCCCCCACGGAGAGCAGAGTGGCTCCCCCCACCACACTGCCCCATCAGACACCTCTGTGCCACGTGTTGTGTGGGGCTGGGCCAGGCTCCGGGGCTCCCACTAAGTGCCCGACTGCGCTGCAGCCCAAGACGTTCACAGTTTCTCTTTCCTGAGCTGGGCAGAGCCATCCCCGGATTTACTCCTGTCTCCTGCAGCATCTGCCTGCGTCAGCCTCCAGATCCGCTTGAGAGAGGCGTCCCCGCAGCAGCACTGGGCCAAGCACCCAGGAGAGGCGTGCGCCCTGTCTGACCCCAGCCCGAAGCAGACCTTGCCCATCAGTCCCCATCAGAGACCCCTGCTCCCAGGCTTGCCTGAGAGAGCCCTCTCCTATGTAATCCTAATACAGACCTTGTTACCTACCCCATCGAGCCTCCTCCCTCCCAGCTCCCCATCTGATTCTGCCATGCCCCCCATTCTTTCCTCTCTGAGGTTCCCCAGCTGTTCATGAACAGAGGAAGGTGCTTTGGGCCGAAACCTGGCAGTGGGGTACAGCCAGGGGCTTGGCCTACAGTTGGGACACTGCAAATCCTCCAGGAATGCGGATAAAACACAGGGGCTGAGGTTCCTCACGACCCCGGGCTTCAGACATCCCTGCCCCTATCCATCCCCCATGGGCATGGGGTGGTGGTGCAGAACGGGCGGGTGGGCAGGCATCACAGTACAGCAGAAGCAGCACGACCGAGAGAGGGTGTTTTCCTGCTCAGGGCACAGGCTGCCCTCCAAGGCCAGCGCCAGGAGCTAAGGAGCGCACTGTCCGATGGGAGGTGGGGCCTGGCAGACTGTGGGCAGCAGAGACATGCTTCCCTGGACACCCATTCCTGCCCATCAGCCTGCAGGGCTCGGAGCCCCCAGTGGCTCAGCCAGTCAGCCTGGGGGTACCATTCCTGTGCCCCCGTAGAGCATCTCCAGGCCCTTGCAGTGCAGGCTCCCCCTGCACACTTGTCTCACCTGCTGCCCTCCCCTGGCCCTGGCAGTAGCTACAGGCCACACCTGTGCCCCAGGGGCAGGTGCCGTGAGTGGGTCCAGCCCCGTCTCTCCCCATCATGCGGAGGCCATGGGAGCTGCTTCCCAGTTGGTGTCTCTCTCACACACACACACACAGAGCCCAGCATTGCAGCTACACCCAACTCTCTCAGTGGGGCTGCCTTCATGCCGTTGTCGTTCCCCCTGCTTTGATCTTGGGGAGGTCAACACCTCGGCCATGGCGGGGCCAGTGCTAATGTCAGGCCTGAGCAGGCAGGGTCGTGCGGAGGGGCACTTGCTCCCAGGACTCAGCCGAAGCCCGCTCAGGTCAGCCGGAGTGGTTCCCGCAGGCTTTGGCTCAGGCCCCACGGGGGCTTTGCGTGGGAGCTGCGCTGCCTGCAGAACTGGGGAGAGCCCATGGGCAGTGAGTCTCGCCAGCTGCAGATTTCGCTATGAGGCTCCCTGCCCTTTTCCCCTGCAGGCCTCCCGGGAACTTCTCCCAAAAGGACCAGGACTGGGCCCCTTTGCCCCATCCCTCTATGAAGCTTGTGGAGCGGCTAGCTCCCCCCAGTGGGGCAGGAATAGTGGGGTGAGCGTGGTGCAGCCCCACTGAGGGTGCACGAGAAGGCCCCATGGTGCCTTCCATCTGCAAAGGTCTTTATCTGGTAATGGGAGAATCCCCTGGAAAGCTGGCCAGCGTCAGACTCAGAGAGGGGAAGGGACTCACCTAAGGTCACAGAATTAGACACTTGTTCAGGAACAGAAACCAGGAGTCCTAGCTCCCTCCTCTAACCATTAGACTCCAGTCCAGAGCTGGGAATAAAACCCAGGTGTCCTGGCTTCCAGCTCCCCCCCCCACTCTAACCACTAGCCTTCCCTCCCAGGCCTGGCTCCCAGTCTTCTGTTCAGACCCATAGGCTCTGCTGCCTGTAGAGAGGGCAGAAGGGTCCGTATTCACCCAGCAGCTCTCTCTGGGGAGGGGAGCATGATCCCACCCGGAATCAAGTACCAGTGCGGGGAACAGATCAGGGATAACGAGCCCTTCAGTCTCGCTGCCAAAGGTCTGACACAATCCCAGGGCTGGCAGTTGACCCTGGACACATGAAGTCTGGACCCAAGGTGTCGATGTCAGATAGCGTCAGCGAACGGCGTTACCCCTGGAACAATGTCCCAAGGCCGGTGGGGGGGATTCTCCATCACGGCTGCGTTTGGACTCCGGATTGGCTGTTTTCCAAAGATTTGCCCTAGGAGTTGTGGGGGCAGGTCTCTGGCCTGGGCTAGCCTCTGGCCTTGGGATCTGTGACCCTTGGAAAAGCAGGGGATCCCCCCCATCACCCCCAGCCCACAGAGCTGCCTGTGCTTTTTATAACCATCTCCCAGCTGTCCCACAGGGGCCCAAATATGGCCCTGTCCATGAAGTCACTGAGCAGGCATCCCCCCACCCCCACGCTCCCCAGGCGGGCGCTGAGACAATGGGGCCCTGTGGACAGACATTTCGGGAGTGAGAGGAGGCGGCTCAGTCCAAGAAAGGCAAAGGCCCCGAGCCAGCTGTCAGGGGCGTATTGATAAAACCCTCGGCCAGGGAGGGGGCCAGGCACTCGGCAGCCCCAGCCCGACTCATCTCCACCTTGCTGCTAGTCCCCGCCAGCCAGAGGCGCCCCAGCCCCGCAGGTGAAGATGGAGGCCATCAAGAAGAAGATGCAGATGCTGAAGCTGGACAAGGAGAACGCCTTGGACCGGGCTGAGCAGGCAGAGGCTGAGCAGAAACAGGCGGAGGAGAGGAGCAAACAGGTGGGAAAGAGGCAGACGCTGTCCCTAACCCACCCCTCTCCCCAGGATTGGGGGCAGGCTCCTGCCCCGGGCAGAGACCTAGTAGCCTCTCGCCCCCCTCATGGCGGAGAGCGGCACTTGCCCCAGGGAAAGGCAGCTTCCCCCAGGAGCCCAGTGGCTCCCCCTTGGGGAGACTCACTCCAACTCTGGGGAGGCTCCTATTTCTCCGCCTGGGATGGGGCTCGTCCTGTATCTCCGGAGCAGGAGGACTGCTGCGTGTCGGTGTCCCTCAGGGGTGCAGAGCGGGACCTGCCCTCGGCTCCCCCAACCCTGGGCACAGACATGCAGGAGTTGAGTCTGTGGGTACAAGTGCCGCTAGTCCTGGGGGGTGCAGCAGACCTGGGAGGGGACAGGTCCACAAACTGGGAATGCCCGTCATCTCCCGGACGCCTGGGCACAGGCAGACGCTGCTCCAGACACACTCATCCATACCCACAACACAGCCAGTCAGCCAGGCAAACACACACATGCCGGCTCGCAGCCAGATGCACTGAGACACACAGGTACATGCACTGCCACGCACGGCGCTGGAGTCCGGGGAGTCACGGGGAACTTAGAGCCGTGTACCAGATGCACTGAGACACACAGGTACATGCACTGCCACGCACGGTGCTGGAGTCCGGGGGGTCACGGGGAACTTAGAGACGCGTACCAGATGCACTGGGACACACAGGTACATGCACTGCCATGCACGGCGTTGGAGTCCGGGGGGTCACGGGGAACTTAGAGCCGCGTACCAGATGCACTGAGACACACAGGTACATGCACTGCCACGCACGGTGCTGGAGTCCGGGGGGTCACGGGGAACTTAGAGACGCGTACCAGATGCACTGAGACACACAGGTACATGCACTGCCACGCACGGCGCTGGATCCTGGGGGGTCACTGGGAACTTAGAGCCGCGTACCAGATGCACTGAGACACACAGGTACATGCACTGCCACGCACGGCGCTGGAGTCCGGGGGGTCACGGGGAACTTAGAGCCGCGTACCAGATGCACTGAGACACACAGGTACATGCACTGCCACGCACGGCGCTGGAGTCCAGGGGGTCACGGGGAACTTAGAGCCGCGTACCAGATGCACTGAGACACACAGGTACATGCACTGCCATGCACGGCGCTGGATCCTGGGGGGTCACGGGGAACTTAGAGCCGCGTACCAGATGCACTGAGACACACAGGTACATGCACTGCCACGCACGGTGCTGGAGTCCGGGGGGTCACGGGGAACTTAGAGCCGCGTACCAGATGCACTGGGACACACAGGTACATGCACTGCCACGCACGGCGCTGGATCCTAGGGAGTCACTGGGAACTTAGAGCCGCGTACCAGATGCACTGAGACACACAGGTACATGCACTGCCACGCACGGCGCTGGAGTCCGGGGAGTCACGGGGAACTTAGAGCCGCGTACCAGATGCACTGAGACACACAGGTACATGCACTGCCACGCACGGCGCTGGAGTCCGGGGGGTCACGGGGAACTTAGAGCCGCGTACCAGATGCACTGAGACACACAGGTACATGCACTGCCACGCACGGTGCTGGAGTCCGGGGGGTCACGGGGAACTTAGAGCCGCGTACCAGATGCACTGGGACACACAGGTACATGCACTGCCACGCACGGTGCTGGAGTCCGGGGGGTCACGGGGAACTTAGAGACGCGTACCAGATGCACTGAGACACACAGGTACATGCACTGCCACGCACGGCGCTGGATCCTGGGGGGTCACGGGGAACTTAGAGCCGCGTACCAGATGCACTGAGACACACAGGTACATGCACTGCCACGCACGGCGCTGGAGTCTGGGGGGTCACGGGGAACTTAGAGCCGCGTACCAGATGCACTGGGACACACAGGTACATGCACTGCCACGCACGGTGCTGGAGTCCGGGGGGTCACTGGGAACTTAGAGCCGCGTACCAGATGCACTGAGACACACAGGTACATGCACTGCCACGCACGGCACTGGAGTCCGGGGGGTCACGGGGAACTTAGAGCCGCGTACCAGATGCACTGAGACACACAGGTACATGCACTGCCACGCACGGCGCTGGAGTCCGGGGGAGTCACGGGGAACTTAGAGCTGTGTACCTGAGGGAAGAATGTGGTACGTGGCGTGTGTGCCACGCCCAGACACACGGTTTGGGTTTTGTGCCCAATAGACAGCGTATGCACACACAGATTGTATGTCCTGAACACACCCACTCCATGGATTGTGTGCCCCATAAATACCACACTCACAAACCCACCCCCATAGATGGTGGGTCACACGAACACACATTGTGTGCCCAGTGCTGAAGCCTGCTCCACTTCCACAAGGGCAGCTTTCCTCTAGGTCTTTCACACACCGCCCAGCTGAGCCCTGCCTTTCCCCAGGAAGCAATGCAGCAGCAGCTCAGCTGTGGAGTCCAGAGTCGCAGCTAGAGGGATGGGAGATGGGTTTGCGATTTAGCAGAACCTGGGCTCTGACATCCTGCTGCAGCGCACCAGGGAGACGACTCAGGAGGGCAGCTCTGCAGGAGCCATTCAACTGGGGTGGCTGGGTAGGCAGCAGCTCCCAGGTGCCAGCTGTAACATGATGTCTCATGCTGTTGGCAGCTGGAGGATGAGCTGGCGGCCATGCAGAAGAAGCTGAAGGGGACGGAGGACGAGCTGGACAAATACTCAGAGGCCCTGAAAGATGCCCAGGAGAAGCTGGAGCTGGCTGAGAAGAAGGCAGCAGACGTACGTATGGCAGTGTCAGGCCCCACCACCTGCCTGGGAGCATACACACAGTGACGCACACGCGCACAGTGACACAGCCATGCATGGTGACACACGTCTGCATAACACATAGTCACACCCAGGAACAGGCCACACACACACACACAGTCCCTCTCTGTCTCCTGCAGCCTGTAAAAGCAGCTGCTCTAACTTGAACTCCTCAGGCAGCAGAGCTGCTGCCATTACGAGCAAACCACACCTCCCACAGCCCCGGCTTGGGCTCTGTCCGGCCATCCTGTGTTATCTTCTCTTCCTGTTTCTTTAGAGAAGACACTAACCAGCATCAACGGAAGCAGTGCCTGGAGCCCCTGCCTCAGCAAGCAGCTCTCTGGGGTGAGAGGGAGCCCCAGGGCTGGGCACCAGAGGTCAGATCCGTCTCTCTGACACCACTGGGCTGGAGCCTCCCTGCCGGCTGAGCCGTGCTCATCACAGGGCTGAAGTGAAGGGGGCAAAGATGGCATTACTCCAGCTGTATGCTCCCCCAGTCCTGGGGCTGGCTGGGACCTCGTTTGTCCCTAGCATAACTTAGAGCAGCCTCAGGGCTTCTCTATCTAACACTCAGCTGCTGAGGGGCCATTCTGGTAGCCAGAGCTCAGTGGGGCACCCTGGCTGCATCTCCCTTCCCCATAACATGTGGGGGCACATAAGAACTACTACAGTCGCTTGATGCCATCCAAGGATTTACTCAGGCCAGAGCCGGGTGCTGCCCCCACAATGGGACCTGGGCACGCGGCCTGACAGAAACCTGTCACTGGGTCTGTGTGTCAGCAGCATGCCAGTGCCGGGCTTACACAGGCAGTATTAATAGTCTGCCCACATACCTGTCTATTCAAGCAGAGCTTGGGTTTCAGGCTGACACATGAGATGAGCTAGCCCAGCGCTGCCCCTCCAGGCCTGGCATGCTCATGGTGAGCAGGATGCTGCTTTGGTCTGCTTTGTTCATGCAGATGGGATTTTACCCATGGCCTCTGTGCTGCCCCCACCCCCCACCACCCTGGGATGGAGCGAGAGGAATTAGTTACCCTCCCCTGTTAAAGGCCTTCCCTGCACTGGGAGCTTCAGCCGTGATCCAGCTGCTGGGACTGGGGCCAACAAGCATGGCTGCTGTTTCCACCAGTGGAGCTGTCCCATCCAGGAAACCGGCCTAACCTGTGCCCCGGTGCAGATCTTGCTCTAAAGGGGTTTTATCCTGTCTACACTAGGGATCTGTGCCCACACAGCTGTACCAGGGCTGGAACAGGAGCAAACCCCAGGGCAGGCCAGGCCTCAGACACCTGAGACAGACCCCATGCAGCTGCCTGAGGGTTCATTCCCAGCTAGAGAGTGAGGAAGGCTCTAGAGGAGAGAGTAAGGGCCAGACAAATGACTGGAGGTAGCACCACCACAGGGGAGAGGGAGAGCGAAGAAAAGGGGCAGGAGCAGCAGTGAATATGTGTGTGTGTGTGTGTGTGCACGCGCGCATGCACTTATGGGCCCATGCATGTCTGGGTGTGTGTGCAGGGTGCTTTATGTCTCTCTCCGCTGATCTCTGCTCAATTAAAGCACTTGAAGGTGATAATCAGAGAGGCGACAGATGGCAGGGAAGGCGGACGGCACACAGACCTACGCGGGATTTTCTCCTTAGCCCTGGTGGTCACTCCTGCCCGGAGGCTGGGCTGTCTGGCTCCAGGAATAAGGGTGCTTAACCCCAGCCCTCGAGCACAGATCATCACCAGAGAACTGAGAAAGCGTGGCCAGAGCTGAGCAGCATCCCACCCAAGCCTCCATCCCGCTGTGCACGAGGCAAACCGCATGGCTCGAGAGAGAAAGTGGACTCTGGTCTGAGTTCAGATTAGGGTTAGAGTCACCTCCAGGTCACCAGTCCAAATCCAGCCCAGTATGTTGGGGGCTGCTGGTCATTCAGGGGCCCCTCATCTCAGTCCAGGTCCTAGCAGATGGGTGCACACTCTCGTTGACTGCCCCCCTTCTTGTGGGTCTCAGCAGAGGCCAAGGATTGGATGGAGCTCGGCGCCTGAACTCCCCTCTCACCACTAGAGGTGGCAGGGCTGAGGCATGCAGGTGGAAGCCTGGGTGTGGGGAAGCTCGCGGTGTGCCCAGGGTGCCCTTCTCCTGTGGATAAAAGGCTTCTGATAGGGCACCTCTCACCAGCAGGAAAATCTGTTTTGAAGAGACAATGGGTGTGTGGCACGCATGGTGTGCACATGGAGTAAGTGAGTGTGCACAGGGTGTGAGAGGATGTGCAGCGTGCGAGGTGTGCACAGGGCTGTGCAGTGTGCACAGGTGTGAGAGGATGGGCAGTGTGCACACAGAGTCAGTGGGTGTACCTGTGTGTATGAGTGCATGGTGGTGCAGTGCACAGTCAAAATCAGACACAGGAAGGGACATCCCCTGCTCCCTGTGCTGGTCAGTGGTGCCCAGGGCAGCCCTGAGGCATGGTAGGGAAAGCAGCTGCAGAGCTGTGACAATGTGGAGTCACAGACCGCACAGCCTGACCACAATGAGCAATGGGAGAGATAAGATATTTTCAGCTGCTGGGTTCTTCCGGCCCCTGCCGCTACACAGCCTCTTAGCCAGGGATCGGAGCTGTGCAGCCTGCCGTGGTGTGTGCACATCTCACCACTTTCACAGAGCAGCCAGGAAAGCAGGGCGGAAACAAGCTGTTGTGCTCCACGCCCTGGGCATGGATGCAAAGGGGCAGAAAGACCCTCCCAGGAAACAGTGCAGGAAGCACTGCCCAGTCTGCATCCCCTGGGCAGAGGCCCAGGTGCAAGGGATTCTGGGGCAGGCCAGGGGAAGATGGAGGGCATGTCTGGGGTGCGAAAGGCAGTGGTTTGGATGATCCTGTGCCCCAGTGAGACTCTGCCTCTGATATGGCCCATAGCGGCTGTTGGAACCAGGCTCCTGCAACTCCTGAACAGAGACGGTACAACCCCCCCCCCCCCCAACTCCTGCTCCGAGGGCTGGCTCAGGAGTGAATCTGGGCCTACCATCACAGCAACATCTAGTGCAGGGCTCCAGATCATCATCCTTCCTGCTCCTTTGCAAGCCTAATACAGCTCCCTTTGGGGGAGCAGCTTCCCCGCAACCCACGCTGGGGAGTTCTGCGCAGGCAGAATTTAGAGAGGAAACAGTGCCAGGCTGAGGGCTGTCAGGGTGGGGAGTGGCGTGTTTCCAGGGGGAGAGTTGATGGGCTGGGGGGATGCAGGGAGGTAGCTCTCAGGCAGCTCCCAGGTGAGCTGAGCTGCAGAGGAGAAGGCTCAGCCATGGTGCGAGGACGTGGCACTGAGGATGCTATTGCCATTGATGGGCGTAGAGAGAGAACCTGTAGTTTGTAACTCAAGACAACGGGGGACAGATGTGGGCTGTGCGGCTCTGAGACCTGTGCCGGGATCCAAGCCAGCTACAACCTGCCTGTGACTTTAGGAATCCTTGTGTCCCCTGTGCTGTGGAAGGAGCCAGGCCCTGTGGAAACAAACACAGCATCGTCGGTCTGGGCTGGGGCAGGGTGGAAGCTCTGCAGCCCTCTTGCCAACAATAGCCTGCTATTATTGGCCACAGTTTCCAGGAAAACAATGGCACAAGTGGCATAGGGTTTCGCTCAGCGCCATCGTCCTCCCATCAATCATGGGGCTAAGGGCCTTCAGAGTCCCGTGCAGCTGCTGCATGGAATTAGAAGGAGATAAGCTGTTCAGATTCATCATCCACAAGGATTTGAGAGATGAAGGCACTTTCACCACCTTTCACTCTCCCCGCTGCCCGTGGTGGGAATGCGATGACCCATGGGAGAATGCCTGAGTTGAAACCAGGAGGAGAAAGTGTCCCCTGCCAATGGGAACCAGAAACGAATCCCCTGATAGTTGCTCAGCCCTGAGTGCAGCCTGGAGGTGCAGCTGGGTTCCCTAGGACAGTGCGAGTTAGGAATCAGTGCAAAGCCCTGCTGGTCAATCCGGCGCTGCTGGGAGATACAGGACAAAGAAGGCAGGGTGAGCTCAGAGCCCGCGGCTCTGAAGGCCAGTCTGGAGAGCCAGTTATTAAAGAGCAGCCTAGAGGGTTGGTAAAGCCCTTGGGAAGGGGCAGTCTGCAGAGCCAGAGCGCTGGTGCAATGGGCATGCAAACAGGAACACTTTGGCTCCACACCAGCCACAGCCTGTCCGGGGATGTTTCTTCAACCCCTGTGGCTTTGCTCAGTGCTTCCTCCTTTAGGCCCCGAGTCTGCAAGGTATTTAAGGATGTGAGTAATCCCAGTGTATTACGTCTGTGCTTAAAGTTTGGCTCATGCTTAAGGACCTTTCTGAATCGAGGCCTCTCTGGTCAGTGGGTTCTGGGGTTTTCTCTCCTCTCTATCTCACCCTCTTTCTTTCCCCTTTCCCCAAGCCCCTCTTTCCAGTTCCCTCTTGCTATAGTTTTCGAGGCTCTCCAGGTTCTCAGGGGCTTGGTCTCACCACGCACAGTCAATTCAAGTCTGGGCCTCCTTACACAGGCAAATCTCTCCATTGGGTCAGTAGAGATTTTCTCCAAGTATGGATGGAGTAAAGAGCTCAGGACTTGGACCATGCGAAGTACGGCTAAGGACAAAACTGCCTGTTTTACCCAGCAGAAAAAAGCACTTTCCCTCAAGTCCATCTACACACTGAAGTTGCACTGGATTAATTTCAATCAGATTGAAAACCAGTATAGTTAAACCTCTGTGTAGACACACTCATATCGGTTTAAAGCTGGTTGTAGTGGCTTTGCTTGCACCTGTACATTTCCCAGTGCGAGCTGAACCAATATCTGCTGGGTTGTAATCGATTTAAGCCGGTCCATGCACAGATACCTAAATCGTTGTGAAATCAGATCAGTGCAGCTTTGTGTGGAGAGCAGGCGTTGGCTGGGGAGTCAGGTATATTTTAAGCTTCCCTGCCTGACACTGTGTGTGGCAAGCATGTCTGACCTGTGGCTGCTCTGGCCACAGCAGGGCGGAGCATGGCTTCTTGAACCTGTGCCAAAGCTTCCACACACATGAGGGAAGGCTGCGACCTGTGACTTCATTAGATGGTCACAGCACACTGACTGGGGAACAGAAGTAGTGCCACGGAAGAGATGTGCAGCCCTTTGCTAGTGGCAATCATGCAGCAGTTGCAGTGGCAGACTGGCTGGAGCTGAAGTGCAAATTGTGTTTCTGTTGTAAAGCTCTACAGGAACAGTGTAATAGTGCAAATTGTGCGTAACTGGGGTTATCATCATGAGTAAAAACAAAGGTGAACTTCAGTTAGGCTGCAAATAAGCAGCAACTCAGCAACCTCTCCTGGGACTCTGCCAAGTTCACAGCACAGGAAAGCTGTTTAAAGAGTTCTGCATCATCTAGCGAACAGGGCTAGAGGTGTGGGGGGAATATTCAGTGCTAGTTAAAACTAGTGGGCTTCCAGGTATGTCTATGGGGAAAACCCTGCAGCACGTTAAAGCACAGGACCCACTGGTAACAGTGAGTTACTGTGAAAAAATGTAACCCTGCAAGGGGAAGAAGCTGTCTCAAGGGAGTGGTTATGTGCTATGGAGCCTTCCATGCAGCCCAGGTCCTAAGTGACCATGGTCAGATTCTTAGCTAGTGTAAGTTGTCATAACTTCACTGGGCTGCTGAGAATTTTGCCAACTCCAAGTATTCAAAAATAATTAATCAAGCCTCAAAAATCAGAAGGTTGGCGTAAAAGCCATGGGATAGTGAAAGTGATATTCTGAGCTCTTTTTATTGGGATTCATACTTGTAAACTTTTATCCAAATCCAAGGGCTAGAAGCAATGAAAGCTGAGGGTCCCATCTAATCACATGACACTGGGAGTCGGGGCTTTATGGAAAACACCAAACATTATGAGACTTGCAGTACAATTGTGGGAGCTGGCCTCATAACTCGGTCCCAATGTAATGGCTGCTCAGGAGCCTGGGTGAAATGAGGTGGCACCTCAGCCCATTTCATAGTGGACATGTTTCCTCCGGTGTCACAGACAGTGCTAACTGCCACACAGGTTGGCAGCCTCCGAAAGAGGCCAAGGACTGAATGAGTGAAGGAATCTGAACTCTTCTCACTCCGTGAAGAAGGGGGACAGATTCTTGACCTTGCTAAGCACCTATTTTGCTTCCTGCCTGCTTGTAATCTCCTATTCTTCCTTCCCCACTGCACCTAGCACAGGGGGCAGAGAAGGGCAGACGGGGGAGTGTTCAATGCACGTCAGTAATCCCCAGCTGACATATGGTCCTTTGGGGACTACAGTCGTCTGGCACAGTTTAGTACAGCCCCAGAGGTGCTGTAACCTACATCTAGTGGTGGGGATGGGCAGTGTCAGGGAGCTATAACTCACTCTCTGATAGCTCCACTCTCTAAAGTGCCCAGCAGAAAATCTGGGCTGGGGCAGGGAGTCCTTCTAGGTCAGGGGCAGAGTCCCAGAATAAAGGCAGTAGGTTTCCAGGAGGCTTATCAGGCACCTCTCCCTAAAGCTAAAGATATTTCGAAATGAAAAATGTGCCACTGGGTATTAACTCAGTTACTTTTAATTAACCTGGAGAAAATGCTGGCCGGAGCCTGAGCAATGCTGTTATGCTGGGGGAGGACAATGGGAGAGGAGGGAGCCATGTGGGGGGTGATCTCAGCTGGGCGGAATGTCTAGCTGCACCCTGGAGGCTTGTGCTGTTGTTCTGGGAGGTGAAGATCAGGAATGGCAGTCTGCATGCCCATGTGTGTACGTGGACTCCTGGGCCTGGGGTCTGTGGGGACGCTGGGCGTAGGGCTGCCGCCTGGGGGGTAGGTACAGGATGCTCCTAAGCCCGGGACATTGGCCAGCTGGCCCATGGGCTGCGCACCCGCTGCCTGCGGGGTGACGGGCAGTGTGCGGGTCCCAGGTCGCCGGGGGCCCCAGCAGGGCTCCGGGCTCCTGCGGGGGGACGGGCAGTGTGCGGGTCCCAGGGCTCTGGGCTCCTGCGGGGGGACGGGCAGTGTGCGGGTCCCAGGGCTCCGGGCTCCTGCGGGGGGACGGGCAGTGCGCAGTGTGCGGGTCCCAGGTCGCCGGGGGCCCCAGCAGGGCTCTGGGCTCCTGCGGGGGGGACGGGCAGTGTGCGGGTCCCAGGGCTCCGGGCTCCTGCGGGGGGACGGGCAGTGCGCAGTGTGCGGGTCCCAGGGCTCCGGGCTCCTGCGGGGGGACGGGCAGTGCGCAGTGTGCGGGTCCCAGGTCGCCGGGGGCCCCAGCAGGGCTCTGGGCTCCTGCGGGGTGACGGGCAGTGTGCGGGTCCCAGGGCTCTGGGCTCCTGCGGGGGGGACGGGCAGTGTGCGGGTCCCAGGGCTCCGGGCTCCTGCGGGGGGACGGGCAGTGCGCAGTGTGCGGGTCCCAGGGCTCCGGGCTCCTGCGGGGGGGACGGGCAGTGTGCGGGTCCCAGGGCTCCGGGCTCCTGCGGGGGGACGGGCAGTGCGCAGTGTGCGGGTCCCAGGGCTCCGGGCTCCTGCGGGGGGACGGGCAGTGCGCAGTGTGCGGGTCCCAGGGCTCCGGGCTCCTGCGGGGGGACGGGCAGTGTGCGGGTCCCAGGGCTCCGGGCTCCTGCGGGGGGACGGGCAGTGCGCAGTGTGCGGGTCCCAGGGCTCTGGGCTCCTGCGGGGGGACGGGCAGTGCGCAGTGTGCGGGTCCCAGGGCTCCGGGCTCCTGCGGGGGGACGGGCAGTGCGCAGTGTGCGGGTCCCAGGGCTCTGGGCTCCTGCGGGGGGACGGGCAGTGCGCAGTGTGCGGGTCCCAGGGCTCCGGGCTCCTGCGGGGGGACGGGCAGTGCGCGGGTCCCAGGGCTCCGGGCTCCTGCGGGGGGACGGGCAGTGCGCAGTCTGCGGGTCCCAGGGCTCTGGGCTCCTGCGGGGGGACGGGCAGTGCGCAGTGTGCGGGTCCCAGGGCTCCGGGCTCCTGCGGGGGGACGGGCAGTGCGCAGTGTGCGGGTCCCAGGGCTCTGGGCTCCTGCGGGGGGACGGGCAGTGCGCAGTGTGCGGGTCCCAGGGCTCTGGGCTCCTGCGGGGGGACGGGCAGTGCGCAGTGTGCGGGTCCCAGGGCTCTGGGCTCCTGCGGGGGGACGGGCAGTGCGCAGTGTGCGGGTCCCAGGGCTCCGGGCTCCTGCGGGGGGACGGGCAGTGCGCAGTGTGCGGGTCCCAGGGCTCTGGGCTCCTGCGGGGGGACGGGCAGTGCGCAGTCTGCGGGTCCCAGGGCTCTGGGCTCCTGCGGGGGGACGGGCAGTGCGCAGTGTGCGGGTCCCAGGGCTCCGGGCTCCTGCGGGGGGACGGGCAGTGCGCAGTGTGCGGGTCCCAGGGCTCTGGGCTCCTGCGGGGGGACGGGCAGTGCGCAGTCTGCGGGTCCCAGGGCTCTGGGCTCCTGCGGGGGGACGGGCAGTGCGCAGTGTGCGGGTCCCAGGGCTCCGGGCTCCTGCGGGGGGACGGGCAGTGCGCAGTGTGCGGGTCCCAGGCCCTTAGCAGCTGCAGGGGGCCGCGGGGAGGCTGTGACCCTGGGGCTCTGGGCTCCTGCGGGGCTGGGGGTGACCCTCAGACTTCGGGGGCCCCGGGGCGGTGATTCGGGGGGCGGCTCTCGGTGCAGGGGCTGTTGTCACTTTGGGGGTGGGGCCTGCGCACAGTCAGGGAGGCAGGAGCTCCCGCGCAGGCACTGCTTGTAACCATGGCAACCCCTGAGCGGGCGGGCGCGGCAGACTTCATCCGGGTCCTCCCGCGCCAGGCCGGACGTGACGTCACTTCCCGGGCGCGGGAGGGGCGAGTTCCGGTATTTCAGGGCGGGGCGGGCGCGCGGGCGGCTGCAGTCGGAGCCATGGCCGGGGTAACCACCATCGAGGCGGTGAAGCGCAAGATCCAGGTGCTGCAGCAGCAGGCGGACGACGCGGAGGAGCGGGCGGACCGTCTGCAGCGCGAGGTGGAGGCCGAGCGCCGCAACCGCGAGCAGGTAGCGCCGCGCTGGGGGCCCCGGGCGGGGCTGGGCCGCAGCGCCCGGCCGAGGGGCCTTCAGCCCGGAGGGGCGGGGGCCGGCCCGGGCCGGCGAGCCGTGGGGGTGGGGACTGGGCGCGGAGGTCACCCGGTCGGCGGGGTGGACCTGGGCTCGCTAGCGCTGAGCGCAGGGGGCGGAGAGGGGGTGTCACTGAGCCCGGGGGGCTGGGCCGGCGAGCCGTGGGGGTGGGTCACTGGCCCGGTCGGCGGGGTGGACCTGGGCTCGCTAGCGCTGAGCCCGCGGGTGGGGGGGTGTCACTGAGCCCGGAGGAGCGGGGCCGGGCCAGTGAGCCGTGGGGATGGGTTACCGGCCCGCCCGGCGGGGTGGGGCCGCGTCTCTTCCGCTCCCTGCTCAGGAAATGAGGCAGCAAGTTTGGCTCCGCGGAAACGCTCCCTCCCCGTGTGTGCGGGGCGGTGGGGGGCTGGCCCGTGCTCCAGGGTGTGCAGCCTGGTCTGGGCCCAGGCTCATCGTGGGCTGGGGAGCCTGGGAAGGGGTGGCGCTGGGGGCTGGGTTCCCCGTGGGTGAGGAGTGGGGTCATGCTGGGGTGTTCTCCTCTGCATTGTGCTGTCCCAGCTCCAGAGGAATCCGTTTTAGGGAGGCCTCAGAGGGGATGGGAACGTTGGCGCTGTGTCCTTGCATCATGCAGTGCTGGGCATCGCTATTCCTCCTTGCAGATTGGAGTTACAGTGGTTGGTTGTGAGCTCTGCTTCCTCTCCTGGGTGTGGTGGCTTCTGGTGCGCTCCTTGCCTAGAGGTTAGGCAGCCAGCCTGTAACTGCTGTGCATGTGCTGCTGTAGGATGGAGGTTCAGGGAGGCTCCTGATTAGCCAAGAGGACCCTCCCTACTAAGCAGTTCATTATTTATTTGAGCTAACGCACTTCTAGTGCAGCAGTTACTGTGTTGTGAATGCCAAGCACCTACATACTATGCTGATGGGTGTTAAAACAATCTTGGTGTTTTCTTTAGCTGTGGCTGAAGTCTGAAGCTGTTGGGGTGGCCCTGTCAGGCACCTTTGCCAGTTCTGTGACACTAGTGTGAGGCAGGCAGACTTGGCATTTCAGGCCCATTTCTGTAAAAGATTACAAGCTGTGTGCGCCCTGAGTGTACAGTTGGCTTATGGAGAAGTTTTGTGCTTTCAGTCTGAAGCAACCACTCAGCAACTTGAGCTCAAGAAATAACTCTGCTGCTCTGCTCAGCAGTGGGTTTGTGGTCAGAAAAAGATCTGACTTTGGAAAATGGGAAGCCACTTATTGTGCTGCAGCCCAAGCTCTGTGTTCCAAGCTTGTTGGAAGCTTGTTCTAGGGCTGAAGACATCATGGCTTGATATTTCAAGGATGTGAGCACGTATGGAAGCACTATGTCCTATGGTACTCAATGTTCAGACTGGTTTTGTTACTGTGCCCTCTGGCTTTGTGAGCGTGCCCTGAAAGCAGATGAAGAGGCTAGTCTCTGCTCAAGATGTAATTTTCTAGTGGTGCTGCTCCAGTAACCTTTGACAGGCTGAAATTGTGGCTTTGCTAGGGATTGGTTTATCACTGGTAAAGCCAGTTCAACCTTATTCTCACTGGATCTGTAGATGGTGGCTGGTTCTAACAAATCAGAACAGTGCCTTGAATACTTGTTGTGCCAACTTCCAGGGCTTAATCCCCTGGCTCCTGGAGGCTTTTAACTTCTTATCTTTGCATATAGCTCAAATAAAAGCCTTGCTGTTTAGTAACTTTCTTGCCTTGGTAATAACAAGGGGATATATTAGATCCAGAAGTAGCCTTTATAAGCCAGCTCATATTGCGGTGAGCTCTCTGACCATTGGCATACATGCTAAACATGGCAGAAGCTAATACTAATTTAGCAAATCTGATCACTGCCTAAATCCTAGAATGGTGTATGGGAAGGGATCTTGAGCCACCAAAAAATCTAGTTTACTTGTGGGATTCTAGCCAAGTAGGCTAAGCTCTATGCCACCCATCCTCAGATGTACATGGGAAACCCTTAGTACATGCAGAAAGATAGGATCTGTTCACCTCCACTGAAGCACTAGTTGGACACAAGCTTGGAGGAAGGGCTGTGGCAGTCTGAACAATGCCATACCCTGAATACTTTCATTCTGCCAGGCATATGCATGCTGGGAAGTGGCACTAAAGTTTAGTTTTGGCTGCTAAAACTTTCTGGAGGACACTCCAGGTAGAGTAAAGATGCCAAGCAACACCCCTAATTCTCCTCTGGTAGAACAAGCAACTGTGTAAATCTCCATGCCTGGCTAGTGGGGCTAGGCAGTTTCTTATAAAGTCTTTACTGTTATTGGAACACTCCTGGCTCACTAACTGGTATGAGGGGCAGAGGGCTTCACACCTAAACAGAAGGAGTAGCTGTGCCTGCCACTGAGTCTGTATCACTTAAATCACTTCTGTGTTCATCTTCTCCGGCTGCACTGGAACTAGCTGTTGGAGGGGTGTGGTCCTGCAGATGCACTCTCATCAGATGGGTATCAGATTATCTTGCTTCTGGTCAGACATGTAGTGTCAGGTCTGCACAAACTCCTTGTGGCCCCTGGCTGACCTATGGATGCAACTTGCGTGTTGCAATAGTGTAACAAGCAGCAATTGTATTCTCTCCAGTACTGTGTGCTGTAGACTTCCCCCATCCAAAGATAGCAGTAGGAATGTGCAGATTGTAGATCAATGTTTTTTGCTCAATTACTAGGTCTTTAGAAAGACAGGCTTGATAGATTCCTGTGGGGGCAGGTAAAGATTGTTACAGAGCAGCATTTTAAGACTTCCTTTAGATTTTGAGCCTACTTAGTCCCAGAGATCTGGTCCCATCTTCCCTTTCTGAGAATGCCTCTTTTGCCTTCCTCCTTTGTCTCCCAGGCTCTGTTTGAAGAGGCGTGTAGTTTATTTGAAGAGGTGTGTAGTTAGCACTGCCTGTTCACATTCCAGGTTGTTCCTTGCTGAAAGGCTGCCGGTATCTACAGCAGTGCTGCACTGGACACTCCCACTAATCTGAGGTGATACTTAGAATACAGATTATTTTTTTGCTCACTGTACATTTGACTTATCATGAGGCATTAGTGACTCAGATTGGGTATTGTGGCAACTTAGGGTAGGTTACTTTCTCTCAGGAAGCTGTAGTGATTGGCTAAGAAATCCACCAATTTATCTGGCATGACTCAGATCTATACAGTAACACTCAAGTGAAGTCTGGGCCTGTTTGAACATCTGTGTAAACTTAGTCTGGGTTTTTTATAAATTCCAGCATTACCTCAGCACACAACTATTTGGAAACTGCTACTCCAAAATGGTGTCTGTCAACTCCTTGCCTTAGCTTTCTTCTCTCTGAACTGGAGCTGGCATGGATCACTCAGCCAGGTGGCTTTCTGGACACAGTTTACCTGGCCAGGGAAACTCTTCTGGCTCCATCTAAGGAGACTGAGCTTGGGGATATCCTGGATCATAGCAGTATTTATGACAGAAGGAATAGCTTCTGAGGAAGGGTGGGTTCTAATCCAGTGTGTCATACTGCAGTTTGATTTGTGCTTGTTGCGTTTCAGTCACTGCTTCCCTGATTTATTGGTGTGCAGTGGTGAGTAGGCTTCTCTGGGTTACCTCTGTTGCCCTTTCACCGAAACTTTCTTTAAGCAGGGTCCTGAGACTCTACACTGGGGAACAAAGTAATGCCTCATGCTTGCCCCAAGATAACCATAGCCTTCTCCCAGCTCCTCAGATACAATTTCCTTGGAATCTAAACATGCTGACAGTGTAAATAACTAACTGGAGCTGTGGAAAGGATTATCCAACAGACAGTTAGATTTTTCCTTTACTCATCTCCTGAGTGTCTGGCAGCACTAGCTTGTCATTCAGAGACATTGACTTGAAATGGTTTGGTGCTTGAGCTGTGATAGGTTCTCATCAGTCTTGCATCTCATGTCTCTGGTCTCTGACTCTATCCTGACCATAAAAGGGAAGTGGGGGGAGAGCTCCTCCTTGTTGGCTAGCTCAGTGCTCTAAGACAAAAGGGGCAAGTGGTTCTTGGCATGAACTGACTGAAGTGATATCACATGTGATGCTGCCAGTGTGGGAACTCTGTGGAAAGCTCCCAGACTTTCCATCCTGCTCAAATACTGACTTAATCAGAAAAACCGAATTGTTCAGTGCGTGGTGCTCTTGAATACTGGAGTCCTTGTTATGAAGGTACTCAAGGCAGGGTTGGGTATGGACACTGGTCTGGAATTGCTAGAACAGGGGCAGGAAGAAGCAGCTACATCACGGTCTTAGGGCAAGTTTACATTACAAAATTAAGCTGATGTAACTTAGGTTGACATAACCACCACAGTAATTGCATCACTTTTCCATGTCCACACGACATTCCTTGTGTCAGGGGTGCATGTCCTCAACAGGAGTGCATACACCAATGTAACTGTTAATGTAGGGCATGGGGGACAACTTGGGAAAGTGATGTAAGCAATGTGGTGTCTACACTGACACTGTCTCGACCTCAGTGCTATGCCTCTTGCAGAGGTGGCATTAAGTTGGTGGGAGCTACATTATAGTCTATACCAGGCCTTGAGCTAGCAAATACTCTGCCATTGCAGCATATTCCATCGAGATGTTGAGGCCACTTAATCATGCAATCACACTGCAAGGCAGTGGAGTGTTAAGCACAGAGGGACATAGGACACCTGTGGCAGTCAAACACTTCTCACTAGACCACAGGTACTTTCTGGAAGAAGCATCCATAGTGACATTTTATTTATGGGGAAACTGAGGCACAGGGAGGCTTGATGTGCTGGTGTAAGCAAGCCTAGAACCTTCATCTCCTGATTGCAAGCCTGGTGCCTGACCCACTGAACCACAGTGCCTTCTAGCTTACTGCCAAGGTGTCCTTTATTCCCCCAGAGCTAGTAAGGGATCATGTGATCCAGAAGAGGCAGTAGGGAGTTGTGCTACTGCTTGACCTGAAGCCAGTGTAGGCATGTAATGGACTCTAAAGGTGGAGGGATTTCCCTGCCCTTCTACTCACTGGCCTCCCACTCACCTAAGCCACACTTAGAGAGTAAACAGTCTTCAGCTTGTAAAGGGGCTGCTTTCTTTGAACTACCAGACTATGCAGGATGGCATCCCCAAATGAGCTGAAATCAGTGGGAGCTGGGAGGGCCCTGCACTCCGCAGAATTGGGCTCCAAGTTCTTTATGCCTTATTCTGCGCATCCGTGGCTCTGAGCAGGTCAGCTCAAGTGTCAGGACTGTCAGACGTCTGTCCAAGCTGATTAGAAACCAGGCAGCTTGCTTGATGACTTTCCTGGGAGTGTAGGGATAGTCTGATCCAGATAGCATGGTCTGCCCATGAATGGAGAGGGGAGGTGAGGGGCTGGATCTGATGCACTGATAGTCTTGCTGGCTGTCACTGTGGCCTACTCCAGCAGGATCAATGCAGTGGCTTTGCTAGGTCTAAACTGAACAGCAGGATGACTAAAATGAGGAAGTTGGCCTTCAGGCCCAGAAGACAAACACCTAACTTGTGTGTGAATTTAAGGAGGTGCCCTGTTGACTGCAGTGCTGACTGCTTACCCGGGAGTCCAGGGGCTCCAATGTACATCTAGCAAGATGTACATCTGGAAAGATGCTGCAGTGGAATAAAATGAGGTCACTCCCAGGTCTTGGTTCTGCCCTTTTTTGCAGCCTCATAAGGAATTCTTCTGTAATTGCAGTATGGTCATATTATAGCTAAGCCAGCAGTTGTCATGGAAACATGTATACTGCCACCCTGGCTTGTTGCAGCCCTGTGATAGTGTTGGTTCACATCTCTGGGTAGAGGCATAGATCTCTGGAGCTGTGGGTTGGACATAGGTGGTGTCTTCTGATCTTAAGCTGCTGCTAGCAGGGCTAAAGAATTCCCTTACTAGTGCAAGGAGCCCTCTTGGCCGCTGGAGGGAAGGCCTACAGAGAGTGGCGGCTTGGTACAAGGTTCTAAATGCAAGTTCCTATACCCTGAGGATGGCAAAGTTGTCCATGTTCCCAGCTGGCTTGCGGTTGCCTTCCTCAGACTGCTGGCTGTCTGCCTGAGCTGCTGCTCATTCCGCAGGTGTGGAGTGACCTTGGGGGGTGCCCTTCTGCACAAGGTAACAGAACTGAGCAGGGTTTTGTTGCATTTACAAAGCTGTTGGGAATTTCATTCCCCTGTTGCTTGGGGTAAGCTGCAGGGAGCCCAAACAAGCACTGAAGGGTAGAAAGTGGAGCCCCCTTGCAGCAGCTGGGTGGCTGTGGGAGAGGGTAGAGAAGCAGTTCCACAGGGGTGAAGGAGCCACCTTCATACCACAGCTGGGTTGAGTCAAGTTTAAAACACCACATAACCAGAACCTGACAGCTAGGTTCTATTCCTGCCCCTCCCCCCATGTAGGAATGGCATCCTACTCCCTCCAGCTGCTTGGCATGTGAGGGCATGGGCCTTACCATTCTGGTGTTCCTCCGGCCTTGTTAGTCTGATTGTCTCACTTTCCTCAGGCTGTGCACTGATGGCAACTAGACCAGTTCTTGGCCAGCTCCTTTGCTTGAACTTTCCAGTTTTAATCCCCTTCCTCTCCTGAAACATAGGTGCTTGCTAGCTCTTCCAGGGCAGCCCTCTTCAGGCATCAGTTGTGCAAAACTCCACAGAAGAGGCTTGGGGGTCAACTTGCCTGGAAGTGCTCACCTAGGGAGGTCCCTTTCCCATGATGCACTCCTTGAACCCTGCCACTGGATGGTACTGGCCTCTCCGCTGCTCATCAGGGCACCATGCAGCTCTGTAATGGTCCAGCCAAGGAGGAGAGCTGAATGGCCTGTCTGAGCTTTTACTCCAAATATATCGAGCCCTATTCTAATGCTGGCTTCTTTCCATTGCTCAGCTGGTACAGCACTGCTCCTCCCCCAGGCTCAAGTTGGCTTCCTTCAAAGCCTCATCAACCTGCAGGCTGTTTTGTTACATGTGGTGCTTAGGGTCTTTCAAATGTAAAGGTCCTGCCAGGCTCCTTAGTGCTGCACTGAAGTGAGCTGCAGCTCCTTGGTGGCTCTTCCTCTCAGCGCAACTTCTAAGGCCATGGCTACACTGGCGCTTTACAGCACTGCAACTTTCGTGCTCAGGGGTGTGAAAAAACACCCCCCCCGAGCACTGCAAGATACAGCACTGTAAAGCCTCAGTGTAATCAGTGCCGCAGCGCTGGGAGCACGGCTCCCAGCACTGCAAGCTACACTCATAGAGGATGTGGAGTATGGGCAGTGCTGGGAGAGCTCTCTCCCAGCGCTGGTGCTGTGACCACACTCACACTTCAAAGCTCTGCCACAGCAGCGCTTTGAAGTGCAAGTGTAGCCATACCCTAAGCTACTGGGAAGAAATCGGATTGCCTAAGGTAATGGGGAGGGTTCTTATTACTGCCTTATGTGGCAAGCAGACATCCATAAGCTGTGGAGACCCCCCATGATTGGGGAGGGGAGGAATGGGCATTGGCCCAGGGTACTAGTTCATCTGGGTGTAATGTTCATAGGATACCTACCTGCGGTGTCACAGCAGCCCAGAAGGCATGTCTAGCACTAGAGGAATCGCTTGCATAACTGTTGCGGCTATCAAAGCAACGTGCCTAGATTTGAATGGAGATCCAAATCTCCCTGCTGACAGAGCAAAAGTTCAAGTGAACCCCTTTCCCAGGCTCCCAGTTGGCTTTTCACAACATAGACCTGGGTGACCATCTGATCTTGGATTATGCGCTATGGCCCAGCTGCAGTGCAGTGGCTGTTGATTCTCTAGCAATGGAAGGGTTTGCTGTCGTTGTAGTAAACCCACCTCCGAGGCAGCAAGGTGGTCAATGGAGGAATTCTTCTGCCAGCCTAGCAGGATCTACAGTGGGGGTTAGGCTAGTCCAGCCAGCGTAGGGGGCATGAAACTGTTCACACTCTGAGTGCTGGAGCTAGCCTGACCCACGGCCTACAGGAAGACCAGGCCTAAAGCTTTTTATAGCTGCAGTGGCTCCTCACTAGCCCATATTGAGAGGCTGACTCTGAAACTAAAGGCTGCGTTGTTGCTATAGGTGTAGAATTCCCTTCCCAAAGAACTGTTCTGGAGACAGGATATCCCCCAACTTACCCTCTAGCTCCAAATTCCTGCTAAACTACTGAGCAAAATCAAGTTGCTGTTGAGAGTTTCCAAGATGTCCTTGGAAACCTGTCTCGAGGCTGGCAGTGACACACTGGCTGGCCTGAGCACAGCGATCAGCCCAGGAAGTCTGGTGCTGCCCCTCATGGTCAGGGGATCCCAGAGAGCTGCTGTCTCCTCCAAACATGGTTCAGATAAACTTGCAGTTGCTGACTTGCTTGGAACTTTCCTCCAGCCACACTGAGTCACAGCTATGGCACTAGTTTCCTGCGTAGAACAGCTGGCTGCAGCCTTCATGGAATGATAGGCTGCTGTTGAGGATAAAGGAAGTAGTGTTGGCCTCTCAAAGTTCTGGTTAACTGGAAACGCTCTGGCAGATCTAATATTTGTGCAGGCAGAGGTTAGTTGGGCGGGTACGTGTCACAAGTCTGCTTGAGCTGAAGTCCTAGTTCTTTGTGATATGCTGGGAACTTGTGTGGAGCAGCATCACTGCATGAAACTCCGCCTGTCAAAGATGTGGCACTGCTTTCCTTTTTCATCTGTCAATGGCAGAATGGGAAATTGATCCCAGGAGCCCTCCCTTACTGTAAGTGCTAGACCCACTGTAGACTAGCTCATGGTGTGATCAACTCTCTAGGCTGAGGCAGAAGTTGCATCCTTGAATCGCCGTATCCAGCTGGTAGAGGAGGAGTTGGACCGAGCCCAGGAGCGTCTTGCCACAGCTCTGCAGAAGTTGGAGGAGGCGGAGAAAGCTGCAGATGAGAGTGAAAGGTGAGCTGCATTACAGAAACAAGAGACTTCCTGCAGATACCACTCCTCTCTGGTTCTACACAGATATTGCAGATGCATAGTGGAGACATGGGGGTGGGGAACAGCAATGGACATGGCTTAACCCACATAATAGTCCTCCCTGCAGACTAAGGGAGATCAGCCTCTTGCCTCAGCACTTGCCATGTCTTTCTCTGTGTAGAAAAGAGGTTAACATTTTGGGTGGGGCTTTAGGCCATGTGTACATGAGTGAGCTTACAGCTGCCCTGCTATAAGGTTGCCTGTGTAGCTCTCTTTGCTGATAGGAGAGCTCTCCCATCAACACAGTATAGCTACTGCCACTTGGTGAGCTGCTTTTGTGAGCAGGAGAAGCTCTTCTGCCAACAGTGCTGTGCATGCTGCCATTTATGCCAGCAAAACTTGCTTAAGGGATTGTATTTTTTACACCTGTGAGACACCAGTTTTGCTGACATAAGTGGTAGTGTAGACATGGCCTGACGTTCTCCAGAGATGTCCTAGTTTGAGTCAATGCTAGACTGAACTGGAACATTGCTGGATGAGGCTAAACTTCCTTGTGACCCCTAATACAAAGGTTAGGTATAAACCCCTGGCTGCTGTCAGCCCTGCATCAAGAACAGACTTTCATAAAGGCATTGTAGTGGGTAACATGCCAGTTCAAGGTCAGTTGTGTACATCACCTCATTTCCTCTTGTCTTGCGCAGAGGCATGAAAGTGATTGAAAACAGAGCCCTGAAGGATGAAGAGAAGATGGAACTGCAGGAGATCCAGCTCAAGGAGGCCAAACACATTGCAGAAGAGGCTGACAGGAAGTATGAGGAGGTGAGGCTCTCAAAGCTATCTAACCCCACTTGGCTTCACCCAGGTGCAAGGTAGCTCTCCTAATGGATCCTGATGTGGGAAGTGCTTTCCTGAGTGAGCACTAAGAGTTGGTGTTTCACCCAGCTGAGGTCATGCTGTCCTTTTCTTGTAAAGAAATTGGTCAGCTGGGCTTCAGGCCAGCAGAGTCCATTGTGAGCTCCTTCCCAGAGAATGAAACTCTTGCCTCATCAACTATCTGTGGCTCTCTCTCCTCTAGGTTGCCCGGAAACTGGTGATCATTGAAGGAGACTTGGAGCGCACTGAGGAGAGGGCTGAGCTTGCAGAGTCGTGAGTGTTTTTGCTTTGGAACCATCTGCATGATTCCCTCTGCATGGGAACTAACATGACTGAAACTTCCCAAACCTTGTTAAACAAGGCCTGAAGTGTGGACTGAGGTTTAGCTCTTCTGCCAAAGATGCTGTTACTCCCCTGATCTGTCTCACTTGTACCAGGAGAAAATGAACACTTGGTCTCTGATGTGGGGGCATGGAGTGTGATATACGTATCACAGAGTGTTTGCCTTGTAATGGAGATGCCCAACCTCTTTGCATGGAGTGACTTTGTACCAGCAGGATCAGAGGGTCCCTCTAAGTCTAGTTCATTTCACCAGCACTGCTCTGTTGGTCACTAGAGCAGCTGGGGTCTATTAGCTTATCTGGAAATCGCTGTGGGACACTGAGGCAAATGTAATTGCAGTAGGGTGCATTGTGCAAAGTCCCTCTGGACAGGGAATTAAAGCAGCACTGGTAGCCATGGAACATCAGTGCCCGAGTCTGATCTCGAACAGAGCATTGAGTCGCTGGGTAACTTCTATCCAGAAAATGCACAGATGCAATGTAAGGGCCTTTATTTCCTCAAGTGTGGCTGCTTTAATTGATCTTTAAGGGGGAAGTCAGGGCCTTTCTGTTGCGTCATTTAGGCCTTGTATAACAATCACTTGTATGCATGTACAGCAAGTACAGTTGTGTTTCCCACCCAGACGTGCATGTCGTGACCATGACTTCTTTGTGTTTTTCCCCTTCCCTTCCCTCTTTTTTGGCTTGGCTTTGTTTGTGATGTTGGTGCTCCTTTTGACCTTTGCCCCCTTGCCTGGCTTGTGCCATCATGTGATCATCCCTAACAGTCGTTGCCGGGAACTGGATGAGCAGATTCGATTGATGGACCAGAATGTGAAGTGTCTGGCTGTTGCCGAAGAAAAGGTACTAACCCTTCCCTTAAAGTGTCAAACAGGCTTTGTGGCCTCCTCCTCACACTCCTGCCCTCTGCTCCTTAATAGCATCTCTCCTTCATTTCTCACTTCTGGAATGCTCTATTCTCTCCTGCTGACTGGCGAACCTCCCTTTCTCTGAGCAGGTGGCAGCTGCAGCTGCCCCGTAGCAGAACAGCTTCCCTTCCCACAGATTACTTACTAATGTTCAGTTTTTTACATGCAAGACTTTGGGTCCAGCATAAATCTGCATCCAGCTCTAGCTGCTCCATTTTAAGGCCTTGCTTTTGCTATAGTGTGTACAAGGATTGAGGATAGGTGTCTAGTAAATGCCTGTGTGGGTGTTCACTTCCTACAAAGCTGCCTGTAAACTCTCCTGACAGCCTGGAAGTGAAATCTCACCTGGTGTGGTCACATGAGATCTGTCTCCTAAAGAGCTCTCCAGTCTTCTCTGCACAAGGATTCACTTTTTTCATCTCTCTCCTGTGTTGTCTCCCTCCCACTTTTCTTTCCTTCTCTCCTGCCTTTTTTTAAAACATCCACAGTAAATGTTCCGAGCTGGAGGAGGAGCTGAAGAATGTCACCAACAATCTCAAGTCTCTTGAGGCTCAGGCTGAGAAGGTAGGGCTGCCTTGCAAAGGGCCAGAAGCCTGCAGGCACTCCTGCATGGGCCTCCTGGCTAAAGAGCACCCAGAGAGATGGGAACGCTCCCTGGTCTGTAGTACTTGTAATGGCCTTTGCATGAGGCTGAGTCCCTGGGAGCTGCAGACATGGGCATGCCAGTGGTTTGAAGTGCAGAGCTAGTAGTCATGCGTGTCAGTCTGACTCATTTGTCTCTAGACAAGGTGAGTGAGGTAATCTCCCATTGGACCAATGTCTGTTGGTGGATCTGTGCAGTGGTGGTCCTTGTCTTAAGCTGCTCCAAGGTTGGAGGGGAAGCATCACTTCCAACATGAGTGGAAGGCATTGGCTGCCTGGCTGTGAAGCAGACTTATTCATCCATGTGCCTAATGCTGCATGTCAGACACATGGTCTGGGGTTGGTTTCCTAACCACCTGTGTGTGAATAAGCATGGTGTGAATTACTGTGCTGGGCCAGCCTCCCTGTGGCTGGCCCACTTAGTGCAGCATCTGCAGGCAGGAATGTTGTGTTGTGGTGTAAGAGTGAGCCCCCAACCTCCCCTCTGCAGCTGAGGTCTGGATTAGTGACTCTTGGACTTCAGGACCTATTTGTGGGAGGCAGTTAGTGGTGCTGGGATTTGACTCTGTCTCTTCCACAGTACTCTCAAAAAGAAGATAAATATGAAGAGGAAATCAAGATCCTGACAGACAAACTCAAAGAGGTGAGTGGCCACTTCTCCAGGGTCGGAAAGCATGTTCCCAGGGGTGTGGGATTTGGATAAACATCTTGAAAGGGGCTGTCAGCCATCAGTCCAGATGCCAGGATGGGGCACCTCATTCTGAGGCTGGCAGTCTTAGCTTGACTTCACTGTGGTAGACTCTGAGATCAGTCTCATGGCCCCATGCGGCTACGGATTCAAAGTGAAGAACTGCAGATGAGCCCTCTATTAATTGGCTCTGTTTTCTGTCAGGCGGAGACCCGTGCAGAATTTGCTGAACGATCAGTAGCCAAACTGGAGAAGACCATTGATGACTTGGAAGGTGTGTTTTGGGGACTGGGATGCCAGATAAAACCCAGAGAGTGGCAAAGAGCACTCAAGATGGGCCAGCTGAGTCTATTGCCCCAGCTGCCATGGGGCGGGGTGGTGCTGGAGCTTATGGGAGGGAGCAGACAAGCTACCCTGATGAGAATCCTCTTCTCTTCTTGATTACTCACTTTATGGGCATGGCCTGCTCTGGTTCAGCCTGCTGGCTGATGTCAAGTGGTATGAGCTTAAGTTAGAGCTGCTGAGTTACTCTGGACCTGGTATCTACTGTTAAACAGCCCAGCTCAGTCTCTGCACTGAGGCTGAATAAGTGTTGGTGTGACATGTTCCTAGATTGCTGCTTGGCACTCAGGTGTCACCTGACCACTCCAGACAAAGCAGCTGGGATTTTCCTGCATTTTGTTGCTTAAAATGCATTTGTGTGGTCAGACTCAAACGAGTTATCCTGAAATTTCTGGAGTGGGGTTGGGGAAAGGCTATTGTACAGCATTCTGAGAACCTCAGTAGGTAGGGACAGGACAGGATGTTGGTCAGATTAGTGCAGCTGAAATCTATGGCATATGTTAGGACCAGGTGCAAGCAAGTAGTCATACTAGACCCATTAAGCCTTTGCTTATGGAGTACAGCAGCTCCTAACACATGGAATGGCTCTCTGGTCTTCAGCACTATCCTAAAACTAAATTCCTCTTTGTGGAAAGACATAGTTGAGACTTCATCTGTCCTGAAGGGTGGAGGAAGGCCACAACTCAGCCTGCCCTCACCCAGTGATTTAAGCAGTCTGAGTCTTCTGTTGATTTCCTAGCTTTTTGGGAGCTCAAAATGGTGAAGACTTGGGTCTAACTAGCTTC
This sequence comes from Gopherus flavomarginatus, assembly GCF_025201925.1. NCBI lineage: Eukaryota > Metazoa > Chordata > Testudines > Testudinidae > Gopherus > Gopherus flavomarginatus. Next base: position 24,378,151 of record NC_066636.1, on the reverse strand, counting down.
TTGGCTACATCAGAGCTCGACTCTTGCAAAGCTAGCTTCAGTTTAGAAATCATTCTGTCAGTACAGTGACTAGTGCCACCTTAGCTGTACTTTCTAGATCTGTTTCCATGGCTGATGTTTTATGGTAAGCCAGTTATCCAGTGGAAAGCTTAACTTCATTACAACAAGTGCAAAAATCTCTCTGCATGCAGTACTCAAAACATATTGATCATGAGACAGTTGGCTCTGATCTACAAGCCTGCTGCTGAAGTGACCTAGTTTAAGACTGAAAAAGACATGGTCCTCTGGGCACTCTGTAGAACTCTAGCAGCTGTACTGTAGCCAGAACTCCTATTCCCTTGGAATTAAGTGGAGCTGGCAAGATCAATACTAAAACTCTAAGACTGAATTCCAGGCCTCCAATTAGGGAGGTAGTCTGCTAGCTTTCTCCAGCTGATTAGATAACACAGGTGTGGTTTGCATGCTAGGATTTCTCCTGCTAATTGTACATGCTGTCTGTAATGGCAAGTCCCTACATCTGAAGACTAGATGACTAAAGCCAGTAAGCATGGTAACCTAGGGGTTTCATATTGAAACTAAGATGAAAATACTCACTTAGCTGATCTCTGCCTTCTAGCTGGGAAAACCAGTTCAGCGCCCCCACAAAATGGGGTGGGGAGTGGTTCTTGCTTCATTGCTTACACCCCTCATCATTGGTTACTGCAGATCCTGTCAGTCAGGTGACCCTTGAGTCACCTCAAGCTGCATTGCTTTGAAGTTATTGGCCCTGCTCCTCAAGGAACTGGTATTTGTAATCTGCAAGGCACTTGATTAAACTATACCAAACCTAGTCCTGTCTCTAAACAAACTGGAGAGATGGGTTCCCAATGTCATTGAGTAGCAGCTTTTTCACTTCCAATTTCACTTTCCCCTGTTCCTGGATTCCATGCTGCATTTCCTGCCTCTGGGTATTTGGACTATTCCTCTGCCTGCCTTATTGTTTCCTTTGTTCTCCTCCAAACCTCTTCAGATGAGCTCTATGCCCAGAAACTGAAGTACAAAGCAATTAGTGAGGAATTGGACCACGCCCTCAATGATATGACTTCCATGTAAATATCAGCTGGCTGTGGTGGTGTTTGCCTATGCTCTGCCTCTGCTAAACAGCGAGAACTTGCTTGGTTTGCTGTGATTGCTAACTTACACAGAAGACTGGTAGTATTTCCTGCAGGTCTCTGCCTCTAGATTAATGCAGCAGTGTCTGTCAGCATGCTGTGACTAACTCTTGAGTTAAATTGTGATGTGCATGTACAATACTAGTATGACGCAGGGCTAGCTTGGAATGAACCGGGATGGGCGTGAATTCATTTAATCTGTGCCAAGTAATGCTGTTCCCAGTTACTCCAGAGAAGGCTTCCTGCAGGAGTGACAATGTGCCATTGTTTTGCAAGATCTAGTGTGGCAGAGGCTGCAGTTAGTGCTAGTCAAATATCAGATACGTGATCCTGGGATTGAGAAGATCCATAAACTGCTCTGGAAGTAGCCAAAACTAGTTTACTATAACTCACTTTGTGGCTTGTTGTGGACTCTGCATGCTCCCTCGCCCACTAACCAAGGAAGGGGCTGATACTCACTCAGAAGTAAGCATCCTTGTTTCTAACATCTGAAAGGGCCATAAACCCAAACTTGCTGTGTACAGACCCTAAGGGCCTCTTAAAACAAATGTCTCCTTTTCTATTTCATACAGATAAATCTGATTCCAAACTCCACTTTGGATTTGCCTCTCTGCTTGGTGGCTTGTTCTGCATCTGCACCCTTCACTTGTGCTCTTTCTGCTACTCTCTGAATTCCAGTGCCCTTGTTCAGTTAGCCTGTGTGCAGGGCATCCCTGGGAATAAACACTGAATGCACTGAAACTCAGGAGCAGTTGTGCTGCACTTGCTCTCAAACAAAGCTTCCTCTGTATGACCTATTGTGCCAGACACTGCTGTGCTCAGAGGGGCTGCCTTTTCAGTATGTCTGTGGACAGGGGCTGAGGGGTTTTGTTCTCATCTGCATATTTCATGTAGAGTCATAAAGTGCCTTTTGTACTTGCTATTCCTTGAGCATGATGTCACTCTAAGGAACAACTTGATGTATACATTGATGGTGAGTGAAATGGCTGGTGCGACTGAGAAATGGATTTCTACACTTGCTGCCTGACAGACCCGTGTAACTCCCCCATGTCAGTGGAATATAGACATTAGATGCACTAAATTCTTTCTTCCTGCTGTTGTCTGTTCTTGGCTCACATGTCTGAATTGCGTATCTGCAAACAATACCAAGTGCTGCGTGCTCCATAAGGACTGAATGGTTCCTTGGGGTTGCAGCAGGAAACCTGAAGCTGTGTTTGCATCCTGGTCTTGGTAACTAATGGCTTTCACATCTCATTCCCCTGCAGGATGCAGTCAAATGCTGGCTTACTGTAAAGTCACTACATACACCTTGTCTGCTTTACCCTGATCAGTGAGCCACTTGGCTGGATGCAAAAGCCAACAAACACAGGAAAAAACTGAATTGCAGTTGGACAGGATTGGTCAGGTGCTAAAACTGTACCAGTGGCTGCTCTGAATTCAGTCTGTGTGGAGACCAAGATCCCAGCTTCTGTAGTGCAAAATCTCCACCTGTCAAGCTGAGGGGTCTAGAAGCTAATGGAGGAAATCCATGCATGCCTCTTGCCTGAAGTGTTCCAACAGCAGATATGGGGTATTGTGGAATCTTCCCCTGGAATGTAGTGTGCTGGGTTCACAGCTGGTGGTAGGAACCAGTCATGCTGCATACTGGCATGTCACTTGATTTACACAAGTTACTAGAATGTTTGGGATTGTGAACACTACCCAGGCTGACCTCATCATGTCTGCTGCCCACTGTGGCTCACCAGATCTCTCTCCTTTCCTGTTCCTCAGATTGTTTCACTTTGTCCTGGTGTAATGTCCAAACATAACCCTTCATGAGCCAGATCTTGGTAACTGAGGCCAGGTGCTCTGTAGTTCAGAAGACTTGCCCCAGCCTGCTCTCACTTCTCTCCACTCTTCAGCTGTGTAGCCCCTTCCAGTTCACTCAGCTTGATTACAGCAGCACCCAGTCAGGATGGTACCATTGCAAGGAGCTGTGCAAGCAGAGTCCCTGCTGACAAGGCTACATGCTGACTTGTTGGGATGCAGCTGTAGTACCTTGAAGCTCTAAGATGCTGAAGTTTTCATGTTGCGTCGTATGAAGACACTTTCACGATGCCTTGTAAGCTTCATGGAAACCTCCTTTAGCTTCTCTCAAACACCTCTCCAACTGCCCCGGTGTCAAAGCACAAGTGACTAGTCATCACACTGAAATCTTTGCCCTTGGAAACATTCCCTGCTTGTCTGATGTTGCCACTCCTGAAGGGATGAGGTTAAGTGTCCCTGCTTCCTGCCCTTGAACTAAACATTCTCACTTTGGGCTGGGAGGCCAAGGAACAGCCACTTGTATCGGAATCTACAGCTCCAAGTGGCTCCCCTGGGGTCTGCCTCTTCAATGTAAATTGAAACAACCAGGGACTGGGGTGTCAGCAGGCCCCTTCCCTGCCAGTCAGCTAGATAACACCTGCAAGTAGTGTTAGAAATGGATGTTTGGGTGCTGCAATTCCTGACCTGGGGTTGTGAAAGCTTTGTGGTCCAACCAGCTTTGTTGGCACCCGCATAGGCAGGCTAATATGAGGGCTGGGCTCAGCAGTTCTCTGCAGAGAGCTGTCAGTGACTAGAGAGCCTCCTGCAGTGCTGGTGAGAACCTCAGGGCCACCCTTGCAAGGCTGGGGGTGTCTCAGACCAAACAGTCTGGCTGAAATCATGGGCTCAAGACCAAGTACTGTCCAGCTGCTGAATTCTCCTCTGTTGGATCTGGGCCGTAAATGAACTTGGGTGGAAATCTCTCTGGTTCCTTCCTCTGCTCCCCCGTATGGAGATGGCTCGGACAGTCACATGAAAGCCCTTCTCTGGCTCCACTGCTCAAGGCTGTTACACTCACACTGGCATTACATATTCATGCTTTGCTCACCAAGGTGACCAGCCTGCCCAACCAAGGGCTGCAGTGGCAGCTGCCAGGATCCCAGACTGCCTTGAAACAGAACAGAGTGGGTCTCAGCAAGCAGCAATAATGGTCAGGTTCCAGCTCCCCATCCTGCTCCAAGAAAGGGGGGGTCAGTGGGCTGGGACCTGCAGTCTAGGCTCCTCTCTTAGAGGCCCACTGTAGAACAGTCTTTAGAAAACCCAGAGCACACAACAAACATGCCCCCACCCCAGACATCCTGTCCCTGGGGAACTGGCTGTTGGTTCCAGGTGCAGAGTCTACAGAGACTCCAATTAACTAAACTGGCGTGTTCTTGTGCTGCTGCCATCTGCTGAGGTTACCACAGTGGCTGTCCAGGCCAGAGCCATCATCAAGATAATGGAGATGGTTTCATGTCCTAACATTAGGCTGAAGATTAATTAGAACAAAGAGCAGGTTTGAGGGCAGAGAACACCTGTAAACCCCGAGAAAGGTTCCCCCTGAAGCATGTTGCTTGATTCAGGAGGTGAGCAGAGGATAGCTTGTGACTTCCCACTGACACTGGGACACTGCCAGGAACTTGGAATTCCATTCTTGGGGAGGGGTTTCAGTGGGACTAGGAGGAGCAGGCAGTTGTCAGGCCTGCTGACTTATCTCTTGCAAGGGCCACATCTTAAGGGCTTACACTTGGACTAAGCTAGCAGCATCTCCTGACCAGTGTGTACCTGTGTGATCTTAATGATATGGTGGAGCTGAACAAACCCATGGCCCCTCCATTCTCCCTTCCCCCAGCAAGAGGTAGTACCAAGAGCCCAGGATTCCCTTGAGGCAGTCTGTCAAAAGATGACTGTCCTGTGTGTGGCTGGGAGGGTGTTTAATCAGAGGGACTTAGGAAAGCAGTGAGTGAGGCCTGTTAGGTTACTGGGAAGGGCCTATGCCTGAGCTGGGTTCTCTTGCTACCCACAGGGCTGGTCTGGCAGTTAGCTTGGCTAGTTTTGCTCTGAAAGCACATGGCTCTGGAGCCCACTTGTCTGGTGTTGGAAAGTTGGCAGGCTACTACTTGAGAAGATCGGACCCTTGTGCTGAGACTTCCACCATCTGTCTGGTGCAGCTGGGTGCAGGGCTGGCAGGTCTCCCTTGGCACTCCTGTGGCTGATCATCCTGCTGTTGGTTCGGTGGTGTCAGCAGCAGGGGCCTGGGATCCATCTCTGAGCTTGTTAGCTTTGAAAGCAGGTGAGGCTTTTGGTCCTGTGTCCGTGTTATAAACTGATCATGAGCTGCTAAGCGTGACTTACTGACAGTCCTGGACTGTGGCTGCTGTCCCACCTCCTTTCTGAGGGTTGCTGGGGAAGCTCCCAGTGCCCGTCAGTTGCTAGTCACATAGCTGCACTGCAAGCAGCGGGATTGCCTGAATGCTAGTCTTGATCTAGCCATGTGCTTTCTGAATTGTTCAGAGTCGAGGGTGTATCCAAAGGCTCTCCTGTTCCTGGGCATAAAGAACACACATTACCCTTCAGGCTTCATTTTCCAGGGACAATCCATCTTCCTTCCTATGCCTCCATAGTCCCTCAGTAGGACTTCTAATCTGGCCACACTTGGCTTCTACCACAGGTTTTCTGAGCTGAGAAGCAAGTAGGCAGTGCTGGTCTCATTCTGTCTCCATGCCTCCGGCTGTAAAAGCAAGCTGGGACTTATCCTCAGAATGCCCCATGTTAGGGACAGGTTGTATGACTTGCTCATCTTGGTACTCTACTAACTTTCCCTTTCTCTTTTTCTCTTCCTCTTGTTTCCCCTAATCCTCCTGTTGCTGATGCAGAGCGCCTGTACAGCCAGCTTGAGAGAAATCGCCTGCTCTCTAATGAGCTGAAGTTAACGCTGCATGATCTGTGTGACTGAGAAGGTGGCCCACTAATGACACTAAACAAGCTTACTGTGAGCACCAGTGCTGTGGACCACAGTGAAATCTGATCATTCTTAACAGACTGGCAGATTAGCAGATTTTGTGCAATTACTGCTATTTAATGAGGCAGCTAAAGTCTATCCTCTAATGTTCTTATTTTTTTCAAAAGGTAACCTCTGTTCTCCATGCATAAACCTCCCAAGGACTGTAATTCCTCCTGAGTCTGATCATTCTGGGCAGTCTCACTGATAGTGCAGTGGGGAGTCCCTGGGGGCTGCTGTTCTGGCTCTAACAGTCAGGTGTGATGTGGGGGCTTGGCTACATTGGAGACCTGTCTGTTAGATGAGTTGCTGTAGATGCTGCTTTTGACAATATCCGACATCTGTAAGTGCTGTGACTGACCAACTTACTATATGCTGAATGTCTGTAGGATGTCCTGCTGCATGGGTTGATGGCTGTTTCTAATGATAATAAACCATTGACCTTGTGGTCTGTAAGACAAAATGAAAACTTGTGCTGCTTTCATAAAGCCAAGCTCCATCCAGAAGGCCTGTGGAGAAGCCTGGTCACTGTTAAGACCATGTGGCCTGGGGTGTGGAGAAGCCTCTTGGGAGTGAGCTGCTGTTGTCCAAGGACTTGCTGAGTTGGAGGCTGTGGCTGCTGTCGCTGTAGTGGCAAAGCCTGCGTAAGCTTGGAACTATCCCCCTTGAGAGCCTGCTCAGGAGAGAGCCTGTGGTCCATGTGTGTCTTGGGCAGAGCTGCCTCTCAACAGCATGTGAAGTGGTCCTGCATGTTATGTCAGGGCCACTCTTGGAATAAGACTGATCCAGACCCCTGGTCAGCTCTGGAATATAGATTTTTCTGGCTTCTGAAACACATTTTTAGCCTCTAGGGCAGACTTACCAGCATCCCAAGCTCTTGCTAGCCCACTGCCTGCTGTTGACCTAGAATAGTCTCGCCTTCCTCAAGCTCTTTGCCACCCTGAAGAGGTGCTGTGTTTAGATGTGAGGCTTGCTGTCAGTCTGGCTATTAGCAGGTGGTCCCATGACCTTTCTGACCAGGCTCTTAACATCTGCCATGTGATCACCTGGAGGGGGGCCAGTTAGGCTGTGGCTGAAAGGAATTGCCCATTATGTTTTGGCTTGGGTTTGCAGCAGTCTCCCCAAGTTACCATTGGGCAAACGAAGCCACTATCTGTGTTTTCAGATCTGGAAATGTAAGAGGCATCATGTTGAAGCAATGGGAGATCTGGGGGAGGCTAGCTTCAGTCTGCCACATCTGCATGCCAAGTACTGGCTGGAGATCTTGCTGCTCAGGAAGCACCAGCATTTCAAGAGGCAGAGGCCAGGAACAACACTAGTAACTCCACAGCTTGTGGCTGCAATTGGCCCTGCATCCAAAATCTAATGAGCTAACCACAGCAGTGTGCTGGGAAAGAATTAATGCAGGTCTCAGCAAGGGCTATACCTATGTGACTGGTAACTGTCTAACTCTTCCTCCCACTAGATAAACTGAAATCTACCAAAGAGGAACATCTCTGCACGCAAAGAATGCTGGACCAGACCCTGCTGGATCTGAACGACATGTAAATGATCCCTGCCATCGCCTCTGCCCCACCCAGCACCTCGCTGGGGGCCAGCCCAGCCAGAGCTGCCCTCTAACCCCAAGGGTTACTTTCTCTTGCCAATTCAACCAAACCAACTTCTGCCAAGTCACCTCAGGGTTAAAGGTCACCAGGTTGGGCAGAGCCTTAAACAGCATCATTAAGGGAAATACAAAAAATGCAATAATGTCTGGAGAACGTGAGAGATGTACACATTTTGTAACTACCTTTTGTAGCAACCATTGTAAACATTCCAAATAACTCTTGGGCTCACCAGGGGCGCCTAAAAAGCGGTTGGCTTTAAAATTTGATATTAACCTCTTGCTCATCAGCTCTGGTCCCGTTTGCCCCACTGCTGGGGGAGAAGCGGGGGTGGGACAGTTCTGGTGCTGGGTGTTAAGTTTGAGTAGCCGGGCTAGGAATGCAGGGGTCCTTTCTGCTGGGCACTAATACATCCTGTCAGAACGGGAACTCTTGCAGGAGCAGATGGCCCAAAAACGGCCTTCAGTTTCTCAGCCTTAAAGCTTCTCTCCTTGCATGGCAGAGCTGTGGGAGCAAAGAGGAGATTCTTTTCTTTTTTTAAAAGACCAAACCTGTTCTCTTTGAACACTCATGAATGGAAGAATTAGTCACATGGGCCTCTTGGCCCTGTGTGTGCCAGTCCCTCCCCTGTGGCCATTGACTAGAGAAGCAGGCAGCCCCTCTAACCCATTGCTGCCACTGGGTGTGAATCTGCCTTCACGAAGTGCTATTGCACTGAGCTTTATCACTCATTGCTGATCCATTGTAACAGCTCATGTATAAAACTGCCTCTTGTGAAGAGCTTTGCTTACACTGAGGGGATCCCTTCAGTCCCCCGTTACCCAGGAGTGCTCTTATTGTCTTGAATCAGGTCCAAGCCACATTGCAGTGCATTTCTGAAGTTCTGTTCGTGAGGCACAGTAGTGAGATCTGCGTGAGGTTTGCATTGTGTAGCTTAGGCTTGAGAGAGGCTCATTGGTTGCGTTGGTTTATGGGGCCAGTTAGAGGACAACCTATATCACGTGTTTTGATACTAAAATTGACAACTGTCTTATATTGTCTTTTGAAATAAAAACCATTCCCACCATGCTGGTTTTAGACGTAATGGGCTTTGATTAAAATAAAGCTGCTATACACCCACAGGCGCCTCCATGTTTCTAAGGATGGGGATGTGCATGAACCAGTCACTGGTTCTCCTCCCATCAACTGCAGCTGACCACAGCCCCAGATAAGAACTTCCAGTGGGGCTCTACCAGTTGCTAAGACTAGCCTGCTTGGTGCTGCTAGATCAGCTGATGCTCTGTAAGTTACTTCCAGGTTCCATTTGACCTGGGGGGGAAGGGGGCATCTGGACACAGGTAAGCAGTTAGATGGACAATTAACTTACTTGCACTGGCTTTTCCAGATAAGCTGGTAACTATAATGACTCTCAAACTCCTCTGCACCCAGAGTCAGTAATCAAAGCAAGGTGCCAGACTAGAACTTTCCACCAGTGAGCTCTCTAGGGAGAGCAAGCTTTGTAGCTACAACGATCTATAATCCATCCCTCTTCCCACGGGCTGTACCTTCCACAAGGTCAAGCTTAGCCCCCTGCCCCAAAGCCTACCTTTTCTAGGTACCAAATCTGAGCTCAGGTAGCTATCAAACCTTTTACTCTTTTCAGCAGTTTGTGTTTTAAGGCACAAGACAAACCCACCACTCCTGCAAACCCTGTTCAAATATCAAACTCCATAAGGGACAGAGTTCAGCTCCCCTTGGAATATTTCCAACACTCCCTGCAAAAAGAGAGCCCAACTACCTTTGGAAAGGGAGTGGAACTACCTGATCCCTACTGCTAGAAGAAATGTTAACTAAAATGGCTGCTGTATGCAACTTTCTACATGCATGGCAGAGGACAGCTCTAGGCTTGTAAGAAAGTGCCGGAGTGAAGGACTGCTGTTTCAATCTTAACCCATTTTCCCCTGCCCCATGTTTGTTTTTCATCCTGTAGGAAAAAACAGCTTCCCACTTCACTTTGCATTTTTCTACCTACATCTCACTTTCTTCCTTTTAATGTATAGCCTAAACCTATTCAATAATGTCTGGTGTGAGGATTTTAACAGAGGGGGCTGCTCCTGCCAAATATTTTAAGCTAGAACAACTTTTCTTTCCTGAAACATGTAACTATTTCCAGTGAGACCTTTTATTTTAGAAGTTCTTCGAACTCTTAAAAGAGCTCTGATCTGTTGTAGTTATAGGGCTAACTTAGCTCTGTGGGTTTTCTCTCCTGTTAGCCTGGGCCTGTACCATGTGTTTCATCCTCTCTCAAATTTAAGGGAGACATCTACTGCCTGAGCAGCAGCACTGACAGATCATAGGGAGTAGCTTTCCTCTCTAGCCCTTAGCCCTGACTAAACAGTAGCTGCATTATGCAGGAGTCTAATAAAATATAAGGAGCAACTATTATGGCAATTTTACAACTGGCTTTAAATTCCAGCTGGGAACTAAAATGGCTGTGGAAAAGGAAGGGCTAAATAGGACCATCTGTTCTCATAGCACAAGAAGGCAGAATCTCCGTGTGTGTAGAAATCCAGTTAGGGAAAGTAAATGAGAACAAGATTTTAATGCTGGCTTCCACCATAGCTAAACACTTCCAGCTTGGGCTTGTCTGCCCTCATTGCAGGCACATCGGGAACGGGGAGCAAATGGCACAGTCACCTGCATATACAACTAAAGCACTGATGCTTATAGGGCACCAGGTTAGGAAGGGCAGTTGTGGAGATATTGCACTGACTTGCCTACCGCAGAGCTCCGCACCCTCTCATTACAGCCCTGCTTACAGTAAAAATAAAAGCCCCAAAGCCTTGTTTGATCAGCTGGAGAAGTGCTTTTTAAAAGAAGGGGGGAGGGGAGGAAAGAAATCCCTTAGCCAAATGGGGGAGGTGTGGCTAGACCCTGCCCTGATTGTGCTGCAAGGAATTTTGGTGGTGTAGCTGCAGGGCCCTGGCTAAAGCTGCACACTTCTCTCTCTCTCTCCTCCTCTTCCCGCCCCTCCCCCCCCAGCTGAGAAGTCAGTAGGTGTCCAAGCTAGGCTGGCTGGGGCAAGCATAGGAAGCAGATGATAATCCAGAACAGAGGGCTTTCTAGGCTGTGCTGGTTTCTGCTTGTCTTCTGGCTCCAGCTCCTTGCTGTGACTGCTAGGCCTCTGCATAGACCTGCTCTGCAGCACTAGCCTTCGCCCTGCTGCTCCACCCATTTCATTTCTGCCACTGCCTCATCCTTGACCACCTGAGGACTCCTATGTTTGCTGTCACATTCCCTGTTGTCTGCTCCAGTGTGGCAAGCTCCACCTAGCTTCCTTTACTGCTGGGGGAATTCTGCACCCCTGTGCATGCACAGGGGGGGGGAGCATCTGCCCAAGCCCTGTGCATCCAGACTGCCTCATACCTAGTCCCTCCCACTGAGCTTCGCCCCACTCCCCTTGCACCTGTTCCACCCCCAACAGATTCCCCACCCTAAGCCCCAACTAGCTGCACCTGGATCCCAGCACTACTGAGCCCTCCTGGACCCCCCTTCAGCATCCTATTACTGTTGCAACCAGGGCCAGGTGTGTGTGTGTTGGGAAGTTGGGCAATTTGCCCCAGTCCCCACAGGGGTCCAGGATTGCAGTGGCAGGGGGCCTTCAGTGCTGCTGAAGACATGGAGGTGAGTACAAGTGCTGCAGCTCGCCTGCTTTACCCCAGACCCCCTGAATCCTCTGGGTGGCCCTGTCCAGAACCTCCCAACAAGCCCCTGTGCATCCAGATTTCCCCTGTATGGATCCCCCCACTAAGCTGCCCAAACCCAGATTGACCCACGCAGAAGGTCAGGGCTCGGGTGTTTCTGGGGCTGGCCCAGTCCTTGTTCTGTGCCAGGATTGAGTGCAGCCTCAACATTGAGTTTGTGTCCCAGGGAGGGGGAGAGCTGCACAGTGATCTCCCACCCCGTACAGCCAGGGGCCTGTGCTCCCCAAGGCTTTCCTGGAGCCTCCATGTTGATTGACAAAATTTGCAGAATTTTAAAACAGTGTGCAGAAGTTTCATTTTTTTGGCACTGAATTCCCTCAGGAGTACTCCTTCTATCAGGCACCTCTCCTGCATGCAGGGGTGCTGAGAGCCTTTGAACCAAACCAAACCCTGGATATCATGGAAACCACTTCAAGACAGCCAGTGCAGCAGCACCCCCTGGTTCCAGCACTTTTGCCTGCATGCTAACAAACCATGCCAGAGGGCCCGATTCTGCCTCTCCCACACTCCGGCCTGGTCCACACTACAGCGTTAAATCGACACCTTATAGACTAACAGACATATTGGAGCATGAGTATTCACCCATGGAAGCTCTTCACTGTACGCTGCCACTCAATGAACTAGGAAAGAGCCAAAACCCAGCTGATTTCTGCAAGCTTGTGCTTTTCTCCTGCTGTATGGGGACATCTAAAGGCTGCTCTGGGGCTCCAAGTCATTTGGGGTTGGCTTTTGCTGGGTGGGGTAAAACTGTTGCCAACTCTAAAGATTTTATCACAACTTCCAGGCTGTGGGGTCTCTCTCAACACCCCAGTGCCTGGAGGCACGCCAGCGGGGGAGACTCAGCTGTCATTTAAAAAACACATTTCTAGGCCTCACCATGGAGAGAAACTGAGAACCATGCCCTGGATGTGCCCTTACAGCTGGAAAACAAACAAAAGATGATTGGGGGGCCTGGCTCATGGCTGTCAAGGAGTGGCAATCTAGTTCTCTACCCGTTTTGCTCTAGCTTGTGCCTCGCCTGGCTCGGATAAGGCAGCAGGCCCATTCCTCGCTCTGTTCCCAGTGCCTAGCTCATCCTGAGACCTTCCTGCCATTCTCAAAGGCAGCTGCCTCTGGTGTGGAGCTGGTGCCTGCCAGGACCTGCCCCAAGAGCCGGGGGTAGGTTAATGCTGGGCTCAGCACCCGTTCCGAGTTGGCCCTGCACCAGCCCCACCAGCTGGGACCTAGTTCTGCAGCCAGGACCTCACTCCTAGCACTGGGAGTGCGCCTGCGCCTGCGCCTGCGCCAGCCCCGCCCCTCCCGGGCAACCTGCGCATGCCTAGTGTGGGGACTATACGTGCCCCGAACCTAGCAGAGCATGCGCAGTCGTCGAGCTAAAGAGGCGCTGCCGGGAAGCGGACGCCCGCGCTGTGAGCAACGGAGAGGCGCATGCGCAGAGTGGCGGCTGCGTGCCTGCGAGCGGGACCTGAGCCTCACGGCAGCCGCCATCTTGTCCCCTCTCCTTTCCTCGTCTTCAGCATGAGGCGGCCGAGGCGCGGCCGGCCCTCGCCGCTCCTCCTTCCCTTCCTGCTCCTCCTGGGCCCCGCCCGCCCCTTCAAGCTCAACGTGCCCAAGGTGCTGCTGCCCTTCAGCCGGGACGTGCACGTCCCCTTCGTGCTGGGGGCCGAGGGCGGCTGCTACTCCTGGTGAGGGGGCGAGGTTTATGGGGCCGGGGGCGGGGCTCCAGGGAGGGATGGGGATGAAGTCTATGGGGCTGGGGGCGGGGCTCCAGGGAGGGATGAGGGCGGGGTCTATGGGGCTGGGGGCGGGGCTCCAGGGAGGGATGAGGGCGGGGTCTATGGGGCTGGGGGCGGGGCTCCAGGGAGGGATGGGGCTGGGGGTGGGGCTCCAGGGAGGGATGAGGGCGAGGTCTATGGGGCTGGGGGCGGGGCTCCAGGGAGGGATGGGGATGAGGTCTATGGGGCTGGGGGCAGGGCTCCAGGGAGTGATGAGGGCGGGGTCTATGGGGCTGGGGGTAGGGCTCAAGGGAGTGATGAGGGCGGGGCCTATGGGGCTGGGGGTGGGGCTCCAGGGAGGGATGGGGATGAGGTCTATGGGGCTGGGGGCGGGGCTCCAGGGAGGGATGAGAGCGGGGTCTATGGGGTTGGGGGCTCCAGGGAGGGATGGGGATGAGGTCTATGGGGCTGGGGGTAGGGCTCAAGGGAGTGATGAGGGTGGGGTCTAGGGGGCTGGGGTGAGGCTTCGGGGGGGATGGGGATGAGGTCTATGGGGCTGGGGATGAGGCTCTGGGGGGGATGGGGATGAGGTCTATGGGGCTGGGGATGAGGCTCCAGGGGGGGTGGGGATGAGGTCTGTGGGGCTGGGGTGAGGCTTCAGGGAGGGATGAGGGCGCGGTCTAGGGGGCTGCAGGGGGATTTGGAGACCTGTGGGTAGTCAGTGTACAGATGGATGGTAGGGAGGGACCAGGCTTTTTGGCCTTTGGGTGTAGGGGAGCCCAGCCTGGTGATGGTGGGAGGAGACCCTACCTGGGTAAAAAGGGGAACATAGGGTTGTCCTAGGGGAGAGGCCTGGGCTGCAGGGAGCTTGGTCTTGGGGGTGAGGCTCAATGAGTGCCAGCCCCGAGAGATGTGGAGAAGCTGGCTCTATGGCAGTGGCCGGGGGAGTAGGAGAGAGGGGCCCAGATCTCTTCTCAGGGGCAGTCTGTGGGGAGGGGAGTAGCTGAGCCTCTGCGGGAACAAGAAGAGTTTTGGCCTGTTGGGGTAAGTTTTATGGGTAGTGGGGCTCCACTCTTCGGGAGGAGCATATGAGCCTTTGGATGGTTAGAGGGGTCACAGCCTGTGGGGAAGGAAGGGACCATGGGGAAGGCAGTTTGTTTGTTTGGTCAGAGCTCTGGAACAGATCTGATGATCTGGTACAGGGCTGATTCAGTGGCGTCCTTACCCTGCTGAGCCCTTATAATTCATGTAGGTCCTTGTGAATTTCAAAACTAGTCATTGACACAATGGGTTTTAGCCCACAGAACTCATTGCCGCGATATATTGGTAAGACCAAACCTTGTGGGAGATTTGAGAAGCGGTTAGACGTTTTTATGGATAACAGTAATATCCAGAATGGCAACAGTGAATACTAACTCCCCTCTCCTGACAAAATAAATAAACCTGCACAAAGTTTGGAAGTGATGTAACCCTTATTCCTTGGGGCTTAAGCCAACCTCTAACTGTTGCCAGTCAGGAAGAAACATTTCCTGGGAGTGGGCATTCCATAACTGTCCATTGCAACATCCTCTGAACCAACTGGTACTGACCTTTGTGGTGGGACAGGGTACTTTTCTAAATGAATCCCTAGTCTGATCCAATATGGCAGTTCCTATATATCCTCTCCGATAGCATGCAGCTCACTCATACCAAGGGTAGCATTTCCCTAAGACACTTCCTTATTCTAAGTTTCAGATCCATCTGATGTTGAATCCATCTGCAATATACTGAAAAAAATCTGCACCTCCCTTATTTTGCCCAGATAATAAAAATAAGAATAGAAGAATTCAGATCTTTCTGTTTTCCAGGTATTCCACACGTCATGATACAGTCACCATTGAGCCAATTTACGAGAATGGTACCACTTGTTCGCAAAAAGCTTTGCTGTCTACTCAGTCTACACAGGCCACAAAGCTAAGCAGCGTTGTTATAGCTGAGGAGCTTGGTAGGTGGATAAAGAGCAGCATGATAGGGAAAGAAGGGGTCATAGTGGACCACAAGCTAAATATGAGTCAACAGTGTGATACTGTTGCAAAAAAAGCAAATATGATTCTGGGATGCATTAACAGGTGTGTTGTAAACAAGACACGAGAAGTCATTCTTCCGCTCTACTCTGTGCTGGTTAGGCCTCAGCTGGAGTATTGTGTCCAGTTCTGGGCACTGCATTTCAAGAAAGATGTGGAGAAATTGGAGAGGGTCCAGAGAAGAGCAACAAGAATGATTAAGGGTCTTGAGAACATGACCTGTGAAGGAAGGCTGAAAGAATTGGGTTTATTTAGTTTTGAAAAGAGAAGACTGAGAGGGGACGTGATAGCAGTTTTCGGGTATCTAAAAGGGTGTCATCAGGAGGAGGGAGAAAACTTGTTCACCTTAGCCTCTAATGATAGAACAAGAAGCAGTGGGCTTAAACTGCAGCAAGGGAGATTTAGGTTGGACATTAGGAAAAAGTTCCTAACTGTCAGGGTAGTTAAACACTGGAATAAATTGCCTAGGGAGGTTGTGGAATCTCCATTTCTGGAGATATTTAAGAGTAGGTTAGATAAATGTCTATCAGGGATGGTCTAGACAGTATTTGGTCCTGCCATGAGGGCAGGGGACTGGACTCGATGACCTCTCGAGGTCCCTTCCAGTTCTAGAGTCTATGAATCTATGAATCGGGTGTCTAGTAGGGACTTTCAGGGCTGAGATAGAATAGGCTCATGAAATCATCCAGTCCTTCCCAAAGAGAGGCATAGGATTGGGCACTATGGTACTAGTGCTTTGACCCATCTAATTTTAATAGTGCAGGATGTGGAACTGTGGTGTATTTCATTATTCGTTTCAAACCCACAGATTTGAGTGATGTACGTGCACAATGACAGTGACATATAGTGGGCACACCACAGTCTGCATGTGGCTCAAGGAAGGATAAAAGCAAAAAGTATAACAGCGTAACATCCATGCCCATCATAGTCCCAGAATGGGCTTATCAGGGACTTTGTTGAGGAACTTGTGCTTTTCTACAAAGGTGCTTCCTCCTCCCCCCACTGATAAGAATTACCACTTGTTTTGTTTTTTGTTTGTTTTCAGTAGTACTACCTTCTCAAGATTTGGGAAATCAGCATAGACTTATGGGATGTTGAATTAAGACACATTCATTTATTCTCACATTTTAGTGACAGGCCATTTACTGCGTTGTGACATCATTGTCGATATGATAAACAGTATTGAAATTATCTCCCGAACCCGAGAAATATATGTGGAAGATTCTCCACTTGAATTAACCGTGAGAGCTCTGGATGTTGAAGGTACTGTATACAGGACAAACTTCTGGGGCAACTCCAAGGAATAAACTCTACCTCCTGAGAAACAAAGGCATCCCTTAATTTGAGCTTTTTAAAGAATGTATTCTGATATGTAGCAGATTTTGTTCCCATCCCTAATGTAGAAACTTTTGGGCATATCACAAAATCCTATGTTTCATGTGCTATGTAATTTTGAGATAGAGAAAATATGCCTGTTTCTAACTAGTCCCTAAAATGTTTTAATTTGAGAATTTATTGTACTTCTGTTTATCTTTCATTTGAAGTGCATATAATGACTGCAAAATAAAAGTAGTATCCCTCTTCGTGTGAGCGTAACAACTCTGTGACATTGCAGGGTTCTCAGATGCCACACTAATAAAACTGGTATAAAAACATAGATAACAGAAGCCAGAATTCTTGTTTTCTTTGCTATTATCCCCAACCACAGCGCTGATTTACTAATAATTGTTTAAAACTGTTATATGCTCATTCCAGCATGCAAATAAAATAATGTTCTTCTTTTCATCCTAGTTTGGTTTTTTGTCTACGTGTACATGGGTTTGTGTGTTTGTATTTAGGGAGAAGTTGGATATGGTCAGAAATATTTTGGAATATAATGGGCATGGGCAAGTATACAAGATTAAGAAGAGAGAGTTGTCATCAGAAATATTCCATACCTGGAACATGGGCCTGTGGCCTGTTTGTTCACAGTTCTGTAACTGGATGTGGGGAGTAAGGAAACCTAAGGACAGTTGGTGGTGGCATAGTAATAATGCAGGGTTTTCCCTGTTCTCACAGCAGTAGAAGATAGATTAACACATTTAGATGTATAGGACTCCAAACCTAAAAACATATGTATTCACCAGCACATGTTTCTGAATCTGTCTGTTTGGTTTCTGTCTTCAGGAAACACATTCAGTAGTTTGTCAGGAATGACATTTGAGTGGAGCATTGCTAAGGATGATGACATGGAAGGCTTAGAACTGTCTAGCAAAATTAGGTAACTATATTTAGAATAATTATTAAATACTATCTGTTGCATTTCTATAGCACCTTTCATCCCAGCATCTCACAGTGGGGTAGGAAGTACTATTATATCCTTTTTTACTTGTGGGTAAATGGGAATGCGGAGAAGAGAATTTATTTTCTCAAGGTAACAGTGAGTCAGTGATAGACCTGGATACAGATTTCTAAGTTTATGGGCTGATTCTTCAGTCACACAGAAGTACTGCTGCTGGTAAAGTCAGATGCAGCAGAAGCTGGCTGAAAGAGTACTTGTGGTCTGCATATCTGTAATAAATAGACACTGAGTGCAGGTGAAGGGTTCTGTAGTGGATTAGCTTCAGCTATCTGTGTAGCTATTACCTTACTCGGTTCTATTGCCCTGTACACCGGAGGAGGTCTGTTGTCTCCCTGTGCACGTATCAACATAGAAATTATAGGGTTTTGTCCCTTTATTCTGGCTAACATAGGTCCTCGTTCCACATAATCCTGTAAAGTTTGTCCCTCCATTACTAAAACATTTGTATACACCCACGCACACTGAAAATATAAACTGAAATGATCATGGAGATCCTTTTCTACCTGTAAAAGCCTAGTTTGGTCTTTTTAGGATTTTAAAATACTCTGAAGCAGAGTATTCCCCACCAGACTACATTGTCGAGATGGAACAAGCAGGAAAACAAGGGGATAGGACTCTGGTATCAGGCATCAAAACTGGTGCAGCTATCATAAAGGTCCGAATTCAGGAACCAACTTATAAGGTGAATTCTTATTGTAGATTTCCCACCTTAAAAACAAAACTTGTGCCTTAGGTAGATTGCAGTTCCAGGCATACGCTTGTTAAAATTGTATTTTCTTTACCATCAGTACCGTTACTTGTCTTTCAGAAGTTATAGGCAATGACACCATTCAAACCATTTTCCATTTAAAATGTATACATTTGGACAGTTTTGGTAGTATGGTATTGAGAAATAAATTGATCTATAAATCCCTAAAATATAATATACCATGTATAGTGGGTTAAGAGGACACTCGATTAAAAAATAACATTTCTGTCTGAACTTGTCTGTAACAATAGCAGATAAAAAAACAACAATTAAGATTATTGTAACTAAGAGGTTGGTAAAAAGTACTTTTTTTTCCTGCCCCCCCATTTGGTTACTGCATTTGTCAGCAGAGAGTTGGTTTCACTGTTATGATCCCAAAATGATTAATTCAGTATTTTTTGTTGGTTGTGGGAGTCTTTCACATAGCAACAGAAGAAAGAAAACATTAAAAAAAAAAGTGATTGTAAAACCACAAAAATGAGCAAGAGAACTTGGGCAGATGTAGTATCTGAAACTGCTTTTAACCTTTGTTTTAGTTAACTAGAGTTCACGCTGACCATCCTTTAAAAGAAAATTGCCACATTTTACTGTATCTAGCAGGCAGAAGGTTCAAATGGTGAGACACTTTTTGCCATGAGTAACTGAAATTTATTTTAAAATATTTTTAATAATAGAGTTTTAATTTTGAAATCTCCTGCTGCTGGTGGCCCTCTTGCTGAAAAATTACAGTGTGATATTGACAGGGTGGGATGTCTGGCCAATGTCAAACTAGTTTCCCTCTTGCTTTTGACACTGTTTTCACAACCATGGCGAATCTTTTGCCCATTAAAACCAAGTTTTCTTTTTTACTTTTGATTGTTTAAACTTGTATTGAAGCCTTGTGGGAGCTGTGCTCTCTCTCACATTTCTATCCAGTTTTTGCAGAGTGGTAGTAAGCTTCTGGTTTCTATCTGTCCCCCATTAGAAAGTAGCTGCTGCACTGGTGCGTCTGTTGGTTCTGGAGAATATATTCCTAATACCATCCTATGATATTTACCTTCTGGTTGGAGCCTACATTCAGTACCAAGTTGCTAAAATTGTACAGGGAAAGATCACAGGTACATTCTTTTTTTAATACCTTCAAGTTTCCCAAAATCTTCAGAAATTTTTTCTAAGTGAAATTACAAAAGTTAAAGTTTCGTGTACAGATGGTATTTCACTTTCGTGCAGTTGCTGTTCCTGACTCCTGGGGAAGCCAGGGTTAAACTTAACCCTGAAACCCCACGAAACAGATGTTTTCCATGCATGTCTAATGTCCCTTGTGATGGGTCTGTGTCCTACAGAAAAACTCAAATCATAATAGCAGTGGATGCTGCTGTATAGAGGCCAATGACTATTGGGTGGAACAGTGCTTCAGTTTGTGGCAGTAGAACATTTGAACTCCAGATACTTGATGCACGCAGTGTTCACGAAGCAAGACTGTTAAAGCTTCCACACAGCTATTTGGTGATATTCAGGGCTAACATATTTCTGCCCTTGTGTGTGTGTGGGGGGGGGGGGGTTACTTCTTTGGTTGTCAGGAACCCACATTTGTGCCTTTTTAGAGAGAGAATCTTGTGTAAGACAGTAGACTGTTGTGAAATAACTGTTTTAAAAAGTAACTCATTTCTTGCAGAAGTAGAGCTGCCTCTTGAACATTATGAGCTTGAACTACGTGACCCTATTGTTGCACCTGGTGGGTCTGATCTTATTCCGGTGGCCAGACTGGATGTGGACACAGCCACAGTGACAGCAGTGCAGTTGGGACAGATTAGTCTGGTCTTTGTTCATAAAAGTATCCTTTAAATAAAGTTGTAACCATGTCATCCTTCTTTATTACTGTGGCCGTTCTCTTTCCTAAGCATGTCAGACCTGAATTAAGTAAAGCCATGCTTCAGAAAGCAGATTTGGTGAGGCCCCACCCTGCAACACCTCGGAGAATTCTATAACTTCTTGGGGTAACTCCCTCCCTCCCGTCAGCCTCATCCATTCTTCAAGCTGGCCATGATGACATATTCCTTCATCCACTTCAAGGTCAATATCATTGGTTCTTTTTGGCCAGTACCCATCACTCACCTCCTCGCTCAACTCCATCACCTGTGATGCTTCTGGAATGAGAATGAGCCTCCTTGCCAGGTTCACAGTCCAGTTCTCATTGAAGTCAATAGAAAGACACCCACTGACTTCAGTTCCCACACAGTTCCCAAGTTCCCACATTTATGGGCGTACGGAATCC
Organism: Gopherus flavomarginatus; assembly: GCF_025201925.1. NCBI lineage: Eukaryota > Metazoa > Chordata > Testudines > Testudinidae > Gopherus > Gopherus flavomarginatus. Next base: position 24,357,707 of record NC_066636.1, on the reverse strand, counting down.
AAGGATATATGGGTTATTTAAAGGCTTCTGTTGCTCCCATATGTCCCTCCTACTTTCTTTTTTTTTTTTACAGTAAGACTGAATTTCTTCTTTATACGCAAACTAAGATATTCACATGCGAGCGGCATCTGGACTTCCAAACTGCACTGTCTATGTCGTAGAAGCTGGATTTCTAGGTAATTAATCAGAAGATAAAAGCTTGATTTTTAAACTCTTACTCCTTCATGTTATTGACCAATAAAATGTTTGACTTTTAAAAAAGTGACTTAATTACATGATCGCATTGCTCATGTTAGAATCTGTTTTACGTCTATCACACAGAAACCTGCTGTCCTTGTTTGTAAAGTGCTGTGTAAATTTACAGCTCTATATATGTGTTCTGTTTTAATAATAAATGTAAAAATAGATTGTTCATATAGTTTACAGAAAACTTATATATCTGTTAAAGAAAATAACCCCATGCTATTTCAAGCTTCCTCTTATTAATTTTTGCATATTTTTGTTTATTGTATACTTCATTTAGGGCTATTTTCAAATAATTAGGTGTTAGAGGGTTAAAAGCGTGTGTTATGGTAAAATTCCAACACTTGCCATGTTTTGCACCTGACTGCATTAATTAACAGGCAAAGTGATATAATGCACACACTATTTGTATGATTGCTTTGTATAAAGCACTTTGAACCTTACGAGTGAAATGCCTTCTGTAAATGAAAAGATCATTCTTATTATCAGTTAGCCTCACTTCATGAAAGAAATAGGTCATGATAGTAGGATAAGACTATGTCTTATTGAAAAAGCAGACTTTGCTTGTCTCCTTCCAGGTACATGGGCTTGAAAATTCAATCTTGCATATTCACAACCCAGAAATCTAGCTAGTTGCCTGCTATGTAATTTAGAGGAGTTAGTTAAACTTAAAGATTAACGGCACAGAATGGGCACCGGAGTTGGAAATAACTCGTCTCAGTTGCCGTATGAACCTATGCTGTCGTGCTACATTATTAAAAGTAACTACGCTGTTTACAGAGCTGTTTTCCATAGGAGAGTTGTCTGGAGCTCAAGAAGTGTTGAGAAGAGGGACTGGATTGTTTAAGGGATGGGTAATGATGGACCCTTTTGGGTCACAAGTTCTCATCCAGAATAAATGCATAGTGACCATGAAATTACCACCACCTGATTGGCTGTTGAGTCTCTGTTCATTTTGCAGCGAACAGCTGCCTGCATCACAAAACTCACCACTTCTGTTGGCACTGGTGTGCCCCTTTACTGGCCCAGGAAAGAATTTACTGCACGCTTCCTTTTTGCTTCTGTGAGTGGTCCAGAGTAGGAGTAAGAAGCATTGCAGAGAAATTTGCATTTACTGTTACCTGTGTTCTACCATTTAGAGGATAAAAAGGGGGCTGCAGTCTTCAAAGCTATTAATGCAGCACCTTTCACCAACATTAAATTAATTAAACTGAAACCTAGCTGGGTTTTTATTAAATGATTTTCTTTCCTTTAACAGGCCACCTTTCTTTTACATTTTGTTTCAGGTTTCAGTGTTCACCCAGGAGACAGGTGGGTTCTAGAAGTGAAGCGAGCATATACAATCACTGTTGAGGTGTATGATAAATCCAGCACTAAAGTCTATTTATCTGATGTGAGTATGTGGGAAGGGTCTGTTGTGCTTTATTCCTTACAGACCCACAGCTGCAACAATTGAGGGATTCGGATCCTTTCAAAGTCTTCTTGGAAATAGCTTATTCTTCAGATGTTTAGAATTGAGAAGTATTCACGTCTCTGGAATTCAGCTTAATGTGATGTTACTAAAGAGAGGATAACTTGTTTTCAAATTTAAACTACCATCTTCATTTAGAAGCTGTAGTGTTCTAATAAATGTAATTTTTCTTATGCCTTTGCATTTAGGGGAGCTTCAGCACGCAGGGAGAGTCTGCGAGGAGAAAGGCAGCCTGGTTTATTGAAAAGAAGGAAGCTTCAGTGGTTGGGCACTAGTCTAGGAGTCGGGACAACTGGGTTCAGTGCCCTGCTGTGCCACAGACTTCCTGTCTGACCTCAAACAAATCACTTAGCTTCTCTGTGCCACACTTCCCCATCTGTCAGACACGGGGTGATAACACTGCCTGACCTCACAGGGGTGTTGTAAGGCTAAATACGTTAAAGATTGTCAAGTGCTTTGAGATCTACTGTGAAAAGTGCTATATAAGAGCTAGATCTTATTGGTGATAGTCTGAGCTGTCTGCCATTGGCTTATAGTGACCTTATGCAAGTCACTTAAACCACCTTGAGACTTCTGTTTCAATGTAATTAAAATAGCAATGACGATGTTTCCTTAACTCCTGGGGATTTGTAGAGGTTGTTCTCCTAACAGGTCATTTCCTTAAGAAAAAATGTTCTTCAGTCCAATACAGAAACCAAAGTAAGATGACTGGGCCCTTCATTTACCCAGCTGTATCCAGAATGCACTCCCGGCTTATAGTTGTTTCATAACCATGTTGGTTTCCGAACTCTGGGAACACCCAGCGTGTGTGTGTGTGCACTTGTGGCCTTGCAGATTTCTCTATCTGTATGTCTTGCAATTCTTCTGATAGAACGTGGATCCAGTTTCTCTGGGAAGTGGTTTCTTCACTGGTTTCTGGTTTTTGTTGTTTTGCAGAACCTCAGAATAACTCGCCAGTTTCCCAAGTTGTATTTTGAAGAGTTCTTGTCTTCTGTTAATGGTTCTTACCATATAGTTCAAGTCCTGAAGGAGGGTATCACAGTAATAAAAGCTGCCCTGGTATCTGTTCTTCTACAGGTAAGAAGCAAAGGTTGTACCCTTCCCTTTCCAGAATTTGCTGTTGCCTAAAGAGTTGATCCAGTGCCCATTAAAGTGAGTGGAAAGACTCCCATTGATTTTAATGAGTGTTGACTCAGACCCTATGATATTACTGTTCACAAACGTATAAGCCGAACTCCTGTATGTTTCAAGTTATGGCTATATTGCTAATGCCTTATTTACTTTGAATCATAGCAGATCGTCCTATTAAAACCTGTGTGGATAAGCATCTCCTCCTGGGATAGTGAGCTCTCTTTGAAGGACAGTGTGATTTCCTCAAAGACATGAAATCTAAGGACTAGAGAGAAATGCCATGGCTAATTGAACTAGGTAGTGCTGAAGATCAATAGGCTTCACTAAGCTGCTTTAATGCTGCACCTTTTCCTACGCTAGGGGTGACAAACAGGAGTAAGGGGATAAAATGAAGAAAAGGAAAATGTACGTTGACTATCAGGAAAAGCTGTAGAATTGTCTGCCAACGGAAATGATGGAAGATGCATTGCTCAGGATATTTCAAAACTGAACTGGACACAGCCCTTGAGAACATAGTATAGGGAACTATCTTGCGCTGTTCATAGGATGGACAAGATGCGGACCCTGTTAGACCTTTTTCATTTGTAACTCCTAGGATACTGTTCAAACTGACTAAAGAAGCGAGTTATACTTCCCCTATAAAGAACCTTACTTAAAATCAGCAGATAGACAATAAGTGAAAGAAAATGACCTGTTAAGCATTAGTTAGGGATCATGTATTTTTAATGTATCAAACATGTTCAAGCCTGTTCAATTCCAGGCTTTAGTAAATATGTCATATAGGGAAGATTTTGCAGAAGTCTGCTTAATGTGCACAGATTAAGGCCATGTGCGGCCCTTCATCTGGAGAACATCTCTAACTGAACTGAATGGGCACTGAGGACAATATACATCTCTTGGATTGATAGGCTTGAGTAAAATGAATTCTTGGTTTAGCCCGTTAAGCTGGCTGGTGGTTTCTGTCCGGTGGTAATGTTCTCTTCCAAATGCCTTTGAACAAATGAGAGGTCTTGGTGTAACTAAGTGGCTGAGATTTCTCTGTGCCTGCTCTAAATTTGATGTAAAGTGCAGTTTAGTGTTATTTCTTCTCTTTTAATTCTCTGCTAGCAGCAAGTGTGCTTACTTGTTCTATAGACCATACAAGCAGGAGCATTAAGGGCTGCTTTTCTGTAGTATTCTATTTTTGTTTTTATAACAGTAGCGGCAGTCTTCCTTTTATGAAATCTAGATTTTGCCCCCTCTCCCTCTGTTTGGTGGCGTACTGTAAATTTATCAGTCGTGTAGTGTTTGATTATCTCCTGTAGTTTCACACGAGGCAACAGCTGTTGGGAACAGCTGGAGGTATTACTGCTGTTTTGGGGGAATTTTGATTAAGCTTATACAAAAAAGAAAAAAAACAATTTTCTTAAAGCAGAAACAAAGTGTACCTTATTCCACCTTGTTTTCCAGGTAATCAGTATAAATAGGAACCATTGTTGCTTCACAAAGTGTCAAATCTGTCTGCAGCTTGAAGGGAGGAGCGTGGTATGCATTGTCTGCACATGCTGCCCCATGCTGTTACCTCAGTGGTTCTCAAACTTTTGTACTGGTGACCCCTTTCATATAGCAAGCTTCTGAGTGCGACCCCTCCCCCACAATAAGTTAAAAACACTTTTTTATATATTTAACACCATTATAAATGCTGGAGGCAAAGCAGGGTTTGGGGTGGAGGCTGACGGCTCGTGACCACCTGAGGGGTCCCAACCCCCAGTTTGAGAACCCCTGTGTTACCTCCTTGTACAGGCAGTTAAGCACTAGTTTACCACTTTTGTGAGTGGGGTGGCATCTTTGCTTGAAAGATGATTGTTCCTTGTTTTGTGCCTGTAGGCTGGCTCTGAGGATTACTTACCTGTCCCAATCAGCCATGAACAGGAGGTGAAGATTTACTTTCCAATCAAGCTGACACCCTCCTTCCTTGCATTTCCACACCATCCCATGGAAATCTTGTATCGGTACAAAGTTCAGGTGAAGTATATATGGTGTGGAACATTGGGAGGAAGACCTCTTTGATATGAGAGCCCCTTCCAGAAAAAAAGCTTATTTACTTCTACCCAAACAGAGACCCTGTGAGTATCCTCAGTGGCAAGAGAGAGGGCTGTGACAGCCTTTGTTTCTTTGCTAGCCTGATCTTGCACCCACTAAAATAAAGGGCAAAATGCTCATTGTATTTACTGGGGACAGGAGCAGGCCCCCATGCTAGCAACATCACAGGCAGATGACTAGTGCTTTCCTTTAACCCCTCTGCAAGCCCCACCCTTCCTCACCAGGCTTGTTTGCTTTCCCTCCCTCACAGGTGGTCACATTTTACCTTTGTCCTTAACTGCTCCTTCTGATTCTGTTTCTCCAAGGCTTTTTTCCTCCCGTCATCTCTTCTTGTTCCCTTTACTGATCACGCATCCATGTTTCTAGCACCACTTATCTTTAGTTTGGCTACACAGCCTTCAAGCCCACTGGATTCCTGTATCATTCTAAGCTGTATTGTGTAAGCTGCTAGAAAAGGGGGCCGTGAACAACCTTCTTTCACTGTTCTGTTCCCAACTGTGCCACTGACTTGACTTAGGTAACAAACCTTCCTGTGTCTCATTTGTGCCTGTATGGTTTCTACTTTCCTATCCCCCCTTATAGGGGGATCATGAGACTTAATGAATGCAGGTGAAGTGCTTTGAGATCCTCAGATGAAAGGAACTGAAGAAATGCTGTTATTACTTTATTTTTACCCTATTAGCATGTTGTTCCACAGCCAAATCAGCTCAAGCACACAGTTTGCCAAAGAATTAACACTAATCTTGATCCCTGCACACAGTCCTTCTGCTCTAGTACTCTGGTAATCCAAACTGTTTACCTTTTCTATCCTCTGCTGTTTCATAGATAGAAGGAGGCAGTGGCAATTTCACATGGACCTCTTCCAATCAGACTGTAGTCACAGTCACCATAAAAGGAGTAGTGACTGCCGGGGTGGTCAGAGGGCAGAGCACAGTACAGGCCAGAGACGTGCAGAACCCCTTCCATTATGGAGAAATAAAGGTAAGTCTTTCCCTCACAAATCTTGCTTCAGTGACAGAGGGGGTTAGGGTGACCAGATGTCCTGATTTTATAGGGACAGTCCCGATTTTTGGGTCTTTTTCTTTTATAGGCTCCTATTACCCCCCACCCCATCCTGATTTTTCACATTTGCTGTCTGGTCACCCTAGAGGGGGTTGCTTATCCAGGTTTAGAAATCTAAAACTTGTATCTGAAGAGCAAAGTTGATGATGGGCACCTGCTTAGTAATGTTGGATTTGATTCTCCTCTGATTTACACTGCAGTTCAGCACTTCAGATAAGTTACTCCTGATAACTCACGGGAGGGAGGGAATGGAATGATCCCCCAGTGTTGTTGCTGTTTGTTTAAGCACAGACTTCTTATCAACATATTAACAATTGTCTGCTGAGCACAACAATATTAATATTTATTTGAGTGCCTGGTGTGGTACAGTAACAATAAAATCAGCTGTAACCGAATCTCTTAAACCTGTACAGTGGAATTCTGCCTATACGATTAAGGCTGCAAGTGGAATTCAGCTGCTAAGCCAGAGGTGGCCTCCACTTTTGTGTACTCTGTCTGCCTCTCATGAGCGATTCTCGGTTTCCTTCTTGAACCCGCGGCACTTTGCAGTGTGACTTGATTCTAACCCTGGAGGATCTAACCCTTCCTACTTTGCTGACTGAGACACTTGGTCAGTGCAGGTGTATGTCTTGAAATTGACGAAGATGGAGATTTTGCCATTTCATGCAGACATTGAGATTGGCCAAGTTTTGGAAGTTCCGCTCATGATGTACCACACCGATAGGGAGACAAGGGAGACCATTGCTTTTACAGACTGCTCCCTCTTAGCCCTGGACATAAGCATGGATAAGCAAGGAGTCTTCATTCTTGCTGAAGAGGGTAAGATAGATGAGCTCCAAATTTGACCACTTTTTAAAATACCTGTTTGCAAAGTCCATTTATAATTTATTTCCCAAAGTGTCGTTCTCTGTTTTCCGGTTTGAGTATTGTGTCAACCAGTCACAAGGTCTAGACAGAGGGATAGTCATCCTGTCATAATGTCTGGAACTGTATAATTTGACTCTTCCAAAAGTTAACAGGGACAAGATGAGTGGAGAGAGGGGGACAGTCTGGGAACATTTAGGAAAAAATCGGGAAGTCCATTACATCCATAACCCTGTGTCTAGACATCAGCCCTGCTCACTGGAGTTGTAGAAAGTGCTGAAAAAATGCTCTCAAATTTACAGGTAATCAGAAACCTGGCCTGACATTCTGCTCCAGTATCCAGTTAGCAGCAAATTCCTTGGGACACACTTTGGTAATGGTGAGCGTGACAGTGTTCCAGGAGTATTTTGAAACCAGTGCCACATTTGCTGCTTATGAGCCTCTCAAGGTGAGGAGGTGCTCCCCTCTCTCTACTTCCTTCCCTTCTATTTGAGTCATTCTTCTGTCTTTGCTGTCTTCACATATTTCCTTCTGGAGTGAACCCACTGATGGTAGTGAGGCAGCAATGCTAGTGCACACTTCCCTTCTGTTGTGGGCTACCTGCCATATTCATGTTGTCATGGAATTGTGGTCAGAAAGAGAGGGTACTTTACCCCTTCCCCACTGAGGGATTTGTGAGGCTTTACTAATTAACGTTTGGCAAGTCCCTTGGAGCAGGGAGTTTAAAGTATATCACCCTGAAATGTTGCTATATTTTCTCTGGGAGGAGGAAGTTCCTCCCATACCTCTTTTTTTCCTTGACATTACACCTGCCCACATTTGAAACCATATTTTGCAACTACCATGCTCCAGACTCAGAGGATTGAATAAATTCCTTTTGTGAAAAAAACTTCAAATATATCTGACAGGTCCTCTATTTCAGTAGGGTGTCTTTTTTTTATTTTTGGTGCAGATTATTATATATAGTATTAGTTTTCTTACAGCTAGCTCAATATAGTCCAACCCAGATCCAATAGCAAATGGCCTCTTCCTATAATAATGTGTAGTTTCTCAACGTTTTGGGCCTCCATAAGAACGTAAGAATGGCCATACTGGGTCAGACGAAAGGTCCGTCTAGCCCAGTATCCTGTCTTCCAACAGTGGCCAATGCCAGGTACCCCAGAGGGAGTGAACAGAACAGGGAATCATCAAGTGATCCATCCCCTGGCGCCTATTCCCAGCTTCTGGCAAGCAGAGGTTAGCTGGCTCCACTTAAAAGCCCCTTCCATTGCCAAGTGGTTTAAAGGAGCCCGAATGTAAATGAGAATCAGGCCCATTGGTTGTATTATAGACATTACCTTTTGTATGGCCTTGCTGAGACTGTATATTAAAATAGTAGTGTCTGCTAATTTCTCTTTGTGTGATCAGGCTCTAAACCCAGTGGAGGTTGCGTTGGTGACTTGGCAGTCAGTGAAGCAGATGGTATTTGATGGAGGGCCCGGGCCTTGGGTTTTGGAACCATCTCGTTTCTTCCTGGAATTGACTGTGGAGCATGAGGAAAAAATTGAAGTTACACAAGTCCGACTGCCAACTAAAAGGAAACAGAACGAGTACATTTACCGGATTTTGTGCCTGGAGCTGGGGGAGCAGGTAGGAAAAACACCTACGTTTTCTGCAATGTAATAACCAGCTGGCAACAGATTGGCCAATATCTCACACGTAAAGCAATGCAGTGTGAAAAAAACATGTTCCATTGCTCCTGACAGGAAAGGTCATGGCTTGCACTAGCACAGTCTAACTAAGGGACAGTTTGACTCTTGTGTACCGAAAAGTCATTTTAGAAACTCCTACTGTCCACTTGGCTGTGGAAATACAAAAAGGGATAGTGTATTGCTGCATCTGATACTTTAAAGTATTCGGAGCAGAGACGCTTCATTAGTGATGGTGCCTCCCCGGACACTCTGGGCCTCTAGAGATTCTCCCATAAAATGTTTGTTTGTTTTTGAGTCTCAGTATTTTTATTTTTTTTATTAACTAGACCTTTATCACAAGCCCTGACCCCCAGTATGGTCTTGCTTTTGTTTTCTTTAAATAAACCCATTTTGGGATGCTGTTCAACAGGAAATCATGGGTATAGCTGAAATTGAAAAGCCTGCTGTTAACCATCTCCCTTGCATGTCCTTGAAGGTATTAACACTCAGAGTAGGTAATCAGCCAGGAGTCCTGAACCCTAGTCCTGCCGTGGAAACTGTGCAGGTGACTTTCATTTGTGCTCATCCAGCCAGTATGTCTGTGACTCCAGTGTACAAGTTGGCTGCAGGTGCACAGCCTTGCCCATTGCCTCAGCACAACAAACAGCTGGTAAGACTTTAGAGTGAATAACACTCCTTTCCTATAATCATTTGTAGGGTGATTGGAAACCTATGATGCGTGTGATATGTTTGATGTCCAGATGAAGCTTATGTAGCATTAACTGATAATTTTATAGCTTTTATCAGGAAATCTATTATCTGAAGATGGAATCACCTCCGTCAAATGAAACTACTTTGATGGTCCCTGCTCAGTTCCTCTGCCCATCAAACTGGCTGAGTAATTATGTCAAATTACTGTGTAATTTGGCAATAACCATTCTCTGCATAAGAAAACTCCAAAGAGGAATCACAGCATTCTGGCCCCTGTAGTCTCCTTAGGCTGCACCTCTCTTGTTCAGATGAAGGTGGCAATGGGCTGCATTGTATAAGGTGGTTTTCCTCTAGAATCAGGCTCCGAGTTACTAATGAGATTGAGTTCTATTATTTTGGGTATAGATCCCCGTGTCCAGTTTGAGGAATACAGTTTTGGAGTTGGCCGTGTTTGATCAGCACCGGCGGAAGTTTGACAACTTTACCTCCCTGGTGCTGGAGTGGAAATCAGCCAATGAAAGTCTCGCACACTTTACTGACTCAAAGTCCATGCAGATGGTAGCAAAGGATGATGGGAGTGGACAGACCAGATTACACGGTACCTGTTCAGTTTTATACACTGAACTCCCAATGAAGTTCCACCTGCTTACCCCAGCACTGAATTTAGCTCAAACTCTCTCTCTCTCTCTCTCTCTCTCTCTCTCTCTCTTTCCTCCTAATATAATCTCTATATCTATGCATCACCGTGATATCTGGGCTTCACTTTCTTTAATGATTTTGGCTTTATTAATAAAGAATTCAACATAATTAAGCTCAAACCTCAAGTTTCCTCCCTAGGCTGGGCTCCTCCTAGGTTCTTCCCTAAGGACTGTTCAGCCTACTCGCTAGATCAGAGGTGGGCAAACTATGGCCCAGGGGCTGCATCCGGCCCTCGAACTCCTGCTGGGGAGCAGGGTCCGGCGCTCCAGCCGGGGAGTGGGGTCAGGGCCTTGGCCCACTCTGCGTGGCTCCTGGAAGCAGCAGCATGCCCCTCTCTAGCTCCTATGCATGGGGCTGCCAGGGGGCTCTGCACACTGTCCCTAGTGCTGCCCCCGCAGTTCCCATTGGCCAGGAACCATGGCCAGTGGGAGCTGTGGGGCAGCGCCTGCGGACAGGGTGGCACCTGTGGACAGGGCAGCACACAGAGCTGCCTGACTGCGCCTCCACATAGGAGATGGGAGTGGGGACATGCCGCTGCTTCTGGGAGCTGCTTGAGGTAAGCACTGCCTGGAGCCTGCCCAGCCCTGATTCCCTTCCCACAAGTCAAACCCCTTGGTCCCAGCTCCTCATCCCCAGCCCACACCCCCAGACGGAGCTCTCACCCCCCCCCCCACCTCCCAACCCCCTGCCTCAGTCCAGAGCTCCTTCCCACACCCTGAACTCTTCATTTCTGGCCCCACACCAGAGCCTGCACCCCCAGCTGGAGCCCTCACCTCATCCTGCACCCCAGCCTCCAATTTGGTGAGCATTCATGGCCCGCCATACAATTTCCATACCCAGATGTGGCCCTCAGGCCAAAATGTTTGCTCACCCCCACGCTAGATCATTTCTTTAGAGAGCCTGTCCCAGTCCCCTTACGTCTGCAAGTGGAGTAGCAAGCCACCTGCCTAAGTGAATCAGCAGCGCCCACTTAACCCTTTCCCAACAGAATTTCCTCCTGCTTCCAGGGTGGGTGGGGTATGTCAGACAAACACTGCTAGATAGCATGGGTAATGGATTATAGATGTGTGTTTTTAAACGTATCACACAAGGGAGCTGTCAAAGAACCATTCGAGCAGATTTCTAACAATTAATTAATTGCTTCCAATTCTTAACACTGAAATTATTGCTCATGAACCTCACTTGCAAATATTGCATCCTGCTCATTCTTATTCCTACCTGAAGGCGGAATTGCTGTTTTTGTTTGTTTTCCATCTCATTTCAGTGAAATTTCTGCTTTCTATTGCTTATAGGGCATCAGCTCCTGGAGGTGCACCGCATGAAAGGGACTATTCTGATTGGAGTCAGCTTTGTGAAGTATTCAGAGAGAGGCAGTCCAAGAGTGAGTGGAAGAGGACGTTTGGGGCACATTTTCAAACCTTTCTGAGATACGCGTAGTATGGGTTGCTTAATCTCTGGTTTATCTGTCTAGCAAACTGTTGCAGTCTACTGATAAATTGAGCTGAGTAGGTTAGGATTGTGCAGATAATTTTATTTTCTGGTTTGAATACTAGGTTTTGTCCTCTTTCAAGAGGAAAGTCCTATTTCTGCCATCATAGCCAGTTAGGAGAAGTGCTAGTGCACTGCTACAGCAATCATCAGTTCCTTCTGCAAAAGAGAAGGTTTGAGGTTTTGTGACTAGAGGGAATACAAATGTAACTTCTCTCTGGTTTTGGTTGCATATTTAGGAAGTATCTATCCTGCCTACCTCCACGGCTGTGGAGTTGTTACTGGTAGAGGATGTGACGGTGGTGCCAGACAATGCCACTATCTATAATCATCCTGCTGTGAAGGTAAGAACGTTATTAATATGGCTAAATTATATCACATCAGTCTTCGGTATATTATGCAGCATTTTACCATCAGTAGATGGTTTTTTTCCCCTCAACTGCCTTCATGAACATTTGGAGGACAGTGAATGTGTGTCCCTGCCTAAAGCTTCTGCCCATCTGTTGTATAACTGATCATCACTTCATGGAATGATAAACTCTTTGATCTCTCCCTTTTTGCTCAATGAAATGTAAGTACAGTGTGGTGTTGGACTGCAAGTGCTGCTTATGTTCAAGGGTAGCAGTGCTTCTGAAAAGAAGGTCACTGTTCCAGATGAGTGTTAAGAGATGATCTGCAAGTATTCTTTACAATGCATTTACTGAGGCCTGTCCTGTTTCAGTGAAACTGAAGAGACAGTGCAATTAGTGGAGGAATCACTGTTCGTTGCCTTAAGACATCCTTCTGTTGAGTGTCTGTGTAGCACTCCCAGTCCCTGCCCACTGGCCAGTGAGTGATGGGAAATCAGTCTTGGGTTTTCCATTTGAAAATCCAAAGCACTAACCCCCAGGCTGGACCATTCACAATTATTTTAATTGGATATATAGTGTTAGCTGATGCCCTTGAGCTTCCTTTCTTTGTAAGGTCAGCAGGGTCTCCTTGGGGGAATCATGACTTTGTGTATTAGAGCTGGCTATTCTTGATCACCTCATTGCTTAGGGACAAATTTGAGGTCTTTACTCGGTTTTTACTCATAAGAACCTAACAATGGCCAGACTGGGTCAGACCAGTGGTCCATCTAACTCAGTCTCCTGGTGCCTGATGTTTCACAGGGAACGATCAGAACAGGACAATTTATTGAGTGATCCATCCCCTGTCATACAGTCCCAGCTTCTGGCAGTCAGAGGTTTAGGGACACTGGAACATGGGGTTACGTCCCTGGCCATCTTGGCTGATAGTAATTGATGGACCTACCCCTCTGAACTCATATCGTTCTTTTTTTGAATCCACTTATACTTTTGGGCTTCGCAACACTCCCTGGCAATGAGTTCCACAAGTTGAGTGTGTGTTATGTGAAGAAGTATTTCCTTATGTTTTTTTAAGCATGCTACCTGTTAATTTCATTGGGTGGCCCCTGGTTCTTGTGTTTATGTGAAGGGATAAATAACACTTCACTCTTCACTTTCCCCACACCGCTCGTGATTTACAGCCGTCTGTCATATGCCATCTTAGTTGTCTCTTCTCTAGGCTGAAGAGTCCCAGTCTTTCTAATCTCTCCTCAAATGGAAGCTGTTCCATACCCCTAATCGGTTTTGCTGCCCTTCTCTGCACTTTTTCCAATTCAGTATTTATTTTCAATTCCAATTATGTGATTTTTTGAGATGGGGTGACCAGAACTGTAGGCAGTATTCAAAATGTGAGTGTAACATGGGTTTATATAGTGGCATTACGATATTTTCTGTCTTAGTATTTGTCCCTTTCCTGATGGTGCCTAACATTCTGTCCGTTTTTTTGACTGCTGCTGCAGAGTGAGCAGATTTTCAGAGGACTATCCAGAATGATGCCATGATCTCTTTCTTGAGCAGTAATAGGTAGTTTAGACCCCATCATTGTGTATGTATAGTTGGGATTATGTTTGCCAATGTGCATTACTTTGCATTTATCAGCGTGGAATTTCATCTGCCATTTTGTTGCCCAGTCACCTAAAGTAATGAGATCCCTTTGTAACTCTTTGCAATCAGCTCTAGATTTAACTGTGTTTGGTAATTTTTGTATCATCTGCAAACTTGGCGACCTCACTGCTTACCCCTTTTTCCAGATCATTTATGAATATGTTGAATAGCACTTGTCCAAATACTGATCCTGGGAGGACCCTGCTATTTACCTCTGACCATTTATTCCTAACCTTTATTTCCTATCTTGTAACCAGTTACTGATCAGACTTTCTTTCTTATCTGATGACTGTGTGTTTTGCTTAAGAGCCTTTGGCGAGGACCTTGTCAAAGGCTTTCTGAAAGTCCAAGTTCATTATATCAACTAGATCACCCTTGTCCATATGTTTGTTGACCCCTCAAAGAATTCTAATAGAGTGGTGAGGCATGATTTCCCTTTACAGAAGCTGTGTTGACTCTTCCCCAACAAATCATGTTCATCTGTGTGTCTGATAATTCTGTTCTTTACTACAGTTTCAACCAATTTCCCTAGTACTGAAGTTAGGCTCACTGGCTTGTAATTGCCAGGATCATTTCTGGAGTCTTTTTTAAAAAGTCAGTGTTACATTTTTTTAACCTCCAGTCATCTGGTAAAGAGGCTGATTTAAGCGATAAGTTACTGGTTCTGATATACATAAAAGAAATTTTGCTGTTAGCTTTTGTGTCTTTTTTGCTAATTTCTCTTCAAATTCTTTTTTGGCCTGCCTAAGTATTCCTTTACACTTGATGTGCCAGAGTATATGTTCCTTTCTGTTTTCCTTAGTAGGCTTTGACTTCCAATTTTTAAAAGAAGTCTTTTTGTCTCTAATCCCTTCTTTTACTCTGCTGTTTAGCCATGGTGGCGTTTTTTTGGTCTTCTTACTGTTTTGTTTTGGTTTTAGTTGGGGTTGACCTATAATTTGAGCCTTTATTACAGTGTTTTGAAAATGTTTCATGCAGCTTGCAATTTTCAATTCTTTCTTGGGCTAGAACTCCCTGTGGAGACTGAGTAAAAGCTGAGTAAGGATTCAGGATTTAAACTCCGAAGTCAGTGAGCCAGCACTCTGAGTTGGCAGAGGAGTGAGTGCCCTGGGATTTTACTCATTTTTCTATATCGTTCTAGGAAATATTTGCTCTAGTGGAAGGATCTGGGTACTTCTCGGTCAACAGCAGCAAAGAGGAGATTGTAAACACTACATACCTGGAAGCAGAGAGTGCCATCGAGGTGAGCACGTTCAAGATGTTTTCCCCTGGAGAAAAGCCTGGGTTAAAAATCTCAGTGAGATTCATCCTCCTGGAAAGAAATAGACATTTTTTCTTACTTTCCATCTCTCGTTTCTTTTTACCTTCAGAACTGTTTGCAGTTCACTTTAACACACTGGATCACTTTGCCAGCAAGTGTGTAAAGTGAGCCAGATATTTGTTAGACTAGATTTCTTAATAATAGAAAACATTAGAATAATGGATTAAAGTATGCCTGTCACCAAATGGTACAAAATACACTGTATCAGCTACTGTGTATAGATTTTTTTTTTACCTTTTGGGTTTTATTTTACATTTAGGGACTTGGCTGACTTCCAGATCCTGTATAGGGTGACACTTTCAACCATTATAGTTGCTCGATCAAAATTAATTCTCTCCTGTAATTTTCCTTACTGCTATTTCCTGTAACAGTAAATATAATACAATATAGTATTTGGTGATAACGGGCCCAAAAGCATGAGTGAGCAGCAGTGTCAGAAATCAAACTTGAGTCAGCTTTGCTTTCCTGTAGAGAGAAATTTAGCCTGAATATCAGGAAGAAACATCCTGACTGTGTGACCTTATGGACTGTTGAATAATTTCCAGGAAAAGTGGTGAAAACATCATAAGTTGAGACATTTAAAACTAGACTAGACAATGCTCTAGGAACTGTGCTATAGGAACAGTCCTGTGATGGCTTCTGGTTGACCCTAACAGAGCTTTTCCTCTTTTGTTTACATGGTTGTTTGAACAATGACTTTTCAGCAGAATGCTAGACTTGGTCACTTTTACAAGTTAGCTTTAGCTTTTTGGTGACAGAGATGCAAATTAAATCGGTATCCACTGCAGATAGTACGGCTGATACCTCCTCACTTTCCTTGTAGATCATCCCTTTGCATCCTGGATCTCTAACCTTGGAGGTCTACGATCTCTGTCTGGCATTTCTGGGACCAGCTACAGTCTATATACATGTGTCCGATATGCATGAGTTGGAGGTGGATCTCATTGATAAAGTGAGACAATCTTAGGGAAACTCAAATGTCTGTAAAAAATCTAGCCTGGTGGGATGTGATCTTTTTTGTTTGTTCTTATTTCTGTTCACACTTTGTTTTGTTGTTTTGTTTTTTCATTGTATGGAGCCATCTATGAAATAATTTTCCTTTCAAAAGATATTTGTTTTATTTTCACACTGTTAGAAAAATCTGTGTGAATGTATCTTTTTAAAATACAAGAGACATTGTCAATGTGGCAGCCTTTCACCTAGGCATCCAAGAACAGGATTCTTGGCTATTCCAATATGCTGTTGGCTCCCAAGTACAAAATATATGACTGAACAACATGCATTCATACACCTGCCATCATGAAGAAACTCATTTCTCTCTAAGTTGCTTAGTAAAGAAGATAAGACTCTTGACTATAGTGGGTGGTGGTTTTGAGAGTTTGAGGCTTCAAAAATATGTGAGTTACACTTTGGTTCTATAATTCTTATGATTCTTTCTTCAAATTTTGTGGAGCAGAGATATTTCACATGAGCCACATAGCTGGGCTTGGTGCAAGATTTGTACACAGGACTGCAAGAGAAGTTGTGTTTTTCCTTCAATACTTTGATAGACACTACCCACTCCTGCCCTAGTATCTACTCTTCTCTTCTTCCCTGGGGAGTAAGTAACTTCTGGAACTGAGTTGCAAGGGGCTTATGTTGAAGATTGAGTGCAATGTCATAGCTAGGTGATAAACCATGAAATCTTGCATCCACTTCAGAGGTTTGTTTTTGGCAGTAAATCATACCGCTGTAGAAGGACCAGGCCAGTCTTTTGGGTTTTCTTTTCACATTTTATTAATGTAAAATCTTAATTTACCTGGGTTAAAAAATGTTTAAGGCCATTCAGTGTCCCAATGATAGTGTCACTCGCTACACAATGGGAGACCCAGTGTGAATCCCTGCCTCATACTGTAGGGGCTGCCATACATTCTGGCAGCCCCACAGCACCTCTTAGAAGAGACGAGGCTCTAATTTTAACAGCAGCAACTCTATATGTCTGATGAAGAAGTGATATTGAAAGAAGAGGGAGCCTGCCTGCATCCTCTTGAATGTCCTGCCCATGTGAGTATCTCTCTGCAGGAAGGAGACCTTAAGAGAGGTAAGGTGGGTGGTGTCCTTTTGCAGCCCGTCCAAGGTTAGGCATAGGTACAGAAACCCTGCCAAAAATTGTAAAAGTGCTCTTTTTACCTAGATCGAGATTGGCAAATCTGTCCTAGTCAGCGTGCGAGTTCTTGGTTTTCATCGACATCCATTCAGGAGTAAATATTTCAAGTACATGAAGCTCAAACTGCAGGCGGCATCTGCTATTGTTACACTTGTGTGAGTAATACAGTAAGCAGCTTGGTGCATTTCCACCTCAAATAGCAGCTGAGAATATCCATCCTCTTCTGCAAAATAGAACTGATTACTACAGAGCAAAATCCAGCACCGTATCCATCCTCTGTCTAATGGAGTGTTGTGCTGACTAGATGTCCAAACTCCTTCATTCTGTCTCCAGTCATGTCACTGTCTCAGTGTGTGTGTTCTTGGGAAAGTCACTTCACCTCCCCATGTCTGAGGTTTAATCTTCTGTAAAGTCGGGATCATACATAAGTACCTCATAGGGTAGGTTGCCAGGCTTAATTCATATTTATAAACCTCTCAGTGTAGATCCCCAATGAAAAGCGATGCAGAAGGCAAAGTGTTATCTCCATTCCCATCACTCGGTTTTCTACACTGCCATGGAATCCCCTTGCCACAGAAAAAGATAACTGAGTATTAAATATGTTTACATTGTTTATTTCTGGCATGGTTAGTCCATAAATGTATAGATCTTTTGATTGAAATAATTTTCCTTAGAATCTCTGTATTATCTTAATACTGTACTGCTTGCTTCCTCTGGAGTTAGATGAAAATATATGTACTTACTTACAAATATCTTAGTATTCAGCAATGATGTCAGAGAAAATGGATTATATAACTTAAACCTTGCCACAGCATGACAAAAATTTTGTGTGCATGAGGAAAGAGACATTAATTTCCCTGGAAAATATAGATTCCAGAACATTAACATGATTGAACACAGCCACAGATATTCTCACAACTATCACAGATGGTGAATTCTGCCACTCAGAGCTTTGTGTAACATAAGTCTAGGACTGTCTTGGCTGTCTGGAAACACAAACCTCAGTATAAAAGACTCATTTTAAACTCATCAACTAGCTAGGGGCATTTTCTGTCCCCAGCATCATATGATTTTAATGCAAGCTGGGAAGCGTGAAATAACTGTTAAGTATCTTTGCAGGCTAATGGAGGAAGTGGGTGAATACTCTGAAGTCTATGTACTCCGAGCTGTTGCAATAGGCCAGACAACTTTGGTAGCTACAGCCTGGGACAAGATGGGAAGAAAAATCATGTCTGCTCCTCGGAAGGTTGAAGTAAGAATGCTCATCAGTTGTGCCTATCTACCTTCAGATGTTTCTCACTTGGTGTAGAATCATTTCCTTCAAAGTGCAGTGAAAAAAACACTTGGATAATGTTGGCCTGAAAAGCTTGGAGTTTAGATGGGTTTGACAGTCGTAAAAGAATGGAAAGATCTTATAAGAAATCACAGATTTCCTGTAAGGGCAACTTTCTGCTATTTGTATATTTTACCAAATTATCCCATTTTCCTTGTAAAAATCTGTTGTGACAAAGTTCCTTCTCTACCTTGGTGGGTCCTGCGCTTATTGGCAGATTTGCTCACCTCAGTGATCTTCCCCACAGTCTGGATCAACTCCTCCTGTGTCTGATCAGGAGTTGGGAGGTTTGGAGGGAACCCAGGCCCGCCCTCTACTCCAGGTTCCAGCCCAGGGCCCTGTGGATTGCAGCTGTCTATAGTGCCTCTTGTAACAGCTGCATGACAGTTACAACTCCCTGGGCTACTTCCCCATGGCCTCCTCCAAACACCTTCTTTATCCTTGTAATAACCTTAGTCCCAGATTTGGACCTTAGCGTCCAAAATATGGGGGTTAGCATGAAAACCTCCAAGCTTAGTTACCAGCTTGGACCTGGTACCTGCTGCCACCACCCAAAAAATTAGAGTGTTTTGGGGCACTCTGGTCCCTCTGAAAAACCTTCCCTGGGGACCCCAAGACCCAAATCCCTTGAGTCTCACAACAAAGGGAAATAATCCTTTTTCCCTTCCCCCCCTCCAGGTGCTCCTGGAGAGATACACAGACATAAGCTCTGTGAAACTACACAGAGTGACTCCCCCTCTCTGTTTCCAGTCCTGGAAGCAAAAAGTACTTTCCTATTCCCCCAGAGGGAATGCAAAGTCAGGCTAGCAATCCAACACACAGATCTCCCCTTGACTTCTTCCTCCCACCAATTCCCTGGTGAGTACAGACTCAATTTCCCTGAAGTAAAGAAAAACTCCAACAGGTCTTAAAAGAAAGCTTTATATAAAAAGAAAGAAAAATAAGTACAAATGTTCTCTCTGTATTAAGATGATACAACACAGGGTCAATTGCTT
Source organism: Gopherus flavomarginatus (assembly GCF_025201925.1). Taxonomy (NCBI): domain Eukaryota; kingdom Metazoa; phylum Chordata; order Testudines; family Testudinidae; genus Gopherus; species Gopherus flavomarginatus. Next base: position 24,338,500 of record NC_066636.1, on the reverse strand, counting down.
AAAAGAATATTGAATAAACAGCCTTATTCCAAAAGAATACAAATCAAAGCACTCCAGCACTTATATTCATGCAAATACCAAAGAAAAGAAACCATATAACTTACTATCTGATCTCTTTGTCCTTACACTTGGAAACAGAAGACTAGAAAAAAGAAACTACTTCTCCAAAGCTCAGAGAAAGCAGGCAGGCAGAAAACAAAGACAAAAGACTCAGACACTCAATTCCCTCCACCCAAAGTTGAAAAAATCCGGTTTCCTGATTGGTCCTCTGGTCAGGTGCTTCAGGTGAAAGAGACATTAACCCTTAGCTATCTGTTTATGACACGCCCCCCAAATTGCAGACAGTGGGGAAGCTCACTGGCGGCGATTTCCTTCTAGAACTTGAAAATAAACAGATTACTACAACACATGCACCTTTACATATACTACTAAGTATATAACTAACAGACTTCTACATTTTAAGAACACTTTTTAACTACTGAATTCTGGGAAACTCACGGGAGAGTGCATCAGCTACTTTGTTAGAAGCTCCTGTGATGTGTTGAATTTCAAAATCAAAATCTTGGAGAGCCAAACTCCAACGAAGAAGTTTCTTGTTGTTCCCCTTGGCAGTATGAAGCCACTTTAGTGCAGCATGGTCAGTTTGTAGTTGGAACCGCCGTCCCCAAACATATGGGCGTAGCTTTTCCAGGGCGTACACAATGGCATAGCATTCCTTTTCACTGACTGACCAGTGACTTTCCCTCTCAGACAGTTTCTTGCTGAGAAACACGACAGGATGGAAGTTGTGATCTGTTGCTTCCTGCATGAGCACTGCTCCTATACCACGCTCAGATGCATCTGTGGTTACTAGGAATGGCTTGTCAAAGTCCGGGGCCCTGAGCACAGGGTCAGACATGAGCATCGCCTTAAGCTGGGTAAAGGCCTTTTGACACTCATCAGTCCACTTAACTGCATTTGGCTGGGTCTTTTTGGTCAGGTTGGTCAGTGGGGCAGCGATTTGGCTGTAGTGGGGTACAAATCGCCTGTAGTATCCGGCCAAGCCTAAGAAGGATTGGACCTGCTTCTTGGACCGTGGGACAGGCCACTTTTGGATAGCATCTACCTTGGCCTGTAGGGGGTTTATGGTTCCTCGACCCACCTGGTGCCCCAGGTAAGTTACTCTGTTTTGGCCTATTTGACACTTTTTGGCCTTAACAGTTAGTCCTGCCTGCCTGATGCGCTCAAAGACCTTTTCCAGGTGTAGTAGGTGTTCGGGCCAGGAGTCTGAAAAAATGGCCACATCATCGAGGTAGGCAACTGCAAATTCTCCCAGTCCAGCTAGTAGACCATCTACCAGCCTCTGGAAGGTGGCGGGTGCATTTCGAAGGCCGAAAGGAAGGACATTGAATTCATACACCCCCGCATGGGTGACGAATGCTGACCTCTCCTTGGCAGGTTCATCTAGCGGTACTTGCCAGTACCCCTTGGTTAAGTCTATTGTAGAGATGAACTGGGCCCGTCCCAACTTCTCCAATAGCTCATCGGTGCGTGGCATTGGATAGTTGTCCGGACGAGTTACAGCATTTAGCTTACGGTAGTCCACGCAAAAGCGTATTTCCCCATCGGGTTTGGGTACCAGAACCACTGGAGATGCCCATGCACTGGTAGATGGGCGGATTATACCCATCTGTAGCATGTTCTGGATCTCCCGTTCTATAGCAGCTTGGGCATGAGGAGACACTCGGTAGGGTGGGGTTCTGATTGGGTGAGCATTACCTGTATCAATGGAGTGGTATGCCCGTTCAGTCCGTCCTGGGGTGGCTGAGAACAATGGGGCGAAGCTAGTGCACAGCTCCTTGATTTGTTGCCGCTGCAGACGTTCCAGGGTGGTTGAGAGGTTCACCTCTTCCACACCACCGTCTTTTTTTCCGTCGTAGTAGACACCGTCAGGCCACTCAGCATCATCTCCCTGGACTGTAAACTGACAAACCTGTAAGTCTCTGGAATAGAAAGGCTTGAGAGAATTAACATGGTACACTTTAGGCTTTAGTGAGGAATTGGGAAATGCTATGAGGTAGTTTACAGCTCCCAGGCGCTCTTGGACTGTGAAGGGCCCTTCCCATGATGCTTCCATCTTATGGGCCTGTTGCACCTTCAAGACCATAACCTGGTCTCCTACCTTGAAGGAACGTTCTCTGGCATGTCTGTCATACCAGGCCTTTTGCTCTTCTTGAGCATCCTTTAGGTTCTCTCTAGCAAGGGCTAAAGAGTGTCGGAGGGTGCTTTGTAGGTTGCTTACAAAGTCCAGAATGTTAGTTCCTGGAGAAGGCGTAAACCCCTCCCATTGCTGCTTCACCAACTGTAATGGCCCCTTAACCTCGTGACCATACACAAGTTCAAATGGTGAAAACCCTAAACTGGGATGTGGTACAGCCCTGTAGGCAAACAGCAACTGCTGCAACACTAGGTCCCAATTATTGGAGAATTCGTTGATGAATTTTCGTATCATGGCCCCCAAAGTTCCATTGAACCTTTCCACCAGGCCATTGGTTTGATGGTGGTACGGGGTGGCAACCAAGTGATTCACCCCATGAGTTTCCCACAGTTTTTCCATGGTCCCTGCCAGGAAATTAGACCCTGAATCTGTAAGGATGTCAGAGGGCCAACCTACCCTGGCAAAGATGTCTGTTAGGGCCAGGCACACAGTGTTAGCCCTGGTGTTGCCTAGAGCTACTGGTTCTGGCCATCGGGTAGCAAAGTCAACTAAAGTCAGTACGTACTGCTTTCCTCTGGGCGTCTTTTTTGGGAAAGGGCCCAGAATATCCACAGCTACTTGCTGAAATGGGACCTCAATTATGGGGAGTGGCTGGAGAGGGGCCTTGACCTGGTCTTGAGGCTTTCCCACTCTTTGGCATACCTCACAAGACCGGACATACTTGGCAACGTCCTTGCCCATCCCCTCCCAGTGGAAGGACTTCCCCAACCGGTCCTTGGTTCTGTTCACCCCAGCATGGCCACTGGGATGATCATGGGCTAAGCTTAAGAGCTTCCCCCGGTACTTAGTTGGAACCACCAACTGTTTTTGCGGCTGCCATTCTTCCCGGTGTCCACCAGAAAGAATTTCCTTGTATAAAAGTCCTTGGTCTATAACAAACCGGGATCGATTAGAAGAGCTGAGAGGCGGTGGGGTGCTCCGTGCCGCCGCCCATGCTTTCTGAAGGCTGTCATCTGCTTCCTGCTCAGTCTGGAACTGTTCCCTTGAGGCTGGGGTCACCAGTTCTTCCTCAGACTGTGGACTTGGGCTTGGTCCCTCTGGAAGCGATGTAGGTGATGGGGTTGTTTCCGTTGCTGGTGAACCGCTCTCCGCTGGTGCACCTGAGGGTATTTCAGGCTCTGGCTGAGCCTTTTGGGTATGGCTGTCTGTTGCTTCTGCCAGTTTTGGCTCGCTGGCGCCCTCTGGTGTTGAGTTTGAAGATGTAGTTGCACTTGCTGGTGCTGGTTGCTGTTCCAGTTCCGGGCCTGGGACTGGAGATGCTGTGGCTGTTTCAGTGGTAGGCATGGAATCTGGGTCCACTACCTCTGTCTGGGTCTGTGGTAACACAGACGGGGCCTCTGTGGACGGTTCAGGAACAGGAATGGGTCTGGAAGCTTGCCTGGTTTGGCTACGTGTAACCATTCCCACTCTCTTGGCCCGCCTCACCTGGTTGGCCAAGTCTTCCCCCAGTAGCATGGGGATAGGATAATTGTCATAGACTGCAAAAGTCCACATTCCTGACCAGCCTTTCTACTGGACAGGCAGTTGAGCTGTAGGCAAGTCTACAGCTTGTGACATGAAGGGGTAAATTGTAACTTTGGCCTTTGGGTTGATGAATTTGGGGTCAACGAAGGATTGGTGGATAGCTGACACTTGTGCCCCCGTGTCTCTCCACGCAGTAACCTTCTTTCCGCCCACTCTCAAATTTTCCCTTCGCTCCAAGGGTATTTGAGAGGCATCCGGGCCTGGGGATCTTTGGTGTGATGGTGGTGTAATGAATTGCACTCGCATGGTGTTCTTGGGACAGTTGGCCTTGATATGTCCCAGTTCATTACACTTAAAGCATCTTCCATCTGATGGGTCACTGGGCCGAGGTGAGTTACTGGAGACTGGTGAGGTTGAAGGGTAGGGTATCTGTGGCTTTACTTGGGTGGTATGTGGGGTCTTTGGCTGTCCTCGGTTGTAGGGTTTATGGTCTGTGTGCCCCCTGGGGTAATCGTTCCCCTTGACAGTAGCTTTCTTGCTTTCTGCCAGTTCCATCCATTTGACTCCAATCTCCCCCGCCTCAGCGATATCTTTGGGATTTCCATCTTGTATGTACCGTGTGATGTCTTCAGGAACACCATCCAAGAACTGCTCCATTTGTATGAGGAGGTTCAGTTCTTCCAAGGTTTGAATGTTGTTTCCTGTTATCCAGGCCTCATAGTTTTTTGCAATGTAGTAGGCGTGTTTGGGAAATGACACCTCTGGTTTCCACTTTTGGGTTCTGAAGCGCCGACGGGCATGATCTGGGGTTATCCCCATTCGGTATCTGGCCTTGGTTAGAAAAAGTTTATAGTCATTCATTTGGTGCTTAGGCATTTCAGCTGCCACCTCTGCTAAAGGTCCACTGAGCTGTGACCTCAATTCTACCATGTACTGGTCTTCGGGGATGTTGTACCCAAGACAGGCTCTTTCAAAATTTTCCAAGAAGGCCTCGGTGTCATCACCTGCCTTGTAGGTGGGAAATTTCCTGTGCTGTGGAGCAATATTTGGCGCCGGGTTGTTAGGGTTGGCTGGCACAGGCAGCCCAGCTTTTGCCAACTCCAGTTCATGTTTTCTCTGTTTTTCCTTCTCTTCATTCTCTTTTTGTTGTTTTTCCATTTCTTTTTGGTGTTTTTCCATGTCTCGGCGGTGGGCCGCCTCTTCTTCTTCTTGCTTCCTTCTGTGGGCCAACTCTTCTTCTGCTTGTTTCCTTCGGTAGGCCACCTCTTCTTCTTCTAGTTTTCTTTTGTGTGCTGCCTCTTTGGCTGCCTCTTGGGCTGCCTGTTCTCTTTGGTAGGCTGCCTGTTCTCTTTGGTAGGCTGCCTGTTCTCTTTGGTAGGCTGCCTCTTTGATCTGTTCTTCTCTTTCTTTCATCTCCATCTCTTTTTGTTTTATTTCCAGTTGTCGCCTGTGTTCAGCTTCTTTGATTTGTTCTTCGGCCTCAATTTTTGCCTTAGAAGTCATGATTCCTGTTTTCTTGTGTTGGGGTGCCCTCTGGTGTTTCTCTTCTGAACTGCAGGCTCTGTTGCCTCCTGAAGTCTGCCTAGCAACAGTGCTTTTTTCCTTTTCTCTCTCTAGCTAATGTTCAATGAAGGGAAACCAGAAAAACCACTTTATTTGCATGCCTATAAGTGCTGGTACTTGCCTCCTAATGGGAGGGCTATTGCATGACAAAAGACCCTTAACATGCAAGCCACAAACTGCGAGAGAGAGCAGAAAAAAAAATTCTCTCTGGTTCCCTTTTAAAACCAACTGCTTCTCTCTCTGCTAAAAAGCCCTTAGCAGAGAAAAGAAAAATATAATATTCCTACTGGCTTCCGGATTCTGTCTATCTCCCACCAGCTGCCACTCATGTAATAACCTTAGTCCCAGATTTGGACCTTAGCGTCCAAAATATGGGGGTTAGCATGAAAACCTCCAAGCTTAGTTACCAGCTTGGACCTGGTACCTGCTGCCACCACCCAAAAAATTAGAGTGTTTTGGGGCACTCTGGTCCCTCTGAAAAACCTTCCCTGGGGACCCCAAGACCCAAATCCCTTGAGTCTCACAACAAAGGGAAATAATCCTTTTTCCCTTCCCCCCTCCAGGTGCTCCTGGAGAGATACACAGACATAAGCTCTGTGAAACTACACAGAGTGACTCCCCCTCTCTGTTTCCAGTCCTGGAAGCAAAAAGTACTTTCCTATTCCCCCAGAGGGAATGCAAAGTCAGGCTAGCAATCCAACACACAGATCTCCCCTTGACTTCTTCCTCCCACCAATTCCCTGGTGAGTACAGACTCAATTTCCCTGAAGTAAAGAAAAACTCCAACAGGTCTTAAAAGAAAGCTTTATATAAAAAGAAAGAAAAATAAGTACAAATGTTCTCTCTGTATTAAGATGATACAACACAGGGTCAATTGCTTAAAAGAATATTGAATAAACAGCCTTATTCCAAAAGAATACAAATCAAAGCACTCCAGCACTTATATTCATGCAAATACCAAAGAAAAGAAACCATATAACTTACTATCTGATCTCTTTGTCCTTACACTTGGAAACAGAAGACTAGAAAAAAGAAACTACTTCTCCAAAGCTCAGAGAAAGCAGGCAGGCAGAAAACAAAGACAAAAGACTCAGACACTCAATTCCCTCCACCCAAAGTTGAAAAAATCCGGTTTCCTGATTGGTCCTCTGGTCAGGTGCTTCAGGTGAAAGAGACATTAACCCTTAGCTATCTGTTTATGACAATCCTCACCACAGGACCTTCCTCCTGGTGTCTGATAACACTTGTACTCCATAGTCCTCCAGCAGCACAGCCTCTCACTCTCAGCTCCTTGTGCCTCTTGCTCCCCGCTCCTCACACACACTTCTTCTCCTCTAGCTCCTCCTTCCCTGACTGGAGTGAGCTCCTTTTTAAACCCAGGTGCCCTGATTAGCCTGCCTTGATTGGCTGCAGGTGTTCTAGTCAGCCTGTCTGCCTTACTTGGTTCTAGCAGGTTCCTGATTACTCCAGTGCAGCCCCTGCTCTGGTCACTCAGGGAACAGAAAAGTACTCAGCCAGTGACCAGTATATTTGCCCTCTACCAGACTCCTGTACCCCACTGGCCTGGGTCTGTCACATAGTGTAGTCCTGATGTTTATAAAACAGAGGTGTTTGCTGACTGGGAGTCCCAGTCTCTGTTGTAGAGATCTCAAAATGATGTGGCATAATCAGTTTAGAGAAATGCGCGTGTGATTTATTTTTTATGCTGTAGCAAAGAATTCAGATACTGTGCTACCATCAGTCTCACTGGTCTCTAAAATACAGGTGATTTTAGCTCTTGTGAGGTTTGTTGTTGGCAGCAGTGCTAGAATTTCTGTGGCACTTGAAGACTAAGTGCAGACTGGCCTGGTGCCCAGCAGTGCATCACTAAGCAGGGAGTATTTTTAATATTAACAGTTTGTCTTTTTAAAAAGAAATCCTGCAGCAGAAAAGTTTCTCCCTCTTCCTTTTGCCAGGTCTTTCCTCCGTTCAAACTCATCCCTGAGGAAATGACCCTCATTCCGCACAACATGAGGCAGGTGAGCTTTAAAGTATATTAGTTCTTCCAGAGACAAATGAGACTTACCCAATCCCCTTTGCCTCTCCCTTCCTTTCCCTCCCTCCCCCCCCCCCGCCATGTTAAAATTGTAAAAAATGTCTGATAGAACAGGTGGTAAAGGCTCTACATCCTATTACTAGTCCTATTTCTGTTTCCTACTTTGCTACCTCTTCCTCACTTAACCTTCTCAACTCTTTCCTAAGCAGTAGAAGTCAAAATTACATCAGGTATGTTTGGCCTTCTCTTCCCCTCCCTCTCAGACTCTCACTTCCAGATCATTGCCAGGCTAGCTTCTCCTGTTTCTTTAAATTTATTTGCACTGTGAGGTATATCTGATGCACTCACTTGAGAAGCCAGGGAAGAGACACTGCGTTGTTTGTTTCCAATATGTGATACGCTTTCTATTTGTGGAGAAGGAAAAGCGCAGATCTGGCATGTGGTTCAGTTGAGTTTACCTCATTTTCTGAGGCTACAGTTTCCTGTTGTTTAAATATATTGCAGGTGATGTCAGAAGGCGGCCCACAGCCACAGTCCATCATTCACTTCTCTGTCAGTAACCAGACTGTAGCTGCAGTTAACAGGCTGGGCCAGGTGATGGCTAAGGCAGTTGGAACAGCCATAATACAGGGTACCATTCAAGTGGTCAGTGAAGACACAGGAAAAGTAATAGTTTTCTCAAAGGTATCTTCCTGTCTTGTTTTGTAATTCCTCATTTGTTTCTCTGATGTATTTCCCTTGCACTGGCCTCTGCTGAGGAAGCACATCTGCAGGTGGGTCTGGGCATCTCAGTGGAACTGATCCTGAAATCCTTGGTTGGCGAAGACTCCCATCATCCCCAAGATCCCATGCTATATGCATGCAATGCCTAGACAGAAGTAAAGGGTGTAGGTGCATTGTTCTTTGGTTTTATATTCGAAATGAGAGGTAAGGCCTATGCTTGTTGGAGGGAGAAATGACTGACTAAGTGGCATAGGCTCCTACATCTCTGTGTTTCTTGCTTTTTATCCACCCTCAGTGGGAAGTGCATTGTTGAAACAAAATAGATGTTTAATTCATGGGAGAAAGCATCAAACAGCTCTATGCCAACCAGAAACTTTTCCTGCTTGGCTAGCAAATAAGCTTCTGCAGCCTCTATGTTGGTGTCCATAGTGCCATGTTTGCTTAATGTTCTTCAGGGACTGTCACTTGTACAATTCTGCTAACCTCTGGGACTGCATGCAAATCTAGTTCTCCTTTAAAGCTACCAGCTGAGTCCCTAACCAGCCTACGCACTGTTTATTGGGATGGTAGGTCCCCAGTCTCCTTCCTCAGATTGTCCGTTTTACTCAGATATCTCAAAGCATGTTATTTGTCTTATATTGCAGGATCAAGTGGAGCTGGAAGTAGTTCAGCTGAGAGCAGTAAGAATTCATGTACCTGCCACTAGGCTTATAACAGCTACCAAGGTTAGTTCTGTAGCTAATATCGGAAACCACCTTGACCTGCAAGTAGTGAATGACTTTCTAGCTCTAGCTGGAGTTTGTGATTGCAGGTATAAATCCAAGCAGTGCTGAAAATCCTGAGATTGGGTTTACTGAAGTGATGTAGTAACTGAAAATGCACTTCTTTAGTCATCTAGGCCAGTAACTTCCAAATGGCACCAATTTACCAAATGGAGACTTTAGCTGACTCCTGTTCTACTGGGCACGCTCCAACCTGGATTGCTCCAAACCCCATTCTCACAGTGATAAGCAGCCTAAGTCCTACGGTGGGTTAGAGCTCTGTGCTCCACTGAATGGGACCTGGGAAATGACAGTGCACTAGGGCCCAGCAGAGACTTATCATTAAGGTGAGGAGAGGGAGCCTGGAATCTCAGTTACAAATGCCTCAAGAAACAGTGCTAGTGGAGAATCATGCGTCTAGTCCACTGTTGTAAGATTGGTTTTTTTAAACTTTCTCATACTTGGAATTTTAGAAGGGCTCTCAAATGCTTTGTGTGTATAACTGAGAAGAAAGTTATATGCAGAACAGCATGGAATGTACACTGAAAAGGTGAACTGCTTGGTTGCTGCCAAAGATCTGAGTATCTTCAAGTAGAATATGCTTGCTCTACTTGCCATACACAGCTCCTCCCACCAGTCCAGGGAGTCGGGGACTGAGTTTGGGCCTTCTGCACACAAGTATATGCCACTGTAGGAAGGGATTATGATGTTTTCTCTACAGCCAGGCATTTAGCAAGGTTATTTGTATGTTTTACAGTAATGTTAAGGGACTTCAGAGAATATGCTATTGGTAACAAATTCATGACACATACTACAAATGCTAACTATTTTTGAAGAGTTTACAATTAATTCCTTGTATCACCGTGCTGGTAACTCCTCATAGTCTGTGTCCTATTAATTTGTTTTGCTGTTCATAAGAACGGCCATACTGGGTCAGACCAGTGGTCCATGTAGACCAGTTTTCCAGCAGTGGCTGGTGCCAAATGCTTCAGAAGGAATGAACCTAACACGGCAATTATTGAGTGATCCATCCCAGGTCATCCAGTTCCAGTTTCTGACGGTCAGAGGTTTAGAGACACCAGAGCATGGGATTGCACCCCTGACCATCTTGGCTAACAGCCATTGGTGGACCTATCCCCATGAACTTATCTCATTCTTTTTTGAACTCAGTTATAGTCTTGGCCTTCACAACATCCCCTGGCAATGAGTTCCACAGGCTGACAATGCGTTGTGTGAAGAAGCACTTAATAATAATAACAATAGGAGATATACCAATCTCCTAGAACTGGAAGGGACCTTGAAAGGTCATTGAGTCCAGCTCCCTGCCTTCACTAGCAGGACCAGTTTTTGCCCCAGATCCCTAAGTGGCCCCCGAAGGATTGAACTCACAACCCTGGGTTTAGCAGGCAAATGCTCAAACCACTGAGCTATCCCTCCCCCCACATGCTTCCTGGTGTGGGTCTTAAACCCGCTGCTTATTAATTTCACCGGGTGACCGCTGGTTTTTGTGTTATGCAAAGGGGTAAATAACACTTCCCTAGTCACTTTCATCACACCAGTCATGATTTTATAGTCCTCTATCATATCCCCTCCCCTACCTTAGTCAGCTCTTTTCTAAGCTGAACAGTCCCAGTTTTTTTAATCTCTCCTCATATGGAAGCTGTCCCATACAGAATTACACTTAGGTGCCCAGACTGTAATGTGGGAGACATCAGCAGTACCCTGAGTTCCCATGGTGACAGTATTTTTCCTTTACAGATGCCTGTTTATGTCATGGGGCTGACCAGCACTCTGACTCCATTTTCCTTTGGTAATGCCAACCCAGGGCTGATATTCCATTGGTCAGTGAGTAAACGAGATGTTCTGGACCTTCTCCCCCGACACTCAGAGGTATGGAGCTGTTCACAAGAACGCGATTAAAGCCCACTGCATGGCAGGGGGTGGCTAAAGGCATCAGGGGATAAGGCAAGCGGCATTAGAATTCCTTGCCAGGCAGATTAGCACTGCTTTGCAAACCATATGACTTGAGTGCCAGGATCCCTGTCACCACGGCTTCATAAATTAAGACACCAAGTGACCTCCCCTTCCTTGAAACAGACAACGTCTTTCGCAAAGTCTTCTGCACAAGCCTTTGGACAGTGACATTGCCTTAAACTTCCTTATACAATGTCTGTCGTGTGCATGTTTCAGATTGTGAACTCCTCGGGGCAGGGACTGTCTTTAGCAGTTTCCTTGTTCAAGCAGAGCCAGCTGGAGCTGCACTTAGCAGCTGGAGCTGCTGATCTTTGTATATCTTAAGAGGAACAGTACTAGGCTCTTGAAGGAGTTGCTCATTAACCATTCTACCTAGAGGCAATTAACTTATAATAGCATCTCTCATCATAAAGAAGAAAATCCAAGGAAAAAATGACCTCTTGAACCCCACAGATGGCATCGTTCTGCATTTTTCCTTTACTATAAATGAACAGTTAATCAGAAAGGCCTGAGCAGCCTGTAATGACAACCCTACCATCTCTCTGTCAGATTTCCCTGCAGGTTGTACCCGAGAATAACTTTGCTATAGTTGTACATACTAAGGCGGCTGGGAGAACCAGTATTAAAGTGACAGTGCAATGTCTGAATGTATCCGCCTGTCAGTTTGAAGGAAACCTGGCTGAACTCTCAGATGAAGTACAAATATTGGTAAGTTCCCTTGGTCACTCCAAATGGGATCTCTTACTTTCATGGGAAGAGGTAGAAGACAGGATTTCATATCTGAAGCAAGCAAGGAGGAAAACAGAAACGAAAACTAGGCAAGATACCAAGTCAGGCTGGCAGGTGTGCCATGGATAGGCATATGCTGGTATCTGTGCATGGACAGGTGCATCACAAAAGATGTATTGTGGTTACAGTGTGCACAGAGATGTTTAATCCCTTCTCTCCATGTCTCTGTATTTCTTGCTAACTGATACTTCTGGCTAGTGGTGACTTTGTTCATGCTGCTCATGGGTGAATATAGATTGTGTGTAACTCCAACCCCCCCTGGCTGCAGTGTTTCTGCTGCAAAGCAAGGGAGAGTTCTGTTAATGAGCTGGCCTGCCCATGTTAAATATCCAGCCCACACTTTTGATATGGATTTTATGGATTTTCATTTAGATTTGCCTCTTGGAGCCTTTGAAATAGAAATCATCACCCCCTGCACAGCGGCAGTTTCAGTGACTGCTCTCGAGTCTGGAGCCAAACAGTCTTGGCATTTTCAGAATAAAAGCAGATATCAGTCAGTAAGCCGGAGAAAGTTCCTCTTTTCCATGCAGCATGAAGAGCTTTAACCATACAGCTCCCATAGCAGCTGCTGGAAATGCATGTTGAATGCTTAGTTGTTTCTTTCAGTACTTTCTTACTATGTTTTGTATTTGTGTATTCCTTGTGTGAAGAGATTTCCAACAATACAAGTGCCTTTCTCTGCTGATGAGCACTGTGCATTGCTATCCAGGCAGCCGTTGTCATTTCCACCCCCCTGTTGAGGGCCTTTCTTTTGGTTTCTTATTGACCAGCCTACATGGAAACACAGGGTTTGTCATACTGGATCATATTACTGGTCAATTGACTTTTGTATTCTTTCTTTGGCAGTGACTAATACCTGATGCTCTAGGAGTAAGAAGGGAGGGGAAAAAATCCATATGTTCCAGTTCTATTATTCTCTCCCATACATATGGATGGTGGTGGATTCTGTCGGACAGCAATCAGCTTGCATTCACAAACTTAAAAAATGTGTTAATCCCTACTATGTCACCTATAAAGTTATTGATAGAAAATTATCCAATCTCTACGTTTTAGTCACAACATCTAATCTCTGATCCCCTGTGGGAAGGAGTGAAAAAGCATTTTCTTTCATTGGTTGGTTGGTTCTAAAAGTGCCTGCTATTTAATTTAACCCAGATGTATTTTTCTGAATTACCCTTTATAAAATGATTTGTTCCTACAGGTGTTCGATAAGCTTCTACTTTTCTCTCCTGAGTGCCCTGCAGAGCAGATTCTGATGTCCACAAACTCACAGCTCAAGCTGTATACAAACAGGTAAACAAAGAAAAGACATTCCATTTTGAACCGAGGAAATATAGGAGAGAGAAAGGTTGTGCCCCCCTGCTATAAACTATGTCCTGTGGGTCATATGTGACCCACCAGAGCATTTCATAAAGCCCATAGTCTGCTTCAACACAAAATACTAACAGCTGATTCATTAGCGTTTTGTCATCATGCTTACATCATTTAGTTTACACAATTGTGTAAATAGACAATACTAGACATAGGTTGTTTCTATCTAAATACCTACGAAACAAGCTGAATTTAAAAGATAAATCAATACAAGTGACATTAAAATCATAGAATATCAGGATTGGAAGGGACCTCAGGAGGTATCAGGTCCACCTCCCAAAATATGTAGAATCTGTTTGGCCCAGACAAGGCTTATGTAGCCCTCCTGTGTGATAAGATTGTGCACCACTAGTTTACAGCATGTGTTCTTCCTTTCAATCCAGGGAGCTGTCCATCTCTCTGCATTGCAGTCAACTTTTAATCTTCTTTCCAAGAGCTGCACACACTTGCAGAATTCTATTGCATGGGAGACCACTTTTGGGCATGCTCAGTCTCTGAAATTGCCTGAACGTTAGTCTTTAAAGCCATACCTTGTGCATATTAAATGAAACTCAAGCCTGCCACAGAAGGGCTGAAGTGAAATGTAAGTGTTCCACAGGCCGCGTGCTATCCCCCAGCACAAGGATGTATTTTATCCGTTGAGGATTGAGACCAGGCTGAGCTCTACCCTAAGTGCAAGAAATGAACTGTTGGATAACTGCAAATACTTATCTCTGGGGTGGTGGTTTTTGTGGTTCTTAGTTTATGCACATTCCCAGAAATGTTCTTTTCTGTTGGGAATATAATATGCACTTTTCTGAGGGGTATCCTCTGGTACCCTACCACCCTCAAATGTGTAACATATCTGTATGACCCTGAGCAGAGCTGGGTCTGACCGTCTGGAGAAAATTGTGCCTTCCTCCTGCTCTCAGTCTGTCAGCATAGGGAATGAGATGGAGTTTGGGGCCCAAACTCTGATCTCTTGTGAATGAGCGGGTGGTGCTGTCGCTGAACCACTGGCTCAGCACTTTCATGCCTCATTTAAATAATAATCAAATATGTTAAGCTGTGAACTGGAAGAGCTTGGAGGCACACTATCCTGGGGGAGTTTTGAAATTGCTGGATACATGGCTTGTCTGAGAAAAGTCCTTCTTGCTGAGGTTTCTCATAGCTTCACTGCCCTCCATTTAGACCCCAATTTTCAGCTTGGTAGAGTGTAACCGAGGGTTTGTTCACTCTGTTTTTGACCTAGGGATGGGGCAGCGCTTGTGAGCTCTCAAATCCTGCAGTGTTTCCCCAACTCTTCTGTCATTGAGGAGCATGGCCAGGGGCTCCTGAGAGCAGGAGCTGTAACAGGCACTGCAGTGCTAGAAGTAACTTCTCTAGAACACTTTGGCGTCAACCAGACAGTCATAACTGGGGTCCGGGTAAGACTCTGCCAGTACTGTTGCAAGTAAAGGAAATAGCACCAGCGTCTGATTTTTCAAATCAGTAAAATCTACTGATGCCAAGAGATCATGTACTATTTGTTGTATCAGGATCAGTGTCTCAGAGGAGCGAGTAAGGTCCCCTGGTTTGTGATCTCCAGGGTTCTGCCTCAGCTCTGCCCCTGACTCAGAGTGTGACCTTGGAGGCCAGTTACATCACTTCTTTGAGCCTTAATTTACCCATCTGTAAAATGGGGGATGATAATGTGTTGTGAGGTTTCATGTTTGTAAATCACCCCATTGTGTGAAAGGTCCCACAGAAGTGCAAAGTATCTTTATCTGTTACTTCATTTTTTACAGCTTAAAATAAGGGCTAAGAAACAGTGCCGATCTTCTCACCATAAATATTGTATGCTTTTTAATTGATTCATGTGCTATTGATAATTTAAGGGCAATCTTAAATGTTTTGAGTGATGGGAGACCAAGCAAAGCCTAGGTGCTGCAGGAAGAGATATTGATGGCTCAGTAGGTGTGGCTCTTCCTTCTGAAGTAGTTACGTACCATTGTACATTTGTACATAATAAGTGGATCTGTTGCAGTGGGAAAGACATACATTTAATGTATTTTTTGAAGTGCACCAAAGGAAGCATTGTCTCTTACAGGTGGCTCCAGTGTCATACCTGAGGATAAGCACCAGTCCCCAACTCTACACCGTTAGCGGCACATCTCTGATGGCATTTCCTCTGGGGATGGCTCTTACTCTCACAGTCCAGTTCTACGACAATATTGGGGAAAAATTCCATGCCCAGAACACCCAGCTTTACCTGGCTTTGAACAGGTACAGTCCTGAGGAGGACGGCACATAGCTGACTCGGGTAACTAAAACGCACAAGTAAAACTTTAGCATTACAAGTGGTGGGAGAGGTGAAAGAGTCTGTATTTCAGGGCTAAAACAGATTTGAAGGGAGCTCTTCAGAAGTGAAAAGCTGGTTCACGGACTCACTGGGCTATGTTACCATGGCGCTTTTATACTTATCTCTTGTGGGCATCCGAAGCTCTGCTTGTTTTCTTTTGACTGGGGCTTGTTTGCTTTCAGAGATGACCTGCTGCTAATCAGACCTGGGAGTAAGAATTACACATACATTGCTCAGGCTGTGAACAGAGGAGTGACACTGCTGGGAATCTGGGATGAGAAGCACCCAGGCATGGCTGATTATATCCAGGTGCCCGTGGAGCATGTCATTGAGCCAGACCTCTCAAAGCCCATTGCAGTAGGAGATGTGATCTGTTTCAGCACTCCCCTTGTAAACCATGAAGGTTTGTGTGTTGTTTTTCTGCTCCTGGTGTTGTCTCTCACTATTGTGGTATTAACATGACCTGTTCTGGTCACCACGTTAGATCTCACAAGCTAAGCAGAGCTAGGCAGCCCATACTTGAATGAGAGAGCACTAAGGGACAGTGGAGCGGTGCTGGGGATTTAATGGGGGACCATCTTCCCCAGAGTCAGAACTGAACCTGTGTCCCAGCATGGAGTTAGGGTTCCCTGCGCAGCTGAAGGTATTGACGTGAAGGCAACATAAAACTGTGGCTGTGGGAGGGGTGTTCACTCAAGTGTCCTGGCCAAATTCTAATCCAGACACATTCCACTTTCATAAAGTTGTCCGATTTCAAGTTGGTACGGCTTCTAATTTCTCCATTAACTCTGTGACAGACAGGATAAGGGCCAGTGTAAAATGCGTAACTGCTTAGCGATGGGAGTTTGAATGCTTATTGGCATTAAGGAGTTAATATCGGACATGTTAAAATGCTCTCAGCTGTAGCTTGCCATACCAAGAAGAGCCTGTTTGGCTTATTTTGGCATCCAGTAGTAAGGAGGAGATGAAGCATGTTGCACGGCTCTGGCTTTGGCTCTACTGCACGTGGGGAAAGCGGTGTTGGCATGACTTCTGCACTAGGTTTGTTTCTGGAATTGAGCACAAAGGGAGCTCTGTTGGAAATCCTGTTCCTACAAGAGCCTAGTTTAATGCAGTGAAGTGCTGCCAGTGGCAATTCCTGTCTAGCCCAGAACCAGAAAGTGTCAGCTTTAGTGGGTCCTCAAGAGAGAGGGTATCTGCTTCTTACTGTCTAATGACAAAGGGCCTAATTCTCCTTACACCTACATTGGCTTTGTTATGAATTTACACCAGTACAAGTAAAAGGAGTATCAGGCCTATCTCCTCCCTTCTCCGGTGCTCTAGGACAGTGATTCTCAACTAGGGGTCTGGGGCCCATTGGGGGACTGTGAGCAGGTTTCAGGGGGTTTGCCAAGCATTAGACTTGCTGGGGCCCTTGACAGAAAGCTGAAGCCCTGCCGCATGTGGCTGAAGCCCAGGGCCCTGAGCCCCACCACCCAGGGCTGAAGCCAAAGCCTGAGCCACTTAGTTTCATGGGGGGCCCCTGTGGCATGTGGCCCTGGGCAATTGCCCTGCTTGCTACTCCCTAATGCCAGCCCTGGCTTTTATATGCAGAAAACTAGTAGTTATGCCACAGGTGGGCCAGTTTTTATAGCATGTTGGGGGGGAGAGGGGGAAAAACTCAGAAAGGAAAAGGTTGAGAACCACTGCTCTAGGATTCAGGTGTAGGCTCAACCTTGCTGTCCCTGACCCTTGAGTGTTTTACATCCTTTCATTCCAGGGCTGCTATTTTCCTCTTTTTTCCTCACTCACCAGTGGGGCACTTCACAGCCATCCAAGAGGGCAGGCTGCACAGGGGCTACTGACGGGTGTTCTTTATACAGAGTGTTCTGCAGCTGCATTAGAAACTCAATACAGAATGTTCGGTGCTCCTGCAGCTCCAGTTTTATTACTGTGTTCTCATCACGGCACAGTAAATTAGGCTTTGACAGTGTCTTAGGAACAAAAGGTAGCCAGGAGTGCCAAACCCTTGCCTTTATCCTATAAAACCTTATCTGAGCATTCTCTTGACTCAGACACCCTAAAAATTAACCTGCAGCCTTATGGTTCTATTTTATTCACGTAAATATGATTGACAGACTGCCTTTGCAATCAAGCAGACAGTCAGCTCGGTGTATTCCACTGGGTGGGGGGCATTTGTGTAGCATGACTATTTCAAAGGTTCACTTTGTGCTCTAAAAAGACAGGATCTGTGAGTGTGGCCTACACTGTATGAACTCTGTGAACGTACTTTAGGGGAAGTGACGTCCGAAACCTATTCCCAGCACATTCAGTGATTCCTTTCATGAAGTGGAGACTGACTTGGCCTTTATAGGTGAACCTGGGCTGTGGCAAGTCTCCCCCACTGGCATTCTTGAGACAGACCCTTTGAGTGGAGCAGCATTTGTGAAGAATGCTGGGACAGCTACAATCCTCCATGACATCCCAGGGATAGTGAAAACATACAGAGAGGTATTTATTGCTACACTCTTTTGTTGGAGAGACCAGCTTACTACTGCTTGCGCCAAGAAAATTCTTCCCATAAATTACTTGTATGCTGCACCCATGGCAGTTAGCCTGTATTTACCTTGGAATCCTTTTGTTTATAAGAATGCACAGCCCATACTTAGAAACTGAAAGCAGCACTATTAACATAGTGGCTGAAGACTCTATTATGGTGCTGCAGAAACAGAGTTTTTACTGTAACTTGACATGGGATAATTTGCAAACCTGGATTCAGTTGCTCTATAGGAAAAACAGTCGTGTAAGTAAGTTAATAGGGTCTTTAAAAAGAAGACACTAAGGGCTTGGCTACGCTCGAAATTCCAAAGCGCTGCTGTGGGAGCGCTCCCGCGGCAGCGCTTTGAAGTGCTAGTGTGGTTGTGGCACACTCTCCCAGCGCTGCACGTACTCCACCTCCCCATGGGGATTAGCTTGCAGTGCTGGGAGCCACACTCCCAGCGCTGGGGCCCTGTTTACACTGGCACTTTGCAGCGCTGTAACTTGCTGCACTCAGGGGTGTGTTTTTTCATACCCCTGAGCGAGAAAGTTGGAGCGCTGTAAAGCGCCAGTATAGCCCAGGCCTAAGAGCTTGAGTCTTTTACACCACTCTGACAGTGCAAAGGGGACTTAGTAAATGACAGTCTGGTCCCAAAGGTAATAAAATCACTTGGATCTGGAGAATGGGAGAATGTTCAGTAGCAGAAAAATAATTACAGCAATAAAACTCCTCACTGTCCACATGAACATACCAGTCTTTTGAACACAAATGTATACCCCATTTTATGTTTTAGGTAGTTGTCAATGGTTCATCAAGATTAAGCCTCCATCTTGGTCCCAAAAGTTACCTAACCAATACTCCTAACTCTTCTGAAGTCTGGGTTTTTGTTGCCACAGGCAGTGCAGGAACAAGCCTCAGAGGTAAGACCTGTTACTGCTGGCTTCTTCTAAATTCCTCCAGCATGGCCTAAACTACTGAACTGCTGCAGTTAATGGGGTGGTTCTAGTCTTTGTTCCATGGGAGAGCAAGTGGATTTATTCTGTAGGAGCCCTCATATTTGAAACTGAATTGCAGGTAAAAAGCAATTTATAAACTGGTCTTCTTGCACTTTATTCAAAGTCAGTATAAACCATGCAGGCTTTATAACCCTAAAACGAGATGAAACTACAGCTCAGCCTTTGCAATGGCTAGACTACAGATTACTAGTACATAGGATGTACTATGTGTCCATTGAAGAATCTCAAAATCAGGGATATTTTCTCATGTAAAATAGGATATCCTTTTAATGTAGGCCTTGTCTGGCTTACTTTCCCTCCAAGTGCAGCTCAGATGTCAGTGAATGGAATTGGCACCATAATGGATTAAAAAAGGACAAGGCCTATTCTTATGCTGTCAATAAAAACTTCCAAGCCCTAGTTTTTAAGTAAGAAAAACATGTTGTCTGTTTCAAATTCAGCTTTGTACTTTGCCATTGAAATGATGGTAGGTGTCAGTGACCTACTGGGAAAGACTCTTCTGTCTGGGAAGTGTAGGTTGGATGGAATGATAGACTGGTCTCTCAGATGGTCTAGCCACCAGAGAAAGCTCCATCGCCTGGGTTTGATAAAAGGACCCATTGTGATCATACTAGCTCATTCATTCTTCCTGTTCTCTCTTCTAGGCCCATGCAGCCCTAGTCAGCTTTATGCAGTCACCAGTCTGCTTCGCCCAGCGTCTCATCTGCTATGCCAAGTTGAGTTCAGCAGCACAGTGCTGGATATTCCAGCAAGTAAAGTCTTTCGTGTCCGGGCACACTTCAGCATTGAAAAAGGTAGGCACGCTGGCCCCTTTCCAGGGACAGGACCAGGGATTTGGGGGATTTTTCATTTTTGATGATTTTTTTTTTCTTCCCACAAAATTCCCATTTCTCCACGGATTGAGAACATGGTGGTTTCACAAACATTATTAGCATTGGGTAAGAATATGCATAGTGAATTCTCCTTTCCCCTCACTGTTTGTAGTTTTCCGGTGATAGATGGCTGATGTATAAAAACAATCAAACCTGAGGCCTCTGAATGTTTGTTCTTTGCTTTTCCCCATCTTGAATTCAGGTCTCTATGCCTGCCTAATCACTGCGAAACCCCAGTCTGATGAAGTCCTGCTGGCTTTGAGTTTTGCTGAGGTCTCTGTATATGTGATGGTCTGTCTCTTCAGTGAACAAAACAAGGATGGAATGCAAAGAATCCTGGTTCCCTTCCTCCCTGCATTTTACCTCAACCAGTCTGAATTGGTTTTTAGCAGCAAACAACTAAATGGCAAGATCAGAGTAGTCGGAGCTGAGAAAGTGTTAGAAAAGCTGGAGGTACATAGAAAGCTCTCTGCCCCTCCATTCCTGGGGCATATACATACCTTTCTTCCTTCTGTTTAGGATGTATCTGTAGGGAAAATCTGATCCCAGTATACTAGGTGCAATCTGAGCAGTCCCTTGTGGGAGATTCTTCAAGAAATGATTGAGTTACTTCCGTGTTAAGTAACAGTGGTGTTTTTTTACAGTACTTGAGCACTCCCCCTCTTTTATATCGGGGGGGGGGAATGGTGGACAGGTAGACAAGGGAGAACCTAAGTTACAGTAACCCCACTGCTAGGCAGGCCATTGGACAATCCTCTTTTGGGGTGGTTTGTCGCCTGTCTGATACTGAAAGAAAACCGGATGTCTAATGAAGAGCGTGCCACTCCTCCCCCACTGGAGTGACCTCGCACATTGTCACACCTGCCAGGGCAGGGCAGTGCAGTCTTCAAAATGGCACCTCCCATGCCGCATAACCTTGTGCACACTTTGTGTGCAAGGTCATGCCAGCAGGCCCAGGCCATTTCTGGAAGTATCAGCTGCTGCACATCCAGTATTCTGCTACCCACTGCAAATGATGGTATTTACAAGAATACTTGTTATCACTACTGCACTGTTGTAAATAACCTCACTATTGTGTTTGGGTGTGTAATATTTAGGGTCCTACCAAATTCATGGCCATGAAAAAAAATGTCACGGACCGTGAAATCTGGTCTTCTGTATAGTATAGGGTAAAAGCACACAAATTTCACAGGGGAGACCATTTCTCAAATTGGGAGTCCTGGCCCAAAAGGGAGTTGCAGGAGGGTCACAAGGTTATTTTAAGGAGGTTGCAGTATTGCCATCCTTACTTCTGTGCTGCCTTCAGAGCTGGGTGGCCGGAGAGTGGTGGTTGTTGGTCGGGCACCCAGCTCTGAAGGCAGCATCCCACCAGCAGCAGTGCAGAAGTAAGTGTGGCAATACCATATCATGTCACCCTTACTTCTGCGCTGCTGCCTTCAGCGCTGGGTGGCTAGAGAGTGGCAGCTGCTGACTGAGGGCTCATCTCTGCAGTCAGCAGTGTGGAAGTAAGGGTGGCAATACCATACTGTGCCATCCTTACTTCTGCGCTGCTGCTGGCACGGGCTCTGCCTTCAGAGCTGGGATCCTGGCCAGCAGGCGCCGCTCTCCAGCTGCCCAGCTCTGAAGGCAGCCGCCGCCAGTAGCAGTACAACAACCCTCCGCACAATAACCTTTCAACCCCCAACTCCTTTTTGGGTCAAGACCCCTGAAATTACACCACTATGAAATTTTAGCTTTAAATAGCTGAAATCATGAAAATGATTTTAAAAATCCTATAACCATGAAATTGACCAAAATAGACTATGAATTTGGTAGAACCCTAGTACTATACAGACCTGGCTTGTACTGTTTTTGTTTACCTTTTCAGTAACTGCTTTTTGTCTGTTTTCAAAGGTCCACCCCAGCTCTCCTGTGATAATAGTGAGGCAGCCTGAACATTTGCCCAGCATGCCTGGACTTGTCTCCTACCCAGTTAGTGTGGTCAATCTCACATCTCTCCACCAGATGGCAGCCCCCATCTTTATCAATGTCTCTTGTATTCTTACAGGCCAAAGAGTTACCATAGCCGTGAGAGTTCTGGCAGGGCAGCATCTGTTAAGTAAGTATCAGCTGGTCTTATTTGCATGAGAAGATTCAATACTGCCATCAAAGTGGTTTGCTAGTTCCTGGATCCTCATTCTTTACCATTCCAGACTGCTTTCCTCTTACAAGAAAGGGAAACAAAAGTCTTCCTTACTGTGTCTAGGCCTGAACCTGTGTGGTATCGTAACTCTCATTGACCCTAGTGGGAGTTAAGTACCCAGGGTCGGTCCTTCTGAATGCTAACTCAGTAACAAGGGGGCCCTCTTTTGTTCATTTCACTGCAAAGACTAAGTGGGATCGCAAGGAAGAGGCTTACTCCCTCGGTGTGAACAGCTGAACGTGATGCGGGTGGGAAGAGAAGTTGTAGGGAGCAGCAGGTTAATAATGACACAAAGTGGTTTCCATCTGATTTTATTTAGTCGTCTACATTACACGAGTTGGTGGTCTGGGTCTATTTCCTAGTGAAAAGGGAGTCTCTGATAGAATCGGGAGACTGAATTGTCCTTAGTCCATGAGGTGGTCCCTCCAAGATCTAGTGAGGCACTTTGACGGGGCCTGAGCCAGGAAACTTTCACTGCACCTGTTTGTGCTGCACCTGGTCTAGGGAGCGAACTTCATTCCTCAAGGCTTCAGTGCCACATTCCTATTGAAAGGGTTAATGATTCTGAAACCGCTTATTTAATATTTAAGTTAGTTTTTGCAACAAAGCAGCAGAGGGGTTAGATGCCTGTCTCTACAGTGTCATCATTTATTACAGAAACTAGCAGTTGCCTACGTGCAAGACTAAATATTACCTCACTTTTCTGGAAAATGTTAGGTCAGTGCAATGAAGCAGGAATTGTCCAACAGCTTATGGGCTCTTACCAGATCCTTCTCTTCACCCTCTTTGCTGTTCTAGCATCAACAGCTGTAATCTTTCTCAGTAAGTGACAACACAAGAGGTTTGCAGTTAAACAGGCAGCTTTACCTGTGTGTTCACTCAGTCTTTGAATACAATCATTTGTCTGTTATACTTTGTGTATATTTTTAAGAGTGCAACACTGTTTTGAGTGTGTTTGAAAATTACAAGCACCTTGATTTAAAAACCAAAACCGTACACACCACAACCAACCACATTTCAGACCATGTTCTGAAATAAAATACATCCTAGCACACAAAGGTTTAACCCCCAAAGATCATCCTGGTGTTTGTCCTATTTCTGTAACGCCTTTCAAGAACCTGTATACATACTGCTGTACAGGGATGCAGCCACTTTTCATGTAGACAACAACTAGTATCCACCAGTGAGGAAAGGGCATTTTGGCCAGTAAGAAAGATACGTAGGTAAGTAACCTACTATCTTTAATGACCATATTAAAGCAGACAGGCCCTCAGTTTATAAAATCTCAGGAGGAAAAAACCCACCCACCCATAATAAATGTCATGTAACTTAGTGAATCTGCCTCTGAAGGATAACAGGCTGAGTTTCTGCTCCTGCAGTCACAACCTGTAGTTCAGGCTGCTGGGACATGTTATACACAGCGGCAGTGCCCGGCCCCTATTGGTCAAATTAAACTGTCCTCCTGGTATGAAAAATCACCTTCGGTAAACTTTAAGGGGAAAAAAAGCAATGCGAGTTCTTTGCACTGGGATATACATGAAGCCTTTCACTGCTAGAGCTTGATTCTTCTACTCTAAGCCTGAAATAAACCAAAAGCCAGTAGCAGGATCAGTGGCCTACATGAAATGAGTCAGTTCCTAAAGGATTGGCTTCCCTCCAGGGGAAAGTCAAATTCCTCTCTCTTCTCTAGGCATGGTCACTCTGGAGCAGGGCTGAGGTATGTTGGCAAAGGGCAGTATGGTGGAAACTTGCCCTGTCACTATTTACGCTCTCTCTCTTCTGGGGATAGAGATTATTGGCTCCAACAGGGGTACCTTTTGAGCACTACTGATTTAATCTTTAATAGATGATGTTTATTTACACTTATGATGGTATCTAAATAGTGCAACATTTCTGCCAGTTTCACCTATTGATTTTGGTACCCTGTGCTACACAATTAGTGCCAAAATACACCTTCTCTTCCTCCTTCACAAACCTGCATAAATGGTAGGGTGCAGACTTCATTATAGGGTTTTGACCTACACAAGCTGTGAAAATATCTTATTTGCCAGTTTGGCCTTTAGACACAGTTGCATTGGTTTAGTTAAATTTGTGGAAAAACTCATGCTTGTTTGCATGGCTTATTGCACTGTCTTAAACCCATAGTACTGGACAAGCTAAACAGCACATCTCTCTGTAGAGCACTGAGTTAAAGCAAATCAATGAGTGTGATGTCAACACATAAATTAGAGCATCTTAGCGCCCCCCACTATCATTCAGGAATAGCAGCTTTAGTTCCTTGTATAAATAATCCTTAAGACTTCAAAATGGCCATGCAGCTTTGTGTTGGTTTAAAATCACACCTTAAATTAAACTGCTGTAACCTTGTACACAAGCCTTTAGCATAATGAGACTATCTTCACACCTGCTCCACTGATATTACATGATTGGTTATTTTTGCAGCATACAATGCCTTTCTGACCAGAGTGCAGACTGTACCTATTGTGTATGTTCCTACCTCAGCTACACCTCAGACAGGTAAGCTGGAAACCTGTGTAACGAGATGTATATAATTGATTGGAACAGCTGTATAAGATAGGACAGAGTCTCTCACCCTGTTTACTCCCTTTCCCAGCTTCTCATTGCTGTAAAACAAGCTCACTTCTCCGGAGGCAGAATAGCCAGCCTGGA
Source organism: Gopherus flavomarginatus (assembly GCF_025201925.1). Taxonomy (NCBI): domain Eukaryota; kingdom Metazoa; phylum Chordata; order Testudines; family Testudinidae; genus Gopherus; species Gopherus flavomarginatus. Next base: position 24,313,985 of record NC_066636.1, on the reverse strand, counting down.
AAAGTGAATCTGAATTCCCCTAGCAGCGATCAGGTACTTCTGGTGTAGCTGTGTTGGTCCCAGGATAGTGAGAGAAGATGGGTGAGGTAATCATTTGCTGGTGACAAGAACACAAGATATTACCTCTCCCACCTTGTCTCGGCTACAAGAAAGGGCTTGAAGTCTTAGGAACTGTTTTCTATGAATTGCAAGGTTAGATGGCAGCAGCTGTCTCACGTAAAAGCCTGTCCTTTTTGTTCCTGTGTCCTAGGAATGTCCAAGCAGTCCAGTATTTATCTGAATAACCTTTTCCCCCTACACTTAGGGTATTCATATCCTCCTGTTGGTACTCAGCAACACAGTGCAAGAAACAGGACACAGCTATGGCTTTGGAGTGTACGGAGAAGGCACATTTGAAAGTAGTACCTACTTGTACAACAATAAACGTCTAGTGAAGCATGATGTTAGGTGTAGTCCCAACTCCTGTAACTGGAAGTCACAGCACCTTCGTGGTTCTCTGGGACAACAATCTGACTCTAGACTCTTCTGGCCACAGTGATGGGCACTGAACAGGCGCCCCACTACCAAGTTGCCAAAGACAACAGAGTTTGTGCCATTCTACTTTAAATGATCAGGCAGATCCTGCAACAAGAAAACTCCCTCATGATTTGGGCCAGAATAAAGTCCAGAAGCCACCCAGCAGTTTGACTTTTAGACCTTTTTCAGGCCAGTAAATGTATGATACAGCAGGCTTGTGCCTGCCTGTAGAGGTAGAGTATCCGATCAGAGCACTGAAAGGGTAACAAGATACTTTACTGTGGTTGGAGGAATATTTGGGAGTCACTTGCAGAAGCCTGTGCTGTCAGCAGGGCAAAGTCAGGATTCACAGTGGTTGAACCTTCCATTTTAAGAATGGTCAGATTATGCTGACATCTGAGGAGAGGGAGGGATTAGAGCATAACTAGTTTCACTCCAAGGTGAACAGGGGCTCACTGCATATCCATATGCTTGCCCTGCTGAGAGTCAGACTCAGACTTAGCACCTGTTGCAATTACAAGCAGGGCAGAGTCAAACTCAGCCCAGAAAGTGTTTTCACTCCTGTTGAACAGTTTTGCTGTCATCACCCAAAAAAGCACTACGTGAATATCAAGTTAAGCAACAGACTAAGCTGTATTTTATCCAAAATTTATTGACAGTCAGGTGGGTGAGGCTACAGGGACAGTATGAAAGTCATATTCTCCCCTCACATTCTAGAGACATCTTTAAAGCCTTCTGTTCACATCTTGACACTTAATGTTGCTCTGTGGCTGAATCCCATGCTCTTGAACCATCTATATTTGTCTGTGCAATCAACTGCGCAGGTAGTCTCACCCATCTCAGACACTTTCGTTTAGTGCTGCTTTCGTCTGAAGGAGCATCCTAGATTAGGAAAGAACAGTAAGAAATCCCAAGCACAGTACCAGCCTGTGGGGGGGATGGTTGGGTCATTTACTCCTTTGACTATCGTAAATAGTGAATTGTGCCCAGTCCACAGGATGGTGCCAGCACCACAAAGCCTCTAGGGGTTTTGAGGGAGGCGGACTGTATTCTCATAGCTCAAAAGGACTCGGCCACTGGGAGAGTCTGAAATCCTCAGGATCAACAGCTCCAAAATCCAGTAGGTCAGATCCATCATTGTAGAAGTAAAACGAGCCAACAGAACATGGAACTAGCTCAAATAGTCCAGGCGTGGCTCATAACCATGAAGGCCAACAGATAGTTAAGTATATTCCCAATGACCCTGTGAGGACCACCAGTAAATAGCCATCCACCCTAAGCATTCTTCAAGGATCCCCCAGGTTTCTAGTAGTTCTATCGTGGCAACTGCTCTTGGAGACTAATTGTTGCTGGTCACTTAAAAGGCATTTCATTATACTTAGCAAACCTGCTCTCTGCAAGTACTTCACACATACTGAACAATCTTAGACTCTTCTGAAGTGCCACTCAAAGTAAAATTTTGGATCGGGGTATTATAACACAGAGGTGTACAATGCATTAAGAACCAAGATATACACTTCCTGCCCTGAGGAATCTATAGTTCAAGTAAAACAAGAGCAAGACAAAACAGTAAAACAATATAGTGGCTGGCTGGCTTTTTTAAAGTACAAATTGCTGTTTACCTTCTGTAAGCCTTGCCTTTCCTCCAGTGGGCTGGCACAGCACAGTTGAGCAGCCAACACACAGTACTACAGTCTGAGCATGACTGAATACAGTGGTGATTTTATAGCAACCTGGAACAAAGCACAAGTTTGAGGTGAGCATATTCTACAAAAGAACTGAGGCAGGGTTATTTCCACTGCTGGAGCAATGACAAAGCTGGCATGTTACTGGAGAGAGGTTTTGACATTTTCAGCAAGCAAGCTAAACTTTAATCTGCTGGAGAAAGAGAAGAGGGCTAAAGGCAACAGTGAAAAATGTTCATTGCTCTGGCCATAATGGGGATTTAAAGGATTCTCAAAAGCAAACGTTTTAAGCTTGCATTTTACAGGTAGTTACAGCAGACTGCAGAACCCCTGTCCCTGGGTCTCAAGGGAAAAAAAACCAGTTGTCCATGAGCTACAATAATGAATTCAGCTAACATCAGACAATTAAACTGAAAGACAAGATAATCCCAGGGCATCCCCATGGCAGGGGACTAGCCAGGGCACATGAAGGGCCTTCTGCACTGGATCTAGTCCAACAGTAGTCTATTTTTTGTCAAGGTCCAAATTTCTTGGTCAAAGTATAATCAAGGTCCAGACTGTAGAGAAAACATAAAAAAGGTAAGATTCCAGGACCCCTTCAAAAGCACCTGGCGGTCTGGATTTGGCCTGTGTTTCCCGCTCTAGCCCCTGGCCAGCTCTACCGAGATAAGCATTCCTTACAGTTCCGCACAGGTGCGAGCTCAGTTCCATGCCAGAGTAGGACAACTTCTACCACCACCCAGTCTTACATGCTCACGGTCAGTGTTGACTACAGGGGCTACCAGGTTACCTTCAGACTCCTGGCTGGGGAGCTAAGCAGGACTGCTCTCAGCCGGGGCAGCCTGGGGGCGAGCCCGTTCCCATGGCCCAAGGGCCCCGCCCCACCCCGGCTGTAAGGACCAGCTGGGGGGCCAGGGCCTCACCTGGACACTTCACATCCATGAAATAGGAGTTCGGACTCTGGACCAGACGCTTCTTCTTGTGTTTCCGCTTCTCCTCCTCGGGGGAGGGATGCAGCAGGTCTTTTGCCAGCTGCAAGCCAAGCACAGCGGGTTAGGCCGGCCCGGGGAGCCCCTCCCGCACCTCCCCCGTGGGGCGCCCCCCACCCCGGCCTGCCCCAGCCGCCATCTTGGTCCCTTCCTCTCCCCCCTCACCGCCATCTTCCCGCTACCTGGGCCGCCCCCTCCCAGACCCCCGCTAGCAGAGCCCGGCGCCGGGCGCCGGAGCGGGGCCGCCCTGGGCGAGGGGGACGCGCCCGGGCCCGGCCCCCCGCGGGCCGCACTCACAGGCATCTTCGCGTGGAGGCAGCCGCAGCCGAAAAGGAGCGAGACCGGAAGCCGGGGCCGATATATCCGCTCCGGGGTTCCCCACACGGGCGGAAGTGAGCGCTTGGCAGGGCTCTGATGCCATATTGGAAAGGTCGAAACTGCAGCCCAATGAACAGTTCGGAGGTGTCGCCATTTTGAGAAGGTCGTAAACGCCAACGGCGCTCCGACTGCCGGAAGCGCCGCCATATTGTAAAGGTCTTTGCCTTCAGCCAGGAGAAACGATGTAGTCGGAAGTAGCGGCCATGCTGGGAGGGTCAGTCTTTTCTCAAGGGGCTGAGGAAATGACGCCACCTTGGGAAGGTCCGTGGGGACCCAGGCCCATGGGATGAGTCCTGAGATCCCTCCCCCCACAAGCCCGCTGCTGGGGTGTCCCCAGATTGGTCGCGTTCCACAGGCCCGCATGACATCACCGTGGGTGCCATGGTGACGGGAGGAAGTGACACGACCAGGCGCTGATGTGGCTCAGCACCGGGTGACATCATTTGAGGGCCCAGGGACGATGACATCATAGTGTGCCGGGCTGGTGGGAACCTGCCCCACAGAGACTGATGGGCCCCAATTCCTCTGAGCCCCAAATTTGTTAATCGCTGTCACCCCCCAAACTCCTGCCAGGGCCTCGCCCGGAGACTGGCTCCTCCGTCGCGTCCCGCCCCACGCGCCAGCTGCCACGTCGCCCCTGTGCAGCCAGGCCACACGGGGCTCGGGGATCCTCCCGTGCGAACGGGACCGACATCAATGCAAGTGTGGACGTGGTGCCCATCGGCAGGGCAAGCCCGAGACCGGGCAGGGCAGGGCAGTTCGGCGAAAAGGCCTCGAAGGCCCTGCTCTCTAATCTCCGGCAGCACGGGGCAGCTCCAGCGCGGGGCTCCTCTGCAGCTGGAAGCCTGCATGGCCACGGGCATGAGGTGTGGCCCCGCACATCTGGATTTCTTGCTCCCCTTGGAACAGCGCCGTAACAAGGGCGAGGCGAGGGAGGCACTTGCCTCAGGCACACAAAGCCGGGGGGGAGGCGCAGAAAGAGGTGGAGAGGGAGAAAAAAGCCACTGGCATGGAGATATTTATAACCAGGTGATCCCCACCCCGCGCTTCCCCCCAGTGTCTCCTGGCTGCAACTTGCTTCCCACCCCCACCCCGTTCCCCGGTCCAGGAGCAGAGAGTCCTTGTCTTTCCCTGCAGCAACTGCTGCCGTGGGGTCCTTGTGCCCCATCTCACTGCCAGGGCAGACTGACTCTGAGCCTGCCCTTCCACCTCAGACCCTTTCATTTTCCAATGGGACCCTCCAGCAGCACCACCCCCCCGCCTGCAGTCAGAACTCCTGCCCCACGCTGGGCAAGGAGGCAGCCCCATCCCCCACCCCCAGTGAAGCTACAGTCAGGGGCTACAGCAGGGGGAGCAGGCACACGCAGTGCCCCACGGCACCCACCATGGGGAGGGGAGGGAGATTCCTGGAGCTGAGAGGGGCCCTAGGAGCACGTGCAGTGACTGTGTGTGGGGGGGTGCTGCTGGGGGGGCAGGAATGGGGGGGTTCCTCCTCCAGAACTCACTGCTGCCGGCAGGGAAAGGGCTGGGGGGAGTCCTCCTCTCTGGCCCCTGTCCTGGAGCAGCCTGCCTGCACCCCAAACTCATTCCCAGCCCTGCCCCACCCCAGAGCCCACACCCCCAGTCAGAGCTTTCACCCCCCCACCTCACCTTCAACCCTCTGCCTGAACCCTGAGCCCCTCCAGCACCCCAAACACCTTATCCCCAATCCCAGCCAGAACCCTCACCCCCCATACCCTGACCCTCTGCCCCAGCCCTGAGCCCCTCCAGCACCCAAAATACCTTATCCCCAGCCCCAGCTAGAACCCCCACACCCCAACCCTCTGCCCCAGCCCTAAGCCCCTCCAGCACCCCAAACACCTTATCCCCAATCCCAGCCAGAACCCTCACCCCTCATACCCTGACCCTCTGCCCCAGCTCTGAGCCCCTCCAGCACCCCAAACACCTTATCCCCAGCCCAAGCCAGAGCCTTCATCCCCACACACCTACTCTTGCCCTGAGCCCCTCCCACACTCCAAACCCCTCATCTGCAGCCACAACCCACAGCCCTCACTCCTGCACCCCATCTCTCTGCACCCCTCCCATCCCCAAACTCCCTCCCAGAACCTGCACCCCCTCCCTCCACACCCCCTCACATCCCCAAACTCCCTCCCAGAGCCTGCACCCCAATCCCCTGCCCCAGCCTAGGGCCTGCACCCCAGACCTCCTCCCTCACCCAAACTCCCTCCCAGAGCCTTGGGCAGGTGGGGGGCAGAGTTTGGGTGGGGGACAGGTTCTGCGCACCACCAAAATGTCTACAAACCTGGCACCCCAATCCTATCCTGCAAGCCTGAACTCCCAGCATTCTCAGGACACATGCTGATCCCTAGTGGCCACTGCTGATATCCAGCACCTCCCTCCTCTCTTAACCTTTGAGTCCCTCTCTGGACTGGAACTGGATGGAACCAAAGACCATCTTGGAAGCAACATTACCAGCCCAAGCAGTCAAAAATTGTGAGTTGGCCCCCCAAAAATCACAGGCTCTACCACCGCCCCTTCATTCATTCTTCGGCAGCAGGCCCTTGCCTCCGAGGGCCTGAGGGACCCGCCACCGAAGAGCCAGCCTTGGGGGAGTGTGCAATTTTATATTCTTGCCTCGGGCACAAAAATACTAGTTATGGCTCTGCCTTGAAACCTGGACTCCCGCCTGAGAGAGGTTTGCAGACAACCAGGGCAGAGAGGGAACAGCAGCAGGCCAAGAGCGAGGTGTCCTGTGGTTTGGTCTCTGGAGGGCAGAGTGCCAGCGAGTGGAATGCACAGAGGCCTTTCTGCCGCTTCCTTCCTGCACATCCCGGGAGAAAAAGTCACCCCTTGGTGCTTCCCGGCTGCAGGAAAGTTTTGCCCAGGATCTTTCTGATGACTCAGAGAAAGGGATGAGCGGCAGGATTAGGAATTATGTGGTGTCAGCAAACCATGGTGGTGACCCAGGGACACTGGTCACGCCATGAATTAATGCCAGGAAGTTTTTGGAGCATGTCTGCAGCACAGTGGCCCCCCTCAGCTCTGCCAATGCCCCTCAGTCCTGATATGCAGTTCCTACTATCCTTGCCTGGGTCCCCCGTCACCCCCGCCCGCTCAGCCCGTGGTCATCACTCCTGGCCTGCAGCCCCCTGCTATCCTAGCCGAGTCCCCGCTCAGTTCTGCCAGTGTCCCTCAGTCCCACAGCCCCTCTGCTCCTTCAGGCTTGGGCTCCCTCTAAGTTAACAGCCCTGAGAGGCCCCTCAGTCCCCACCCACAGCCTGTCCCTGCTGCTCACCCAGTCCCGGGCTCCACACAAACACAGAGACCTGCTGATGCCTTAGCCCAATCCTGAGTCCTGGCCTGCAGTGACTTGAGGGCTCCTGCTTGCCCACTGCAGAGCAGTGTGGGGAGAGGAACTGGATCCCGTTTCTGTCTGAGGCGCAAGAGACGGTGAAGGAGAAAAGCGTCTGGTGTGTGAAGAGGGAGAGGGTAGGACTGACCCTCCCCTGCTGTGGGACCCACCCTGCTAAGAGTTGCCCGAGTTTAGACAAAACAGCTTCAGTAAACCTGCCCCTCGCCTCACTTTGTTTAGCAGTAATTCCAGAGAAACCCAGCTCAGCTCAAACATATCCCAGCCCTGGGCTCCCCCCGCCCCCAGATCAGCAGGTGCCCCTCAAGCCTGACACGCAGCCCCCTGCTAGCCCAGCCCTGGGGTCTCCCCCCCCAGCTTAGCAGGTGCCCCTCAATCCTGACCAACAGCCCCTGCTAGCCCAGTCCTGGACCCCCCACACCCCAGCTCAGCAGGTGCCCCTCACTCCTGCCAGGTCGGCCCTGCGGTCTGCACCCCCAGCTCAGCAGGTGCCCCTCAATCCTGACCAACAGCCTCTGCTAGCCCAGCCCTGGACCCCCCACCCCCCAGATCAGCGGGTGCCCGTCACTCCTGCCAGGTCGGCCCTGGGGTCTGCACCCCCAGCTCAGCAGGTGCCCCTCAATCCTGACCCACAGCCCCTGCTAGCCCAGCCCTGGACCCCCCACCCCCCCAGATCAGCGGGTGCCCATCACTCCTGCCAGGTCGGCCCTGGGGTCTGCACCCCCAGCTCAGCAAGTGCCCCTCAATCCTGACCCACAGCCTCTGCTAGCCCAGCCCTGGACCCCCCACCCCCCAGATCAGCGGGTGCCCGTCACTCCTGCCAGGTCGGCCCTGGGGTCTGCACCCCCAGCTCAGCAGGTGCCCCTCAATCCTAACACGCAGCCCCCTGCTAGCCCAGCCCTGGGCTCAGCGGGTGCCCCTCACTCCCGACCTGCAGCCCCTGCCAGCCCAGCTGGGGGCTTCTGCAGCCAAATTGGAGCCCACTGAGCCCTGTGCTGGAGCCAGCCCCCGGAGTTAACCCCTCCCTGCCCAGGGCCCCTCCCCAGCCGCTTCTCCCCGGCCCGGCAAGAGGCAGGGTCGGGGCTTCCCCCGCCCGCCGGGCGCAGGCGGAGGCGGAGGCAGAGCCGGCGCCGCCCCTCGGCGCTTCCCCGCTGCTGGAAAGTTTTGCCCAGGAGCCGAGCGGCCCGGCCCGGGCCATGGCCAAGTCCTACGATCACCTCTTCAAACTGCTCCTGATCGGGGACAGCGGGGTGGGCAAAACCTGCCTGATCATCCGCTTCGCCGAGGACAACTTCACCAGCACCTACATCTCCACCATCGGTGAGTGCCGCCCCCCGGAACCCCCCAGGGCCCCCCCGGGAACCCCCAACTTCACCAGCACCTACATCTCCACCATCGGTGAGTGCCGCCCCCCCAGAGCCCCCCCCGGGAACCCCCAACTTCACCAGCACCTACATCTCCACCATCGGTGAGTGCCGCCCCCCCGGGCCCCCCAGGGCCCCCCCGGGAACCCCCAACTTCACCAGCACCTACATCTCCACCATCGGTGAGTGCCGCCCCCCGGGGCCCCCCAGGGCCCCCCCGGGAACCCCAACTTCACCAGCACCTACATCTCCACCATCGGTGAGTGCCGCCCCCCCGGGCCCCCCAGGGCCCCCCCGGGAACCCCCAACTTCACCAGCACCTACATCTCCACCATCGGTGAGTGCCGCCCCCCGGGGCCCCCGGGAACCCCCAACTTCACCAGCACCTACATCTCCACCATCGGTGAGTGCCGCCCCCCGGGGCCCCCCAGGGCCCCCCCGGGAACCCCCAACTTCACCAGCACCTACATCTCCACCATCGGTGAGTGCCGCCCCCCGGGGCCCCCCAGGGCCCCCTCGGGAACCCCCAACTTCACCAGCACCTACATCTCCACCATCGGTGAGTGCCGCCCCCCGGAACCCCCCAGGGGCCTCCCCGGGAACCCCCAACTTCACCAGCACCTACATCTCCACCATCGGTGAGTGCCGCCCCCCGGGGCCCCCCAGGGCCCCCCCGGGAACCCCCAACTTCACCAGCACCTACATCTCCACCATCGGTGAGTGCCGCCCCCCCGGAACCCCCCAGGGCCCCCCCGGGAACCCCCAACTTCACCAGCACCTACATCTCCACCATCGGTGAGTGCCGCCCCCCCGGGCCCCCCAGGGCCCCCCCGGGAACCCCCAACTTCACCAGCACCTACATCTCCACCATCGGTGAGTGCCTCCCCCCGGGGCCCCCCAGGGCCCCCCCGGGAACCCCCAACTTCACCACCACCTACATCTCCACCATCGGTGAGTGCCGCCCCCCGGAACCCCCCAGGGCCCCCCCCGGGAACCCCCAGCTTCACCAGCACCTACATCTCCACCATTGGTGAGTGCCGCCCCCCCGGAACCCCCCAGGGCCCCCCCGGGAACCCCCAACTTCACCAGCACCTACATCTCCACCATCGGTGAGTGCCGCCCCCCGGGGCCCCCCAGGGCCCCCCCGGGAACCCCCAGCTTCACCAGCACCTACATCTCCACCATCGGTGAGTGCCGCCCCCCGGGGCCCCCCAGGGCCCCCCCGGGAACCCCCAACTTCACCAGCACCTACATCTCCACCATCGGTGAGTGCCGCCGCCCCCCCGGAACCCCCCAGGGCCCCCCCGGGAACCCCCAACTTCACCAGCACCTACATCTCCACCATCGGTGAGTGCCGCCCCCCCGGGCCCCCCAGGGCCCCCCCGGGAACCCCCAACTTCACCAGCACCTACATCTCCACCATCGGTGAGTGCCGCCGCCCCCCCGGAACCCCCCAGGGCCCCCCCGGGAACCCCCAACTTCACCAGCACCTACATCTCCACCATCGGTGAGTGCCGCCCCCCCGGGCCCCCCAGGGCCCCCCCGGGAACCCCCAACTTCACCAACACCTACATCTCCACCATCGGTGAGTGCCGCCCCCCGGGGCCCCCCAGGGCCCCCCCAGGGAACCCCCAACTTCACCAGCACCTACATCTCCACCATCGGTGAGTGCCGCCCCCCGGGGCCCCCCAGGGCCCCCCCGGGAACCCCAACTTCACCAGCACCTACATCTCCACCATCGGTGAGTGCCGGCCCCCCAGGGCCCCCCCGGGAACCCCCAACTTCACCAGCACCTACATCTCCACCATCGGTGAGTGCCGCCCCCCGGGGCCCCCCAGGGCCCCCTCGGGAACCCCCAACTTCACCAGCACCTACATCTCCACCATCGGTGAGTGCCGCCCCCCCGGGCCCCCCAGGGCCCCCCCGGGAACCCCCAACTTCACCAGCACCTACATCTCCACCATCGGTGAGTGCCGCCCCCCCGGGCCCCCCAGGGCCCCCCCGGGAACCCCCAACTTCACCAGCACCTACATGTCCACCATCGGTGAGTGCCGCCCCCCGGAACCCCCCAGGGCCCCCCCGGGAACCCCCAGCTTCACCAGCACCTACATCTCCACCATCGGTGAGTGCCGCCCCCCCGGAACCCCCCAGGGCCCCCCCGGGAACCCCCAACTTCACCAGCACCTACATCTCCACCATCGGTGAGTGCCGCCCCCCGGGGCCCCCCAGGGCCCCCCCGGGAACCCCCAACTTCACCAGCACCTACATCTCCACCATCGGTGAGTGCCGCCCCCCCGGAACCCCCCAGGGCCCCCCCGGGAACCCCCAACTTCACCAGCACCTACATCTCCACCATCGGTGAGTGCCGCCCCCCGGAACCCCCCAGGGCCCCCCCGGGAACCCCCAACTTCACCAGCACCTACAT